>NC_136868.1:4384648-4984648 GCF_951799975.1 Gobius niger
TTCTTTAAAAAAACAATTGGCTAAAATAAAATTCATCAAATTACAAACATATAATGGCTCTCTGGTAAAATAGCACACACTTGTATTATTATAAAATATTATAATATACGCTAATAAAAATACGGTATATGTTATCTACATGATCTGGCAACCCCCCAAATTTGTCTCGCGAATCCCTTGGGGGTCCCGACCCCCACGTTGAGAACCACTGTTCTACACAATAAAGATACAGACATGGAGAGGAGCAAAGTGGTTCAGCCCATAAATATATAAACAACGGAGAATGCCAACATAATGCTACATGTTAGCATCGGGCTAGTGCTAACTGTTAGCTAGCGCTAGCTAGAACTGCCATTTTTTCACTTCCACAGAACAATCTGCTGTGAGAAAAAATCCATATGGACCCGATTTACACTTGACTTTATTTGTATGTGATAAACAAGTTCATATTCCACCAGAAAATGTCTAAAAAGAGTGAAAAATTGTGTTTCCTAAAAGATTCTATTTTCCCCCTTGGCGAAGCCACGCCCCCTTCTATGACGAGATGCCGTCTGTATCTATAAGGCAGATAGGCCCTTAATAGAGCAAGACTGAAATGTGTGTTTTCCTCGAGTGTCTCCCCATAAGAGCGAGCTGATTCATGCAATGAAGATGGATGAATTGTACTCTACTATAACAGTGATTCCCTCTAATGTACTCTTACTGCTAAATTGCTTGGTTGAGTGAAGGTTGTTACTGTACTGTGATGTTCCGAGAAGTGGAGTCGGAATTATGAAGCCATTCATTGGAAAATGTATGAGACAATGCTCTATCTGCATTATGCAAAGGTTAGGAAGTAGAATTTTATTTTGAGGCTGAAGCAACACTGATCTATCAAGCTCAAACAGAATACCAGTATATCACAATTATACAAAACAAGGAGGATCTCTGCGGTGGGTTTGCTCTACATTGACTCTGTCTCTTCTGCAACTGGAGCAGTTCTGGTATAGCGGGTCCAATGATGTTTTAGATATGAGATCGTAATGCGTAAACAGCCATGATTGATTTCCATAATGCTTGTGCTCAGACTGGTTTGGTCTCTCTGCTATTGCCAATACAGTCAATAAACAAATTAATTCAGCTCCGCCTTGTGGTTCAAATTAAATGGGTCAAATTTCTTTTTTCACTTTTTTTTTCCCCTCTCACACAGAAAGAGCATCACTGACACTTTTGAATGTTGAGGATTCGACCTTTGACACTCTTTGGGTGAAAACAGCAGCTGAAGTCCATTGAAATGAATGGGCAGCGATCGTCTGAGAACTTCTAATTTACTTCTAATTTACATTTACTCTGTTGCTTCAGATCATTCGCAGAAAAGACAGGTAACGTTTTTAAACTGAACCCATTGTGATCATGACAAGTCAGTGACATTTCCTTTTGGAACTTTTTCGCTGGTTGCTTTATAATGTCTTAACAGCTTCAGCTTCTAGTCTGTCCCTTTTATATTGTTAGTAAATTAAATGTGTGCAGCCTACATGGTAGTTCTGTAGTTTTTTGAGCAAATGGTTCATGGTTAATTCAGCAACAAATCAACTAGCTGCTATTGCTAATGCTAACATGTGTTTTAAGACCCAGAGAATCATTAATAATAAGTCTGAATATTTACCGATTAAAGATGTCACAAAGGGCATAATACACGGCCATAATGTGGAGCTATTTCTCCAATAATGAGCCCTGGCAATCGATAAACTGGATCATATAATTTTCCACTGTCTTCTGACAGTGAATTGATGTGCCCGCAAGCGAGAACAGCCATTCTCCTGTGGTTCTGGTCAGTGTCAGAGGATGACATTAAATCGCTACTTATCATACTGGGTCAAGCTGTACAGTCGGTGCTTTCTCTGTCGTAGCCTTGGCGGTGGTGCTCACTCTCAGCCACTGGATGTTTTGCTTGCGTATCAGTATGACGCTCTGAGAGGGTATTTATCCCTTTTCTGTGGAAGCATAGACAGACTTGAATGGGAGGACCAGCGCAATGTCTCGAGTTCATGTCTCCGGGTCCCGAACCAATGGTAAATAAACTTCTCCTGTCCAGACTGCTGCCTATTCTTCATCTATCCCAGAGATGTCGAACTCATTTTAGGTCGTGGGCCGAAATTAAGCTCCCACGGCGGGTACCGGGCCGCATACAGTAGAGAAAAATGTCCCAATAAATGAATAATAATAAGCTTTGATTTGGTCAAAACCCCAACTTAACTGTAGCTTCATTAATGCACCTGTACACTTACACTTGTATTGCACTTTACAAGTCTGTGTCACAAGTTCCTCAAAGTACTACTCATTATTCATATACTCCACACTCGGTGGTGGTAAGTTGTTATTGAAGCCACAGCCGTCTTGGGGCAGACTGTCCATTTATCACGTGGCTATATAATGTGGTGTTCAAATCCTGAGCTCTTATTAAGTCAGTGCCCTCTGCTGGACACATGTGGAACTCTTTCCTTTTTTTGTACATGTAAGGCCCCCTAGTGGCGAGAATGAGCATTCTGGTTCTTCGTTAAAAAAAATCATCACTCCGCACAGGAATGGGCTAGAGACTTACTCTTTTTTTTTTTTACATACTCTGGAACTTATGCTCTACAAGACAGAGACCAGACCCCTGATCAATCCTCTCTATTGTTAATTCTCTAACAATCACTGACTTGAAATGATCCCTCTTCTTCCCCAATACACACAAATGTAATGTTTAACTCTTGTTTTCACCTAAAGGGGACACGGACTCTGCAAAAGTTCCCGGAAGCTGCTCCCATCTATAGGTTTTTTGTTTGGAGAGCTTTTTACTATATTTTACATGATGAAACAGCTGGCAAAAACAATAAATTATTTGATGAATACAATACCTGGCACCTCTGCTCTGGATTATCTTAATGTGAGTCAAGACTCTTCACCACAGGGCCGATTCTGACCCATATACACCTAGACAAAGCAGTGTTTTACCACCTGCTGTCATTATTTCTTGTCAGACACGCCGAGTACACTACGCTACTAGACATATTGTTTGTGAGCTGGGAGTCAGGGGCATCAAAGCACTGACAGCGTTTGATTGGCTGCTCCGGTGACTACCTGTGCTATTACAGAGGCATGTTGTTTGACTGTGGGTTAGTGGGGATCAGAGCTGACATGACAGGGCCCCTGACAGCCGCGATGGGTCTCACCTCCACCAGACCTGCTGCAAACTCCTTCAACAGCGTCCACAGAAATCACACAGAGCGATCAGATGTCAGCCGCAAACTGTCCAGTGACAAGCGAGCAGCCGCAGTGACCTCCGCCCCTCACCTGTCACAGCCGGCATATGCGCCATCGGGCCCCAGCTGCTCCGGGAGCAGAGCACTGATTAGAAGCTCAAAAAAGCCACGGTTTATGTGAGTCCGCGCTCTCCTTGCAGGCCTACTTCTGGAAACGACATATTTCTACCTATAGAGTATGGGATTGAATGTTAGGAAAATAATCTGTTTTTGTGAACGGCAATGGTCACAGAAATGCATTCACTGAAACTGTATTAGTAAAACAGAGAGCCGTGGAACAACTTCTTAGTGACCCTATACCTGATTTTATGCTACAAACAATGCAAGCAGCAGCACGTCTTACTGTATGGGGTCTTATAGATACTACATTCATCAAAAAATGTACTTCCTTGGCCTATCCTCAGAAAAGTCCAAAAGTGATGAGCTTAACGCCTTGAGTCTTGACAGCTTACAAAAAGTTGAATTAAAGACATATCCACGGATGAAGTTTGCAGACACAACAAGCCCGAGGCGTGAGCTGGAAACATTAGAAATGCATTTGATTTATGAGCGGCTTTGTGCCCAGGCTGAGTGAAGTGAGCTGTGAACAGTAGGAGCACTGTCTCCTCACCGAGGGCAGCCATTTTGTTCTGTCTGCACACAACAACAATTAAGCCTGTGCAAATGTGACGGCTAATTTTCTGCTTTATCAGCTTTGTTGGCTCATATGTATCAAACCCTTGGTTAAAATGTAAGGGTTCCAGTCGTGGGCCTTCTCTGCTAGCCCTGGCCAAATGAAGAAAAAAGAAGTGTAAAATGTCTTAAAGCAATACTAATTCACTTGTTTACCTTAGGGAGTTTAAACATGTTAAAATTAAGTATTTTCCTCCCCCTACATGTTCCAGCCATGTCCTAATGTGTAGAATGAGCTCAGACCTGTTCACCACAACTGCCTCTAAAATCATGCACTGTCACTCACAAAGGTGTCATTTCGGGCCCGAAGTGCCGTCAGTTACACATATGGCCTGAGGTGGCAGTAGTGAGTATAAAATGGCCAACTTGCATCCAGCCCCTTTAATAAATCCTTCTCGTAGGGGTCTTTCATCTCCCCCGTGTCTCTTAGCCTGGGAATACCCCTGCTGGTTTATGCACTCGAATCATTTACAGCAGCCTGGGGACCATGGCCGGAAATTTTGCATGGATTTGGGGACCAATCACAGAACGAGAAGGGACGGCAAGATGATGACTATTCCACATACGGAAGCTTGTAGTGTGTTTACGGATCTAACATGACAGGAGCAGACGCAACTCCATCTTTTGTTCAAGCTTTAGACAGTGTTATAAATAGTTTAGCCCGAAGGTTTACTGCGGGTACGTCATACGTCATCGGACACAATTGATACGAATGGCTATGGCTACGTGCAGCAGACGCATATGATATTTTTAGCGACTATTTTCAGGACATGTGTATGGAAGACCTGTCAAGATTTGTGAATGAATACCCGTGGAAGAGACGGCTTTGTGGAAAGTTGCTACTTCTGGGTTATCTCCGCCTCGCTCACAACAGAAATATCATAAAACAAGCATCGTACGGGGTAAGCTTTGTCATTGGAGGAAACCAGCTATAAATCTCAATAAATCTCTCTTTTTGACATAGGGCCTTATTTCCTAGTCATCCAGAGTGTTGCTGATTTTTTGGGATATTTTTTTTTGTAATTCAAGCAGTTCTTATATTTGAAGAGTTTCGTGGCGCTAGGCTAGCGCATTTCTATTGTATCATCTACACTGCATTAAAAACAGTGTGACCCGCTCCACAAAGCACCTGAGGCAAATCACTTATAACGCCAGACTAACCATATAAACGTCTGTGTCGATAGAATAATTTTTGGAATATAACTGACCTTGCATCACATGAATGATCGTATTTTGAGGAACTATTTTCTAGCAGATCACTCCGCCGCGTGTAGCTTATGCAACCACGAAGCTGATGCTGCACAAAAATAAGGTATTTTAAATGGTAAAAATTACTCTATCGACAAAGACATTTATATGGTTAGGCTGGTGTTATAAGTGATTTGCCTCAGGTGCTCTGTGGAGCGGGTCAGACTTTTTTTAATGCAGGCTAGCTGATACCATAGAAATGTGCTAGCCTTGCATTAGCCTAGCACCATGAAGCCCTTCAAATACAAGAAATACATGAATTACAAAAAAAATATCTCCAGGAATCAGCAACACTCTGGATAACTAGGAAATGAGGCCCTATGTCAAAAATCCTGAAATCTCCCTTTAATATTTTCAAAGCAGCGTCCTATCAACGGACCCAGCATGGAACTTCCTTTGAACCAAAAACCATCATTTGAAAGGACAACACTGCCAAGGACTCGAAACCAGCCAAGTCCCCAGCCCAAGGTCGAGCCCTTGATCCACTTTCCAAGTTCAGGAAATTTCTTCTAAAACGAGTCACAAGTCTGAGTGTGGGCTTTCATCACAACATCAACTTTATGCAGATACATCCATGGTTCACGCAGTAATCGCACTTATTGCAACATAAACACGCTTATTCCCAGGCAGTGGGTAGTTTGCCCCCATGATCCCATTTAATCTTCTCCGGTCCTTCTTGCTCTCCGGGATCCGTCCTCCTAGCACATACCAGCGCACACTCAGCAGGATCTGGGCTTACGGCGGCGGCTTTCTCCCCTCTCCAGTTTTCACTTCTCTATCCGCATTGATCTGTTTCTGATGAAGAGCCTTCCTGAGCACTCGGTTACACTCTGAGAGACCTGTCTGTAACCGACGCACACACACACGCACGCACACACACACACACACACACACACACACACACACACACAAACACACACACCTCTCCTCTCACTCACCCTCCAGGCTTCCCCCTTTTCTTCCAATGAGGTAATTATAGAGCAGAGAGTCCACGCATCGATCGCATATTCAGCGCGAAGGCTATCCATACATACATATTGCATCATTCAAGGCAAGAGCGCTGGCAAAGAAACACAGCGGCCCTAATCAATCACCCCACCCCGCATTAAAAAAAAAAAAAAAGAGAGAGAGAGAGAGAGAGAGAGAGAGAGAGAGAGAAGCCGGGCCCGTCCAAACCGAGTGCATGGCTCAATGGGCCAAATAGGTAATATAGTACTGACCTTGGAGAAAAATCCCTACAGGCTGTAAAGCATAAATACAGAAGCCGTTCCCCCGAGGAGGAGTCGAACGCACTGAGCCAAACTGTCTGATGAGGAATTAAGAGAGCAGAGCGCGGGGAGCTAACGTTAGCGCAGTCACAGGGTTTAGGGCCCAGCGCTCGCTCATAAGTGCAGGTTATGCCAGTGAGTGAGTGAGTGGCAGCCGGGGCTCAAGAGGAAGATTGCAATCGATTTCGAGGTTTGACTTTGTGCAGATTTAGCCTGTGCTATACACAACAGTTCATTCAAGGCCTTGCACCTGTTTTTACCAGGAGAATGAATTTGGTTTTGTCGTCCCAGTATTGTTTTTTTTTACCACCACATTAAAGGGGAGAGATGCAAGTTTGCCATTTTTTACTTATACTGCCACCTCAGGTCAGACGTGTAACTGCACCTTCCATGTTAAGCTCGTGCATGACGGCACTTCGGACCCGAATTAACACCTTTTTGAGGGACAGGATTTTAGAGGCAGTTGTGGTGAAGAGGTCTGGGCTCATCACATCACACATTAGGACATGGCTGGAACATGTAGGGGGAGGAAAACACTTAATTTTAACATTTTTAAACTCTGTATAGTCCCTTTAACCGAGCGCATTTTCTCCAGTTCAGCTTTACCCAAATGTATCAGGCCAGTGTATTGCGTCATTTGAAAGCGAAGCCCTACAAAACTCATCTAAATTGATCTTCTCCCATCGCATTTCCGTGAATTTCTTTTGCTACATTTTGCGTTTTTTTTTTGTCTTTTTAATTGCTGCTTTGTCACATTTTTGAGGCTTATTTGTCACTTTTTGTCACTATTTCATCCCTTTTTTTGCCACTTTTCTGTTGCTCTTTTTTTGACTTTTTTGTTGCATTTTCGTCACACATTTCTGTCGCCTTTCCATTGCTGATTTTGACGCCATTTTGTTGCGTTTTCAAAATAAAAAAAACAAGGTGACAGGGTGTTTGCTGTTGCTGGGCCCAAACCATCTTCCTCAGAACATTCAATCTGCCTCCTCTATTATTGCTCTTATTTTTTTTTTACTTCCATATGTATATGTATGGTCATCAGATCTGGGTAAAGATCGAAAAGACGAGATCATGGGTACAAGAGTCTCCTTCGCCCTTGGCTGGGCGCACCCTTCAAGATCGGGTGAGGAGCTCAGTTACCCAGGAGGAGCTCGGAGTGGAGTCGCTGCTCCTTCACATTGAAAGGAGGTGGCTGAGGTGGCTCGGGCATCTGTTCCGGATGCCTCCTGGTCGCCTCGCTCGGGAGGTGTTCCACGCTGGAGGGACTATGTCTCTGAGCTGGAATGGTGTCGCCTCAGGCCCCCCCAGAACAGCTGGAGGAGGAGTGCGGAGTTCGGGAAGTGTGGGCATCTCTGCTCAAACTGCTGCCTCCGCGACCGGGACACGGATAAAGCGGAAGAAAATGGATGGATGCATATATTTTGTTCCGTTTTATATTGTCTTTTTTCTTATCTGAACCTTGTGCAGCACACAGCAGTGTCGACTGTACAATAACTGTGCGACATGACTAAACTTTGACCTTGACCTTGAAGTAAATCAGACTGAGCATCGATAAGCACCCGCTACGGCACCGATGTGAATATTTTAAACATACTTTTATCTTCCCACAATTGTATTCAGTGAGCAGATCCTGTTTCTTGCTTTTGCTCTGACATGTTTGTTAACCTTAGGCGCGACGCGTTTTCCTTCCTAATTCACACTGGAACACGTGCTGTATTTCCTTGCCTTTAGCTTGCAGCCCTTTTCCCCGCCTTTTATTCTCCGGTGAAGACGCCTCACGCGGCACAGTCGGCGCTGAGAGCTGTTTGTCACATTTCAAGCCCGTTCCTGACTGATCTGCCGCACATAATGCCCATAAAGGTTCATATAGAGCCCAGGCAGTTTCTCCAATGCGCTTCGCCTGGTTCAATAACGCCGTCATTTATCCAGATGATTATAGGAGCGCCCGTGTTAGAGGTGTAGCAGCAATGACTCCGATGTGTCTCGCAAATTGAAAAATGTGTCTTGACGTTGAACACGAGATTAGCTGAGGAGAGGAGGAATCACAGAGCATTGCTAATGAATGAGACTGAAAGATCATAACAAGTGTAAAAACAGGACACATTTCATTTACGATGTGTTTTTGGTGCCCCAGCTATTTTCACTTTGCATTTGCTTCAGTTTCCTTCTTTATATTCTGTGAAGTTGCTTTAGTTATTGTCTCTCCTTGATGGATTGATATTAGACTGGGTGTTGCTTTTTGCCCCAGTTTTTCTCGTTTTCCCAATTTTTTCCTCCTCATTTTTGCTCATTTCTTTTATGAATTTATGATAGAGCTCTACAGTCTTCCTTGGATAATTCTTGTCTCCGTGTTTTGAGAAATGTCACAAAGAGCCAGGTGTTAGCAACATTGCACCGTGTTTGTCATGAGCCCCAGCTCTGGAGCCTCCAGGATACTGTCGTTGCTCATATAAACAGGGATAGGAGTATCCTGCAGAGCCGGTGCTGGCCTTTCTGGGGCCCTAAGCAAAAGGGCACTCGGGGGCCCCACAGTTTGTATCTCAAGGCTTATCTGCGAAATACTAACCCATTTGCAGTCAAAACCTCTGTGCGATAGAGCAGGGCAGAAGTGGAACATAATGACCTCAATTTGGACCCTGCACTGGAAAAAATGGCATCTTATCTTAGAAAAATGGCTTGAAATGAGCTTGAAATAAGAATTTTAATGCTGATTTGAGTAGGTTTTGACTCGTCTTCAAATAAGTTTGCCAATGGAACAAGCATTAATTCGCTTTGAATGCTGAGGACAAAAAAAGAAGAAAAGAAAATTCGGTCTAGTTCCATTGACCATCTTATTTCAAGATGAGTCCAAACCTTCTCAAAATAAGAACAATTTCTGATAATTCAAGCACTTTTAAGTCATTTTTGTTAAAGATAAGATTTTATTTCATTCCAGTGTGCCCCTCTGTGTGAGAACCACTAACCGTTTCCACCGTGAGATGGTGTTTAGGACGACTTTAGGCTATTTTCTCCCACTTTTTAAAATGGTAAATGGCCAATTTTCACATTCTCTCACCTTTCTCACCCTGACCCACAGTTTGGGGACCACAGATTTAAAACTGACTGAAACTTGCACCTCACCTTGCATCCTTATTTTTATCTAACCACTGAAAAGTAGCCTGACAGTAATTCGTTTTAGACCAAGCGCACTCAGAGAACTAGAGTTGAGCCCTGTCTGAGCCTGTCACCGTAACAATGTGTTGATTAACAAGAGAAACGACACTGTAATTTCACTGAGATGCGGGGCCCTTGTGACCTTGGGGGCCAACTACGCAACTTGTGTAATCTGAGGAGAAAACGTCTCTGGCATCCTGGTTACACTGACGTACGTAAACATCAAGAATATTGTAGGATATGGTCAATAACCAAGAACAGAAACAGAATTTGTAATGGCAAGTGAAGCTGTGATATGGTCTTGTGTGAACAGAAAGTGAAATTGCTACGGCTAAACGTTTGTTGTGAATGTTTGTACAGTACGTTCCCCTTTAATGTTCTCCTCACGTCTCCGCCCCTGCCTCTCCCATCCATCTCTGCATTCCCTCCTCCCCTTTAAACAAATGCTTTGATTCTGCAGCTCAGTCTTCTCTCTCCCTCGTCTGCTGACCAAACAGACAGCCTCAGTGTCGGTGTGGGGGGGAGTCAATGGCGGCGCAGGCGAGAGAGTGGCGTGTGACTGAACTGCAAATCAGCTCCAGACCCACGGGGGCGCTCCATCAATCTTTAATAAGATTTTTTTTTCTTCTTTTTTACCCCGCTTCCTATCCTTTTCTTGGGAGTGTCAAACATTTGTGTCGTGGGGGTTTTCAGTCACGTTGTCTCCAGTGTCACGGTACTGGCCCACCGCTGCATGTTGAAGCTTTTCATATTTGTTTTTGGGAAACCATGTGTGACTCCGGGTCCTCTCCTGCACATGCCGGTCATAACAAGGCCAGATCGTAGACCGTAGAATAGCAGAAGATTAGTCCATGCTCTGTGAATCCCTGTAGGAAGTGAGGGCCGGCACCGGAAGATCCTTTGCCGTAATGATTGAAACTTTTTTGATCTCTTTAACCTCTGAACTCTCTGAAAGTAGCAGCATGTAGCTAAAAAGCTGATATTAGGTGATTAAAGAACAAATCAGCTGATTTCCGTAGTCAGGTGCGGACGTCGGGAAGCTGTATTTGAATTCGGATTTAGTCAAATAATCTTCTTCAAATTCCAGTCTAGTTTTAGTCGACTAAAATGCATGCACATTTCATTTTTATTTCATTTTAGTCTACAAAAATATCAGGACATTATAGTCCAAGTTTTAGTCTCATAATCAACTAAGGGAACAGACGGAGTTTAAAAATATTAAAACCAAGTATTTTCCTCCCCCTACATGTTCCAGCCATGTCCTGATTTGTAGAAGCTCAAACCTGTTCGCCACAACAGCCTCCAAAATCCTGCACTGTCACTCAAAACGTTGTTACTTCGGGTCCAAAGTGCCGTCATGCACGAGCTTAATATAGAAGGTGCAGTTACACGTATGACCTGGGGTGGCAGTAGTGAGTATAAAATGGCCAACTTGTATCTAGTCTCTTTAAAAAATATTACTTTGACTAAAATTGTGATTAAATGACAAAATGAGCACTGGTTTTGACCCGAGTTTCCCAGTCGTTTGCCCCAGTTGAGCGAGCACCAACATGTCCAATAAGTAAGTGAAATAGTGGTCAAACTAAAGCTGGGTATTATTTTTTTTACAAAAGCATGAATATAATTGTGTTACCTAAATGTTTCTCAGTATGCTACACATGATAAAGTCCTCACTCTGTGCCCTTCATGATTGCACCAGTATTTAAAGCACAAAACAGTCGCTCCCAGCATTTTGACTCCCCTCTTTGACACGGCCCCGACCGCTCGGCCGCAGTGACTAACCGGGCTCTCCCGAAGTGACAAGTGCTTTTGTGAGCGCTCTCATTGTGAGCGGGTCTAATGGAGCAGAGACCACTCCGTTAACCCTCCCTCCCCTGCGCTAACACCGGGCAGACTTGTCATCTCGGCTCCATGTTGGCCCAGTGCAGTGTGAAACGCGCCGTGACAGCAGCAGCAGCGGAGGTTTGCAGACCCGCACTTTTCGACCCGGCTTACAGAGCGCGCGCTAATACAGATCTGACTGCGGCTCAGAGGCGGGGGCCATGTTTTCTTAGTCCAGCGACGGTGAAGGACAAACACGGGAGGACGCGTTCCATATGGGAAAGTCTAAGGAATATTCCATCAGGAGCCTCAATGTATAATTAAGGTGTTTTTTTTTTTGAAGAAGAAATCCAATAATACCAGTGATGGGATTTATGGCTCTTTTCTGGGAGCTGAGTCTTTGGGATCTGTTCATTTCAAAGAGCCATTCAAAAGACTGGCTCGTTTTCATCTCTCAACCCCCCAACTGAACCAAGAACATTTTCTCCTGTTTGGCTTTACCCAAAAACAAGTAACAAAAAACGTGAATAAAAAGCCAGAAAAGCAACAATAACACAATTAAAAAGTGACAAATGAGGGACGAGAACACGACAAAAAAGCAAGAAGAAAAATTCGACAAAAGTGAGACAAAAACGCAGTGACAGACAACAAAATAGTCACGATCAGTTTTGCAGGCCTTAGCTTTCAAATGAGGCGTTCCTCTGGCCTCTCCAGCCAAGATGCTTTTAGATTTGGGTACAGCTGAACTGGAGAAACGCGCTCGGTTACAAAATCGTGATCGATAAAAATTGAAAATCGTGTTTGTGAATAAAATCTTGTGCCACAATGAATAAAAAGTCTTAAATCCTCTAAATCCTTTCCGTAGTCCCTCTGGGGGTAATACAAGTGATGATTGGAGGGTCTTTCATCTCCCCCTGGTGTCTCTGGCCAGAAAGCCTTCTTTCTTCACTGCACTGGGTCGGAGTCACCAATACACACTAATGGAATCGCAGAGAAGAAGCTAACAGGCTAACGGGCAAAGCTAACGGCGGGCTATCACCACTTACACAGTATTTACAGCCAAGTTTGAGTGAAAAAAAATGAACTCCATTGTTTAATTGGATGTGCAATATCCCTCTGTCTTTTCTGTCAGCGTAGCATTTACTCTCACGGACAATTAATGAGTAAAAAAACGTAAAACATGGTACGACACCTGCAGTGGCGCTTATGGCCTCTAGGGGCATGAGTTACTTAATACTTCTTTAACTTTAATGCAAAAGGCTTTCACTCGTGTGGCCTGCTCCGCTGTTGGGCTGATTCGTGGAGCTCTGGGTAAGATTGACTGAAAAAAAAGATCCGTCTCTGTTCACAATTGAGATCTGGTTCGAACAATTCACCTTAAAGAGTCGTTTAAAAGAGCCGGTCGGTCATGAACGTCACATCACTAGTTTGACATCAACAGCTTTCAAGCATAATTGCTCAAGTCTTTTCATCATTTTTGACCAAAGTGACATTTCTGGGGGGCAAATGAATCAAAATGTTGGACAAATTGAATTTTATTTCCCTCCCATTTTGATTAATTTGCCTAAAAAAACATCTCAATTTGGTCAAAAATGATGAAACGACAAAAGGCAATTTTCCTGTCAATAGGACACTTTGACACTTTGTCCGAGTTTGCAATTCAATTAGTGTGTAAATTATTACCAATTCCTTTGTCTTAACTGCATATTTATTCATTCAAATGAGCTGTTTACAAATGAACTTTTCCAGTCATTTTCATTTGAGTTTGTTCCTAATTGTTTGTGGGAGAAGGAGCCTTAAGGGACCGGCGCGGTGTGGTCGGCAAAGAAAATGTTTTTTGTTTATTTCTGGAGGAGTTTCGGACACATCTTGTTCAGCCTTAATTAGTTATCGCTGAGAAACATCTGTCAGTTGTTTTTTTTGTTGGTTCAAAGCTTTGAAAATCAAACCAGGACTGAGATATGATGAAAAGCAAACCTGGTAACTCTTTAAAGCGGACGTGTTGTCGCCACATTGTGAGAAAAAGAATGCATTTAACAAAGATTTCCAAAGATAAATCGGGAATTTGTGCAATAATTTACCCGTTAACCCCCGTCTTAACTGAGCACATTTACTCTAGTTCAACTTTACCCAAACCTAAAAGTGCCAGTTCTCCTGCAAATGAAGTTCCTAACGGATAAATAAAGTGAATTTGAATTTTTGATTTGAATTTGTTGTTCTGTGGCCTTTCCTGGCTGAGAACAGCAACCTGCCCTGGGAATGCAGATGAAAATTAGCCATTGTAGCGATCTCTGGTATATTTACATGTGGACTTTGAGGACTCAGTGGCCAATCCCATCAGATCTTAGAAGCTCAGCAGGGAAGGGCCTGGTCGGTACTTGGATGGGAGACCATTTGGTAACACCAGAAAGCCTAGCAAACGAAGTGAGGGAGTGAGTGGTTGGTGGTGGTCGGAGGAGGAGCCGATGGCGCAGACAGACTGGTTGCCTCGCTTTCGTCAGTCTACCCCAGGGCAGCTGTGGCTAAAATAGTAGCTTACCACCACTAAGTATGGAGTGAATGAATAATGCAATTATGTAAAGCGTCTTTGAGTGTCCAGGAAAGCGCTATATAAAACTGATGCATTATTATTATTATTAATTAAAGGGGCTAGACGCAAGTTAGCCATTTTTTACTCACTACTGCCACCTCAGGTCACACGTGTAACTGCACCTTCTATATTAAGCTCGTGCATGACGGCAATTCGGACCCGAAGTAACACCGTTTTTAGTGACAGTCCAGGATTTTAGAGGCAGTTGTGGTGAACAGGTCTGGGCTCATTCTACACATTAGGACATTGTTGGAACATGTGGGGGGAGGAAAATACTGAATTTTAACATTTTTATACTCCATATAGTCCCTTTAATTAATATGCACTGTCCCATCTTAATTGTCCCATTGTTGCTTTTCTGGCCATTTTTTGTGGCCTTTTGTTGGCTCTTTTTTTTCCAGCTTTTTCATCACTTTTAATCATCATCAATTTTTGATTATTGTGTTTTTGTCGCTGTTTTGACGCTTTGTTCGAGAAGCTTTTAGATTTGGGTAAAGCCAAACTGGAGAGAATGTGCTCGGTTCCGGCGGGGGTTTTAACACAAAGCAAACCTAACTAACTCATGCCCCTAGAGGCCATAAGCGCCACTGCAGGTGTCATAGCATGTTACGTTTTTTTACTCATTAGTCGTCCGTGAGAGTAAATACTACGCTGACAGAAAAGACGAAGGGAGAGAGGGATTTTGTACATCCAGTTACACAATGGAGATCTTTTTTTTTTCACTCAAACTTGGCTGTAAATACTGTTTAAGTGGTGCTAGCCCGCCGCTAGCTTTGCCCGTTAGCCTGTTAGCTTCTTCTTTGTGATTCTACTAGTGTGTATTGCACCTCCGGGTCAGTGCAGGGAAAGGTTGGTTTTCTGACCAGAGACACCAGGGGGAGATGAAAGACCCCCCAATCATCCCATTAACACTTGTATTACCCCAAGAGGGACTACGAAAAGGATTTATTAAGGTAAACAAGTTACTTAGTGCTTCTTTAATTTACGCTTTTGTCTTCGGTTTGGATTGTTGAGCAGGATCAATGGATTGATACATTGAAGCTTAAACCCCTCAGGCGTCTGTAAAGCCCTGTTTATGTCAGTCCCGCGTGTGAGACATACTGTATGACCTGCAGCTGTAGAGTTTGTGACCCCATCTCACTGTGCACACAAACGTCCCGTGCCACAGGGGAACGTATTTATGGATGGCCAGAGGTATATCTCATGTAGCGTAAAGGAAAATAAGCTTCGATATGTTCCCCGGAAAAGTGCCGACTGCCTGGGAATAGGATGTATGTCAGTAAGCTCTTACATGTAAAATTGATGGGGCTCATCAGAGCGAGGGCCATGTTTGAATCCAGCGCAGTGACGTGGAATCTGAAGGGAGATCAGCACCAGCCGAGCTGCGAGCGCAAATGGCTCTGGAGCTCGTTTCAACAGTTTGTATTAGAAAGAGAGATGAGAGCTAATTTACCTATTTAGGAAACAGTTTGGCTGTGTTGCAGTGACTGGTGTGTCGCTGTGTGCATGAATATGTCCGTACAGATGGACAGTAAATATGTACGGAGAGAAATACAGTCCGAAAGGCAGGACAGGAAAGACACCTCACACATTTTTAACTCATTGACTGCCAGCCATTTTCAAATCAGAGAGCTCCCCACTGCCAGAGGTTTTTCAGGATTTTGACTGTTTTTTCTGACCAAAAAACTGAGAAAACAAGCCTTTTTTAATCAAGCAAAACAGATTAAAAAAGCTGCAACGCTTTAGTTCAAGCGTCACATTCAGAATGAACTCACGATGAACTAATGATGAGTTTGATTTTGCAGCTATATACAAAGCTCGGTCCGCCTGTCTGTTTCTGCTGCTCAGAATTGATCATGATCATGATTAATTACTCATGATCATTAATGAGTTCATGGCCTAATTAACTGTGTTAATTCATAAGTATTTATTCATGAAACTCATGAACTTATGTTTATACATGATGAAGTCATGAATAAAGTCATGATGAACTAATGAAAATGTGTAAATATGCACATCAGGAGTGGCTCCTTCCTCTAATGAAACTGATACACCCATTTGTTAGACTAGACTCCCAAAATGTGTCCTTAAAGGGGCTAGATGCAAGTTCGTCATGTTATACTCACTACTGCCACATCAGGTCTTATGCGTAACTGCAGCTTCTATATAATAAGCTTGTTTATGACGGCAATTCGGATCCGAAGTAACACCGTTTTTAGTGACAGTGCAGGATTTTAGAGGCAGTTGTGGTGAACAGGTCTGAGCTCATTCTATACATTAGGACATGGCTGGAGGAAAATACATAATTTAAACATTTTTAAACTCTGTATTGTCCCTTTAAAGCCTTAAAAAGAAGGTCATTTAGGTCAGAACTTCCACAAAGGCTTTTCCATGTTTGTATGTGTAAAGATATTATCACTGCCTCTCGTGCCACAAGTCACTGATCAGACATACATTGTTTAAAAGACCAATTATCTGACAGTAGATTGTTTTTTCCTGTACGTGCTTGGCCTGCGACCTGAACTAAGTTTCAATCCGTCGACCCAGAGAAACAGCCGATGTACTGCAAAGTACATTGAGAATCTGCTGCTCTATTGTTGGAGTCTGCGCTGCGATTTGAGGATTCTGCGGCTTGTTAAAGTGCTCGTTAATTATAAATACAGTTTTCTAGCACATCGTAATTACTTGAAGCACATTCCTAAGAGTCTGCCGTGAAGAATTTTGAACTCTGCTAAAACATGTTAATGCTGATTTACAATGCTGATGAGCTTACATAAGTCAATTAAAAGATACAAGACTGAATATGCAAATTTAGACAGAATTGGATCTAAATTTAGGTTTGTGTGGCATTATTTATTCATGCTGCCTTTTTGTTATAAGAAAATCACTGACACAAACTGAAGTGTTAAAACTGAATAAAATTTGATCTTATAATGTGTCATTTCTTTTCCAAAGCTAATTTCTGCTTCTTGCTTATGATTGTGTAAAAAATAAATACAGCATGCAAGGAAAATAAAGCTAATTGGCCATGAACGTTTGGCATTATTCTCATTTGATCTTTTTCTGTACACCGTTTATTTAACCAGCGCTTCACAATCCAAACCCAAGTCTCTCAAACAGCTGGATCTTCATGTTTAAAATAGCTAATGCTTCGTGACCATGCACACATATGTTTACATATGGCACATGGCTTGTAC
The DNA here is from genome assembly GCF_951799975.1 of Gobius niger. Classification (NCBI taxonomy): domain Eukaryota; kingdom Metazoa; phylum Chordata; class Actinopteri; order Gobiiformes; family Gobiidae; genus Gobius; species Gobius niger. Next base: position 4,401,882 of record NC_136868.1, read on the forward strand.
TGGAGCAGTGGTTTCCAACTGGTGAGTCACAGAATCATTTTCAGCTGCCTGGAAGGTCCAGAATGACGCCTCTCTGTGTATTTTGTAAACAGGTGAAACTCGGAATAATAGAATATCGTTAAAAAGTGCATAGGCTGCTGTAGTTCGACTTGTACTGTGAAAGTGACATATGATGCAAAGTGAGATGTGTTCATCAAAATTATAACAAACAAGGCTTGGCATATGTCACTTTGCATGTAATGAGTCTATATCATGTATGGGTTTCACATTTTGCCACTATTATTATTATATATTATTATTATACATTATAGCCTATGGATATTGCAGTTGCTTCACCAGTTGGCATAAGCTTTTAATTATAAATTAGAAAGTTATCAATAGCAGCAATAGCAGGCTATCTTAGCGATAGCATGAAGGCCGCGAATATGCCGTCCTGGATCTGCAGCGGCTCCAGTCACTCAAAAAGGTGTTACTTCGGTCCGAATTGCCTTCCTGAGCTTAATATAGAAGATGTAGTTACACGTACGGCCTGAGGTGGCAGTAGTGAGTATAAAACGGCCAACTTGCATCTAGCCCCTTTAAGCTTTGAATTTTAAATAAGAACATTTTAAGAACCCTCCTGGAACCCCTCCTGGAACCGCCACCTTAACGTGGTGGAGGGGTTTGAGCACCCGAATGATTCTGGGAGCTCTGTTGTCGGGGGCTTCGTGCCCCTGGTAGGGTCTCCCATGGCAAACAGGTCCTAGGTAACGGGTCAGACAAAGAGCGGTTCAGAAGCCCCTTATGAGAGTCCACAGAAGGACGTGAGGCCGGAAGAATGAATGAATGGATGGATGGACATTTTAAGAAGCAGGTGTTAGCAGCAGTTTAGCGGTAGTAGGCTAGTTTAGCGATAGCATGAAGGCCGTGAATCTGCAGCGGCTCCAGTCTGCAGGTTTACCACTGTGCTGCGATAAGCTCTGCGGTGCCGCTGCAGATCCAGGACTGCAGAGTCACTGCCGTCTTTTGTATCGGACCCGATCCAGTCATCAAAGCCGATCAGACACTGTCAAAATGCCCGGATCGGCTACCGATACCAATACTGAATATCGGATCGGCACATCCCTCGACTATACATACCATATTTGGGAACCACTGAACATTGTGTTGTACTCCCCCTGTGAGGGTGGGAGGTGAATATTGAGAGCTGTACTGTTTAGTTCTTTATTATTTGATTTTCTATCTTCTCAGCTGTTTTGTTTTGTTTTCTTTGGAAATTATCTTAAGGACCCCGTTGAAAACGAGATGATGCATCTCATGGGGTTGATCTTCCAATAAAAATATGTCCATAAAATGTCGACTCTGACCAGACTCTGAACATTTTCGGAATAATGAGGTGTCGGACCAATGGCAGCACCTTCCAGTGTTCATTCATTTCAATATGTATCGACACAGAAAACGTCTAAAAACACTCCCCACGCGCATTAAACTGAGTTGTTTGGATGATCAGTTCAGGTGAATGCTTATTTAATGCATTTTCAACATTAAATTGTAGGAAAAAAACAAAAAAACATACTCATAGTGGCCTCTTTTAGACACTGTTGAATGCTGCCTGCTCTACGCTATGAAGCTACTGTCTTATTTTGAGCACGTGCTCTGCCCCGCTGAGCTGTGGGGCCGTGCAGGGAACAGCCAAAAAGCCTCATTTTAGTGGAACTCAGCATCTTGGAAACGGTCGCTCCCCACTGCTCGACATGACGTCAGGAGATGAGAGAGGAAGCCTGCGTTTGAGGTGACAAAACTCATTAGCGTCAGAGGCAGGAGCGCACAGCTGCTAAAGAACAGGTTTGTGCTGCTGCAGCTGTTTCACGGCAAACTGAATGACCGCGGTGAGTTTATACTATCTACAATTTTGATTTAATAAAAAAATACTACAGCAATCCAGGCTAAATCTCTAAGGTAATTTTAACCTGAATTCCGAGCTCAAAATCATTTCTGCCTGGAAGTTTTAGGTTTAGGGCCGCTGTGGGATTGCGTTCCCGCTCTGACAGTTTGCTTTATGTTTTATTTTATGTATTTTTTACTCCTGGCCTCAGAGTGGAACCGATTGTACGTATCACCCTTTCACCCCATGCTGTCCTTTCCTGTAAGGCCGACAGGAAGAAAAATCCTTATATTATGATATATATGTCCTATAGTTGGTCCAAACTCAAAACTTTCTATCATATCATCCCAATTCTTTACAACTTGCAAACTAATTTTGTTCCTCTACGAGAAACCAAAACAGAGAAAAGGCCTTTAACGGGCATTATGTAATTTATTGTAGCAATGGTTTTCAAAAAAAGCCTTCAGTCATCTGTACTGGACTTATGTGAATCAGAGTCGAAATATATTCGATTCTGGTACAGCTGCTTTATGAAAAGACATATTACAATGGAAAACCTCTCCATTCTGCACAACGGTTACATGTGGGGCTCACCTCAGCTAAACACTCGCATTCTGAAGCCTGAAACTGCTACGATAAAACTTAGACTTTGGTTGTAGGTGTGATTGTCTCTTAGTATGAACAATCGCACAGCGGAGACGAGAGCAGCTCACTATGTTTCCATCCCCACATCTGTAATGTGAACCTAAAATCTTATAAGAGAGAAAAGTGTATAAAGTGTGTGTTGAGGGGGTTTACAGTCTCAAAACATATATAGTAATTGTAAAAATTAAAGCTGACTAGAACATAACCCCCGCGATAAACGATCGACCACTTTATCCCTAATCACAATAGAAATGTAAATATCAAACATGTATGCACCTGCAGTGTGAAGCCTTTCTAAGTGCATATATGCCCATATGTGTTTGAACATCTGCTGAAGTGCTCCATCAAAGCGGCTATAAGGAGACCTTCGCCCACGTCAGGCGCTCAGACTTTGAGAATCGCAGTGACGCTACTTCAAACAAATGTCTCTTTCCATTTCAACAGCGAGCTGCCAGTTCATGTCCAGCATATGTGCTCAACTTTGCTTTGTGCATGTGCGATGAAATGTTGTTTTGTTTATGGCCCGCTTAGATACAAGCTCTGCAAATCCATACATCTCTGAGCTTTTAACGCCAGCATCAATTTTCGAGAAGATGGACATGTCTATGCCGTTTGAAACCAATATCTGCGGGTATTGATTTTTTCCATTTCCAATCTTCCAAACAGACATAATGAAAGCACACAATGAACGCTACATCAAAGCGCTTCCCCTACAGCTCTCGCTCGAAGGCCATTAGCGTATTCCAAGCCTTGCATCAACATAACCAAGCTAATTTCATTATTGTGCACCTCGTTGTCTGTTTATATATGACTTCCAGCTGCAATAGCCTTATTAGTTGTGTCTGCTTTGTGTTGTCAAGGATCTTTCCACAGCCGGAGAAGCACGCTCGCTGCACGTCGCACCCATGTATCCACATTGCAGCACTTAACACGACGCGCGTTAGCGGCTGCGTGGGCGACCGCAGAGTCGACCCCACTGCGTCCCGCAACGCAAACACAGCGGCGCCCGAGCCTTGCATTAATCTAAAATGTCACCGAGGCGCTTGACTTTTACACATATTATACCTTTTAAGGTGAGATGCTGCAGGTGAATAGGAAAAAAAAAAAAATGTAGTGATATCAATTTGAAACTTTTACTGAACATTACAGATATAAAAATGAGGAAAAAAATGTATGGCACTTTTTCTGTCATTTTATGTTTTCACATAAAAATAAGGCATTTTGAGCATTAAAATGGCCAAAATTGCCTATATTTTGGGCAACTACATCAAAATAATGAATTGAGCCAGATGAAAATTTATGGTTTTATTTTATTGACATATTAGTAACTAAGATTTTTTCAGAGGGGATTTTGGATATTTTGTTTAGTTTTTCAATAAACTAATCATCAGTGAAAAAATCTGTAAAAACTCAAATTCCGCCTGTTTTTTTGGATTCAAATAAATCAGGCTAGGAATTAGATATTAAAAAATCCCTCTGCAAAATCCTTCAAAATCTTGTCTCTCAGACTGTAAAGTTTGGAGTCTGTGGGAGCTTCTATAAGGGCTCAGGCTCTGCCCGAGTGTGGCTTCTCTCATTCAGAGAAAACCAGCCCTGAGGTTTTGTAGCGAGTGCTCATGCTCGGCCCGTTCTTCCACTCTTCCGCACCAGGCCTGACCAGGCCACTCGTAGAAAGAAAAATACCATATTTGGGTGAAAGCGTCATCACGGGGCCCCTTAGCAGGACACGTGAATGTAAAATCTGTCAATATTTATGAATGAAAACCCGCGGGAAAGACGGACTTTCTACGCGGCGCAGCAGCTACTTCCGGGTTGCCCCCACCTCATGCGGGTGAGTTTTGTTATTTTTATATCTGACATGAAAACTAAGATGTAAAGGGAGGAAAATAGATTAAAAATTTCCACTTCGACCACTGCGTGAAAAATCAATACTTTCGCCTGCCGTGTCTCGCCTAAAAGGCCAGTGCGACGGGATTGGACGAGCTCTCTGCGTGGGCGGGGCTTTGGGGCATCCTGAGCGGCCTCCGGTAAATGGAAGCAGCAACACAAAAAGAAGCTCATTATCTGCGATACGGAAAGGCACACAAGGTTGAATTATTTACTGGCGCCGAGCCGTAATGACCAGGGCTAAGCCAGACTTCAAACACAAAGTACAGTCGAGGCCCTTAAAAGGTAGCAACGCAACGAAAGAGGAGCATCAGCAACACCGCATGGGAGGAGTTCTAAAAGGCTTTCAAAACCCGGCGAGTGATAATCAAGGCCGTAATTACGCTCGCATCAGACCATGTTTAAAAATCCGGATTTCGCTGCACGCCGAGGTTGTTTGCCGTTATGAGCAACCATGAAACACCTTTAGCACATCGGCTTCATGTAATGGTAAGAACACAGTAGGAGCTGCATTTTTTAGCCTAATTTGAAAGCTAAGACCTACAAAGCTGATTGAAACTTTTTTGTTGCTTTTCTGTCACATTTTTGTCATGTCATCGTCACATATTCATCGCTTTTTTGACGCCATTTGTTTCTTTTTTGACATGTTTTCGCTGCATTTTGGTTTACAGCCTATTGCTGGGTCGCAGGTTCTAGAATATGATGATGTCATCGGACCCAGCGGGGGGCAGGAGCCAGTTTTTTCTATAACAGCATTACACTTTCACAAGTCGTAGCTAAAAAGAAAATATATGTTTTTTCCTCCTCCTTTTTGCCTTGCAGTTTCTGAAAATATTGTGTCAGATTTGTGTGAGTGAAAAACTGCAAGTGGTGAATGGCAGGTTAAAAAAAACTCATTCTGCCAAAATGAAGGCCATTTAAAAGCATAATAGCGGATTCAGACAGGCATCAAATCTTACTTTCTTGGTAAATAACAGCATTGCTCGGATATTTTTACTGCATAAATGCAAACTAAATACAAACATGATCTAAAACAAATTCATTTGCAGTTTTGGCTGAAATTCTGGACTTTTTTCTTGCACAAGAGTTGCCCGTTACTTTTGAATCTGAAAACTTCCTCAAATTCCTGTGTTTGATCAGCCTGGCTAGTACCAGCCAAACTATCACCGATGTTATTTAGTCTGAGAACCATTCATTCATTTTCTCGTAGGAGAGGTGTGGTTTACAATTGTCCATAGCCATTTATTGGGCGCTACAAATGTCTCTCATATGCGTCTGTAGCCATAGCCAATCATATCAATCGTACTCGATGACGTAAGTCACCCAAACGCTGTTCTACTTTTGAAATAAACTTTTGAGCTAAACTATTTACCATCCATCCATCCATCCATCTTCTTCCACTTGTCCGTTGCCGGGTCGTGGGGGCAGCTGTTGGAGTTGCCCAAATCACATTGCACCAGCCCTTATGGCTTCTCCTGCAGGTGGTGGGTCCACGGAAGGACGGCCTCATGGTTCTAACCGGGCCTGGTGGTCTCTCATAAGGGGCTTCTGAACCGCTCTTTGTCTGACCCGTCACCTAGGACCTGTTTGCCATGGGAGACCCTACCAGGGGCACGAAGCCCCCGACAACAGAGCTCCTAGGATCATTCGGGTGCTCAAACCCCTCCACCACGTTAAGGTGGCGGTTCAAGGAGGGGTAAACTATTTACCATTTAATTATTTTATCTGTGGTCATGTTGGACCCGTAAACGGACTACAAGCGTCCGTCTGTCGAATACAATGGGCGCTGGCTGCTCTGCTTTATGCCCACGACACTCGAGGCCGCCATTGCTCCGCCATTGCTGTAGTACCTCCATATCGCCGCTAGTCCCCCATTGAAAAGCATTGGACTTTAATCACGTTAAAAACAACTTTAAAGCCTGGTCCCAATTTTTTTGGAACAATCTCGAGCTAGATATTCCTCCTGTGACAACACTTGGTTAGCTACAATTAAGGGGACCCGGCTGGTTTTCATAAGAAGATTTTTTGAAATCTCACACTTAATGAGGGTCGGACTGTTAGCATTGAAGCTGCGCGAGCTACACGTCACGCAAGGTCCGAGTCTACAATGAAGATCCCGCCCTTGTGTCCTTTTTAGGAACATGCTTCGTCAGAGCTGGGGAGGGGGAGTCTGTAAATCCGCCATGAACTCCCCATGAGCGTGGTCATTATGGTAAGCGGGGAGGAGTGAGGAGAAGCTGTCCATTTATATATACAGTCTGTGATCGAATCGTGCATCATTGTTTTGCCGTCCCTCCCCGTTCTGTGATTGGTCCCCAAATCCTTGTGAAGATTTCGGCCATGGTCCCCAGGCTGCTGATCAGTTTGAACTGATTCAAGTGCGCAAAGCAGCATGGGTGTTCCCAGGCTACAGTCTGATGGTTCTGTATGAGCAACAGAAAAGGAATAGGTACAGTATTTCACTTCTGTGTAGTATAAGCATTCCATTAAAAAGCATGGTTGACTCACTGCTTGCATGTTTTCTTCCGTGATTCTGTTGCATAACCAGAATCACATTGTTAACAGTTTCATCTGACATCGTTTATGTTTTTCTTCCTGCTGCTGTAAAGGTTAAATATTTCGGGTCTCCTCCGCAGACACTGCAACCGCACGGTGCTAACTGCTGCTGGCAAATACAGAGACGCCATATTGACAAGGGCTAAGGCAACGTGCTGCGATTGGCCGAGCTGTCCACACACTCTCCACTCTGTCCAATTATCGACTGTGAAAAGCCGCCATTCCCAAACCCTGCTGCTTATACATCATTACCAGCAGCGATCAATCACTGATTATTAAATGAAATGTCCATTAGGCCTCGGGGCATTTCCATACCGGGCATCGGGCCAGGAGAAGCATCAGTAGCAGTAGCACATGCTGCAGGCCTTAAGGAAAGCTAAGAAGAGGATATTCTGATTTAATAGGAATTTGGTTTACCGTAAATTGCGGACAATTCCTGAATATACATGCGTTTCCGATGACATCACGCATAGTTCTGGCGGCCATTTTGAATACCGAAGTAGCATTATGCAGTACTACAACATGTATCAATATCTCTACTCAGGATGAAAATGAAAGACAACTGATTGACAGAGGCATTTTTATGTACTTGTAATTATTGCTCAAGAAGAAAACAGTAAAAACACGGCCCCAGTGAGACACGTTTATGTGATTGAACCAGCTAATGTGGCACAGACGTAGCAGCTCTGTCTGTGGAGCTACAGCAGGATTTACTAAAGATCTGCTTCTCTCTGAAGACTAAATGAACACATCAAAAAGGAAGCAGAAAACCTTTCTCTGATTTTTACAGTTTGTCAGGTCAACAGAGTCTCAGTCTGAGTCAGTGTTTAAGCTGCTCAAGACGCTAGCATGCTACTGGTTAGAAACTGTCAATCAACTGTCAATGGCTTCAACACGATGAACACATGTGTGGCTCTATGAACACTGAGGAAATACTACAGTAACAGCTCAGCTCTGACCTCAGTCACATGTTGTATATAAGGCTAGATGTTTGGAGTCTGGTTCAGGGCTTTCTCTTGGAGAGGTGAGCTGTTTAAGCTAAATGCTAACCGGTAGCATGCTAACGTCTTGAGCAGCTTAATCACTGACTCACGTGCATCTCTGGGGCCGTGTTTTTACTCTTATCTTCTTGAGCAGTGATTACGAGTACATAAAAATGCCACTGTCGATCAGTTGTCTTCCATTTTCCACCATCCTGAGGAGAGATTTGTTACATTTGTAGTACTGCACAGTTCTACTTCGGTATTCAAAATGGTCCCCATAACAGCAAAAGTCACATGACTGAAAAGCACTGTATAAGCCGCATCAAGTATTTTTTTCACACTGGTCAATAAGCCGCAGCTGCCCACGCTGTTCATATGACGCACCATCAACCAGTATGACCTATAAATTAGCCGCACCGTTAAAAAGTGGCAGCTTATAGTTTTGAAACAATGAAAACATGTTTACACCCAAATTAGTTTTCCAGGCAGTGGAATGAAATTTGTTTCATCCTTCAATACAAAACTAAACATGTGAAAAAGACCTCTGTGTGAGTGTGCATTTACATTTGTATTGTTTGTATGATGAAGCAAAGCCACTGTACACAATAACCCCTGCTCATGCATCCAGCTTTAAGAATAAGAACACCCACTTTCTTTCGATGTATTTTTTTTCTCGACAAATTACTGGAGATTCGCCAAAAAGTACCCCGGGAAAAATGCCGGCCGGCCCGGAGCGAAGACAGAAAGAAGACAGACGTGACGGAGAGGCCGTAGTGCATCTGCCGCTGAGTCAGACACAAGCCATGTTCAAATGTCAACGTTATGGATGACAGCGATCCCAACTCCGATTCCCATGGTGCACTTCCGCGCCCTGGCACAGAAATCCTGCTGCTCACTGCAAGCCTTGTAACCACGAGACACAAGTAAACAGCCATAACAAATGTTCAGAATGCATCGTCATTAGTCTCTCTTTACTGAGTTACAGCTGCGCGATGTGAAAATGTGTCAATATTTTACTGAACTATTTCAAAACAGTTGCTGCAGTTTTTGTCATTGTCAGATTCTGTCTTGAAAGGGCAGAACTTGAGCAGCAGGATGCTAAGTTTCCTATCCTTGTTTGAAACAGTGTGTGGCAGAAAACAAGCAGATGCTGAAAATCACTCAACGCATTTAAAACTTTACTATGTAAATATTTCAACGGAGAACAGGGACGTGCTGGGTTATTGGGAGAGTCGGGACGTTTCCCCGGTGGGCCACGGAACTTTTGGGCCACAAATCTATTAAAAATGCACTGTCACTGTTGTACTATTACAGACCAGGCTTTAAAGGAAAAGTCCTCATGGAAAGACAAGTTTCTTTCTAGACTAGACTCTTTCTTTCTTTCTTTCTTTCTTTCTTTCTTTCTTTCTTTCTTTCTTTCTTTCTTTCTTTCTTTCTTTCTTTCTTTCTTTCTTGCTTGCTTTCTTGCTTTCTTGCTTTCTTGCTTTCTTTCTTGCTTTGTCTCTTTCTCTTTCTCTCTCTCTTTCTTGCTTTCTTTTTTGCTTTGCCTCTTTTTTTCTTTCTTTCTCTCTTTCTCCCCTTTTCTGACAATCTTAAGGTCGCTCCAATTATCGTAACATGGGGTTAGGGTTAGGATTGTATTGTTTGCCCACCTGGACGGGGCCTTTCTGTGTGGAGTGTGCATGTTCTCCCCGTGTCTGCGCTTTGTCTCTTTCTTTTTCTTTCTTTCTCTCTTTCTCTTTTTCTTTCTTTCTCTTTCTTCACTTTTCTTTTTCTCTCTTTTTTCTTTCTTTCTCTGTTTCTTTTTCGCTTTGTCTCTTTCTTTCTCACTTTCTATGGCGCTTTCTCTCTCTCTTTCTTTCTTTCTTTCTTTCTTTCTCTCTCTGTGCACAGTGGGAGGGTGGCAGTTCTGCATGTGTAGGTGTGCTAATTTCGGGACTCTGAAGTAAATGAATAATTTAATAATAGCATTGAGTAAGAAGGGAAAAAAGTCAAATCTGTTACAAATGGACTGTCACTGTTGTACTATTACAGACCAAAAGGCTTTAAAGGAACAGGCCACCATTTTAACATACTGATATATGTTCTTACCTGAGCTTTGACAAGTTTATACGTACCTGTCTGGTCTTTGTGTGTGCGCTCAGTCATGCAAAACGACCAAACAATGTTGCTAGCGTACGTATCAATTTGTCTGAGCTCAGGTAAGAACATATCTCAGTATGTGAAAATGGTGGCCTGTTCCTTTAACTTGGCTGCAGCAGGAGCCTGAGCTGCTGTTTCAGACATAAATGAAGACAAATGTTTTTTTTTGTCTCGTAAAGCCTGGTTCACATGGTAGAATAATAATAAGGTCAATTCTCCCCTTTTCTGACAATCTTAAAGAGGGGTATTATGTGTTTTTCAATCACATAGCACCAGTCTATAGCACACTACAATGATGACCAAACCTTCTGTTGGTCTGTAAATGCAGTAAATTAGAATAACTGCCTTGTATAAAATTGCTCTCTCAAAATGGCTGTAGTGAATGTCTTGAAATAGGCCTCTGTCTCTTTAAGAACCTCTGACCCTTTCCGACACGCCCCCTCCACACGCTGGGAGGGGCGTTCCTAGGAGGACTCAGGCAAACCTATCCCTAAAATGGCCGCCATCAGAGTTTTTACAGATTACTCAAAAATACGTGAATGTGCCAAGGCAACACTTCAGGCATGTTTTTAATGAGAGAGTGACATAATAACATGATGTAAAGCTGGAAAAAGTCGATTTTACATAATACCCCCCCCCCCCCCCCCTTTAAAGTTGCTCCGATTATCGTAAAATGGGGTTAGGATTGTATTGTTTTCCCACCTGGACGGGGCCTTTCTGTGTGGAGTTTGCATGTTCTCCCCGTGTCTGCGTAGGTTTCCTCCGGGTACTCCGGTTGTCCACTACCACTAAAAACATGTGCAATAGGTGAATCCTCCAGCCGGGTGATTCTAACCATCAGTCTGGCTCCACATCATCACCCCAGGCCATCGACCACTGCTCCTTACGGGTTGGATGGGTTAAATGCAGAGGACAAATTTCCCTACGGGGACAATAAAGTACACAAACAAACAAAAAAACAAAACGAGAGGACGAGGTGGCAAGGACGGAAGGAAATCCAAAAATCAAAACAGCTGTCAAACTATGGTCACTGCCTCTTCTTCATCCGCCATGTTTGTTTTCTCTGAAGTCATGTACAACCAAAACTGCTAGACCCGTGATTTTTTTAGCGCCGCGTGTGGCGTCTCTCAGGTTTGCCGTCAATTTTAAAACCTTCCCGTGTGTGAACCAGGCGTAAATCTAACAAATAATGACTTGACGATGAGGTGTTGAAATCAGAACTTTCGCACTGAGCTTTGCATTCATTGCGGGGACTAGATTCAAGTTGGCCATGTCATACTCACTACTGCCGCCTCAGGTCATACGTGTAACTGCACCTACTATATTAAAGGAATAGGCCACCGTTTTTACATACTAAAATATGTTCTTACCTCACTTTAGACGTGTTAATACATCCCCGTCTGGTCTTTGTCCGTGCGCTCTGCCAGGCAAACGGAGCACATACGCAGCCTCTCCCACATGTTACATAGCTCCAAAAAAGCTCACGATAGAAGCTACCAAGCTCTTCCACGTGTTCCCTATTTAAATAAAGTTACGTGAAGTGTTTTCATGCGAAGTATATTTACACAGAAATGTAGCATGTCGATTTTATAAGCAAATAAAAAGGGGGACTATATTGTGAGGCGTAATGATACGAGGAGTAAAACGTCCGCGCAGTAACTCCTAAAGGTTATTGACGGAAGTGAGCGGGGAAGTCTTTAGGAGTTACTACGCGGACGCTGTGCTCTTCGTATCTTTACGCCTCACAATATAGTCCCCCTTTTTATTTGCTTATAAAATCGACATGCTACATTTCTGTGTAAATATACTTCGCATGAAAACACTTCACGTAACTTTATTTAAATAGGGAACACGTGGAAGAGCTTGGTAGCTTCTATCGTGAGCTTTTTCGGAGCTATGTGACATGTGGGAGAGGCTGCGTATGTGCTCCGTTTGCGTGACAGAGCGCACGGACAAAGACCAGACGGGGATATATTAACACGTCTAAAGTGAGCTAAGAACATATCTTAGTATGTAAAAACGGTGGCCTATTCCTTTAATCTCGTGCATGACGGCAATTCGGACCCGAAGTAACAACTTTTTGAGTGACAGTGCAGGATTTTAGAGGCATGTGGCGAATAGGTCTGGGCTCATTCTACACATTATCACTGCAAAAAGTAATGATCAAGCATTGATCATTAAATGACTTGAATTGAGGAAATGTATCTTGTTTTGAGCGGTTTACACTCATTTAGACACTTTTCCTGATCGGACCAAGTTTGCTTTGCTTGTTTGAGGACATTTCAGACCAGTTCTAGGGTAAATCTTGCTTGAAATAAGAAAGTAAAATTGCCAATGAGATAAGACCAATTTTCTTACCCCATTGGCAAAGAAAATGACCTGAAATAAGGACGAAATGTATCGAAACGAGTCAGAAACATCTCAGAACAAGTGAAATAATCTAGGACAAATGCCCAAGAACTTCTTAAACTAGTCAAAACAATTAAAATTTGGATTATTATGCTCAAATTGAGATGTTTATACTGATCTAGTTAATTACTTTTTGTAGTGTAGGACATTGTTGGAGCACGTAGGGGGAGGAAAATACTTAACTTTAACATTTCCCATCAGAGCTAGTGTCCTACGAGGACCGTCATGCAGCTATAGAGCCTTCTGAAATTGATAGAACTGATGTAGTGAGAAACACACTGTCCTGATTGCATACATTGAGGTTATAAATAGAACTCCGTGAGGTCCATACTGTTGCTTGATCGAAACTATACGCTCATGTATTGGTGTGCCATGGCGCTGCAGAGAACCCTCTCGCTCTGAAGCCTCCACGCCAATCAGCCTCAGCTCCAAACGCGCTCCCCCCCGGGACCCTCTGGCTGACGAGGAAACCGCGGGGAGAGACCCGGAGAGACCAAAGCCCCAAAACAGAGCTCCGTGCCGGGGGGAGAGGCGCGTTCAAAAGCCTGCTCTGCCCCCGACGGGACCAGCAAACACAGCTCATTTGCCACTGCAATTCTATTTTCACATCATTTCAATTTCAAAGGGCCTTCTGGCTGCATTAGCATTTGATTTGGATAAAAGCAGCGTTGGGCGAAGGGCGGGTAGATGAGAGCCATCAGCTCGCTCTTCTTATACCCCGGTGCTGATGTGGAGACCTGCTCGTGTGCAACGCCTACATGCCCATCACTTCTGGCCTGTTACGGAGCACAGGTTTTATTCAGAATGTCTTTTACAGTCAGTACATGCAATTACAATGTATTGAATGGTTCTCACAGCAGAGATGAATATTGATGAAAAGAAAACGAACATAATCACCATAAGCACAAATGAAGTGCTTTCTCTTTATTATGGCCCCATGGAAAGACTAGTTTCTTTCTAGACTAGAAAAGACTCTTTCTTTCTTTCTTTCTTTCTTTCTTTCTTTCTTTCTTTCTTGCTTTCTTTCTTGCTTTCTTTCTTGCTTGCTTGCTCTCTTGCTTGCTCTCTTGCTTGCTCTCTTGCTTTGTCGCTTTGTCTCTTTCTCTCTCTCACTCTTTCTTTCTTTCTTTCTTGCTTTCTTTTTCGCTTTGTCTCTTTTTTTCTTTCTTTCTTTCTTTCTCTCTTTCTCTCTTTCTTTCTTTCTTTCTTTCTCTCTTTCTCTCTTTCTCTCTTTCTCTCTTTCTCTCTTTCTTTCTTTATCTCTTTCTCTCTTTCTTTCTTTCTTTCTTTCTCTCTTTCTCTCTTTCTCTCTTTCTTTCTTTCTTTCTTTCTCTCTTTCTTTCTTTCTTTCTTTCTTTCTCTCTTTCTTTCTTTCTTTCTTTCTTTCTTTCTCTCTTTCTTTCTCCACTTTTTTCTTTCTTTCTCTGTTTCTTTTTGTCTCTTTTTCACTTTGTCTCTTTCTTTCTTTCTCACTTTCTATTGCGCTTTCTCTCTCTCTTTCTCTCTTTCTTTCTTTCTTTCTTTCTTTCACTCTCTGTGCACAGTGGGAAGGTGGCAGTTCTGCATGTGTAGGTGTGCTAATTTCGGGACTCTGAAGTAAATGAATAATGTAATAATAGCATTGAGTAAGAAGTTGATAAAAAGTGAAAAGTCAAATTATCTCTCTCTTTCTCTTCCTCTATCCCTCTCTCTCTCTTTATTCAAGTAGTTTAGGCTTTTTTGGTCTTTTTTCAAAATAAATGACTGGAAAAAAACAAACCACTTTCCTTAACGTCCACAGCACAATGATGCCATATGAACTGGTCTGAAGGAACCAATTCTAAAACAGGGTTAGTATCTTTAGGAGAGTGTAGTGCAATTATCTAACACTATCTACCTCCTCATAAAATATTTGACCTTCAAAATACCACAAGGTCGAGGTCAAATAAACTAAACCAGGTCTTAAATTTGTCTAAAATTGCCCTAAATTGGACTCAATTATGTCTAAGAACCACCAAATGAACCACCAAACTGAAATGCACCACTGAAGCATAAATGAAACGATCTCTCATTAAAGTGAATACAGATGACCCTGAGCATCAACCATTAGTCTATATAAAAACATCATTAGTCTGGGAAATAGAAGGTAGTAGGGATGGGCGATACCACATTTTTTGGAATCGATACGATACCGATACTTTTGGGGTCCTTTTTGTCGATACCGATACTGGTCATTTCATATGGATGAATGTATATCAATCAATATACATCTCTACAACTGGTTATTTTATATAATTAACTGGTCAATTAAAATGCTATTACTTTAACTGGTTAATTAAACAATACTAATGTGAAATTAAATACATAAACAAAATTTTAAATTAATACTTAAATGACAAACAGAACCTAAACCAGAATGATATGACTGGCTCAGTTCAATCCTTTGCTGCTGTGGACTGTTTTGGCTCAGAACAAAGAAATAAATCATCCTTTTGTGTTGATAATTGCTGCCCCGCCTTCTTTTTACATATACAAATTAGAATCGATGCTTTTTGCCCAATATCGATACTTAAATAATAGCCGTTTGGTATCGATCCGCCCATCTCTAGAAGGTAGCCCATTCTGAGCTCATATCGTTGTGTCTCTGGTTGATACAGTTTCAATGGAAATGCTGGAATCAGGTGTTTCAGTGATAACCACTATTTTCAGTTTAGTATTTCACATCTCCACACGCTGAATTAAACAGTAATATTTAGGTCTTTTAGACTTGACTTGTGGGTCAAGACCGGCCCTCAGTCATTTTTTATTGCAATAATCTCGAGGCCATTAGCAATGCAATAAGCCCTTGTACAAAAACAGTACGGGCGACAAAACAGAGGACAATAACTGCACGTTGATTCTGCCAAATTCAAGCACTCATGACTTTAATCTGGTCGTTTACAACTTGCTGCAACATTTGTAAAATGACAAAACAATCTTAGAATGTTCCTTCCGTAAATGACTTCCCTCTTGTGACTGCGACACATAAAGGGAGCTAGGGAGGTGTAGATGGAGTTAGGGAGGTGTAGATGAAGTTAGGGAGGTGTAGAGGGAGCTAGGGATGTGTAGATGGCGTTAGGGAGGTGTAGAGGGAGTTAGGGAGATATAGAGGGAGTTAGGGAGGTATAGAGGGAGCTAGGGAGGTGTAGAGGGAGTTAGGGAGGTGTAGAGGGAGTTAGGGAGATATAGAGGGAGTTAGGAAGGTGTAGAGGGAGCTAGGGAGGGAGTTAGGGAGGTTTGGGGTGAGTTAGGGAGGTATAGAGGGAGCTGGGAGGTGTAGAGGGAGTTAGGGATGTGTAGAGGGAGTTAAGGATGTGTAGAGGGAGTTAAGGATGTGTAGAGGGAGTTAAGGAGGTGTAAAGGGAGTTAAGGATGTGTAGAGGGAGCTAGGGAGGTGTAGAGGGAGGTAGGGAGGTGTAGAGGGAGCTAGGGATGTGTAGATGACGTTAGGGAGGTGTAGAGGGAGCTAGGGATGTGTAGATGGCGTTAGGGAGGTGTAGAGGGAGTTAGGGAGGTGTAGAGGGAGTTAGGGAGATATAGAGGGAGTTAGGGAGGTGTAGAGGGAGTTAGGGAGGTGTAGAGGGAGTTAGGGAGATATAGAGGGAGTTAGGGAGGTGTAGAGGGAGTTAGGGAGGTGTAGAGGGAGTTAGGGAGATATAGAGGGAGTTAGGGAGGTGTAGAGGGAGTTAGGGAGGTGTTGAGGAAGATAGGGAGGTGTATAGTAAAAGCAAAAGTAGTAAGTAAAAGTCAGTTTCCCATAGACTTTTTATTGGATTTTGGCCATATACTTTTTTTCCCCACTGTACACCTTTACCTCAGATTGACCGGGATTTATCTTAGAAGATGAATCATATAAAACAAGAGCCACTGCTTCCACCTTCCTCAGCTTGCACTTTTCTTTAAGAAGATAATCGACAAAACATATCCAGGCTACAGGAACAGTATACAACAAATGCAACAGGTGGGATTTCGAAAGAACAATCGAATGTTCTGTGTGTGGTTAGTCTTTGAACAGACGCTTTGCTTTCATTCTTTTATGAAACAGAAAGAGATATGTGAATGAAAAGGGACGCCGTGTGATGTGGCGATGTGTGTCAAGTGCTTCTGGAGACATGATTCTGCGGCAACACAGCGATCTTTCTTTAGTTTAAAGAACAAATGAGGATGAATTAGACATCTGTTTATAAAGAGAAGAGGTTTAATTTAGTTTTGAAAATGAATTGGAGTCTTTTAAAAGGTTTTTGTGTTGCATTTTGATTGTTCCACTCATGTAACCAATGGCCGCTGTGCTTTGTAACGATGAAACTTGGGGCCACCATTGCTCTGCCATTGCTGTAGTACCTCTATGTAGCCGCTACTACCCCATCGGAAAGCATTGCACTTTAGACACGTTAAAAACTACTTTAAAGCCTGGTTTATAACTTTACTAAACTTTGTACATCTAGATATTCCTCCTGTGATAACGCTGGGGTAGTTGCAATTAAAGAAACCAGACCTCGTATACTAATGAGGGCCGGACTTTGATTGTTGGCCGTTAGCATTAGAGCTAATGAAGATCCCGCCCTTGTGCCCTTTTAGGAACATGCTACGTTAGAGCTCGGGAGGAGGAGTCTGTAAATCCGCCAAGATTTCCCCCTCGAACGTAGTCATTGTGTTAAGGGGAAGAGTGAGTTGTTTATTTTTTTTTAACAGTATATGCATGCAACGACTTTAGAAGCTCCCACAGACTCTGAACTTTCCAGTCTTGGACTTACCAATATTTTTTTTTTTTGAGGGATTTTTTAATATCTAATTCCTAGCTTGAATAATTGAGCTTTGGACCCCAATAATCAAAGCAAAATCGAATTTTAAACAGAACTTTTCACTCATTTTCTATTTATTTGTCCTTTTTTATCCAAGACAAAACTCATTGAGAATAAAAATCTCTTTTTCAAGAGTGTCCTGGTTTATAGTTTATATAGTTCAAATGGCTTATTCAAAAACTAAACAAGACATCAGAAATACCCTCTGAAAAATCTTAGTGAGTAATATGCAAACAAAATAATTCAATACATTTGAACCAAGGTCTATCCATTATTTAGATTTAGAGATGGACATAATAAAATGTATATTTTTTTAAAATTAAATATAAAAAAAAAGAGTTAGGGTTAGTCCGTGATCTACAGCAGAACTTCAAATTGATATCTCTCAATGTTTTCTTTTTTCCTATTCACCTGCAGTGTCTTGCCTTAACCCCACTGAGAATCTTTGGGATGTGCTGGAGAAGGCTTTGAACCGTGGCCACACTCTCCCATCATCATCATCAACACAAGATCTTGCTGAATGTGTGTTGTAATCAAAGCTAAGGAGCGAGACCTTTGCTTGTGCGGTGACTTTTTTGGCGAGCCGGTGTATTTTCCCTTTGAAGTACATAAGATCTCTTTATTCTTTGATGGCTCACTGTCTGCACCTATAAGAGCTGCTGCAACAAGTGAATTTCTCCAATGTGAGATGATCAAAAAATAAAAAATCGAACCATATAGATGAAAACTTGAACAAGTGGGCAAAATTCCCATTTAGCTGCACACTTGGATTTATTAATTTGGAGATATCCCCTCTCCACATATTTCTGGTTCATCCCCGCTCTCCCTCTCTCCGCTCTTCCCTCTCCCCGGTTGCAGCAGCAGCAGCAGCAGCAGTGAAGCAGATGCCTTTGATGCCATGCTACAAATCACACATTTAGCTTTTCATCAATATTTCATCTATCCATCCCGGGCCCGGCTCTTTCTCCTGCTCTAAATCAGCATGAGCGGCGCGAGGAGCACAGGCCGACTTTGGAAGTCATTTGCCCCGCGGAGGAGACACCCGGGTGAGGGTCAGGACGTGCGTACGTGCCCGTGCGGCCCGGAGGGGGGGGGGGCGGGATCCGGGCGAAACATACATGATCCTAAAAGCTAATACTATAAATAATTGCGCGTTTAAAAAGCCTTCACTCCTAAACGGATCGCGAGCAGGCAGCCACTCGAGCGGGTGAAATGGAATATGTCACCGGTGTCCCAGGGAGCGAGCCCCGCGTACGCGCCAGGACATGAAAATATTATTACGCCGCTAAAAATAGTCCCGGAGAAATAAAACCACCAGACTGTGTAGGAGGGACTTTTTGCTCATTCGAAGTTGGCTGTATTTCTGTCGTCTGCAATTGCTCCCCCTCCAGACCACTGCGTTTTATGCGCGCAGTCGCCGGGTGGGTAGAGGACATCAAAAAGTCATTTAATATTTAGAAAGCACTAACACAATGTTTGTCAGCATTTTTAATCGAAGGCGAGGCACTGCAGGTGAATGTGATTTAGATCAGATTACATTTGTTAAACATTACTGATGTAAATATGGGGAAAAAATGGATTGATTAAATGTATGGTTTTATTTTGTAGAAACAAAGATTTTATTTGGGCGGGATTTTGGATCTTGTTTAGTTTTTGAATAAGCAAATCATAAGAGAAAAAAATCGGAAAACTCTAATTTCGCCTTTTTTTTTGGGTTCAAAGCTGCATAAATCAGGCTGGGAATAAAATATTACAAAATCCCTCCGAAAAAAAACTTTTGTTAAGCCCAAGAATGGAAAGTTCAGAGTCTGTAGGAGCTACTATAGTGGCTAATTTGTTGCATGAGTGGAACAAAAACCTCATTAGAGAAAACCAGCCCTGAAGTTTGGTACAGAGAGCCCATGTGCGACACATATCTCTGCTTTTCCGTACTGGGCGCCTCACGGAAGGAACAAAAATACTAATAATATTCGGCCGTAATGAGTTTCCTTCACAGGGTGGCTGGGCGCACCCTTCGAGATCGGGTGAGGAGCTCAGTTAACCGGGAGGAGCTCGGAGTAGAGTCGCTGCTCCTTCATGTCAAAAGGAGCAGCTGGGAATGTGATGTCATATCGCACAGAACTGTGAACTGTTACATTGAGTTCTTGTCACAAAATAAAGTGCAAATATATATACATAATTATCGGTGTCATCGGTATCGGGACATGCGGAATTATCGCTTATCGGTTCAAATTGGCATTATCGTGCATCACTAGTTACAATACTGGAGTTATTGTTCAAATTAAAACACTTGGACACCACAGGGAGTTAGATGGATTTTCCAGCAGTAACTCAGCAGCTAACAGAGTTGTTCCACGGCTTTTTTCTCCACTTTTTATACTGTTTTTAGCTAATGTTAGTCAATGGAAATGTATGCAAACAGCTGCACAGATGGCGGATCTCCATGGTAACTGTGGAATTTCCCGAACTCTACTGACCCGTTTAGTGACCACCGCTGCACACTACTTTTCAGTATGTGAGTGTATTTTGAGTGTACTACTTTTTTCTCTCTGCACATACGGACACCCCTACACAATGGTATGTGCCTGTGAGTCCTGGCGATGTCAAGCACGAAAAACACATATAACTGCAAATTATGAAGTCACTTTATTTTATTTACTTTTAATGTTTTTGATGGCCTACATTTGCATTTGTTTCTATCTATGCAAATAACATGCTATATTAAAACATACGGCAACTATGGCAAAAGCCTAATTTTAGTAGAACAAAATCAACAATTGTAGCAATGTAGTGCAAAATGTAAACAAAACAAAAAAAACACCTGCATCTACAGCACCTACAGTAACTTTACCTCATTCGTTAACTCAAAGAAAATGCCACATTAGATTATTTTGAAAGTGTCAGTTCAGCATCAATTCTTTTATTAGTAAATTTTTAACATATGCTGTTGTTGAGGTCAACAACCTTTGCAATAAAAGTTGGAAAACTGTGAAAGTTGATGCTACAACGCGCTGTCATTGATAAATACCAAGACACCACAACAGTGTTTCCTTAACTTTGCGAAAGGAGTGAAACAGCGCCCCCAATTTGACGCTGGTGGTCAAAAAGTGCACTGCATCCATATTTACCATTGAGAATGAATGGAAGAGAGTTAGTATTAACCACAGCGCAAAAGTAGGTCACTCTCAGGCCCCACTTTGGGCACCCCTGCTCTACATTATCTTGTGGCTCCGAAGACAAGTTGAACTTCACAAGACTCCCACATTATCCAACCATCCCACAATACTCCTAACCAACTCAAGACATCTACACAGAGAATACATCATCATTTTTCATCAGGATCTGAGCTTTCCCGCACCGACTTTCGTTTCGGGGGGGGGATTCGCTTTGCCCTCGCGGCTCTAGTTTCAGGCTAAATGAGTGAAGCGGCGTCGTGACAGCGGGAGGCGACACATTACCAAAGCAAAGCCGGGAAGACCCCCAAGGATCGCTTTCCCTTCTCCCTTCTTTCCCCCCCCTTTATTTTTTTTTGGTTTTGTTTGTAACTCCTGCTACCGGAAATCTCTCCGCGCTACACGGGGAATAATGAAGCGGGCTGACAATATTCGGAGAGATTCAGATGACAAGCTTAAAAAGGCCGAACAAAACAACTCCGTGCTTCCAATTTCAGCGGCGTTATATTATCTACGCCGCGCAGTTTGGGGGATTGGATGTTGATTTACTGTTCTCCGCTGGATTCTGGCGTGTTTTGGAGATATTTTCGACTTATCGCTTGAGCTTTGATATTTCCCTTACAGCCGGAGACAAACATGGAAGAGAAAAGCAAAAAGATATAGCGGCGTCGCCAATCAGTTTGACATTGTGTTGCGCTTTTAACTGGCTGACGGAGGATACAATTCCACTATAGCAATTATGCAGGCACCAGTCAATCTATAAGAGTGTCCCTCATTAAACCAATATAGATTTAACATTAAGTTCGGTGTCTAATTATTTCGTCCATTCATTTGCCAGGGTCAGAGGATTTTCCTGAGTGAGCATTTTGCATTGAGTTTAACAACAGTGGAAGCTCTTTGCCCGCACTGTGTCTTCCCTGGGTCATTCCAGCGTTCACGAGAACATGCCTTTTTTAATGACATACAGTAAACAAGCAGTACCGTAGTTTGATGTTCCTTTAAGGGGGACATGAGAGCGTCGTTTGGTCTAGTTTGACTCCCTGATGCACCCCAATGTCATCTCTGCGCAGAATAATAAGGAACACGGGATCTTCTGACATTGCAGAAGCTTATTGAAACAACGCCACAGTCTTTATTGGGGCGAGGGGCGACTGTTTTTTGTCAGGCAGTGTAGATTAGTGCATTGAAGGTTTCTTTTTTGTTTGTTTGGATTTCTTTGGTGGTTCATGCCCAGTTTAGATTTACATTTTATCCAATTGCGTCTATTTTAGACTCTTTTCTTTAACCTGGTTGACTCCTGGTGGTACTTGGAAGGTCATATATTTTGTAGCACTTTATAATAATGGTACATGAGTTCATGCATGATTTTCATGAACTTATGCATAAATTGATGTATGATTTTATGATACATTCATGCATTACTAAATCATGACGTCTCAGGAACAAACATGATCACATGTTGGTTCATTGATGACTTTTAAATTAAACGTCTCACTACTGTAATGAATGTACATGAAAAATTTAATAATTCATCATGATCATGAGGTTCACATAAGAATACAAATAATGAACTAATCATGATCATGAGGATCATGTATGAACATGACTCAAATGGAGGAAATCTACTTGCAAATTATGGGCAAAAACACAAAGTATAACTTTATAGGATACAATTTACGGCAATCATGAACTTATCATTTGCTAATCCTTAATACAACATGTTTTCATTATGATTGTGTCCCCTCAACTAAAGTGGTGCATTATCCTAAACTTTTTAACCTGTTAAAGACCAGCTCTGGAGATCTTATCTGGTAATTTAATAATAATTTGTTATGAAAGTTTTTTAATTGTGTTTTTCACACAAAAATTCCAATTGAAAAAATAAAATAAAAAAAATAACAATCCAGAAATCATTGCTTCTTCTTCAGGACTAAGGTGGACTTTAACAGGTTAAAATGTGTAGGATGATGCACCACTTTAGTTTAGGGGACATAATTTGCACGTAGATTTCCTCCATATGAGTCATGATGTTCATACATGATCTTCATGATCATGATGAATTATTAAGATGTTCATGTACATTCATTTCAGTAGTTACACATTTAATTTAAAAGTCATCAATGAACCAACATGTGATCATGTTTGTTCCTGAGACGTCATGATTTAGTAATGCATAAATGTATCATAAAATCATGCATTAATTTATGCATAAGTTCATGAAAATTATGCATGAACTAATGTACCATTATTATTAAGTGTTACCAAATATTTTTGAAGTGGTACTTGATATGAAAAGTTTGAGAATCACTAAAGCTGCAGAAGACAGTTATGCACGCTCTTCTCCTTTGTTTTTGTTCTTCACATGTCTGCAGTATGACTACATGTATCTATTAGTAGTAAAAGTACAGAGTAAGAGGGAGGGGGCTAAATCAACCGCTTCGCCTCCGTGATTCACAAATCTGTCCATTTTGTCAGCCACAGTCAACCGCATTTAATTAGAAGCGACCTGTTGATCCTTTTACGCACGCCTCCTTTGACACACTCAGCCTCTCGTATACACGGCCGGGCCTGTGATACCTTGTGCTCTCTGAATATATGGACGGCGCAGTGAGACAGAGCGATAGCGGGGCGTCGGCGCGTGTCTGCAGATAGATGAGGGAGATTTGTCATTCAGCCTGAGCAGTTGTAATTACACCCAAGAATTATGGCTCGGCGCTAAAACGACTGACTGAATAATAATCAGAATTGCTAACACTCACATCTATTTCACAGGTGCTTCGCTCTTAACCAGAAGCTAATTGGGTGTGTGATAGAGGCCCCATTTTTTCTTTTTTTTTTCTGACAGAAAGTTTGGCTCCGATAAGACGTCTTCGGGAAACGTCTAATTTTGAGATACGGCGAAGTTGATTGAAAAAGTTTGAAGTGGTCCAAGATGCCGTGGATGTTTTCCTCCGTCCGACCTTGCACATTAGTGAATAGACAGTGGCCAAAGGTTTTCACGGCGATAATGAAAGCACCGGCCCCGACAAAAATCATCCTTTATCGCTTGAAATAAAATGCTTTTCTTTCCATTTTTAACACGATACGTTTGCCCCGGTCATGTTTTTCTTTCACATGCTTTTCACACTTAAAGATGAAGAGTATTTCCTTCTCAGGGACATGATAGCTTCCCTTCATGAAGTTTTAAACAGGAAACCACCTTTTCATTCTCTACACTTATTGAGATTACTTTTCAAGAGCAGCGCATATCAACATTCTTTGCCAATGAAACTTTAACTTTAATGCCATACCCGACCTCGCACTTTGGCTGGCTCTTCAAAGCCTCAACTGTGCTTTTTGTTCAAGTTCAAGTTCAAATGTTGGCCTTTCTTATTTAAACTGAATACTTATTGTATCGCCCCCAGTAGACTCTAATCCAAAGTAAAACAGGTCTGCATGAACCACCCTTCACATAATCATAGGCATTGACTTTGATATGCACATGATTCTTCTTCGGGCGGCATAGTGGCACAGTGGGTAGTGCTCTCGCCCCTCAGCAAGAAGCTCCGGAGCTCGATTTCTTCTCTGTGGGGTTTGCATGTTCCCACTCCAACTTATTGTGGGATAGTCACATTGTTGTGGCTTTTTCTGGGGCGGTCACTTTTTGATACGTTTTTGTTGTATTTTCATCCTTGTTCTCTTTTTTTGTTGCTATTTTGATAGTACTTTTTGTTTGAAATGTAATAATTCTACACAATTCTAACCAAACAACTAACTTTGTATTGTGTGACAGAGCAGGCATGAAGGTTTTAAGCATAAAGGTATAGGGCACAATTTAACCTTCTGCTAGTCGAAGGTTTTGCGGCAGTCGATCTATGGCCCTTCGCCCCGCGTACGCTTCAATATGCAGCCCCCCATGAAAAAAAAGTTTGGACACCCCATGCTTTAAAGGAACAGGCCACCGTTTTTACACACTGAGAGATGTTCTTACCTGAGCTTCGACGAGTTGATACTTACTTGTCTGGTCTGTTTGTTCGTCTCAGTCACACAAAACGACCAAGATGTCGTTAGCATTTAGCCTCTCCCAGCATATTCCGATAGCTCCAAACGGGCTGAAGTTAGAAGCGACCAAGCTCTTCCACAAGCTCGCACAAAGATGAGACAGGTACGCATCAACTCGTCTAAGCTCAGGCAAGAACATGTCTCAGTATGGAAACACAGCGGCCTGTTCCTTTAAGAGGTAAAATGAAGCAAACTAGGATGCTTAGTGAGGCGACTTGTTTTTGGCCACCCTAGAGTGTGACAATACAGCCTGACCTCTGAAGTCTGAACCCAAACCGCGAGGCAAAAGCGTTACATTATTTTACAGTAGACTGAACAAGGCCAGTGCGAATGCCCCCTTGGAGCTATTGTGTCTAAACAAGCATGTTGTGTCATTTTTGTCTCCTCTCGGTTGGGCCCAAAACTGGGCTGAAGCTAGTAAGCCATGCAGACAACAGTTGTGTAACGGACCGACTAGAACGAGCAGCTCCCTCTCTGCAGGAAACAGTATCAAGAAGAAGGAAATAAATCTAGTGCTTTGTGCTGGTTTATGTTGGTAAGTCAAACCGGACTCCACTGAGCTGCAAACTGTGGCCAAAGGCAAAGGTTTTTTTTCTCTAAAGTGGACACTATTTAAACACTCAAACCTCCACAAATCAGTCACTGTGGAAACGTGCACTAGTCCTAATGTGAATATATCAAGATTGTGGTTATTTCATTTAAAAAATCAATACATTTTGGGGAATAGATGGCTAATACTTAAGTAATACACTGTTCCTTCACATCTACTTATGGCTTGAAGACTTTTTTGTACAGCGTAATTATCTTTTATCAATTTTTACTTGTTTGTTCATGCATGCCTCCACTATGTGCTTCAGCGTACTGCAAATATCTTCAAAAGGCGCCTGAGTTCATGGAGGCGGATGGTTCGTTCAGAGGCTACAAATATTAAAGCTTTTAGGAAGTGGAGTGTACTAGTGTTGCTATGGTTACTCTCAGTTCTGCCTGAGATGTCGTGATGCATGTCTTACACTGGCAATAATTTGTCCAGTTATTTGCAGGATTCTTGTTATTTTGCATCTGGTTGGTTTGTACTTTTGTCTCCCCAAAGACACTTAAATGTTCCTGTTGTGCTAAAAATAGAGCCACTAATACAGGCCCCAACATAAGTCATATGGCCTTCATATACATTTTCAACATGGATAGAGCGCAGTACAATAATTATAACAATTTTAATGACCAGGAACTAATGTCATTCTCACAGATTCCGGTTGATGATGCTATGCTACATTACCTTAGTGCATCACTGAGGTCTTATTCTAAAGAGGTTAGTGTCTTCTGCTACACTTGAAATGGCACCGTTATTTAGGACAGACATTGGAGGAAGAACGAATTCAGGTTTTGAGCCAGTTTTCTCACTTAGCAGGCAAATAAAATAGTGTAATATCCAGAATATATGGCTTTAGAATCATTTCTACTACTGTTAAACACAGTTCTCTCAATGATGCTGTTTTTGTCTCCCACAATATGTGCAATTTAGCCATTTGTGCTTGCAGTGATTTGCAGCAAAAATGCAAATTGGTTTTGTAAAATGTATGTAAATGCATGTAAATGTAAAAAGTTATGGTTCTCTCGCAGCCCACTCAAACTGGGTTTCGGATGTCCATAGAAATTTCAATCTTTATACAGCTTAGACGCAGTGAGAGTTGGCAGCACGTCATACAAGGGGGCGGGGTCTAGTCGAGGGGGAAGAAAGTTTATCACGAGAATCACAATTAACTCCATAACTTCATAACAACGTCGCCCAAGAAGTGACTTCCTGTTTCGATCCAGCTCACCAAAATAAAAGCACCATCTTATTATTATATTCTTGTCATGTTGCAAGTACCTGCTTACCTAAATCAAGGAGACCAGCTTTGTGCTTTTATTTTGGTGCGCTGGATCGAAACAGGAAGTCACTTCTTGGGCGGCGTTGTTGTGATGTGAAGTTATGCGCAGTCAATTGTTCACTCTTTTTAGCTGTTTTCTGGATAAACATATTTACCACAGACAAATAAATTTGAGCCAAAATCTGGTCCAAATGGATGTTTTTTCAGTTTTTAGCTTCAGTGGAAGCTAAAAACAGCACTCGTTAGCATCGCTTCGCAAACTTCTTTTTTAAAAGTGTTTATGGGCTGTTGAACCGAATGGTCAGTTTTGTGACCACCGTGCAGGGGGCCGCCATTGCTTCAGTACCCCCATCTAGTGGCAGCAGAAAAAGCTAGTTTTGCACTAAAAAGAATTGCTCTTTACACACGTTTAAACAACTATTTTGCCTGGTTAATCTTTCTACAGATATAT
Organism: Gobius niger; assembly: GCF_951799975.1. Lineage (NCBI taxonomy): Eukaryota > Metazoa > Chordata > Actinopteri > Gobiiformes > Gobiidae > Gobius > Gobius niger. The sequence goes on from NC_136868.1 coordinate 4,428,721, forward strand.
ATTGCTCCTGTGATAACGCTCTGTTAGATACAATGAATGAAACCAGGCGGGTTTTCCTAAGGTACAATTTCAAATTCTTGTATATTAACGAGGGTTGGAATTTGATTGACAGGCCATTTGCATCAGAGCTACATGCCCCGCGAGGGCCAAATCTACAGTGAAGACCCTGCCCTTTTTAAGGAACATGCTCGACCGGAGCTGGGTAGGAGGAGTCTGTAAATCCATCATGGGCTCTACCTCGATTTATTGTCATTAACATAAACTGGGGGGGGGGAGTGAGCAGACGTCTACTACTTATTATGTCTAGTTGATCCACTTTGCTCCTCTCAGTGTCTCTGTACCTTTATTTAGCAGATAAATATACTCAAAATTCAGCATTTGTTAAAGTAATGGTGGAGAAATGGGAAAAAGGTTTTTTTTCTCTCACTTCTTTGTTTTCCCTCTGACTGCTTCGAACATGACCATATATGGGCCTTTGCAAAGATGTCGTCTGTATCTAATATCAACAAGCACTTTTACCATAGTCCTTGGATCCTGCCTGCAATGTTCTCCTTAGCAGCAATTGTCAGAAATGTTTGCTTTAGAACTCGGAAACAAACGCTTGCTAAAACACCGAACAAAAGAAATGTATTTATCCCAAAAATAAATTTGCCTAATGTCAAACTCTGTCCTCTCCGTGCCCACGGCGGGCCAAAGGCGGAACATTTGCCAAATCAATGATGTTTCAAACGGCTGGATCAAAGGTGGGGCGCATTAAGTGCCCGATCTGTTAATCCAAGCACAATTTCAGCCAAATGATAAATCAGTCCGGACCGGGCTCTCCTCCTGGTCCTCGCTCCCCCGCTCTGGTTCACGCTGTGTGACTAATGAGTGGAGCGGCTTTAGGCGCTACAGGGCTACAGCCACAGAAGCTAAAGGAGCTAAAGGGGAGGGCCAGCGGTCGATGGCTTTGTTTGCATATGAGTCGATAGAGAGCGCGCCGGGTCCGAAGCATTGATCCACATCTGCTTTAAAACCGGTCCAAACTGGATCAGCACAGCCACTTTGAAACAACATCAGAGCATCAGATAGTTAGAGAAATAATCATTAGGATAAAGGATACGCAATATGCTCAATAAAAACGTCAGCGCAATACTTTTGGTTTTGCTCTCATTTTTCCAAGCACCGTATACACAATAGGCCCATTCCTCTCAAATCTGTTGGTCTGTTCCTCTCCAATGGATGTTGCTGGACATTGGCAGGAGCTGGAAAACGCCAATCCAGGCTATCCCAAACATGCTCAATGGGGGACATGTCATTCAAAACGCCATCGATACCCCCGTGTTCGTACTTGTCAACGACCTGATCAACTCTATAACCGAGAAGTGTATGATGATATCAATAACAACTTCAGCAGGGATCTCCAACCTCAATCTGAACATCGGAGAGCTACTTATGTTTAAAAACACTTGTGAAAAATGCAACTTGGGTGGAGTTCACCCAGAAGAATTATTTGCCAAGATTGGATTTCAAAGAAAATGACTTGAGTTTAGTCCTCATACTTTACTCTATTGAATCAACTGTTCACAGATTGTGTTCAGCATGTTCCGAACAAACAGAAAATACACCTAAATTTGAGTGTGAGAAAGCCGATCTAAGTTAATCAATAGTTTTTCTTTTAATACACACTAATGACAATAATTACTGATTAACCTCTTGACTCCCGCCTGAACCGACAGGATCTTTTTCCTCGCGTCAGATTTTTTTTTCATCATTTTTTTGTTGGGTATTCAACTCATTTTTGTAACTTTTTTGTCATTTTTTGTCACATTTTTGTAATTTTTTCGTCAATTTTTTTTATCACATTGTCATTTTTTTTGTAATTTTTTTGTCATTTTTTGTCAATTTTTTGTTTGTTTTTTTTGTCAAATTTTTATCACATTTTTGTGAATTTTTTGTCACATTTTTGTCATTTTTTTGTCATTTTTTGTCACATTTTTTTCGTCAATTTAAAAAAAAATCAAATTTGTGTCATTTTTTGTTACATTTTGGTAATTTTTTTGTCACATTTTTGTCCTTTTTTTTGTCAAATTTTCATCACATTTTTTCATATTTTTGTAATTTTTTTGTCACATTTTGTCACATTTTTTGGTCATTTTTGTCACATTTTTGTCATTTTTTCGTCAATTTCTTGTGACATTTTTGCCGCATTTTCATCAATTTTTCGTCACTTTTTGGTCACATTTCCATGATTGTTTTCGTCTCAGTTTTTTCCAGAAGCTTTTGAACTGGGTTAAAGCCAAACTGGAGAAAATGTGCTCGGTTCAGATGGGAGTTAAGAGGTTAAGAATGATGCTTTAAAATAATTGCTGTTAATATCTTTCTTTCTGCTTAAATGAGTGTGATTAATGTGAAGCCAAATGAAACAAAACATCAAAAGTAAGTTAAGTGCATTTGTACATTGCATGGATTAGTGTAAGGAGTGGAGAAAAAAACAAAACCATTATTGGATACCAGCTCTGGTGTATACTTCTGTTGTGGCCGCACCTAACTTGTCTGTGTACACTGGCATATGAATGAGTTGTGAGTGTTGCTACGGGACAATGGGTGCAAAATAGTTAGCATGGTCGGCATATGTCTCATTTGTTTTCATCAAAGTCCCTATTTTGTTTAAAAAACAAGAAAAGAAGAAGCATGTACACAGAGCCGGTTTTACCTACAGGCAATCTATGCAAGGTGCCTAGGGCCCCCGTAGCCACAAGGGCCCCACATCTCAGTCAATCTATGGTGTTGTTACATTGATTAATCAACACGTTGTTACGGGCCTATTTGTCTCAAATATGAGTTGAATCCACATGGTTCTCATGCACGCAGTAACCTACAGTAACTCTGGTTCTCTGAATGTGCACAGTCTTAAACGAATTGGGCTACTCACGGGCTAATTCTCAGTGGTCGGACAGAAATAACCGTCAGGTGCAGGTTTCAGTTAGTTTTAAATCAGCGGTTCCCAAACTGTGGGTCAGGGACCAGAGGTGAGAGAATGTGACCATTTGCCATTTACCAAGTTGGGAAATAGACTATAGTCATCCTACATCCCAGTCTCACTGTGGCTTAATTGTTAGTGGTTCTCACACAGAGGGACGGGGCCTGAATTGAGGTCATTACGTTCCCCTTCTGCCCTGCACTACTGCACAGTGGAACTGTTTTGGACCGTAAATGGACTTGCTCTTCGTCGAATAACCATGGCATGCGTACTGTAGGGCCCCCGTGTGGATTTTTTCTTAGGGCCCCAGAAGGGCCAGCACCGGCTCTGCATGTACCTTTCTATTCTAAAAAAATAAATAAAAATAAAAATAAAAAAGAGTGGTGCGCACTGAATGGGTGCTGCTGCCAGATGCTCTCTCATCGAATGCAATTTCTCCATCTGTGAGATCAATAAAGTACTATCTTATCTTATCTTATCTTATCTTATTTGCTTGTTGTGAGCAAAAGTAATTCCTAACTTTCGTAAAGGTTGTACTCCGTCAATAACAAAAATCAGGTATAGAGCCTTTAACAACCTTTTAATTTCTTTGGTCTGTCAATTGTCCAGACCAAAGAAATTAAAACACATCACCTGCAATCAGTTCTTCATATAAATACTTTATGAAATGCAGACAGGTCAAAATTGTGTTTTCTCCTTGGAATATTACTGTCAGTTATTCCTCTTCTTCCCTCAAGCAATATTGGCAATCGATCGCAGCTATGAAAACAAAACACATTCCACATATAACAGTCCAATTTCCATATGCTGTACTTCCCATACGAGTTTTTTAAGGCCATTTGAAAATGTCATATAAGGCCTTCTCCCACTTACACATGCGCTTACTCGGAGCCCTGCTGGCGTTCTTTGTTTGAACGCTGGTGCGTGGCTCTATTGAAGTCTGACGAGTCGATACGTCTTCCAATTTTAAAAGCCTCTCAGAAATAAAGCAACACAAGAGGATGTGAGCTAACAGAATTAATGAAGTCGAATGAAGGAGCAATGAGCCGTCAAGAAATGCCTTAAATCAATGAGAGCTTGATCATCTTAAATCCATTTTTTTTTTTTGCAAGCTTAATTTTCAAAAGCACACAGACTACACTGACAATATCACTGTGAGGTCCGTGCAGCCTCATCGCCATAAGCTAAATGAGGTGAAAAAAATTGCCTGTGTAGAGGGTTGTGTCAATTACTCATACATTGTGAACAAGTGAAACTGTTTACAAGGAAGTCTCGGGTAGTCTTGGTTTTGGTAGAGACATGTCCTCTTTGCTTTCGACCCACTCACCGCAGAGAAGGACCCCACGGCCTTTCCCATGATATGATGCTGTATCTAGGATAGAAGGACAGTGAGTCGGTGGACACTTTCAAGTACCTGTGTGTTCACCTCAACAATAAACAGGACTGGTCTCAACACCAAGAAGGAGTGAGCCGGCCTCTGCTCAGGACTTTTTTCCGACTTGGTAGCCTCTGCTATCTACTACTCTGTCATCTGCTGGGCCGGCGAGTGGGACAATAAGAGGCTGTACAAGCACAAGCTGGAGGGCTAGATCTGTCCTGGGCTGCGTTCTGGATTCTGTGGAGAAGGCGCATGACAGGAGGATGTGAGTTTCATGGACAACACCTCCCACCCACTGCTCGGTACTGTAGAGGAGCTGAGCAGCTTCTTCAGTGGTATAGACTGAGACATCCCCACTGCTGTCAGACTGTACAACACTACTGTAAAGAATGTGCAATAACTTCTATGCAAAAACTCTGTATCAGTGTCACTTCATCCACCACCTGCACTCAGACTGCAAACTAAGAGAAAATGCAAAAGTGGGTTAGTTAAGGTTAAATTATGGGGTGAATGGGGACCCCACAGATCTATATTAAAACTCTAGATAGGACATAATAATAATAAAAACAATAGATTAGTCAAGTTCTAGTCGAAAGCAACACATGAAAGTCCATCTGGGTCTGTTTTATACGGTTTTATGGTATATTTGAATCGACACGTGCCGTTTCTGGGCATAATTTCTTGAGTAGAATGGACAATCACAAGGGCCGCCAGAGCTGGACACTGCTTCCAATGGATTACCATGGCAACGTCCTTGGGATGTCGATTTGAGCATTCATAAGCGCAGCACGAAGCAACCATTGTTATTTCGGATCCAAAAGCTACTGGTGAAGCGCGTTTTTTTTACTCCTACGCAACTCCCGCCAACTGTAGCGGTGGCGGTGTAGAAGGCACGTGATCAAGTTATGGCAGCTGAGAAGGATCTGCTGTATTGTTTTATCATAACTTTGTGGGGGATCCATCGCTCCGTCTTGAGCTCGCCGCTGCTCTTTGACCCTCTTATGCATGATTCAAAAGACCCAGGTTCAATCCTGGGCCAGATGGGGCCTCTCTCTGTGAAGTTTGCTTCTCGCGAGGTTTCCTCTAGGGGTCTGAGTTTCTCCTGCCACTAACAACATGAATGACTTCCTTGAAAAAAGACACTCGGAAATCTCATGGGACAGTCCTGGTTAACAACAGGTCAAAAAGAAAGGACTGTTTTGGCTTGATGGGGGAAACCAGAGCTATGGAAGGAATCCATGGTGGAGGAATCAAACGTGAGACCTTCTTAATATGAGGCAAAACCACCAACTTATTAATTGCATTTGGTCCTATTCTATTCTCGACTGAATATATATATCAACCATATTCTTAACTCAATATCAGTGGTGGTTATATTTTCCCCCAAAACTACCCTTTGATGTTCCAAGGAGATTGTCTCGCACTAAAAAAGAAGATATTTTTCAAATGTGAACTTTAGCTTGGACTACTTATCATGAGCAAACAAGAAAACACATTTAGATTCAGTGCCTGTGCAGTGGCCCTCTCTGCAGACGCAGATAAAGGCCATTTGGTTTAGAAAAGTGGGAGTGAGAGGTTCGCCAGTCTGTGAGAGTGACAGAGACAAAACGGCATAATAAACTGAAGTGAGGAGCTGCAAAACAAGCCGCGGTGTTAAAGAAGATCCACGAACAGAAGAGGTGTGTGCGGCTGTGAACTGTCAAAGCTGCCTCTGAGGAGACAATAGTGGTGGTTATTGTAATGGGCTTAAGAGTGTGCATGTCCTTATACTGCCACTGTCTGTAAGCAATAGCGGCGTTTCCAAGTCTCAGCAGGAGTTAATCGGGCGCATTCACGTTCTTGAATTTGATGTCACAAACTCAGAGAGACGGCACGGTACAAAACAACTCTACGTGAAAGACAAGTTCATGAAAGAATTCTCTAAGAAACTCTACAATGCTGAACCTGATCATTATTTGTGACGGACTAGCTCTCCAAACGTCCACTGTAGCCTTTGGGTGAAAATCCCTTCAACTGACCAACACTGCTTTTGTACATCGTCACCACTTTCAGACGCTTCATGAAGAGTCATTTTGCAACTTTGGACAAAATTGCCCACGCAATCAGGCAATCCCCTTAAAAACAGTGTGCAGACCACTTACATCATAAGCTTTTGCACACCTTGTTGACCAGCGGGATGCTCTAGTTTTAAACGGGATGAACGTTCACAAGCACTTAATGAGTTGTGTCACATATCAATACTGCAGCTGCGAGCACCAACCTGTAAGATCGATGACACAGTACGCGGAAATCAATGGTTCCTTACTGCCAGTCGATGCCGATAAAATACTTATGTAAAAAGCCTTTGTCGTGAGCCTGTTGCGTAGAAGTTTTAAGTAATTAGTTATTGATGCTGCTGTGAATCCTCCATAAAGCGTTTACCACATTTTAGGCCCGCATTGGAAAACACGGAGGACAAAGTTAACGAATTCTGGGCAGCCACACGGTCCTGCGATGGGCCACCACCATTTTTTAGAAGAAGAAAAGAAAATGCAGTTCAGGAAAAACTTATAGAAGCATTAATCATTGTAATAAGGTTGGAATTACGATTACCTACCTACCTACCTATCCATCTAGTATGTATCTACCTACCTACCTACCTACCTATCCATCTATGTATCTATCCATCTATGTATCTATGTATCTACCTACCTACCTACCTACCTACCTACCTACCTACCTATCGATGTATCTATCCATCTATGTATCTATGTATCTACCCATCTACCCATCTACCAATCCATCCATCCATCCATTACTTAAAGGAACAGGCCACCATTTTTCCATACTGAGATATGTTCTTGCCTGAGCAAAGACGAGTTGATACATACATGTCTGATCTTTGTGTGTGCCCTCAGTCACGCAAAACGACCTAAGATGTTGCTAGCATTTAGCCTCTCCCAATGTATTCCAATAGCTCCAAACGGAGGTGAAGTTGGAAGCTACCGCGCTCTTCCACGGGCACGCACAAAGACCAGACAGGTACGTATCAACTCGTCTGAGCTCAGGTAAGAAGAAATCACAGTATGGAAGAACAGTTTTCCCTCATTCACTCAAAAAGACCAAAGATGTTGCTAGCATTTGGCCTTTCTCAATGTATTCCTATTGCTCCAAACAGGGGTGAAGTTGGCCTGTTCCTTTAAGTTGGAAGGGAAGTATTGTCAATATGTCACTTTTTCTCCAAAGTGTCTTTAATAAGTATCACGTGTCATTGAAAAATAAAACGCATCAAGGTTAAACAGTGTATAATGACGGTAATTGCTCAATTGCGGCTGCGCTGAAAGGAACAAAAGAACATGATCTACGACTGCACTACTTTTTGTTGTATAATAAAGTGCAGAAATATGTGTTACTGTTGGAACATCTCTGAAAACTGGTATGTGCTATTTTGAAAGCATTTCTCTCAATTCCTCAATCCTATGGGATGTTCATTTCCACGGACGCTGTTGCAATTGTCTGCCGCTCCAGAACAAAGCATGGATCGAACGGAGCTGGCGGCTACTGCCTCTCTAAGCGCTTCTGTGCGAGAACAGGCCGGAAGCACGAAGGCGGCAGCGTCGGCGTGGACCAATCTTTCTCTCAACTCCGAGTCCCCACTTGCTCCGGCGCTGTCTGTTTTTGATGACCTGCAAGTCGGCGGCCAATGAAAGACAAAAGGTAAAATGGGTATGGATTTTTCGCACTCGGCCGGCCCTCTCGGAGATGATTAAGTAGTTCATGAGGCAGAAATATAGAATTCTTCCCGGCGCGCTCATCGACTTGTCCTATAGATACATTAAAATGTAGGCAGGAAATCGTTGGCGAACGCGGCGCGCGGTGCTCGGACTGCGCGGGCCCCGGTGTGATTGATCGGAGCTGCAGTTGGTGAGACGGCCCCAAGTGACTACAGTGTCATGATACTCAGGGGGCTTATGCACGAGAAAACCCACAAATGAACATGCTTATAGGATTCACCTCTTTATGATCATTTTTATCTTACATCGCAAAATTTCTGACATCGCAGCCCGAACTGCCCTTTTAATAATAGTTTTCCAAATGTTGTTCCATTTTAGTCTCGTTTTTTGTACTAATTAAGTCATTTTTCATGGTTCTTCTAAGTTTAAACAGTGTTTGGGAAAATCTTTATATCTTTCTTGGGAGTATTTGGTTTGAAAACCTTTAGAACCACTGCAATAAGGTGTTAGCAATACAAACTTCTCAAGGAAAAGTTCAACATCCATCCAACTAGCCAGAATTTGATGCCGTTTTACCTAAACCTTGAATGTGTGTTTGTGTTTATGTCTGTATTACGTTTCATCCCTATAAAAATGAATATGGAAGACATGGGGAGGTATGATTTGTCCTTTTCATGGCATATTTTTTATTTTCTGTAGTTTCTTTATCATTAAAGGGACTATACAGAGTTTAAAATGGTAAAATTATGTATTTTCTTCCCCCTACATGTTCCAGCAATGTCCTAATGTGTAGAATGAGCTCAGACCTGTTCACCACAACTGCCTCTAAAATCCTGCACTGTCACTAAAAAAATTGTTAATTCGGGTCTGAACTGCCGTCATGCACAAGCTTAATATAGAATCTGCAGTAACACGCAAGACCTGAGGTGGCAGTAGTGAGTATACAATGGCAAACTTGCATCTAGCCCCTTTAAAGGAACAGGCCGCCGTTTTTCCATACTGAGATATGTTCTTACCTGAGCATAGACGAGTTGATACGTACCTGTCTGGTCTTTGTGTGTGCCCTCAGTCACGCAAAACGAGCAAAGATGTTGTTAGCATTTGGCCTCTCCCAATGTGTTCCTATATCTCCAAACGGGGGTGAAGTTAGAAGCTACCACGCTCTTCCACGGGCACGGACAAAGACCAGACAGGTACGTATCAACTCGTCTAAGCTCAGGTACCAACATATCACAGTATGGACAAACAGTGGCCTGTTCCTTTAAACATCTCATAAGCGTAAGTGACCACTGGATGTGCATCCGATCCCACAAAAAGCAGAAACTTGACTGAATTTGAGCTAGCATTCCAGCTCAGAGGACACTTTTCAATGCTGGTTTGTATCTAAAGTAAACTCTAAAAAGGTCTGAACATTTATACATGATTTCTAACAAACCTAATCGTGGTAAATGAGTTGACAACATCCGGATCGTTCATGCAAACGGCTATAGGAAAAATACATTGAGCAGGCTAACACTCTGAAAAGTCTCCCAAACTAGCCAACTTGGGATCAAATGCTGCGTCTCCTTTTTATTTCCGTGGTCAGAGCGGCTTCCTCCAGCAGCAGCTACAGGTAATGCTGCTGTTGTCATGGTAACGCTGAAAGACAGCCCACGCAAGGCAGGAGTCCTGTGTCTATATTACAGCATTACACATCTACCATCGCTGCCACCGCCTCCGCTCGTGTTTCCGCATGTACAGCTGACAGATTCACATGTACCGGACATGACAATCTGTCAGTCTGAACCAGCACGAGAAATTAACAGACCCTACATGTATATGTCAATGTCAATGTCTTTGTTTGTGTAGCACGTTTACAACAACACTAGTTCCCCAAAGTGCTTCACATACAGGTACACAATATAAAATTACAGTACAAAACAACAAGAGAAGCACACACAATAGAGTTATAATACAGCTCAACTTGTATTGAACGCTAACGCAAACAGATGGGCAGTCTTAAAGGTTTCTATGGTTGGAGCAGCTCTGACATTTAGGGGGAGACTGTTCCAGAGTTTGGGAGCAGCCACACTAAACGCTCGATCTCCTCGCGTCTTTAAACGGGATCTGGGCACGTTCAGAGACAGCTGGTTCGCAGACCTTACTGATCTGACTGGGGCATAAACGGACAAAGGCTCAGAGAGATACTCAGGGGCAGATCCATGAAGACATTTAAACACAAGCATCAAGATCTTAAAGTCAATTCTATAGCTGACGGGCAGCCAATGGAGGGAGGCCAGCACAGGGGTGATATGTTCCCGCCGCCTCGTCCCTGTCAGTAAGCGTGCGGCAGCGTTCTGGACTTGTTGTAGGCGGTTGAGTGAGGATTTGTCCAGCTCACAATAGAGCGAGTTACAATAGCCGAGACGCGACGATATAAACATATGAATAACTTGCTCAAAATCGCTGTGCGGAAGATAAACTTTCACTTTACTTAGAATATTGTATATCACAACACAATGACACCATATAAAATGTTTTGGCTCTTTGGGTGGGTGTTTTTCCTCAAAAAAGCTATGTACGAAAAAAATATACATATACAGTAGGCTACTGTACTTTTATAACAGGTTGTGTGATTGTTAATCCAGCTGTGCTTTTATTGTTAACGGAGAGTCTAATATCAGCACTGTTTTATCTTAAAGGCCCAGCCTGATTGTCACAAAGTCCTCCGTCTCACTGAAAGCGAGAGCGACGATTCCCACAAGCCATGAATCCTAACTTAGAGCGTCACGACAGTCACTCAGCAGAGAAAGCAGAGAAGTGCTTTGATCTATAGAAACCGACTGTCCTGAATATAATTTAACCAGGCTGCAGGACTCTGCTCCATCTACACTGCGTAGGTGTGTTTTAGTGGGTTCACAGCCATAGCTACGGAAGCAAGCGAGCACACATTTAGAAAAACTGAAGTTTTCTGAAGGCATCAAAGGTGCCGCAGCATCATGCAAGTACTCAAAAATTGAGCGGGTCATTTGGAAATTGTGAATCCACAGTGCCCATCTCCAAAAGATGCTTCATCTGTACGGACCGTACCTTTTCCAAAATGTATGGGGCTCGCTCCATCACTTAGAATAAGTCAACGTTGCCTTCTCGTGCCATGTCATACATCTGCATACTTATTTATTTCCATTCAGTGTCATGTTTGGGAATGAATAAATGTGCAAAGAAGCAGGATATTTAGTTTTCTGTCTGCGTTTTGTGGACGTGATCATTTATTGTCTCATTTTCTTTTTCAATGATGAAAAAGGCTTTTGTTTTGCATCCTTATGTAAATCTGCTTCACTCCGCTGTGCCCTCTGCCGGAGACATTCTGTGAACACTTTATTTTGTTCATAAGTCTTCCATGTACATTGACTTATTGAATGGAAATAGTGTATTTTTGCACCTTTTATTCAAGCCAACAGGTTATGCCATGTTATATTTTGAGTTGGTCACGAAATCGCACAGCGCTCACAGTGCGATGTGTTTTTGACACGTAAATCAACACCTTCTCAAAGCTCCGCGGCATCGGCAGCAGGAACACAACAGAAACACTGTCTAGAGCCGCCGTCGATATTTGGTAGCATGCCAGATTTACTAATTAACCAGGATTATTGCAAAACACACTCTCGACAATATGATTTCCTGCTCTCAAGCGCTTTCACGTCGCATCTATAAATGTTCTGCTAATTGGGTTGACTTTTCTACAAAACAATTCAACTGAACGACTAACCTGCACTATTGTACACATAAATGCCTCTTCTGGACATTGGGGAAATGTTATTGAATTCATTATTCCTGTATCTGCCAAACAGTAATAGGTAAAAGTGACAGTGTTGTATTTAAAGTTCAGACTGTTTTATGGGTGGAAAGTTGCCCGAAAACCATTTGTGAACTTTTTTGTTTGACTGTCTTACTGTTTGATGTCTTTAGCAGGTCAATTTTATTTCTACTATAAATGCAGACACTCATTAACACACCCATACATAGGCCTAAATTCTGAATACAGCAGAAGTATCTTTCATTATTATAAAGTATACCATTATGTTTCATCATACTTAGGTGTGTACTCAGCAATCCAAGGGGGCAAAAGACCACAGGTGCAGCATTGGAGAATTGCACCAGGGGGATGTTGGATGTTTTGGGTGAATGGGAGCAACACTCTGCGAAGCTCTGTTGACTGGTTTGAGGATCCTAGCAGTTGTGAAACACCCACAGAGCAGTGCACTCTTGACCTGCAGGGCCATGTCAAACTCGCTCACTGTCTCCGAGATGCGACGCCTTCATAATGCGCCCGCAGCGACAGGGAAGCATGGGCTCGCCAGTCAAGTACCCAGTCTAACTTGCAGTGAAATAAATATCCAAGAGGCAAAATTATGACACGAGCAGTGAAGTAATTATGCAAAGTTAACGCAAGATAAACATAGGCCCTGAGATGTCCAATGTCTTAACTGCTTGTCCAGAAGCTTGGACCAATTAAATGTGACAGATGCAAACATTGGTGTTGCCTCGTCAAATGACAGTGGAATGATAAAATATCCATCCATCCATCCATCCATCCATCCATCCATCCATCCATCCATCCATCCATCCATCCATCCATCCATCCATCTATCTATCTATCTCTGTATCTATCTATCTATCTCTCTATCTCTCAATCTGTATCTATCTCTGTATCTATCTCTGTATATATCTCTCTATCTATCTCTCTATCTATCTATCTCTCTATCTATCTCTCCATCTCTCCATCCATCTATCTCTGTATCTCTCTATCTCTGTATCTCTCTATCTCTCTATCTCTCTATCTCTCTATCTATCTCTGTATCTCTGTATCTTTCTATCTATCTATCTATCTATCTATCTATCTATCTATCTATCTAACCATGTATCCATCCATCCATCCATCCATCCATGTATCTATCCATCCATCTATCCATCAATCTATCCATGTATCTATCTATCCATCAATCTATCCATGTATCTATCTATCCATCTGTGTATCTATCTATCCATCCATCCATCCATCCATCCATGTATCTATCCATCCATCTATCCATCCATCCATCCATGTATCTATCTATCCATCAATCTATCCATGTATCTATCTATCCATCTATGTATCTATCTATCCATCCATCCATCCATCCATCCATCCATCCATCCATCCATCCATCCAAAATAATCGAAAGAACAGTTTAGTCACAATCATTTTCTATAAAAAGCTTCTGTTGTTTATAGATGACTGAAGAATGAACACAATTTAGATCAGAGCAAAGACAAATATTTGGTAAAGTGTCGGCCCGCTGACCCCGACAGAAATGAATTAAAATGCTATTTGCACTATGACCACAAAGACGCGCCGCTTTCTTCTCTCCCATCGCAAAAGTTTTCACATGAGTGAGAAAATACCAAGTTAACTTTTTAGTGCTTGCAGCCACATTTTTCTTGGAATTCATGGCACTTCACTGAGTCGTCCTTCACATGCAACCCGTAACCACTTAAATCTACAAATATTTTGACGAAGGCTTTGTGGTGAGAAGAGAAACGTACACTACTTAGCAACCAGAACTCACGATGGCTTCTGTGTTCTTAAGTTACGGTATTTGTATGCATTTTACCATAGTTCTATCCTTGTCAAAAGTTTCTATATATAATAGTTAATGATTCTGCGATACCATCTGGACTTTCCATTGACTCAATCAGCATTCTTTCAACTCCATATTATGACCAATAATCCCAACTACATTCACAACCCGCTGGATATATTTCTGAGGGTGCTTTTCTTACCCATCGATCCAATCACGCAATCACAGCCGAGCACCACTTAATGAGTCTATTCTCTGTGACCGCGCATACGGCGGCGTCACACTCCCAAAGTACATCAGACAGAGATGATTAAAACGAGCCCGGAATCGCATTAACCTCTAAGCCGTCAAATCTCAGACGTCTGCGCCGCGGCCTGCTCCGGACCCCTCTGTTGTCATCTTCCAGATAGTCTCGTCAAATGCGGCTCGCTCCTCTCTCCGTAAGCCCCTCCAAGTCTGGGGGATTTACAGCGACGCTACCTTCTCCAGATCCACGTCGAAGCTTTAATAAAGAGCTAAGAAGTGCATTAGCGGCGCCGGGAGGTGTTTGCACCCGCAGGTAGAGTAGTTCCATGACGATAAGCTACTGGGTAAAGCGGACTTAAGCTAGGTAGTCAGTCGTTAAGTTTGTGTAGGCTCTCAGCAATGCAGGAGTTTCCAATCATAGACAAAAGTTCTTAATAAATCATCTGGTTTCGTGTGTCTGTCAGCAATCAACAAGCAAGCAGCAAGCTGAATCCATGGAAAGGAGTTTACCTTGTTGTTAGAGCATCTTTACAGTAAAAAGCTACTCTCTACTTGACTTTAGGTCAGAGTTGTTGATATTCACCCTAAAACTGAGGCGATTGAACAAGTTGTGAGAACCTTGTGAGAATAAAGAAGCAAGAAGAATCAATAGCAAAGTGAACCTCTTCCAATAACAAAGTAAACCTCTTCACACTTTTGTTATTTGTTGCTGTATCCAGTATGAAGAGGTTGCTGCTGCTCATTAGTTGCTGATGAAGCCTCGTGAGGATGGAGGCTGAACATCCAATAACATTAACAAAACCCACCAAATACGAGGGCTTAACAACTTTTGTCTAGTTAATAATGGTGTTCTTGCAAATGCAGAATTAAACGGACGGACTCCAAAATCACAATCAAATGGGAAACGCAATTTCAGTGGTCACAATGTGCAAATTGCAAACACTATATAAAGAGAACTAAATGTTCCTGTGTCTCTTTGTTGTCTTGTTTTAAATAAACCTGCTGAGCCTTCGACATAATGAAAGCATACTTCAAAATACATGTGATTTGTGTCACAAAAAGAATAAATACAAAATCTATACAAACTGCTGTGCCCTTGAGTGTTGTATGGTGGCTCGTCTGCCACACTGACTAATTGATACTGAGACTGGCTGGTGTTTCTCTAAAGGGAAACGCTTAGGGACGTTTGGATACCATTGTCAGTAATGTGATTAGCTCATATTTGCTCAGAGCGCCCCGCCTCATCTTGACAAATGCAGAAACTGAACAAAACCCCCATACATTTCCACTACGGAACACAACCGTCTTGAAAGTGGGCTGCCATTGGCCCTATCTGCACTGCACACACATGAGCGGGATGAGCAGGCTAAGCTAACAGCATTTCCTAAAGCAAACAACAAGTGCCACATCCTGTGACACATACTGGACAAGAAGGGACGTGTGCTGGCTGTTTTCAGATTACAGAAAGCGGAGATGTCTCTCTCAGACTGAATATCAAATGTTCCAACCTGATGATTTGTATTTTGTTAAAGTAGACATGAAATAGTTCTCCCTGGCCCGAACTTTTTGCTGACTTACCTAACACATTTCTAACATCTCTATTCTTAACAGGGATGACCTTGTACTTTCAGGGAGCAAGACTATCCCCTCGATGGAAACAACCCCAGGCTACTTGTGGTGTGGTTGTTGGTTTGATAAAAAGGCTATATAATTCCTCGCTTCCGAAATACCTGCAATTGATGCCATTGATTGATGGCATCAATCAATGAAAACTTTATTTATGAAGCGCTTTTCATACAAAGTTGTAACGCAAGGATTAAACAGATTTAAAGCAGTTCCCGCCCACCCAACCACCCACTCTAGATACAGACGCACATGAGACAATGGACATAGTGCTGAGTCTGGGTACAGATGAACCAGGTAAGGAAACACCATCAGAGGAGCCGTCTGCACCGCCACAGGACGCCCAGCGGAGGCGCAGCAGAAACACCATACCTCCATCCAGGCTCCCCGAGAACAGCGCCCAACACAGCCACCGCCAACCGCCACTCCCAGGGCAGAGGGCTCCCTCCGTCTGGCCGTCTTCTTTTTCTCACACTTGGTAGGATTGTTCTTTCCCGCTGCTTCCACTAGGTTTTTCAATTCTACTTAACGGTGCTTTTCGACTGTGATTCTCCAGTCCCACACAAAGGTCCTTTCGTTGTGCTTTTATGGAAGGACAAAACAAAAATGATTCAAGTTCTTTAAAAAACAAAAAAAATAGATGTATGGTCTATGGTCTAGCAATACTAAATTAGCCAGTAGTCACACCGAATTAGCCGGCGCCCATGTCAAATCATTCTGCTGCTGTGATGTCAACCGCTGTGAAACCCACCATTTCAGTTCTGATTGCCGATAGATTGCTATTCTGCGCACACCTCGGTCCAATCACCACGAGGGGACTGACTCAGGGGAGAGAGGCTGTGGAGACCAGACAAGGGCCCCGTTTAGTTTGAGAGTGCTCACTCCCCTCTTTCTCTCTCCGCACTCCCCCCCCCTGCTCTATGTCGCCTGAACATCTTCTCGCACTTTCGGTCTTCATTTCCCTGTACCCTCGCTTCCCTTCACAGTCATTATAAAAGGCGCCGCAGCCAGAAGTAACTCGGTGCATTACTGACGGGCGGCGAAGTCGGTTGTCGTCCTTACATCTTCCCCTTGTTCTTAAATAAATGATTATAAAAACCGAGAGCCTATTTTGCGGTCTGGATGTCCTCATTCTGAATGCTAATTGGCACACGAGCCAAAAAAAAAAACTGCTCTATGACTAACTGGTCAATGCATAATGAAGGCGGATTTTGAACAATTTAGGTACATCTACTCCTGAAAGTTCCACCTTTTTATCCCTCATTTACTCATAACAACTGGACTGCTGCTATTGCTACCCCAAGCGCGTAGATTATACCGCTAATGTGCAAGATGAAATATTAAAAGATACATTTATTCATGACTTGCCCTTGGTCTGTTTTTGTCTGTCAGCCCCGTTTGTATGTGTGTAAACAGCATAATCTTCTGTCCCTCAAAAAAATAAAATAAAGGCAGTAAGCATAGAGGCGGCGGAGTGGAGATCTAAGGTGGGCCGAACAGGTGGGTGGGAGGCAGTAACTCCACAGGAACGCAGCGGCATGGAGATGGAGAGATCATGCGTTCGTAATAAAAGTGTACGGCTACACTATATGCAAATGGGCTATGGGCCCGTTTAGCATCTGGAGGAGTGTGGCCGGCTGAAAAGAGATTCGTGCAGATGTAAAACGCACAGATACGAGGCCTATAGCAGATGTTTGGATGTTTTCGAACACCTCTGCAGAGCTCCCAATCGCCCATTGTATATCAGTGCAAGTGGCTGGATAAATGTAAAAAGTCTATAACAACTTCCTCAGTAGAGTGTATATGTACGTACATCTGTTAGCAAATCTTTTCAGACCGAGCACAGAAATCTCAGAAATGGCTCTCGCTATCGGAGCCTGTTCCTCTAAATGCGTAAATCTGTAGCCAACATCTTCCAGGACCTGCTTCGATGGAGATTCTACCCCCATTGAAATGAATGGTGAAGCCAGGCTCTATATTAAAGTATGGCGAGGTGTGACATGTCCGTTTCATGAGATTGTTATCATTTCCGTGGTCTCTCCATCATTAACATGTCATGAGATGTTGCTTAGTGGCGAATGAATGTGTTTCCGACCGCACAAAGTGAATATGACTTAACATTTAGCTCAGAGGACGATTTTATATGTTAATATACGGCACGGTAGATACTCTAGGTACTAAAAACATGTTCAATAGACCAGGATGAATGATGTGTGAGTGTGCGTGTGTGTGTGCGTTCTTGTACTTCCGACATTGTGAGGACCAGTTTGAGTTTTTAACAGTGAGGATATTTTTGTAAAGTGAGGCCATTTTGGGTGGTCCTCACTTATGTTATGACTGTTTGAGGGTCAAGATATGTGGTTAGGGGTAGGGGATAGAATTGGGTTTAGATTAGGGTTAGGATTAAGGTTTGGGTCTGGGAAATACATTATGTCTATGAGTGTCCTCACTAAGATAGAAGTACAAGATTGTGTGTGCGTGTGTGTGTGTGTGTGTGTGTGTGTGTGTGTGTGTGTGTGTGTGTGTGTGTGTGCGTGTGTTCTTGTACTTCCAACATTGTGAGGACCAGTTTGAGTTTTCAACCAACAGAGTGAGGACATTTTTTGTAAAGTGAGGACATTTTGGGTGGTCCTCACTTATTTGAAGGACTGTTTGAGGGTTAGGATTAAGGTTAGGGTTAGAGTCTGGGCAATACATTATGTCTATGAGTGTCCTCACTAAGATAGAAGTACAAGATTGTGTGTGTGCGTGCATGTGGAGTGAATGTATAATTGTCTCATGTAAAGCGCTTTGTGACCGTGTCTGTGAAAGGCGCTCTATAAATAAAGGTCTTCTTCTTCATTTTAATCTAAAAAGTTTTCCTTATCCCAAAAAAAGGAGTTTTGTTTTCTTCAAGCATTAAAATAACAATTTCCCCGTAGTCTTCATTAGACAGGTCAGCTCGGGGCGAAAGCTGGGACTTGTTGAACCCACAAAGAGAGCTCGACCCACTCGACTACAGATGGACTAAATGTGCGAGATCACCCAAATGCGGATGAATTTGTAACATACACTTTGGTGCGAGAAATAGAGGGGTAAAAAATGCCCTTTAAAGGCAGAAAATATGCTCCTAAGTCGCAACAATAAGTAAAGGTACTTGATTATTTATGTGCTGCAGCTACAAGGGAATAAAACAAAGAGCACAGACGCCTTGGATGAACCCGGTGCTCACACAGGAGCTGGTCTTTAAAGGTCACCGCGCACACCTCCCACGAAGGGACATCAGAATGTATAATATAACTATAAAAAATGCATGTTACTGCATATCTGCGCGATGGGTGAATTCATTCTCACCTTAAGGTCTTGATGTCGAACACTTTCTGCTATTTATAGGCACATTCCATTCGTTTTCATTCATACAACAAATCTGAAGGGGAATAAATAAAGGGGACTGGTTCTTGGCTGCAAATTGAGTGGCCGCAGAAAGGTCAGAGGTTCCATTGCTAGACTCTGCATCTCCTGAAGCCTTGAAGAATCTGAACTCTTTATTCAGGCCCTTGAATGCATCTTTTAGCATGTTTGCAGAAGGTCTTAGAAGAGTCAGACGTACTACCTTAGATGTCAAGTTGAAAGTGGGTCAGAGATGAGCGCGGGGGCCTTGAGGGATTCTGTCTATGCACTCCCGAAATCGCTTATGCCGATCTCCGCATGAAATGTATTCCAATATGTGCGACGTAAGGCATCTGGAATCATATTTCACACACGTTCGCTTTCAACAATTCCTCCGACTGACACGGGCAACCTTTCCGCTCCGCTACAAATATTTATTTATTAAACCGCTCGCCGTATAAATATGTGCCTTCCGGGGCCCATGGAAACACGTGTATTACGTTTCAAAGTCAAAGCTCTCAACATGCGTAAAGCAATCAATGACACCTTAAGCATGTGGAAAATATGCATTAGCGGAGGTGGAGTGAGGCCATTGCACAGGAGAGAGGCCTCGAGCTTTGAGTTCCCAGACTTGTATCCAGATTTGAATCGAAAAGCCACTCCAGTTGAAAGACATTATCCGCACAGCGATAGTTGTTATTGAAAGCCATCTAATCATCAGCTGTGAATACGAGTGTGGCCATATTTCAAATGTATTGAAATGTCCTACCGTGAAAAAAGACACACACAAAAAAGTGAAATATAGAAGTATGTAGCTAATCCAGTTTACATTGAAAAACAATGCATTTATTATTATTGTTTTATTTATTATTGACCTTTATTTAACCAGGATAGTCCCACTGAGATTAAGGATCTCTTTTTCAGGAGAGTCCTGGCCCCAGAGGGGAATCTATTGTACATGTTTTTAGTGGTAGGGGAAACCAGAGTACCCGGAGGAAACCTACGCACAACCCATTCACAACCCATATTGATTTAGTGTTATTTTATATTATTATTTTTTATTTTTCCTCGTAAGTCTGATTAAATAAATGCATTATTTTTCAGGATAACCACTATAAACTGAATATGTATATATTTTCTTTAAGTGACAAAGAATTCAGATATGTTGGCCTAGTTCAGAGGTAGGCAACGTCAGGCCCGGGGGCCATATCCGACCCTCCAGCATAGAACCTCTGGCCCAATCAAGATGAATAATTTGATCAATATTATTATGCAAATAAGAGATCAACTGCCTGCTAAAGTGTGGGAGCCACCTTTTGCTTGTGTAAAATGAGTATAATATAATACAAAATTACTACATTACTATTTACATACATTTTAGGATTCAAAAATTGCCTATGCGTGTTTTTTAAGATGTTGATCTTCAACTTGTGGCTCCTTGTACCCCAGGACCGGGGTAAATTGAACCACCATATGTATAGGTGAAATTGACGTTATAAATTCTTATTTTTTACATTTTTGTTTTTCCCATTAGCAATTTTACAGCCATTTTTCCCCCAAACATTTTTTTTTATCTGGCAAGATAAAACCAGATAAAATGTTAAGGTAAAATCAAATAATCTTACATACAAAAATATATATACTGGGTGGTTCAACTTACCCACTGGCTTGACTTAAAGGGACTAGATGCAAGTTTGCCATTTTATACTCACTACTGCCACCTCAGGCCATATGTGTAACTGCACCTTCTATATTAAGCTCGTGCATGACGGCAATTCGGACCCGAAGTGACACCAATTTGAGTGACAGTGCCGGATTTTAGAGGCAGTTGTGGTGAACAGGTCGTGGCTCATTCTGCACCTTAGGACATTGTTGGAACATGTAGGGGGAGGATAATACCTAATTTTGACATTTTTAAACTCCGTATAGTCTCTTTAAAATGTAGAAAATACTGTCAAAGATTAAAAAAGAAAAAAATCCTATAGAATCCTAATAGTTCTTTACTTTGGTCTTCAATAGTGAGGTTCGGCCCTTGGTGATTTGGCAATGAAGAAAATCGGCCCTCCACAGTTGCCTACCCCTGGCCTAGTTTAGGGGCCGATCTACTTCTTTCAGCAAGTCTTCTTCACTCAACCTTGCAAATGGCCGATATTGCATCACACGAAAGAAACACGTAACCTTCCCTAATTATGATTTTTACAGTAGCATAGAAAAGTGGAGGTCTTTTCCGGTCACAGTGGTGGGATTGTTGTCTGAAAGGACTGAGACGCACAGTCTTTCAAAAACAATCATCCGTAGACTAAAATAGTCCAGGGTCCTCTTTCTGAAATTACAACATGTGTCGCCAAATTGCTCGCTGCTGAGAGAAACGGCGTCCCAAAAATATCCTCTTGCCTTTTCATTTAAATCATTAAACAGTGGAACCAGCTCTCAGACAGGCTGACGTTGCCTGCAGATTTGGTGGCAGCCAAATGCACAGATAAACTAAACAAAGGTGTCCCCGTTGTGTTGTTTTCTTTCTCCTCTCTTTGAAAGTGGGTTTTGTGACTCAATGCCATGACTGTGACTGTAGTGCTTAAAGTCACGTGTGGATGAGTGCTCTGAAAAACAAGGTCTCGAGTCAGGTGAGGTTGGCTTTGGACGAGGCAACGGCTTTGGCTGGTTTATTCAAACTGTCCCTGAATGATGGGGAGGTGATACGGTCGTGGTGTTTACAGCAATTACAAAAACGCATTGAAGTTCAGCAATTAAAAATCAGTGTTAAGAAGATTGACATTCTGGCCCACTGTAGTTAAAGAATAATGGCTGGATATACTGAGCTGCAACAAAAGAGAGCGGAAAGATTATTCATTTTAAAACCTTTGAGCCCTGCCAATTTTCTATCCTTAAGGGACTCGCTGTGAAATGTCTTAAGTTATTTAATTTGAGGGAGACATCATTTGTTAAGACTTGTATGAGATAAGACGATAAATCACTTTGTTTAAAGTGGTACAGTAAAAAAAAAAAGAGGCGGAGTGAAATGTCTCAGAAGTGTGACGTAGCAAAGGGTGTCACCTTGATAGCTGAGATAGTCACTTGGTCAAATGGTCTTGGATTTTAACACAAACCCCTACCCCTCGGCAGGAATGCGCAAAATCTAGGGGAAGGGCTTGAATTGGGACAGGGCCTTAGTCATGGACATCATTTTGTCTCATGTACAAACTAAACCTGCATCAAAGGTAATTGAAGCTGCCAATTCTTTTGACAATACTGCTAATTGAACTAGTGGCTGTTCTCCATGACTTTCCACGAGTTTTGTATTACTATATAAATTGTCTAACTTCTCTGGGCAAAGGCTTGTAACTCATGAGGATGGTCCTGCGGCGGTTCTGCGTCCCGACCCATCAGTTGAGACACAGGGATATAGGATGTTTCTTTCACAGCAGTGTTTTCCATCGCAGTACATTGGGACTCCTTCACCCTGTCACTTTGGATAAAAACGCTGCTTATTCAGGTGGCCCGCGATCAATTAATTACCAACGAACGCCCATTAGCGCCTCACAAACACTCCTTCAAGACGGAAAAACAATCATCGCAGTTAGTGCTTCATTAGCTGACTAAAAATGTTGATTTCTTTAGTCATTGTTTAAAGTCGGAGAATATTAGATGCGCGCATAACGAGTTTGTCGATTGCTGAATTAATTACCCCACCGATAATGAGGAAAGATGACTGGAGCGCGGGCCACTTCAGCGGAGGGAATTTTTTGGCGTGAGCGAAGCCAGTGGACAAGGACATGATGGTCAGGTTTGGAACACACACAGTGAAGTGCCATCGGCGTGTGAGAGTCTCTTCAATACATCGACAGGCTGTAATTAAATCTAGCAATGCCCCTCCTTTGTTTGCCTGAGTTGCAAATAATTCCACGGAGAGAAGCAGAGAGTGGACAGGCGATCAGGGGCATGATTATACAACCCCATGGCAGCGGTGGGCGACAGATATGGGTACAATGATATCAAAGCAAAATAATGTATAATCAGTGCTTTATGCTAGGATTTAAAAAGGAAGCAGTATGACACTGAAAGTAATGAACATCAAGTTGGACTGTCTGCTGATTCCCAGACTTCCACTTAGGACTAGAGAATACATCGTCTCGGCAATACATCGTTATATTGAGGTACCTGCATCGTGAAAACAAATATTTATCTAACCGAGGGGTCTTTTTTTCAGGGCGATCTACTTTTCCATGACAAAACACCCATCATAGAGCTAGCTTTGCATTCAGAGTTCCGATTGCTTCCGTCTGGGCGTCGGTTTTTGATGCCAATAAGCCAAACAAACCGTTTTAAGAAAAGCTTTGTTCCCGCTGCCCTTTCCTTTATGAATGAGTCGGGATCAAATTGCCCCTGACACGGCTTTTTTTTTAAATCTTTGTTACTGTCAAGTGGCTTAAACTTCTGTTGTATCTGTACCAAAGGCACATCCTGTTAGTATCTGGAGCACTTACAAGTTTTATATTTAAATATGTGTGATGTTTTATCTTTGTGTAACGTGTTTTAATGTGTTGACTAGTTTTCAGAATTGCAAGACGAATTTACCCACGGGTACAAATAAATTAACCTAAACCTAAAACCTAAACCTACTTATGTTTGAAAGACACTCCTGACTCCTGAGAATTAATGACCAAGATATTTCAACAAAATGAAAGACATTGACTTACATTTTCTCCTTATACTTTAGTAACAAATTGGTTTATAGATTCTGTCCAAAATGCTCAGAACAAAAAGCAAATATATCTAAAATGTGATTTTTCAAGCACGTGTAAAAATGTAGAAAGCCTTTGGCGAGTTACCAAGAAAGGTTCGGAGAGCAAATGTTTGGAGACGCTGGTCTAACCATAATCTTTATTTAGAACATATCACAACATGCACTCTAACTACTACATCCTCTCTTTCAAATTCAGCATAGATCTTGTATTATACGCTTGTGGCACGTTTCTTGTCGTGAACTCTGTGTTGTATTGTGAAGTTGTTGGCAATACCCAGCCCCGCTTCCACTGTCAGGTCCCCAGGTGACTCAGGTCCCCGCCATAATATTACTTTACTCGCTAACAACAGCTATATAAACTCCATCCTATATAGCAGGGGTAAGCAGGTTTGCTTGTTCCTGGGCAAATGATGGATGCCCGAACCTGCTCATGAAAACTGAATGAACAATAACAATGAACTATAAGTCTTGTACATCATGTAGACCTGAAAGGGGGAGCTCTCGTGGGCTCATATGCTGCAGGCTGCGCCCCCCTCTCCCTCAGACCGCGATGTCACAGGGACTTTATCTTTTCCCAGGACAGTTTCAAATACTGTAGCGTCTGAACCCAGAAGGCATGTTGATGAACGAATGGACGGATATGGAAGCGTTGATCAGAGGATGAGGAGACCGGGCTCTTTTGGGAAAAGTCATGTGCATAATGACACTTCTGCCCGTGCCTATTGTGGTGTAATCTGTGGTTTAATATTTATCACAATTTCCAATACTTACCGAAAAATAATACTTTCTATACTTTCTTTCTATACTATACTTATTTCTATAATGAAACTGACTAAAACTTGATGAAAACCTGAGTTTCCATCTGATTAAAACTATCAAATTTAGAAATGAAGACTAAGACTAAAATGAAAAGGGCTGCCATAAACAACACTCAGGCTATATCCACACGAAGATTTACGATCTACAGAAAAGATGAGGAGTTCATTCTTCAGACGTAACGGGACTAAAGCAGAAAAGCCTGTCAATGACCGGACTTTTACTGTCAATCCAAAAACACAGACTGACTCAGCCATGTTTTTCTACTTGTCATCTGTGGCTTGTGGACGGCAGTGGAGTAAAGAGGAGCGGAGTAAAACCATCATAGATCCATCAGTAAAACTCATTATAAGGTCAGTAGATTATGGATAACAGACACCACTCTGACGCTGTGATGTCATCGTTTTAGTAAAGGTTGTAACAACGGCGCCAGGTAAACAGCGTTTTGTGATCTTTCCACTCTGGGACCTAGTTTGTTTACAGACCTCGTCCAGACTTCGTATGGACAGGGCCTCAGTTGTAGTTATCAAAATTATCTTGGGGACCAGAGGATATAATGCTCGAGGGCCGGTCCCCGATCCTCACATCGCTTAACCCTGCTGTACAGCTTTTGTCCTCCATGGATGTACCTAATATGCTACCAGGTCAAAACCAGTTTGTTTTTGCCGTCCCCAAACCTAATTCACAGACCTCCAGTGACAATAAAACCCAGACTGAACAACATCGCTAAGACTATATGAATTGTCGATCTTCTATTGAACCGCAGTCCGTCTCTCTGCATATGCGCACCTTTTTCCCTCTCATTCCCGGAGCCTTCAGCGTGATCCGACAGCGAGGAGCGCTGATTGAGCCGTTTCAACAGACTCATTCCCTCCGGAGCAGGCAGTTGATCACAATAAAGACAGAGACGGCGCAGGTAATTTGGCATGTGCGGAGTGCGGGTGCCGACGGGGGGTGTTTTTCTGAGCTCTTAAGATTGGCGCGGGGGCCGAAGAGGCAGAGGAAGACATAGGGAGGGCGCTCAGACTAATTGCCTGAACGGTCAATCGATACCCGGGCTAAGAAGGAGACGACAGCGGAGTAAAGGGAGGGCTGATAGGTCCCCTGGGTTTAAGGCTTGTCTTTGAGTTTGGATTTGTGACGCGCCCACGGGATATCGGACTGAGGAGCAGGTGGCTTACGGGCCGAATCCATACAAAACTGATCTCAAAGCCGGCATTTTTAGATTCTGTAATAGAAGGGACGAGTGGGTGAAAAGTTTGAAGGACAAAAGTTGGCGGCAGTGGTTCTGAAAGGATAGTGTACTTTATATGAAACCAGCTTGGCGACTGTAGGGATGACCAAAGAACATGGCCGTTTGTTTTGTAAGCAGGTGATGGAAATCAATTTATTATGTGAGGGAAAAGTTTTCGTCTTTATTTTATTTTATCCTTTCAAAAACATTTTGGATTTTTGTACCAATGGTATTTCTCTGTGGTCCTAATGGTGGGCGACATACCACCCCCTAGTGGCTAGGGGTGATGACAGAAGATTCAATAATACCTGGAAACCAGTGAGATCTTTAGACGTTTTAAAGGAACAGGCCATCGTTTTTCCATACTGAGATATGTTCTTGTGTGTGTATGTGTGGATCGGGAAGTTTGGGCATCTCTGCTGAGACTGCTGCCCCCGCGACCCGGCCCCGGATAAAGCGGAAGAAAATGGATGGATGGATGGAGATATGTTCTTACCTAAGCTTAAACCAGTTGATACGTACATGTCTGATCTAACTTCACCGCGTGACTGAGGGCACGAACAAAGACCAGACAGGTACGTATCAACTCGTCCAAGCTCAGGAAAGAACATATCTCAGGATGTAAAAATGGTGGCCTGTTCCTTTAAACACAACTTTAAAGCCTGGCTCCAAAGACTTTTATTGTTTCTGAACAAAACAGTTTATTCTAGTGACAACGCTGAGAAAGTATATTTTGAACCACTCTGATTATATGTTTTATTTTTGTTTTTTTTAAGTCTTAACTAAGCACTTTGGGGCGGAGTTTCCTGCCTTTTTGGAAGGTGTAAGGTTTAAGATATACTTTATTGTCCATCTCCAGATGTTGAGCCAGGCTCATGGTCAGAATCACCTGGCTGGAGGATTCACCTATTGTACATGTTTTTAGTGGTAGGGGAAACCGGAGTACCCGGAGGAAACCAACGCAGACAAGGAGAGAACATGCAAACTCCACACAGAAAGGCCCCGTCCAGGTGGGAATCGAACCCGGGACCTTCTAGCTGTGAAGCACGAGCACTAACCGCTGCACCATCGAACATGCTCTGTAGGAGGAGATTGAGCTGCCATCATGGATTTGGCTGTCTGTATAGAACACACGGAGTAAGTATTTGCCGGCTTGTCGGGCTGTAGCAAATACACCCCATTTCCAAGAGATTCATTTCTTTCTATTAGTTTTTCATCCTTGAAACCAAATTTGAAAGCCATGGCTATTTGTGGTGAATCTTAGAAAACAAAGCCAGGCACGAAGACAACACAGCCCTTACCACCGTGAAAACATTATAATTGGATGAAAAAATAGTCCAATTCAGTGTGACCAAATGCACCGTTTTATCCCACTAACCAAGAGAAACCTTCCTCCCAGCAGGTGGTCGGTGTGATATTCTAATGTAGTTTCCTCTTTAGGAGTAAAAAAAAAAAAGTGTCCACATTGCAGCTGTCACACTGTGCTTTAATGGAAAAACACCGCATTAAAAGTATGAATCCCAGTCCTCGTGGGAGAGCCCATATCAAAGTGCTGCTAAATCTAATTGTACAGCCGGTCCCTGTTACTTTTAAACTTCTTCTGCAATAATTCAAACGCTGTTCACTTCAAAAAAAACAAAAAACACCTCGCTGTAAATGCAATTATTTGATTAGGAGTCTTCAGGAGTAACTCATTTTCATAACAAAGAGCACACATGGGTCTGAGGAAATAAATAATGTAGAAGTATCACAGAGGGAGAGAGTACACAGGACAGAAGCAGCAGTGTACCGAAGGAAATGTGGATTCCTTAAGGCAACTTCTTCTTGCATTTATGGACATCAAATAGTACAATAATGAGAAGAAAGAACAAGCATCCAATTCTCGACATGAGCATGAAGCTGTCTTTAGATGCGCATGATAAAATGCAACGCTCAGAGGGTAAAGTGGATTGTCCGGCTCCTGTGCTTGGTCGTGGTGGTTCTGAGGGGCTGAAGGCGCATATTGGCAAGCCTCGCTTCTGTCAGCCTTTCCAATACTCGTTCGTTGTCGTTATGATTATTATTACTTACTTATTGTCCACTGGCTGACCCCAAAAAAGTCACCATTAAAACAGGTGACACCCTCTAATATTTTGCTGGATCACCTTTAGCTTTGATTACAGCACAAATGATTTGTGGCATTGTTTCAATAAGCTTCCATCCATCCATCCATCCATCCATCCATCCATCCATCCAGCCATCCATCCATCCATCTTCTTCCGCTTTATCCAGGGCCGGGTATCCACACACACCTCCTCAGCTGTCCTGGGGGGACCCCGAGGCGATACTAGGTTGGCTCAGAGACATTGTCCCTCCAGCTTGTCCTGGGTCTTCCACGAGGCCTCCTCCCAATAGGACATGCCTGGAGCACCCTCCTGAGGGAGAAGACCAGGAGGCATCCGAAACAGATGCCCTAGCCACCTCAGCGGCTCCACTCGACGTGAAGGAGCAAAGACTCTACTCCTCCCGGGTAACTGAGCTCCTCACCCGATCTCGAAGGGTGCGCCCAGCCACCCTGCGAAGGAAACTCATTTCGGCCGCTTTTATTCGCGATCTCGTCCTTTCGGTCATGACCCAAATCTCATAGGCGAGGGTGGGAACGTAGATCGTAGGTAAATCAAGAGCTTTGCCCCCAGACTCAGCTCCCTCTTCACCACGACAGACCGATACAGCGACCGCATCACTGCTGACGCCGCACCGATCCGTCTGTCGATCTCATGCTCCATTAGTCCCGCATTCGTGAACAAGACCTCGAGATACTTGAACTCCTCCACTTGAGTCAAGGACTCCCCATCGACCAGAAGAGGGGAAGCCACCTTTTTCCTGTGGAGAAGCTTGTCCTCGGATTTGGAGGTGCTGATCCTCATCCCAACTGTTTCAAAAATCGCCCCAGTGCACGGTGAAGGTCCTGATTTGATGAAGTCAACAGAACAACATCATCTGCAAACAGCAGAGATGAGACCCTGAGGTCCCCAAATCGGACACTCTCCGGCCCCTGGCTGTGCCTAGAAATTCTGTCCATGAAGGACCGGTGACAAACAGCAGCCCTCAATAAGCTTCTGCAATATCAGAAGATCCAGTGTTGGTTTTTCCACCAATATCTGGTATTGATGTTGGGAGAGTGTGACCACTGTGCAAAGCCTTTTCTACACCCCTGAGATTGTCATTGGCGTCAATTCCTTGACTCTGTGGTGGCCAGTCCATGTGTGAAAATGATGTCTCATGCTCCCTGAACCACTCTTTCACAATGTGAGCACGATAAATCCTGGGTTTTGTCACCTCGGAATATGCCAGTGCCATCAGGGAAGGAGAAAGCCATTGATGGAATAACCTGCATATTAGCTGATCTCATTCGTTGGGCAGATAGTGAACCTAGACCTGACCAACTGCAGCAACCCAAGATCAGAACCTAGTTAAAACCATGTGGCCAGGCAGTGTATGTTGGCCACACATACTATTATGCTTTAAGTATGGCTTTAAATGACTTCAATTCAAAATAATCTTATTTTGAGTGGTTTTAGATTAATTTACATATGAGACCCAGGTTATTCAGCTGGTTTCATAACATCTCTGAATGGTTATAAGGTAATCTTATACCGTCAATATAACAAGTGCAATTTTTATACCTCATTGATAAATTACAGGAAATAATCCATGGCGATGCACAAATCATTCTAAACTAAAATTATTCAGATTTAAGATGAATATTCTGAATTTGCGTCAATTAATCACATCTTTGTTAAAATATTTTGCAGTGTATATATTCTTAGTTTTTTTTTTACGTCAGTGGTTACCATGGAAACACGTGTGGTTCAACCTTCATGCCAGTGTCGTCACTCGCTTCTAGCCAATACCACAAGGCGAACCGCAATTTTCCCTCGACTTTACAAACTCAAATTAAGCGCTGCGATTGTCTCCCGTTTAATGCATCGTGCAGATAAATATTAGCTTTCTAGTGGCCGAGCTGGAGAAATTGCCTCCCTCCACTTATCTCCACGCCGCTATAGATCTAAATGGGGAATAACAGTTGCGCGGCGTGGGCTCCGAGTACACAAATTATGCACCCACGAGAGGAGAGAGGAGGATTGTGCAAACCCAGCCATAATTTCAAGCACACAAAAAGAAAATCAAATAACAGTTCTTGTTCGACATGAGGCGAACATCGTTATTAATTCCTGTTTTCCGTGCTCGCTAACAATTACCCCATTCAGCCCGTGGAGTATAGCCCGTCCTCGCGAATAACTTCCACAAGCTTATTGGAGATGTCCAGGCTGGAGACGGGAGCCAGGGCCAGACAAAAAGCGGTCTTTGTGGAGCGGGCTGATTCGTATTCAAACCCGGTGTCTCGCTAAAGCTGAGCGAGACAGATGCGGACGGTTAAGGCCGGGAGCTCAGAGCTCTTGGTGGAGGAGAGAGAGGAGGCATAGATAAGTAACAGTAACCTTACTTCGAAGTATTATTTACCCAGGTAGAAGTAAAACATTTTGAACACAAATGTTCCCTTTTGAAGAGTAAAACACATTGTTGAGAAACTGAATGTGATTTATGGGTTATTTTACACTCCCTTGATACGTTGTACTCAACTACATTAGTACAATGTAATGTGCTGTGTAACAATGTGTAATAACTTGTACCTATGCAGTACATACACAATGGAATAATGTGTATTAGTACTGTGGAGGTACATAATGTAATAAGAGATAAGACGGGTTAGGGGCTAGGGTACATTATGTACCACCAAATTACTAATACATTATTCCATTGTGTATGTAAACTGTAGGTACAAGTTATTACACATTGCTACATAGCACATTACATTGTACCTGTATGTGGCAGGTACTATGTATCAAGGGTAGTGTAAAATAAAGTGTTGTTAATGTGTGTCCAAAGACAATCAACAGTGAAATAATACAATTATATATAGTATATATAAGTATACAATAAAATTATGAAGTTGTTCCTTGCAAATGAGATATTGGCTGAAATGGCTTGAAATACAAATTGTATGGCAATGACACATTGATAAAGTTCATTTTGTTTTCTTTCAGTAAAATTTAGTCTAAGATGTCTTTTCTTAAAAGGGACTATACAGAGTTATACATGTTAAAAACGTCAATCAGATTTATTTGTCTGCATGTCATAGTGGGACAAGGCCTCGTGGAAGACCCAGGACACGCTGGTGGGACTATGTCTCCGAGCTGGCCTGGTGTCGCCTCGGGGTCCCCCCAGAACAGCTGGAGGAGGTGTGTGTGGCATCTCAGCTGAGACTGCTGCCCCTGCGACCTGGCCCTGGTGATGCTTCATATAAACCCTTATTATAAAGCATTACTATGTCATTGTGTCATTGAGCATTTTTGTATATCGAGCGGAACCCTTTTTTCCCCTTTGGCCAAGCAAACTGAATAGTCTTCTTTAGGATTCTTGGGTTATTTCAGTTTTCTATTGGTAAGTATTTGATTCTCTTTCCGACTCTGTGCCTCGTGAATGCGGCTCTTGGCGGCGGCGCAGCGGTGGGTGGGCAGAGGGATGGAGGAGGTGTGCGTTGGTCGGAGGCTAATTGCACCCGGAGCACGGCTATAAATGACCGAAATGTCTTGAGTGAAAAGATCCCGCTCGTAGCAACAGCATAAAAAGGTAATTAGCGGCGGGCCGAGAGAAGCCGCCCTTTCTATCCGCTCTATTGTCCCATTTGGAAAAGAGCAGCGAGGGGAGGGAGAAACGGGCCTATAGCGGTAATAAAGACTTAACCAGTGACAATTAGTCCTGGGTTGGGCTAATGAGAGAGGCCCAGATAAAATGTGGGGTGGCTAAATTTAAACTGAGCGGGTGCCATACTTCTCCAGGGTGCCAGCGAGCGAGAAAAGGGAGAGCGGAACGGACAGAGCTCAGCACCAAGAAACTATTTACCTTCACTTTCAATTCAGCTAGAGCAAAGAAAAGAAGGGCTTTTGGCAGTAAAACCTTAACAAGTCTCCCTAATGAGAACAGAGCAGATTCAGTGTGGGGTGCTGGCAAAATATTAAGAGCTCTTCTTCAACCGAGACCTTCTAGTTGTCAAGTATAGCCTGATATGCCTCTTCTTGCAACACTTTCCTGGATTTAGAACCAATGCAAGGTCCCCTGGCTTGTTCGATGCAATATATTTTCTGAGTTTTTTGACATTTTAGTCTTTTCAATGTTTCATAACTCAATGTGTATAGAAAACAAATACTTTGAGTAGATTAGATATGACGTTTAAAAGCAAGTAAAGAGGAGGAGGAGAAGGAGAAGGAGAAAGAGAAGAAGAGGGAAAAAGAGAAGAAAGAGAAGAAGAAGAGAAGGAAAAGGAAAAAGAGAAGGAGAACAAGAAGAAGAAGAAAGAGGAGGAGAAAGATAAGGAGAACAAGGAGAAGAAGGAGAAGAAGCAGAAGAAAGAGAAGAAGAAGAAGAGAAGGAAAAGGAAAAAGAGAAGGAGAACAAGAAGAAGAGGAGGAGAAAGATACGGAGAAGAAGTAGAAGAAGAAAGATAAGAAGCAGAAGAAAGAGAAGAAAAAGAAGAAGAAGAAGAAGAAGAAGAGAAGGAAAAGGAAAAAAGAGAAGGAGAACAAGAAGAAGAAGAAAGAGGAGGAGAAAGATAAGGAGAACAAGGAAAAGAAGAAGGAGAAGAAGAAGAAAGAGGAGGAGAAAGATAAGGAGAAGAAGTAGAAGAAGAAAGAGAAGAAGCAGAAGAAAGAGAAGAAAGAAGAAGGAGAAGAAGAAGGAAAAAGATAAGGAGAACAAGGAAAAGAAGAAGGAGAAGAAGAAGAAAGAGGAGGAGAAAGATAAGGTGAAGAAGTAGAAGAAGAAAGAGAAGAAGCAGAAGAAAGAGAAGAAAGAAGAAGGAGAAGAAGAGAAGGAAAAGGAAAAAAGAGAAGGAGAACAAGAAGAAGAGGAGGAGAAAGATACGGAGAAGTAGAAGAAGAAAGAGAAGAAGCAGAAGAAAGAGAAGAAAAAGAAGAAGAAGAGAAGGAAAAGGAAAAAAGAGAAGGAGAACAAGAAGAAGAAGAAAGAGGAGGAGAAAGATAAGGAGAACAAGGAAAAGAAGAAGGAGAAGAAGAAGAAAGAGGAGGAGAAAGATAAGGAGAAGAAGTAGAAGAAGAAAGAGAAGAAGCAGAAGAAAGAGAAGAAAGAAGAAGGAGAAGAAGAAGAAGAAGAAGAAGAAGAAGAAGAAGAAGGAAAAGGAAAAAGAGAAGGAGAACAAGGAGAAGAAGAAGAAAGAGGAGAAAGATAAGGAGAACAAGGAGAGGACGAAAAAAGAAGCAGAAGAAAGAGCAGAAGCAGAAGAAAGAAGAAGCAGAAGAAAGAAGAAGCAGAAGAAGAACAAGCAGAAGAAGGAGAAGACGAAGAACTACACGAGAGGAGCTGGTCAATGACCTGAAGAGAGCTGGGACCACAGTTTCAATGTTCAGTCAGAGCACTGAAGATGGGAGGTGGCTGGGTCTTGCAACATGACAACCCTGGCCAAGAAATACATGAAACGTTTGACCTCCGTAAAAAGGCTTCTGTACCAAATAATAACACTGATCAATTGAGTTCAAATGCAAGAAAATGCACCTACGATACAAATGTCAGACCCCTCCATAATTTCTAAGTGGAAGAATAAGGATGTTAAAATACTTATGTTCCTCTCTGTACATCTCCATTCCAAATCAATACCGGGGAAAGAGGCACATCCATCGACCTGCAAGCCCCATCACTGGACACCATTCGTGCTTCAGCTTTAGTTAGTTTAGTTTGTTTCTGCGGCTGCTAATAGGATATTCAACATCGCTTTATGCTCCTGCAAGCCGCTTCCCGGAAACTTTCTCGGGTGGCATTAATGAAAACTCCACTCGACTGGAGAGGCTCTTAATGGATACAGTCTGTTCAGAGAGAAAGATGTAAAAAGAAGGGGAAAAAAAGGCTGAGTAAGTATTATATAACTGCAATTATTGGGAGAAGACCAGGATTTTTGTAGCCGCCGGACATCGTGCTGATTTGACCGGAGCGATCACTTCCTGCAAATCTATGTGAAAGAGGAAATGAAGCTTTCAGGGTAAATTCAACAAAGATGATGATTTCTCTTCTCTGTCTTGTCACTGCCAATCACACCCTGTCTGCATTCTTCTATTTACACCAATCACTTCTGAAAGTCACCTGAATTTCAACACCCATACCTACATTTGCTGAGCATGGCTTTCACCAATATCTGCCATGAAGAAGTTCTCTAGATTAGTTTCAATGGGAGACTAGCGGCGATATGGAGGCACTACAGCAATGGCGGCCCCTAGTGTTGTCCCCGAAAAGCAGAGCCGCCATTGCTCTGAGTTGGGACCAAAAAGTGGTTTTACTGCTCATCTAAATCTCTTTCAACATTATTTCAAGACACATAAGACACATTCAGTCAGTGATGGCGGGTCCATGCCTGAGAGTTGACAGTATCTAGTATTGTGAGCGTCAGCAATAGCACTGATCGCAACACTTTCCTGTCTTAATATATCGAACTTCCAATAATGTTAAACGTTTTACAACCTTAAACTGTATAATACCAATCATTACTGGTGAAGCATTACGCTGGTTGAGTTATTATTACAAAAAAAAAAAAAAAAAAACTCTTCCTCACCCTCCGCGGGCGGTCGCTTTTTCCTCCAAGCTCGGGTCATCTACCAGAGGCCTGGGAGCTTGAGGTTTCTGGGTTACAATATATATACAATATATATATCTAGTTAAAGAAAGCAGGCGGGTTTTCGTAAGGTACATTTTCGTATTCTTGTATATTAATGACTTTGATTGACAGGTCGTTAGCATCAGAGCTAAAGACACAGTTACGACCGAACTACACGCCCCACCAGGGCCTTTTGCCCTTTTTTATGAACATGCTCGATCAGAGCTGGTAGGAGGAGTCTGTAAATCCATCATGGACTCTCGATTGGCATTAATGTAGACGGAGAGGAGTGAGCAGTCTATTATTTACTATTTCTATGGTCCGGACTCGTGATGGGATTCACGGCTCTTTACTGGGAGCTGTGTCTTTGGGATCTGTTCATTTCAAAGAGTCGCTCAAAAGACTGGCTCTTTTTGAGATAAACTCTTAATGGTGCCAGCTAGAAAACTCACAATATCTTAAGACACGATCATTTTTGTAATTTAAATCATCTAAAAGTACAATGGGACTGATCAACACTTTGAAAAACATATTTGTGAACAGAATCTTAATAAAAGAGGCTGCAACTGCGACTTTAGTACAAAAAGCTTTCGCTTGTGTTCTTTTTGAAAAAGACATGCACTCTTATTGTTTTGTGTGTGTTTTTTTCTCTAAAAAAGAATGAAACAAAAGTCTGCATTTTTACCTTGAGATACAAAAAATAAGTCAATGCATGAAGTAAAATATAATATAAACAGACATAAACATCCCTTAGCCTACTTGTGAACCTTTTGGTCAAGAAGGAAGCCATTGACATTAAAAAAAAGTTCCTTGTATTCAGGTGTACTATTTGACACAATTGAGGTAATTGAGGTAATTCAAAATACTATATAGAGAAATCACGTAACAGGAAATGGCTATGAAGCTATAGGCCCCATTTGGCTGGGTTTGAATAGACCCGCCATTTTCTATTGTCCTTCACGACCATTAGCAGGATGGAGAAGTGGGCACGTCTAGCAGGTTCACTCATTGATGCTGAACCTCGGAGCCCCATCCCAGCAGGCCCGGAGGTAATGAGGGGGCAATGAGCTCTTGAACCATCTATTATCCGCACTATAAGGGAAAAAAATATGAGAACTCTGAGGGGGTACGGCGGAAACCAGTGAAAGGAGCTTTGTGGACATTATTTAAAGAGGGGGTATTATGCTTTTTTCAGCCACATAGCACCAGTCTATAGCACACTACAATGATGACGAAACCTTCTGTTGGTCTGTCAATCCAGTAAATTAGAATAACTGCCTTGTATAAAATTGCTCTTTCAAAATGGCGGTAGCAAATGGCTTGAAATAGGCCCCTGTCTCTTTAAGAACCTCTGACCTTTTCCGACACGCCCCCTCCACACGCTGTCTGTGGCATCACAACACTTTCTCCACAGTATTGAAACTACGATCGGTGCATTTTAATTTTTATTGTTGGAAAGGAGCTACTGTTTATCACTTTGTGAACAATGGCCACACAGGATATGATTTGAAGACGAACCTTCCACACCGGACGCTTGGAAGGGGCTCTTGCCTGAAAAATAACTGCTGTTTGGAGGCTCTCTCTTTGTAACTGCCATGCCCGATGGATCTCTAACTATACCCCCATGGACGACACCAGGATCTGCAGGAGCCCATACGATTCAAAGACGGACATTATCTGTGCAGGTGGACAATGGTTTTTCGAGGTTACCCCGTTAGCTTGTTATAATCGACTACAGCTCATTGTTGATGAAAAGTCTGCAATAAACCACACATGTGTAAAGCCAGGCTCATTGTGTGATCATCGTAAAGGCTGCTTCAAGTAGTTGCTGCTTTATTGACGTTATTTGTGCATAATATGCTGCCTGTTTTCAATGAATGTTGTGAAGGTGAAGGTTGTTAGCTTGTCGCGGCTAATAGTGCCTTTGCTCCGGGAGAAACCACTCGGCTACGACTCACTGTAGATGAAATGTGAGCAATAAACTACAAAATCAACAAGCCAGGCTCAGTGTGTGATCATCATAAAGGCTGCTTCAAGCTGTTGCCTGTTTTAGTGACGTTTTCAATGCATAATATGCTGCTTGTATTCAGTGAATTTTCCCGTTAGCTTGTCGCGGCTAGCTTGTTAGCTCCGGGAGGAAGCCACTCGGCTATGACCCATTGTAGATGAAATGTGAGCAATAAACTTCCAAATCAACAAGCCTGGCTCCGTGTGTGATCATTGTTAAACGGTTCTTTATGTGTGTGGTGGTTTTATTGACTTTATTTGTGCATATTTCTCGTTTCCACGTGATGACTCGAGGTTTAGCTTAGCATTAGCTTTCTCCGGAGGCTCTGTGCATCATCAAGGCCCAGCGCAGAACCAGACACTGAAATAAGTGTTCTTGTCACCGGTTTGAATCATGGGTGTTTCGGTAACAGAAACACTGATGTGTGTCTTTGTAAAAGTTTCAGAACTGCTATAACTCCGGTTCACAACACATGAAGCTAAACCTCCATGATGACTCTGTTTACATCTTAGGGCTAGACACTGCGGGGAGGGGGTTCTGCTGAGGGGCAGTGGTTGGTTACTCGGCTGGTGACGAAAGGTCGGAGGCGTATCCTGGAGGTCGAGGCGTTCCCTGAAGGAATCAGGCGTTTTATCCCTAAAATGGCTGCCATCAGAGTTTTTACAGATTACTCGAAAATACGTGAATTTGCTAAGGCAACACTTCAGGCATGTTTTTAATGAGGGAATGACATCATAACATGATGTAAAGCTTGAAAAAGTCGATTTTGCATAATACCCCCCCTTTAAAAGGTATCGTGTTTGACACACAGCACCATTTGGGTTATGTCAATCACAAACCTTGCAAGATAAGCAGTCAAGCAAGATGACCTCATAAGTGTAAATGAGTTAAGGCCTACAAAACTGATTCCGCAACTTTTCTGTTGTGTGGTCGCCACATTTTTTTTCACGTTTTTGAATCATTTTTGTCATTTGTTTTTTTGCCGTTTATTGTTGCTTTCTTCATCACTTTTTTCTTTGCTTTTTGGCGCTTGTTTCTTGTGGGTTCGTCACTTTTTTATTGTGTTATTGTTGCTTTTCCAGCACTTTTTTCATCATCAGTATAGATTCAGAAAAAAATGCTCCACCTCAATGGCTGTAATGGACTTAATGGAGAATATGTCCACTGCAATTGAAGCAAAACAATACACTAGAGGTATTTTTATTGATCTGAATCAGGCTTTCGATACTTTAGATCATGACATACTTTTACAAAAATTAGAGAAACATGGATTTCGAGGACCATCCATCCATTTTCTTCCACTTTTCCGTTTCCGGGTCGTAATCACATTGCACCAGCCCTTTATAGCTCCTCCTGCAGGTGATGGGTCCACAGAATGACGGCCTCATGGTTCTAACCAGCCTGTTGGTCTCTCAACAGGGGCTTCTGAACCGCTCTTTGAGTGACCCGTCACCTAGGACCTGTTTGTCGTAGGAGACCCTACCAGGGGCAGGAAACCCCCGACAACTGAGCGCCCAGGATCATTTGGGTGCTCAAACCCCTCCACCACGTTAAGGTGGCGGTTCCAGCAGGGGCGGTATCTATATCTTCAAGTAAATGATATAAAATCTAAAATGCTGAAAGTAAGCGGTGGAATTCCACAGGGAGTCATTCTTCGACCTAAATTATTTATTCTCTATATAAACAAGCTATGTAATGTGAAGGCACCACCTTGTACAGTTCGGGTGACGATTTAAGCCAGCTAAACTGAACTGGACTGACTTCTTTGTCACTCTTTTGAGGATTTTTTGTCACTTTTTTGTTATAATTCCATCCTCGTTTAATGACGCTTTGTTCAAGAAGTTTTTCGATGTTTTTGACTGGTCGGGCCGCGATGTATTTATTTTGGAGTGTCAAAACAACAGAAAACCAAGGTAAACTAATCAAAAAGAGACAATAACACGTTTAACCTCTCCAAACGCTGCTTTAAAACCCCGCTTTCGATGTGATGTGGCTGTTATAATAGACGTCTTTTTCCAAGGCTGCGTGAGAATTTGCATGCGTATAATGTTGTGCATGTCTTAGAGCTAGAATAATTTGTTTGCCTCAGCGGAGAACTGTTCTTGACCTGAAGATTAAGGTTAATTTGACCAACATATAATGTATTAAATATCATCTTTGTGCCCTGCGTTTCATTTATGTGCCAAGTCGTCCCTATCTGAAGGATCTTACCAATTATTTAGAAAGTAATCAACTAAAACACAAGCTTTTAAGTAAACAACAATGCAAAAATACTCATATGTAAAACAAAAAAGGATACTTTAAAGTGCATATGACATATTAGACACAATTTTTGCAAAAAATGTTACAATTTGAAACTGTTGCCGTGCCGACCATGTTATGTCAATGGGAAATGAGTCTACTGTTATATGTTTGTTAAAAGCAACATCACACACTATAAGGAGCTACTTCCGGGTCCAAACTGTTGAGAGCTCCACTGATAAACACAGCAACAAAAAACACACAACTTCATCTAAATCTCCTACTGAAATAACAGCAGTTGAAAAGCCAAAAACTGTTTTAGGCCTAATTCAAACTATAGAAAAAATTTATATGAAAAATAAAATCTTCCTTAGGCCTGGGAGCTTGAGGATTCTGCGCAGTATCTTTGCAGTCCTAGAATTGCACTTTTCTGGACCGAGATGTCTGATGTATTTCCTTGGATCTGCTGGAGCCACTCCTCCAGTTTGGGGGTCACTGCCTGAGTTCCCCAATGACGACAGGCACCCATGATGCCTTCACCAGCTCTTCTCTGAGCGCCTGCTATTTCTCGTGTTCCTTTTTCCTGATATTGAAATCGCTTGGTATTGCTATATGTCGACCACAACGGCTTTGCTCTGCAAGTCCCACAGGATCTTGGCTCGGTCATTTCTCTACCACCTTTGGAGGTGTTTCCCACTTTGACCTTGGGGTTTCCAGCCCATACTCTGCACAGATGTTTAAAAGGAGCCTTGTAGTCGGCTCTACAGCAGATTAAAATCAACTAAATCCCATTACAGTGAATAGGGTTAAACTGGAGCGATGACATCATCACTTTACCATTATCTATGTCACTTCCTGTCAGCCGCTTCAAATTCAAATAATAACTTTTCTACCCAACATTTCTTCATTAAAATTGCGGCTTCACTGAAATAAAAAAATATTATTACTTGCAACTGATATTATCTTTCTAGATAAGTCATATTTTGTAAAGTATTAAAACCTGTCTTATGTACTTTAAATATTCATTGCATTTCATAATGATGTTCAAAAAGTATTTTCTTCTTTTTGTTTGAAACACTTTTTTGAGTGGTTCCATGAGTCATGAGCTTTTCTCTCTTGCCCCTGAAGCTGCGCTGTGACCGTCCCCGGCCTCTCATATCCATGTGGTGTCCAGCATGAACCGTGTCACTCTGTGTGCCCGTCCCGTTCAGCCCTGCAGTCCCGCAGCGTGAGACTCCTTAATGAACAAGTTCTGTGCCGACACAGCGCCCCCCGGAGGTGCTGCGACCCGCGGGTGCCTCGTGCGACGGGGCAAAACCAGATAATTAAAGCCTTCTCGCTCGGCGATCTTAATTAGCCCGGTGGTTTTTGGTGTTGCCGGCGCGGCCGAACATGGAGGCGTTCAGTGAATGGGGACTTTGCATGTTGAATGCTTTGACAGGTATTAATTACTTCAGGGCTGCTGTGAGACCTGGCAACACAGTTTGGGACGAGCACGACGGCTGATTAAGAGGACCGGGGTTGGCCGGGAGGGGAATCTACATCACAATGGTTTATTTTAATCTAAGCAGAAACAGTAGAACCTTCAACATTACAAATTGAGTGACAAATCATTGAATATCCACTTGCCACTCGATTTTCTGTTTCTCTGTTATGACACATCACATTTAACCGCTACAGGAGGGGGGCCCAAAGTGCGGCCCGGGGCCAAATGCAGCCCTCAGACCAATTTCTGGTGGCCTTGAACAAAAACGCAACAAAAAAGCATCAACAAAACTCAACGTCTGAGCTGTCCCTCTTTTGGTTGCACTGCAGAGCCATTTAGACCTTTGTTCCCCCCCGTCTCACCTGCTGAGATAATGTCCCATGAAGTCACATTTACATAGAGAATTACAAATGATCCACCAGAGTTTCCAAGTTTTCTGAGTTATTAAAACAGTACTAAGTAACTCATGCCCCTAGAGGCCAAAAGCGCCACTGCAGGTGTCGTAGCATGTTGTGTTTTTTTACTCATTAATTGTCCGTAAGAGCAAATACTACGCTGGCAGAAATGACAATCGAAGAGAGGGATATTGTACATCCAACACAATGGAGATCACTGTATTCACTCAAACTTGGCTATAAATTTGCCTGTTAGCCTGTTAGCTTCTTCTTTGTGATTGCATTAGCGTGTATTGGGGCTTCTGGGTCGGAGCGAGGAAAGTTGCAATTGTGGTTTTCTGGCCAGAGACACCAGGGGGAGATGAAAGACCCCCATAATACTATCAGGAGCAGTAATATTGTCACTTCACTGTGCGGATGCCAAACTACTCCTGGTATTATTACGCCTTACAATATAGGTCCCCTTTTATCCGCTTACAAAATCCACATTGTTTAATTTTGTGTATACTTTGTAGTGTAACACTTCACGTAACCATATTTCAATACGGAAAATGTGGAAGAGCTTGGTAGCTTCTATCTTGACCTGTTTTGGAGCTACAGTATAGTGGAGAGGGTGAGAGGCTAAATCAGGGGTGTCAAACTCATTTTGGGTCGCGGGCCGAAATTCAGCGCCCGCGGCGGGTCGCATATAATAGAGAACATTTTTCCAATAAATGAATATTAATAAGCTGTGATTTGCTCAAAGCCCCAACTTCACTGTAGCTTCATTAACAACAACGGCTTACACTTGTATTGCACTTTGCAAACCTGTGTCACAAGTTCCTCATATTCCTCATAGTTCCACATAGTCATTATTCATTCACTCCACACTCTGTGGTGGTAAGCTGTTATTGAAGCCACAGCCGCCCTGGGGCAGACTGTCCATTTACCACGTGGCTATATAATGTGTTGTTCATATCCTGAGGTCTTATTATGTCAGTGCCCTCTGCTGGACACGTGTGGAACTCTTTTTTTTTTTTTTTTTATGTAATGACCTCTAGTGGCGAGAATGAGCATTCTGGTTCTTCTTTAAAAATGCATAACTCCGCACATGAACAGGCTAGAGACTTACTTTTCCTGCATACTGCATGCCGGATTAAATTATCTCGCATGTTTGACAGCCCTGGGCTAAATGCTAACGCCGTCTGTTTACGTGACTGAAGGCACGGGTGAAGACCAGACAGGTCCTAAAGAACTCGTCTAAGCTAAGGTAAGAACATATCTCAGTATGTAAAAACGGTGGCCTGTTCCTTAAAGCATCCCACAGTGGCGCGCTCATACTTTGGTGCTGCTTTAAAACGAGACGTGGATTGGCAGTCCGAGTGTGGAAATCCTTTAGTAACTATAATGTGGTCTGTCTGGGAGCCAAGCTAATAAATGGTGAGCGAATGAAAAATGAAACAATTTTGCCGTGCGTAGGAACTTCTTCTGCTGTTGAATCACGAAGCTGTAGCTTGAATGATGGATCACTTCATTTCAGGCTGAAACCGGTTTCATAGATTTCAATACCTTTTGGCGCGATGAAGAGGTAGATGGACGAGCCCGAACGCGACGACTCTGTTCGAGCAACACTTAAATATCACGTTTTGACTGAGCGTAGACTCAATTATCAAACAAATACTTTTTTTTCATTTCTGTTCTTCGCTCGCTGCAGCCTTGAAATCCGAAAGGCTTTCTGTGCTCACAAAAAAAATGTTCAGTGTCAAAAGCCAGACGTTGAAATAAACACACCAACTCTGACTCAATACCGCCAGAGATTAGTGCGCACTGATTACAATTATAATGGAATCCTCTAGCTACAAAAAACCAAAGAGAAGCATTTTTCGATTCAACTCCGGGGCTTGATTGACAGATTATTTCTCCGTGTGATGGAGGAGGCTTTTTTCTTCCCCGGGCCTCAGTTGGACACATATACAGCAGTCAGTCAGCGCTCTGTAATGATATGCCTTCCACTGATTCAATTATACGTCTCTCATCCTTTCAACTGCTCCTCGGCTGCAGCGGCGACAAATGACTGGCAGATCCTTTAAAGGGCCAATATTCTGCTGACTTTAATTTTCACTTTTTTTTCCTTTTTTTTTTGCTGCGTAATAATGATGTTACCGTATGAAAAGCGTACCTGCAGTTGTGTCGTTCCAAACATGCATGCATGATTGAGTACTTCTAAATCAGCCTGTCTCTCTATTTCAAAGGCTCAAAACACACGTCGTTCACCTGGTTTATTCTGCTCCACTTCATGGCACTCAAATTGCCTCCTATACGAAGATCGATTACAAAAATAATGGCTTGTAACAGAGGTGACAAGCTCGAAAAGCAGTGCTATACAGAATGTAGCCACAGCTTAAACCAAAAAACGCATTTGTGATTGATCGTATGACGACGAATAAATGAATGAACAAAATGTAAACTCTGTAACTGTGTCGATTGTAGATAATATTGGCGGATCTGGATGGTCCTTCCCTGCAAAATGTCAACAAATCATTTGTCACAGCCTTCGTTCTGGCGCAGGTTTTACCTTTTATTGTCACTCATATGAAAAGACATCATGGGTTTTCCGCACAATAATTATACTTATCGTTCAATAAATTGTGAATAAACAATACATTTTGGGCTTAAATTTTATCATCTGCACATTTAGTTTTTTTCTTGTGTAATATTTTTTACCCTAAGTCACTTCATGTTTATAGTGGGATGTTTTAAGGGACTATACAGAGTTTAAAAATGTTAAAACTAAGTATTTCCCTCCCCCACATGTTCCAGCCATGTCCTAATGTGTAGAATGAGCTCAGACCTGTTCACCACAACTGCCTCTAAAATCCTCACTCAAAGAGTTACTTCAGGTCCGAAGTGGACGAGTGGACGAGCTTAATATGGAAACTGCAGTTACGCGTTAGGCCTGAGGTGGCAGCAGTGAGCATAAAATT
Organism: Gobius niger; assembly: GCF_951799975.1. Lineage (NCBI taxonomy): Eukaryota > Metazoa > Chordata > Actinopteri > Gobiiformes > Gobiidae > Gobius > Gobius niger. The sequence goes on from NC_136868.1 coordinate 4,472,200, forward strand.
ACCAACTTGCATCTAGTCTCTTTAAGTACTTTTCAAACAAAGCTTTGTCATTGTTAAGCTTTAGAGTTAGCTTAAAAATAAATAAATAAGGGGACACAGCTCTTTTTTTCTTAAAGGGGCTAGATGCAAGTGTAACCAAACGTGTAACTGCAGCTTCTATATTAAGCTCGTGCCCGACGGCACTTCGGACCCAAACTAACACCTTTCTGAGTGACAGTGCAGGATTTTAGAGGCAGTTGTTGTGAACAGGTCTGGGCTCATTCTACACATTAGGATATTGTTGAAACATGTAGGGGGAGGAAAATACATTATTTTAACATTTTTAAACTCCCTTCCCTCCCTCCCTTTAAAGGTACACTGCGTAACATTTTGGACTATACTGTTGCCATCAGTACAAAACATGCTCCTAATGACCAGCTCGACAGACAATGCTATTTCTGCAGTGAAAAATCAAAAAATGGATTTGGATGGGAACCTAACCTGTTTGAATCTCAAATTCTGCTGACTTTAGTCAACATCTCCATGGGAACGAGCTGGAGACGTCCCCACTCCCGGTAAAGTTATGTCATGTCTTAGGAGAGCTGAGCCGCTTACAGCAAAATCAAATGTTTGTTTGAGGTATTTTTCAATGCTGAAAATATCTGTCATAAAATAAAAGCTTGTATTTCAATTTTATTTTTTGAGTCAAATTCTACGCAGTGTAGCTTTAACATAACAACTTACTGGACTAAAATGCTTTAATATATGTCTGATGTTTGTGGAACACAATCACACCCTGACCATGTGCTTGCACTTTTTGGAGTGCCTCCAGTCACAGTTAATCTAGTTACCAAGCAGAAAACTGTAATTAAATGTGTCTCAGTGCTAGCTAGAAGACTGATCCTATTAAATTGGAATTAAGAAAAAAAAACTCCAACCTTCATTAATTTATTACATGATGTAATGAAATATATCCAATTGGGAAAAAAACAATTTGGAACTAAAGGGAAAGGGAGATGATTTTCATATGATGGGATCCGTTTCTGGAGCATTGGGACAAATGTTGATTATTACGAGTGTGAATGAATGGCCTGCAACCCCCTACAATTTTGTTGTACGGTCATACAATGACAAATAAAGGACTTACTAACTTAAAATAACACTAGCTCAATATATTGAACTTCACATTCTATTCTTTGTATAAAAATTACAGAGGGGTATCATTCTGGACTTCCCAGGCTAGTAGAGTCTTGCCATAAACAAAAATCTGAAAATACATGTGAAATATCAATGCTTACTTCCAAAAGTACTTCATGAAGGCAGTATGATGCATTGTATTGATCTGTCTGGTGGGGGTTGTGATCTCGAGTAAGCTTCATGGATGGGGAGTGAAACGTTGGCTGATCTCTTGATGCGAGTCCAGCTGTTCCTGAATTGAACCAACCAAAGTGATGTGACGGTGCATGAGCAGCTACACCTGCACTCCGGCCAAATGTCTCCATCTTTATGATGAATGCGTTGGAAGACTCACACAGATTTAATAAGGCAGTAAAGGGCGTAATGCTGCTCTATCGGTGATAATCTGCAGAGGAATATGCCGTTAACTTTTAAATCCAAGGTTGTTAGTAGGTGAATCTGCTGGAGATGGCCACGCTCCCCTTTGCCAAAATTGGCTCTGAATAACTCATCAGCATCGAATTACAGAGTCTATTTCGTGATGCTCGGACTTGTCTTTCCCCAGACACTTTCTCTGACATTTTGGGGACGATTGAGACCGTTCTGTGCCAATAGAAGCCTCGTGTTATTAGAGCTGAGGCGTCCCTTTGTGTTCGGACATGCCTAAGACACTCGACAGGGAAAGCTCAAATGTAATCTCTCCACAAAGTACAATACAGGATGTGAGATTGAACAACACTTTACTTTATAGAACTAAAGGGGAAGCGCTCCATATTAGGTACATCATAGCCATAGCTGAGTGAATGAAATGTGTGTTGTTTAAAGGGTTAAAATGAGTTCTAAGCAAGAAAATAACAAGCTCAACCACTGTCACCATTGAGTCAAAATGCAGTGAAGCATTTTTGCCCAACCTCTCATGCTTCCCCTTGAAGCGACTGTACATGCCGCCACTGATGCCCAACCACTCACAAATTCCCTCAGTCTGCCATCCAGGGAGTAACCCAGGCCCAACCTGCTCAGCTTCAAGGATCTGACTAAATCAGGCATCTATAAGGCGGTGTTGCTGTCTGAATGGCAAACATGTTTTTGTATTTCCAAATCCTGAAGGATTGTTGATAAGGTTCAATGTTTAAAGCGAGACACGGCAGGGGAAAGTATACATTTCTCAGTGGTCGATGTGATGAATTTAGAGCAGTACTAAACAACTTGTTTACCTTAAAAAACCTTTTCCTGGTCTCTCTGGGGGTAGTACAAGTGTTAATGGGATGATCTTTCATCTCCCCCTGGTGTGTCTGGCCAGAAAACCACAATTGCAGTTTTGCCTGTACCGGGTCTGCAACCCGGCCCCGGATGAAGCGGAAGAAAATGCCTTATTCTTATATGAAAACATTAAATGACAGAAAACTTACAATACATTGCCTTGACTTTATTTATACCCGTATGAAAGTGTGGGCTTGCAATTGGCTTCATAATAATTCAAAAGAGGTACTCGAGAAGCTTGATGTGGATGTGCGAGATGAAAAATGTAGACGCACAGTTAGGTCTTAGCTCAAGTTGTGACAAGTTTGCCTTGACTGCACAATAGAAATGTCATTCTGAACAAACTGAACTCTGCTTTCACCGCCGGCACATGTTCCACTACAGTAGTCAAATAAGGCCACAGCAGCAACTTTCCACTTCCTTTAATTTACAGTCCAACAGGACACTTCCAAACATGGCCAGTGTTCTCCCCCTCAGCTAACAGCCATGCCCGGGACAGCAGCACAAAGCCGGGCCTGAACAGGTTTGTGTACATGACAACACACAGTACCCCCCCACCCCCCAGATGCACCATCCATTTCATATCCCCGAGGCTAATTTGCTCCGGAGCTTTCACGCACAAGGCTTGGCCCCTCCAGACGGTCTATCCCGGCGTGTGAGGGCCTTGCCGGGGTACGGAGTGGAGCGTTTTAGCCATGGTGCGCTGGTCCCTGCAGTGCTGGGGCCATTCTCCAGCCTCTCGTGCTGAAAGGCTGGAACAAATGGATTACAGGAGAGCAGAATGGCAGACAGGAAGCATGACACCTTACTGCCGCACCACTGGGCCTCCATCTCACGCCTGTTCACACAAGAGGCTGCGCGGGGACACAGAGTCCTGCAGGCGCTACGGACAGTTCAAAGCCCTCTGTTGCGGATTGCTGTTGTATTGTGTCGCCAAGTTTCTAAATCATTTACATTTCTTGTCAGCTTGTAATAAATTTGTGCCGATTACCAAACAAAAAAGTTAAATTAAATGTAGAAGAGCTACGAAAATGAAGAAAAACAATAACTTTCATAGTGTTTTCTTTTCTTTTTTTATATGTTTTGTTTAGCTACATACAATGCAAACTGAAATCTTGAAATAAATGCAATTTTCTTAAAAGTACTTCTGTCCTTGATTTGAGAGTCTAATTTCAAGAATTAGATTAAGAGAAAAAAAATGAAGAGAAAAGAGCTACAGCAGTTTAATTCCAAGTATATTGACTCTGTGCATAACTTCAAATCACAACAACACCGCCCAAGAACTGACTTCCTGTTTCGATCCAGCACGCCAAAATAAAAGCACCGTCTTATTCATTAGCTCAACTTTCTTTCTGCCTAACTATTAACAGGCAAAACACTTCAAATGTGTGTATTTAATTATATTCTTGCAATGAACTAATCGATGAGACGAGCTGTGTGCTTTTATTTTGGCGTGCTGGGTCGACACAGGAAGTCCATTCTTGGGCGGTGTTATGATTTTTATCTAGTTTTGGGTGCGGTTTCTTTTATCTTAGTTTAAGTGTGCAGTATATCTTGCCCATAGACAGATTTCTTGACTCTCAAATCAAGGACAAAAATAATTATTTCAAGATTACTTTTTACAAAGTGACATTGGAGAAACCAGATGCTTTGTTTAAAAGTGTTTTAAAGTCATTTTCAACACCTGTTCATGAGGGGCTTTTAATGTCTTAACCAGAACAAGGCGAGGCACATTTTACACACAGGAACAACTCGGGCCTGACTTTAGCCACAGTTTGAGCTCCCTGCTAAGGATCTTGGTATTAATCTGCAGTTTTATTCCAGTGGGGATCGAGTTCCACAGTCTAGCCCCCAATAGAGCTTTTTTATTTCTAAATGATAAGGAAAAAGTTCACTATTCAGAACAAATGCTGTGCCAATAGGCCATAGGAACATAGAGTGCCAGCTTCAAAAGAACCACTGAATCATCATAATCATCATGCATGTTGTGTGTGTGTGTGCATGCTGCAGGGGTCATGCATGCGACTGATACGGCGCCTTAGGTAGTATCATTGTTCTGTATTCAGTGCTACGCCTTTGTGGACGATGTATACAGTGCATGTGTTTCGGTGATGTAATGACTTATGTAAATGCCATCTGTAAATGCTCTTTTCTACCGTGATCGGATTCTGTGAGTATAATCTATTTTTTGCTGTTGTTTCCTTTTGCACTATGTTCCTTTGTATTATTTTATTGTATGGATTTTGAGGTGGGCGCTTATAAGCTCTTGCTTCGGCCCACTCCTTTTGAGTAAAGTGTTAACTGCGCAAATAAACAATTAAACAATAAACAATAATTGTCCACACGCCAACAAGCCAGTGAAACCAAAAATGTTCCTAATGCTTACAAAACATCAATGCTGCGAGCTTTGAAATTGGATTTATACATTATTAAAACCAATGGAGACGAGCTGGTGATGTCCATTAAAATCCAAATCCATTATGAGGGGAGTTTTTTTGTGCTTTTTGTACCTTTAAACACACATGTAATTGATTTAATTATTCATTGTATTGGGTAGTGATTGGCAGTGTGGCTTTAAGTAAAGAAATCCAGTAGGCTACATCTTCTACTTAAAGTCACACCACGTAGTAATTTTACCAAATAATTAAAATTGAAATACAAGCATTTATTTTATTACCAATATTTTCCTCATTGCAAAATACCTCATAAATAAAAAATACAAATAAACATGAGCTTCTGCTGTGAGCGGCTCAACTCTCCTATTAGACATGACTTTACCGGGTGTGGGTACGTCTCATCTCGTCTCCATGGAGATGTCGACTAAAGTCAGCAGAATTTGAGATTTAGGAACAGGTTAGGTTCTCATCCAGATCCATTCTTTGATTACACACTGCAGTAAAAACATTCTCTGTGTTGAGCTGGTCATTGGGAACATGTTTTGCACTGATGGCAATAGTATAGTCCAAAATGTTACACAGTGTGCCTTTAAAGAGAGACACTGCAGGCGAAAAATAATTTATGTTTCAAATAGAGATATCAATTTGAAACTTTTGTCGTCTGTTTTTTAAATATATATAAAGACAAGGCATTTTGTGCTTAAAAATCAATATAATGGATAGACCCAGATTTAAATGTATGGTTTAATTTTGTTCCGTGAGGGGGGATTTTTATTTTTATTTATTTGTTTTTTTTTTGGGGGGGGGGGAGTTCAAAGCTGAATAAATCAGGCTGGGAATTAGATCTCTCTAGAAAAAAAACTTAAAAACATTGTTAAGTCCAAGAAAGGAAAGTGTGGAGTCTGTAAGAGCGACTAAAGTGGCTAATTTTGTTGCATGAGTGAATCAAAAACCTAAGTAAAAAAGTTTTGTTCCAAGTGCACATGCGCAACACATTTCTCCATTCTGTCTCACAGCAGGAAAGATACTATATTTGATCAAATATGTCAATATCTGTGAATGAATATGTGTTTTGAGAAGGCTTTCCCTCTTCCGGGGATATCGCCGTCTCACTAGTGAACAAAACATCATCAAATAAGCATCATACGGGGTAAGTTTTGTCTGTTTTACACTCTGACATGAAAAGTAAGATGTTAGAGAGGGGGTATTATGTTTTTTTCAATCACATAGCACCAGTCTATATCACACTACAATGATGACCAAACCTTCTGTTGGCCTGTAAATGCAGTAAATTAGAATAACTGCCTTGTGTAAAATGTCTCTCTCAAAATGGCTGTAGTGAATGTCTTGAAATAGGCCTCTGTCTCTTTAAGAACCTCTGAGCCTTTCCGACACGCTCCTCCACATGCTGTCTGTGGCATCAGTGGGGAGGGGGTTCTGCTGAGGAGCAGTGGTTGGTTACTCGGCTGGTGACGAAAGCTCGGAGGCGTCTCCAGGAGGTGGGGGCGTTCCTAGGAGGACTCAGGCAAACCTATCCCTAAAATGGCCGCCATCAGAGTTTTTACAGATTACTCAAAAATACGTGAATGTGCCAAGGCAACACTTCAGGCATGTTTTTAATGAGGGACTGACATAATAACATGAGGGAAAGCTTGAAAAAGTCGATTTTGCATAATACCCCCCCTTTAAGGGAGGAAACTATTACACAATCCCCACATCAACCACTGCACGAAAAATCAGTACTTTCACCTCCCGTGTCCCGCCTTAATGTACTATAAGTGTATTATTGTGACTATTCTTTACTGTGACATTTGCATAGAGTTAAATCCCATAAGACGCCGTGTCAAAACGCCGCCCACGTCTTCATAACGGCAGCTCATTGGACCCTTCATTAATCAAAGCCTTGTGGAGATATGAGCCACATGTAAATCATATCACTCTTTACTGCGCGTATATGTCAGCATTGGACAGTGGTTAGAAAAAGATAGAGGCCCCGGGGCCCGCTGTCCACCCCCTTCCGTCCCCCCCGTCGGCCCCTGTCCGGCCCAAGGACTGCCCAGTCATTAATCAGAGCCGCAGTCTTCAGGGATCCGAGCCGCGCTCTCATCACTCACTCACAGCAGCTAACCTTGGGATAATTATTCAAAGGTGATGCACATATTTATATTGCTGAAGTAGTCGTCGGGGCGGGGCGGTCCAGGAATGATGGCGGCCCAAATCGTTAGACCTTTAGGATAAAAAAGTCAGCTGCGGCATATATTACTGTTTCATTCATTCACTTCTGCTTCAATGACTTTGTATGCGCAGCTATGATTTTGATGATATTGTATATTAAAACTTGAATTATTGAGTTTGGAACAGTCAGTATAGAGTGAAAGACAGGGCTGGTCAGGGTTTTTGATTTGAATCACACGAGATACAGATCTACAGTAATACACTTTAAGATAACTTTCAGCTTCCTGCCAAATCAATGTCACTGCGATGCTTTAAACGTGTGATGGATTGTGGACTTTAAAATGTGGGGAAAAGTTTCCTGATTAATCTGCACAGCACAACAGAGCCCAGCAAAATCAAGAAAGATCAGAGTGGAAGAAATGTGTCAATGAAACAGTTTTCAGAGCCGATCAAATAATATCTCATCATTTCCCATTCATTTCAAGAGCATCGATGACCGTTTTGTGCTCCGGGAAACGTGAACGAGGATTAAGGCTAAAGATCAATAATTAATGACGCACACATGAACGCTTCCCTGGGGAGTGTTATTTACCTCTGAGTTGTTCTTTGTTTTGTTTTTTTAAGTCTGGTCTTGGAGCGCATCAGTTCCAAAGACAGCCGCATGATCAGCTTCTGTCTGCACAGCTGTTGGAGCCATGAGGCGTGTTGTTAAATCACTGGGGTTGTTCCTCCTGTAGCCTTTGTCTGCAGTAGACCTGTTTTGGTTTGTGGTTTAGTCTTAGTCTGGATCTGGTTTATGGATAAATATTTACATATAGCGTATGGTTCTACCAAATACCAGTACCAGCTATTCAAAATACATGATTTAGTGCTATGTACAATAGGATAAATTTGAGCAAAATAAGTTAGAGTTATTGTGGCCATACCACCTTTGCTCTGCCCAATCCCGTCAGACCTTGGAAGCTTAGCAGGGAAGGGCCTGATCGGTACTTGGATGGGAGACCGTTTGGGAACACCAGGAAGCCTAGCGAATGTAGTGAGTGAGTGAGTGAGTGGTGGTGGTCGGAGGGGCCGATGGCTTCCGTCAGTCTATTCCAGGGCAGCTGTGGCTACAATAGTAGCTTCCCACCACCAAGCATGAAGTGAACAAATAGTGCAATGTAAAGCATCTTTGGGTGTCCAGAAAAGCGCTATATAAAACCAATGCATTATTTTTGTTGGTGGCTTGGCGAACAGAAGTGAGCAAAGCTGTTGTTTGTCTCATGGGGGAGATGAATCCACATGGCTCTCATGGGGATGCCAAGTTACTTTCAGTAACTGCAATTCTCTGATTGTGCATGGTCTAAAACAAATCACCATTAGGTTTATTCTCAGTCAGTGGTAAGATAAAATTAAACACCACTCTGACAGTGGCAAAGGGTTAATGGTTCTCACACAGAGGGGCAGGGCCCGGATTATGTCCCTCCTCTGCACTACTGCATGTAACTGTTTTTGACTGTAAATGGGTTTGTTCTTCATCAATTAGCCTTGGGACCCGCACTGTAGGGACCCTTAGTGGACTTTTGCTTAGAAACCCAGACAGGCCAGCATCAGCTCTGAACAGTAGTGCATGGATTAAGTGAAAATACTGCATGTTTTTGAGCATTATAACATGGTTAAACGCTCTCAAAAGTAACTGGATCTGGAATTGAAACGCCAACCTTCAGGGGTTGCTGCAAACGCTCTACCATTGAGCCACAAGGTCTCAGGGCTGTGTCGAGATAAATGTCACGAGAAAAAATGTCCATATGCAACTCGACAATCACGCTGACCTTCAGAATACCTGACTATTGCAGCATTTTATGAACAGAAACCTCATATTACAAGTTTTTCCAGCACACAATCAGCACTGTGTGGTGGCCTCATTACAACTCACGGAGACTGAGCACAATTGTATCGATGGATTCTCTTCACATTACAAAACGATGAACATTAAATTCCCCCAAAAGTTTCGAGGGCACGTTCAGTTCAAAGTATTCTAATTCGTTTTCGCTTAGATCAGCCCAAAGTTTAAACAGACGCGTCACACGCTGTTAGCTCCTGGAAGTCTGTCTTTCATGTGACGGCGTGCCTTTGAGCAGAGCAGAGGCAGGGCTGACGGGGGTGAGGGTTTGATGCTGATCTCAGCTCGTCTCACTGATGGCTCCGACACGTTCAAGGAGCCCAGGCCCAGCTGCGTGTGACGGATACTGCCAAACCCCATTCAACGCTTTTCAGATCAACGGCATCATGTATAACAGAGCGAGCAGGGGCTCCGTAATATGAAGGTCAACTTTACAGTGAAGCAAGTGAAGACAAAGTTATCTCGACATGCTTTGGCACCGTCTTATTCAGGTTTGTGTGTTTAACCCAATGGGCAAAGAAAGCATTTATATTAAGACCTTGTGGCGGGGTGCTTCAACAATACTTGGTTTATGATACCAATCCCTGAACGGTACTTTTTTCGATACCTATACCTGTATTTGTCATCTTGAACCAGAAAACAGAACAATAATGTTTGGCATATTCAAATTTAAAATATCAGGTTCATTGCAAGAAATGAGTGAACAATGGGGAATAATTTGGGGGAAAATGGAGGAAAAATGGGAGATATTGTGGCAAAAAAAATAAGAAAAACACTCATTTTAAAGTAGTAGTCTGTAAGTTGGATAGAGTAAAATTTAAAGTAAACAATGACATTCCTCCCCTCTTTAACCAGAAAGTCCTTCTTAGTTTGCAAAATGAGGAGATCAGTAACAGAATTTTCAAAAGTAAACGACTAAGCTCCTCCCCCTCCTCCTGATTGGACCTGCCAGGCTGGTTCACAGGAACAGCTCATCTCATTGGTCAACGCGGGAGGATACTAGACTCTGAGTAGTTGCTAAGATTCGGGAAGAAGGGGCTTCACAAAAAATTTAATATATAGGCTATATATATTATTGTTACTTACTTTACATCAAAATGCAAGAGTGATCGATTTTGCACATTTTATAACATTTGTAAAACATTCAGACTTCCACACTATCACTTTAAAAATAGGGGGACATGGGGAGAAAATAGGGAAAATATTAGTTTTAAATAATTAGCAAAATTGGGGTAAAAATAAGGAAAGATTATTAAAAAAAATATTTATTTCAGCTGAAACAACCGAGTCACTTCCTTTAACCTCTTAACTCCGGGCACGTTTGATTGCGGGAGCATGGGGTTTAAAAAGAGCAGTTCGGGGCCCCCTCTCACAGATGGCACACTAGGGCCGGCCCTGCGAGACACTTTTAGACTTGGGTAAAGCCGAACTGGAGAAAATGTGCTTGGTTAAGGCTTTTTCTTTTTTTGCATACTTGCTTTGAATACTTTTATTTTATCAATACCATACCAGTGTTGTTTAACAGTACCCAGCCCTGCCCCCTGGTGGCTATTGCCGGAAGCAGAAGGCGTGCTGTAATATGGAATCCTATGTGGACTTCACATGTGCCCAAACCAACTTAAAAGCCTTGCTCCAGAGAATATTATAGATTCTAATAGTCCAGATTCCTCCTGTGACGTCACTGAGGGGAGTGTCATATTTTCAACACACTGGTTTTTGCTCCATGAATTATTAAAGTTGTAGCTTCGGGCTTTGATTGACAGGCCCTGGAGAACTGGAGAGGGAACGTGCTCTCTGGGAGGAGACGGACACGCCATGAAGGATTCTCTCTCAACTGGTGTGTGTTCATGTAACGGGAGGGAGTGGGGAATGACAATCTACCAATGACAGTCTACCAATAATATGTCTAAGGTTTAGCCTCAGCAAATCGATTTTTATTGTTGTAGCAGCATGGACATGGACCCTGATCCTTTGCTCTGTATCAGTGTCGCTGACATTTGACAGTAATTCTGTATGACAATGACAATAGAGCATGACAGTGTTCTTAGCGAAAAGGTCTCCCACACACATTACAGAGGCTTTGCTGTGCTATGAAGCCTGGAGTAAATTCTACCTCCAATTCTACCTTCCCAGCTGTGCTGCAACCCACCTCCACCCCTTCACCGTCTCCTCTATCCACGGCTTTGCCCTGCTACATCCTTCACCGGTCTCCCATACCACCACCAATGTCCAGGCTCTGGGGAAGACATCCCTAACTCTAACTACCCATCCATATGAACTTTAACCTCCCAACCAAGTGCATTTTCTCCAGTTCAGCTTTACCCAAATCTAAAAGGTTACAGCCTGCAGGCCTGTGTCACAACTCATATGAAAGCTAGGACCTACAAAACTCATCCTTATCCTCCTTATGTTGTCATCACTTATGGATCACTTGACTTTACTGTTATTCTCTGGTTGCTTTTTTTGTGGCGCTTTTGTTGCTTTTTTGTCGTGTTTTCATCCCTGTCGTCATCTCATCTGTTGCTATTGTGACGCTTTTGTTCAAGAAGCTTTGAGATTTGGGAATAGAAAATGTGCTCGGTTCAGGTGGAGGTTATATCGATGTCTACTGCTGGGGTCTGATCGGCAAAAATCTATATGTCTTTCTAATCGTTGCTTTTGTCTCTGTTTGAGTCTATCCAGGTTGAAGTTGTTGTTTTTTTTGCAGAACGCATACTGTAGAATACAAACAATATAAACTCATGACATAAATGTTTGGTAAAAGAGCAAACAGATGAACAGAGTTGTAGATATATGTTCAGATTTTCACTCATTTATCAAACTCACTAATAATAGTGTTGTGTAGTTGCGTAACTTCCCTCTAAAAAAAAGTAAAAATGGACTGTCTTGTCTGGACCTGGCCTATATTTGCAGTTTTGGCTCGGGCTAAAGCTGAATCCTGGAGTCTGGTCTCCTGCGGCAGCTCGACATGTCTGCCGCCGACGTGAAGAGGCCGTTTCTCACCCGCTCATGTCAAAACAACTCCTCTGTCTGTGCTTTCATCCAGCGACTCGGAGCCTCCATCGGCTGTCACACCGGAAGCACCGAGACATGCCTCTGTGAAAACATGTTCTCTGGGCTGCTGCATGGCTGTTACCGCATATACAGGCTATTTCTTTTAAACAATGATATCTACAGTAAATTCAACGTAGTCTTCATTTGAACAGTTTTGGTTAAAGCACCGTAAAGCATCAAACCTCAATAGAGTCAAACCAAACGTGTTCATATATAAAAGAGTTTGATTCAAGGGCGTAGGTTTGGTGTCAGTCCGAATCATCTGCACAAGCACTTTAAATAAGATTCATAAACGAACTGTAGCCCAGTTGCAACCCGAAAATGTGAAGATCTCCGCAAATATTTCACCAATTGACATGAAACAAGAAGTGTTGTGATGCTGACGGTTCTCTCTCAGTGTCCAGGTTTTGTGAAAGATCGCTTAACCTCTTATCACCCGCCAAAACCAAATCCATTCTCTCCTCTATGCCATTGTTTTTATTTCCCTTATGTATTTTTGTCACTTTTTTATTACTTTTTTGCTGCTCTTCTGTCACTTTTTTGCTGGATTTGTGTCATTTTTTCTGCTGGAGTTTTGCCTTTTTTTGCTGGATTTGTGTCACTTTTTTGTTGATTTTTTGTCTTTTTTTGCTGGATTTTTGTCATTTTTTTTGCTGAATTTTTGTCATTTTTTGGCTGGATTTTTGTCATTTTTTTGCTGGATTTTTGTCTTTTTTTTTTGCTGGATTTTTGTCATTATTTGCTGGATTTTTATCATTTTTTTTGCTGGATTTTTGTCAATTTTTTTGCTGGATTTTTGTCATTTTTTTGCTGGATTTTTGTCTTCTTTTTTTTGCTGGATTTTTGTCTTTTTTTTGCTGGATTTTTGTCTTTTTTTTGCTGGATTTTTATCACTTTTTTGCTGGATTTTTGTCTTTTTTTTGCTGGATTTTTATCACTTTTTTGCTGGATTTTTGTCTTTTTTTGCTGGATTTTTATCTTTTTTTTGCTGGATTTTTATCACTTTTTTGCTGGATTTCTGTCTTTTTTCTGCTGGATTTTTGTAATTTTTTTTGCTGGATTTTTGTCTTTTTTTGCTGGATTTTTGTCACTTTTGTTGAGTTTTTGTCATTTGTGTCGCTTTTTTTGGTCACTTTTTAGCTTTTTTTGTTGCGTTTACGTTTTTTGCCTCTGTTTTGAAGAAGCTTTTAGATTTGGAGAATTTGGAGAAAACATGTTCAGGTGGGAGTTAAGAGGTTAATGAGAAGATGTCCCCTCACATTACAGTCGGAGCAAACTTAAGAGACTTAAAAAACATTTGTGCATTATCACATTTAGCTCTTAAGACACTATGAACTTTTCCCAGCCGCTCGAGTTACTGCCGCAAATATAAATGCTCAGAAAGGAAAATGTGTGACATGAATGTATTTCATGTCCTTAAGGAAGTTACACCCATGGTTTAATGATATTCCTGCATTTTAAGTTCTTTTAGATACAGTATTATAACTCTCAGTGTGACTGGCCCCTTCCCAAGCACATGGCTACTTAGTATGCGTAAACTTACACATGTACTTTAGGGCTCCAAACACAACTGTGGGACTCAATTGTACCAGAGTTCTGACTCTTAAAGGGGCAAGATGCAAGTTAGCCATTGTATACTCACTACTGCCACCTCAGGTCATGCATGTAACTGCAGTTTCTATATTAAGCTCGTGTATGACGGCACTTCAGACCCGAATTAACACCTTTCTGAGTGACAGTGCAGCATTTTAGAGGCAGTTGTGGAGAACAGGTATGGGCTCATTCTACACATTAAGACATTGTTGGACCATGTAGGGGAGGAAAATACTTAATTTTAACAGTTTTAAACTCTGTATAGTCCCTTTAACGGAAGCATTGAACAACCCAATAACTCTGTATCCGACTCAATGATTCATCCATTTGCACTCCTATATATACATTAGGGCTGGGACGATCCCTTTCTGTCACGACCCGATACATATCACGATATTCTGGGGCCGATACGTATCTCGACTCAATAAGTAATGATGATAAGTAACATGTTTGTCTTAAAATGTGTAAAAAGAAAACAGTCATGTGTCCAAAGTTTAGAAAACAAATGCCATTTGACATTTAGTGAAGTGTTGAGATTGAAAAATGCATGAAGACAAAATATAACAAAGTGCTGTTACTGGAAAACAAAGGAGTTTATGATAAAAATGCCTCCACCACAAGTATCGAAAGTATTGTGATACTTGATAAGGTATTGATACTTGACATTGCAGCACAAAGTTTTGCAATCCAAATCCGATCCGATATTCGATCCCAGCCCTAATATAACTATGTATGTCCACACTCATCTGTAAATACACTCACACTGTTGTTCTGCGTCCAATTGTTGTTGTTGATGTTTTTAATCATACTTTATTTTAATCTACTTATGCGTGTCCTTATAGTTTCATATTTGGTTGTTGGTATAGTTTATCATTTGTCTCAGCCAAGTTTTATGTTATGTTGCACGATTGCACTGAAGGAAATTCCTAGTTTGTGAACCTATTCCAATATAAAACCAATTCTGATTCTGATCTGTTATGAGGAATTGTCAGTGGGCCAAACCAGATCGTCCTGCTCTATAGAATTAGAAACTTTGTGGGTTCAAGACCTGGCTCCGACTGCTTTGTCCTCACTTTCCTCCTTCTTCAACACTGAACTGTCCAGTCCAATAAAGCCTTCGGGCCAAAAATCCTTCAAAAGCAAACACGCACAGACAACAAACCCTGTGTCCTTGCCGTATAGCAATTGTCCGCCAAATAAACAAAAGAGCGCAAACAAGTAGGTATCATTAAATCGAGAGCAGCGCTTGAACGAACTCCCAACATGCCTTTTGTTTGCTCCTCTCCCTGCGCCGATTGTTTTTTTCGAGCACACATGAGGAGAGCGTCTTGCGGAGTTTATTGAAGCCGCTTGAGTGAGAGGAGTAACGAGTGAATCCCTTGCGCTCCATACAGCCCCGCTATAGGAACATGTGAGCAGGCACATCACAAGAGAGACGGAGAGCCAGAGAGGATACGCTGCCACATGAAAGACATGAATACAAATCAGGATGCGGTTTCCATCGACAAACTGCATATGAAATGTCATGGAGCAAAACAGCAGAAAATACGGGAGGTATTTACGAGTACCTCAGGGCGAGGGTTGAGGTTAGGACAGAGGATTGGAAAGACGTCATGTTGTAATACAGGTGCTCGTCATATAATTAGAATAGATACAGACGGCATCTCTGGAATCGCCCATATGTTTGAAAACAGTTAAGGGGGGAAACAATTTGGAGAAAAATCTAAACTTTCTCTTATTATTCCAAAACTATTTTAACAAATGCTGAATTATGAATATAGTTTCTACTAAATAAAGATACAAAGACATGGGGAGGAGCAAAGTGGTTCAACAGCCCATAAATACATAAATAACAGAGAATGCTAACTTGATGCTACATGTTAGCGTCGTGCTAATGCTAACGGTTAGCTAACAGTTAGCTAGCGCGAGCTACAACTGCTGTTTTTTCACTTCTACTGAACAATCTGCCTTGAGAAAATATCCATATGGGCCCGATTTACACTTGACTTTATTTATATGTGATAAATAAGTTCATATTCTACCAGAAAATGGCTAAAAAGAAAAATGGTGTTTCTCTAAAGATTCTATTTTCCCCCTCGGCGAAGCCACGCCCCCTTCTATGACGAGATGCCGTCTGTATCTATATCATGAAAGAGTGTATTTACTTCTGTTATTCAAGCTAAACTGTGAAACTAAGATGTGATATAGACTTACATGCAAAGTGAGACATGTAGCCTTTATTTGTGATCATTTTGATTATTATGGCTCAGCTTGTAAAAAAAAACACATTTAAAGGGACTAGATGCAAGTTGGTCGGTTATATGTGGTATGTTCGCACTTAGATCCACTGTGTCACTTTATCATTTTATACATACATTTGTAAATTCAATCCCGTTGTTCTATGTTAGTTAATTAGTTAATTTATTTTCTTCGGTCATTATGAACATTTAAATCACATGTCACATGTTTTCCAAAGATCTTAGGCATTATACAATAAGAAAACACATACATTAAGAATTTAAGTGCTAAATGAAGCCTGACCGAAAGGGGTTATGAAGCCAAGACTTATTCTGCCTAACCCCTTTTACACCTGTGACTCTGTGTCCAAAGATGACACATTATACACTTTCTCTAATACCAACGATGGTAACACCTAAGTACAAAACTTAAACTTCAACAATCAAAAATTATGCTATGTATCCTCGATCGACTTCTTTTCTAATGGTCTTCATTCAAGTGTTCCATACTTCTCTATCATGTTTAACTTATAAGTTTTCTTAAATGCTTTAATAGTTTTGGAGCCCTTGAGTTGAATAGATAAACCGCTCCATAGATCAACGCCTATGACTGATAAACATCTCCTCTTAGTATTACTGAGCGCCAGAGGTTTTTGTAGCAGATCAGTTCCTCTGAGGTTGTATCTAGATTCTCTAGTTTGAAGCATCTCCTGTAAACACTGAGGGAGCATGAGATGTCAATAGCTGTCGTCCACCGTATTTTACCTCTTATTTTTCATCGTATTTACTTTAAAGGGACTAAATTCAAGTTTGCCATTTTATACTCACTGCTGCCACCTCAGGCCATACGTGTAACTGCAGTTTCTATATTAAGCTTGTGCAGGACGGCACTTCGGACCCGAATTAATACATTTCTGAGTGACAGTGCAGGATTTTAGAGGTAGTTGTGGTGAACAGGTCTGAGCTCATTCTACACATTAGGACATTGTTGGAACATGTAGGGGGAGGAAAATACTTAATTTTAACATTTTCAAACGCTGTATAGTCCCTTTAATATTCTCATGCATGCCCCTAAAGCCTTATAGTTTAAAGTTTATAGCTTACTTTTATCAAAACTCTGTGTTACATGTATTGATGTTTAATGTTACAGGTCTCACCAAGAAAAAATCCTAGTTTGTGAACCTGTTTACAAACAATGGCAATAAAACATATTCTGATTCTATTTTATACTCACTACTGCCACCTCAGGTCATACATGTTACTGCAGCTTCTATATTAAGCTCGTGCATGACGGCAATTCAGACCCGAAGTAACAATTTTTTGAGCGACTGCAGGATTTTAGAGGCAGTTGTGGTGAACAGGTCTGGGCTCATTCTGCACATTAGGACATGGCTGGAACATGTAGGTGGAGGAAAATATTTAGTTTTAACATTTTTAAACTCTGCATAGTCCTTTTAAAGTCTCATCATTTGAATATACTGTAAGCCACAATCATCAAAATTATAACAAATAAAGGCTTTACATCACTTTGCATGTAATGAGTCTACATCATATATTAGTTTCACATTTTAAGAACATGCACTATTTCATGATGTTGTAATAATCATGAATATGACGAGCACCTGTACTGATCTAGTTTCCCCTGATTTAATGTAGTAGATCGAAACAAGCAGTGGGTTGAAAGGATTTAGGTTTTGCAGGCGTACTAATATCATGCTTTGGGTTAAATAAATGAGTACTTTAATATTTGTAATGCTGGCTTGTGCCCTTGTTTGCTCACACCAGTGCTCAGGGCTGACAGTGGAAATTAGCACAATGCCACAACCTGGAAAAATGCTTGTCTCCTTTCTGAGATGAACTCATTCTAATGTACGCCAGAGGTAGGTCAGGTGGGCGGGGGCCGATATCTCTCTTTTTTTTTTCTCACCGCTGTAGCCGCGATTGAGCCTGGTAAGAGTCGGCATCAACTCCATTTCCAGAGCGGATCATACAGTTTGAATAAAAGCTCTCTCTCCCGTGCGCCGCCTAGATTGTTGAGAATTATAAATTAAATCTAATAAATAAATAAATAAAGTACATTCTTACACATGCTTTTAGAGAGGAGAAGGTCTTGGCTTTCAAATGAGGCATCGCACTGGCATATGGGCTTGTAAGCTCTCGGTTTGAGATTTGCATAATTGGAGAAAACTCTAACCCTAAGATAGCACAGGTTCTGGCTGGAGGGCTGATATTGACCTAACTGTGCAAGAGGAATCAGATTTCTCGCGGGGTAGTTTATTGTTCCGAGAGGCAGTGAGACGTTTGAGGGTTTATTTAGAACGTTTAAACAGTGATTTATTGATATTTCCTGCGGTCCTCCCAGTTTGATAAAAGTGTCTTATCTCTTGCAAGAGTATGATTGATCTATCGCGAGGAAGCCGTCTCGTTTGGTGGGATGTTGCTTGAAGATACTGTAGGCCACCAAGTATGGGACAGTGAGACAAGGCGTTTGTGACAGTCCTCCATGACACCCGTCCAAAACTCCTGAACCCGCCTGCCGAGTTTACGAAGTCGTCCTGTGTTCGTTTTGACGGTGTTCTTTGCCTGGTCCGTGAAAAGAACCTCATTAAGACGATCACCTTTGTAACCTTATCGTGCTGATTTCATTGTAGCATGCACTGGTTTTATCCACCTTGAAGTGTATATGAATATTGTAGATATATCTTGTTTAATTTCACAATAGAGTCCAATAGAAGATAAAGATGTGCTGTGTCTGTCGAACGCTCCAAACCAACTCCAGCTGACACTTAACTACTGAAGGGAATACTTTACCTCCAACCATATGGGGGTGTGTTAGCTCTGTGGGTTAGCCGTGTTGTCGGGGGATGATTTAATATGATGCACCGAATGAGTAACTGCTGTTCATTATTGCTTTAGTAAATTACGCTTTTCCATTTTGCATAAACTACTGACTCTCGATTTATCTAAACAGTGAAGAGGATTATATATCTACCCCTTTAAAGGCCGGGTGTTACGCAAAATCGACTTTGTAGCACTTTCTACCATGTTATAATGTTGCTCACTTGTCAGGGTTGTGTTTGAGTCAGTTGAGTAGAATCTTTTACACCAGGGATAGGCAACGTCAGGCCCGGGGGCCAAATCCGGCACTCCAGCACAGAACCTCTGGCCCCCCAAGATGATTTTGAGAAATATTATTATGCAAATAAGAGATCAAATACTTGTGCTCTTAAAATGCGAGAAATAGTCAGTATTTTAAAAATGTCCTGTCAGAACATCCCGCTTGGTCATATACTAATGTTAAACAATGATTCTACTGGTGGGTCAGGACCCAAAAGTGGGTCATGGAACCATTTTCAGTGGGTCGCGAGTCTATAGGGAACTTTTATTCAATATTGTCCATCTGAAACTGCATGGAAACACTAACTGTGCCTGTAAAAATGAATGTTATTGGGTTGTTTTGATCACAATTTCAGTCTTAAAGGGAAATCTAGTGCTTGTTCAACAAAAACCTGCGTGAAAAATACAAAATTTTATATGATATATGACAAATTACTGTTTTATTTGGGTCCCAATGTAATAGTTTTGGAGCCCTTCAGTTGAATAGATAAAATTTTTTATATGATATATGACAAATATATCAAATATATCATATTTTATCTATTCAGTTGAATAGATAAAAAATTTTATATGATATATGACAAATTACTGTTTTATTTGGGTCCCAATGCCCTGCCACTTGGGAACCACTGATGTAAAACACTTTACTTTAGGCTACAATGTTGAGGTTCGGCCCTTGGGTGTTTTGGCAATGATGAAAATCGGCCTCCACGACGAAAACTTGCCTACCCCCCGTTTTACACCCTATTCCGGGAGCCCAGGAGTTTTGCTTCTCCAACACAACACACCCTGGCACATTTTCAGCAGGAGCAGCAAGTGGAATTCCATGCTTCTTAATGTCATGTCAACTCCCAATGTCAATGTCACAAATACAAAAGATTTATGCAGATTTGTAACCTTTCCACCAAACAGAAATGTGGGGGAGCGTGTATGTTTTAAAGTCATGTTGGACTCAAAAGGACTTGACATTTAAGTAAAACTGTTTGTTAAACCTTCAGTGGAGCATATTTGTGTATCTTTTTTAATGCTTTCGGAGTAATAAACTAAAGATGTGCCATTATTTTTTAAAGACATGTAGATTTAATGCCCGCTAGAATCCAATTAATTGCAATGTTTTAGGACATACCTGCTTGTAACACTAGGGCGGATGTTAAACAGTATTACACACGTGTCACTGGACAGGCAGCAGGTAGAGTGTGACGTAATGGGATCTTCTGCTAGGATTTTTTTATTTTTTATTTTTGACAGTATTTTCTACATTTTAAGTTGAACCACAGTATATTTTTAAAATAAAACCTTTTTATCTTTATGTAAGATTATTGATTTTATCTCATCTCATCTGATTTAAACTTGCCAGCTAAAAAATGTTTTGAGGGGGAAATGGCCGTAAAATAACCCCACTTTCTTTTTTTTAGAAACAAAATTGCATTATCTGCAGATGGTGCGTATGAAAACAAAAATATATATTATGATTTTATTTTTTTTTGCATAAAATTTCTAATGGGAAACACTAACATGTAAAAAAAAAAAAAAGAATTTATGACTTAAACTTTACCTTTAAATCTGGTGGTTCAATTTACCCGCTCCTGGGGTAAAAGGAGATCAACATCTTAAAAAACATACATAGACAATTTCTGAATCCTAAAATGTATGCAAAAGGTGCCTCATCTTAGCCCAATGTCCCGTCATACTTTAGCAGGCGTTTGATCTCTTATTTGTGTAAAAACATTATTCAAATTCATCTTGGAGGCCAGAGGTTCTATGCTGGAGGGCCGGATATGGCCCCTGGGCCTGACGTCGGCTACCTCTGTCATAGCGTGCGAAAACAGAAAGTATATTGATGAACGAATGTGCAGATTGCGCTGTTGGTAGAAAAAATAATAAATAAGAGGAAAGTCCTGTTCACAATGACAATTCTGCCAGAGCTTAATCTGTTTGTGAAAAACTATTAATCCAAGAGATTATTATCATTATTTACCCCAATTTTATTACAAAAAAGAGACTTTTCAGTAGCTAAGGAACAAAACATATCACTTCAACAAAATATGGGAGTATATTATGCATTACTATTTAAAGGGACTGGAGGCAAATTGGTCATTTTTATGCTCACTACTGCCACCTCAGGTCATATGTGTAACTGCAGCTACTATATTAAGCTCATTGATGACGGCACTTCAGACCCGAAGAAACGTTTTCAATGACCTTGCAGGATTTTAAAGGCAGTTGTGGTGAACAGGTCTGGGTCCATTCTACACATCAGGACATGGCTGGAACATGTAGGGGGAGGAAAATAGTCCAATTAGTCCCTTTAAGTAACTTGAGTTGACTCTGCCCAAATAAAAAGCAGCACTATATATAAGAAAGGAAGAAAGCGAAGGAAGAGGAAATCTTGAACTGCACTTTTGCTCAGTGGCATTGATACTATTTTGCCAAAAGTAACTCAAAGTAACTAGAAACATGGAATAAAAACATGTTACAATTACAAACAATACAGCAATTTTAAAGTAACTAGCCCAACACTGATTGTTTGCAACTATCACCATATACCATAAAGCACAGTCTCTCTGCGTCTAATGTACACAGTTCTTTACCCACTGAGTACATTGGGTTTTTTGTACTTTTTCTTGAAGTTCTTTGCCAGCTTTCCAACCCACGAGCAGCCACCGGGGCAGAAGAAGAACACGTGTATACTATAGGTGTCTCGCTCCTGCATATGTTTATGTAAATGCGGAGTTTGCACACCGCGTCTTTTAACCTGGAGTTAGCGTGTAGCGAGATCCCGGGGGGAAACAAGCATCGCGCGAGTTTCACCGGATCTGAAGACGAGTTGTTTGCCCCCCACGCATCACAACACCCCTGCTTCATACAGAGCTCGAAACTCGCTGTAGGGAGCGCGGGCTGGCTTGGTCTCGATGTAGGCGGCACGTAACTATCAGGTCATAAAGGCCTATAGCAGCAGTGCAATAAGTTTTCGACCTCAAGTACACAGTTATTAATAAATACACCTAAACTTGTATTCTAGTTATGTGCAATTACATTTTTGCCAACTGATGTTATCTTTCACTTAAGTAAGGATATTTATCAGTGCTTCAGCCGGGACGGGTGGATAAACCATGACCAATTAGAGAAAAAGCATCAAAACAAATGTGGCAGCTTTTGCGAGAGAGAAGAAAAGAGCAAACGAAAATCTCACAAAAATACGACTTGTTTCACATTTGTTTCATTTATTCGAGCAACTTCCTTGAAGGAACAGGGAACACCGTTTTCCCATGCTGAGATGTGTGTTCTTGCCTGAGCTTAGACGAGTTGATGCGTACCTGTCTGGTCTTTACGCGTGCCCTCAGTCATTTGTTTTTTGCGTGACTGAGCGCACGGCGTGAAGACCAGACAGGTACGCATCAACTCGTCTAAGCTCAGGTAAGAACATACATCTCAGTATGGAAAAACGGCGGCATCGAAACTTGATCTCAAAAGAAATCCTATATTTTTCTGGACCTGTTTTTAATGCTTCTATTTTTCCGCCAAAACATTTTTTAAGCCATACTGCAGCTACAAAAGCTAGTACATTGGAAAAAAAAACACACATTTTGAAAGGAAATGTACATTTACTTGCTGAAATGTTGCATACTTCATGAGGTTGATATAGTGTATATACAGTGTAAATTATTTCAGAAAATCTGGTATCGTTTTGAAGATACAACAATTGAACTGACTATCAGCCAGCTCAGTTATGGCAGCCATCTTGTTTCCACTATGAAAAAACTGACATAATTTGTTTATTTTTAAATCTATAAATCTAAGATTTCCTGTGAAGTGAGATATTGTCAAACTACACATACAGTGTAAATTTCATGAAAAAATCGTGTCTATTATTGCAGATATTTCATTTTATCTGACAGATAGTGCATGACTTAAGGTGCGACTTTTTGGTAAACATTCTCTTCTTATTTCTTCAATAAAAAACAAACGAAAGTGATACGTGATAAAATATGTTCCCAACATCTTATATTAACATAAAAACAAGGTTGCCAACCCCTAACATTCCGGAACCACAAAAGTGTTAATGGAGCCCTTTTTCAGATTTTTTTACTAGACTATTTTAGCTATACATTCCTTTGAATAGAGTAAATATATTATTATTTGTGGGCCTCGAGAGATTTTTGGATCAAAAAGGGGGCCGCCCTAGTGAAACATCGCAATCTTCTGCCAAATGAAGAAGCGAAGCACTGAACCCTGTTTAACGGAGACGAGTTAAAGTTGGCACTGAATGATGCTGTATATGAAGGAAAATGTCTTCAGGATATCTACAAAGGCTGTGATTGAAACACTGTCACACCTAGAGTATTATACATGGTCTGACTTCGAGGGGAAACACACCACAGTAAATTAAAAAAAAAAAAACTTTCCACAACTTCTCCCTGTTGTTGTTTTCTCTCTCTCTTTTCTTCTCTCTCTATTTGTTTCAATGACAGCGGCTGCGCTTCGTCCTTCCACCGCGTCTCCCCAGAGGCGTCAACAAATTTGGGCGTCGGATAGGAACCTTGAGGTGGAAGAGAGTGTCAGCTTTGTGAAGATGAAAGAAGCTCGCCGGTGTTCGGACCGGGAGTTTCAGACAGACCACATCAGTATAGACCCATGAGGATATGGGACGGCTGCTCAGCGCAATGGGCCTTGTCTGCAGTACAGAGGACAGAGAGCGGATGGGAAAACGGTAAAAATAACTCTGTGATGTTTAATGTACTGTACTGGCTTGTGTGCGCAGTGGGGAAAAAAAGGTGCATCATCTATCTTATTTTTCCTGACCGTGATTTGTCTTTTAACGTGGAAATATCATGCACATGGGGCTTAGAAATAGACTCAAAAGTGTGGGCGTGATATTTGAAATAATGTCTCCGTAAGAATTAGCTAGTAACAATGAAATACAGGCGCCAGAATCTAAATCTAAAAGGGTAGTGCTGAAAAAGTGACCCAAAAAAGTTACAAAAAGCGATAAAAACCTCAAAAGTGACGACAGCATAAGGAAAAAGATCAGTTTATATAAGTTTTGTAGGTCTTAGCTTTCAAATGAGGCGCTACACTGGCCTGTAGGCTGTAAGCTCCAGTCGAGAAAGTCTTAGATTTGGGTAAAGCCGAACTTGAGAAAAGGTGGGGGTGAAT
Organism: Gobius niger; assembly: GCF_951799975.1. Classification (NCBI taxonomy): domain Eukaryota; kingdom Metazoa; phylum Chordata; class Actinopteri; order Gobiiformes; family Gobiidae; genus Gobius; species Gobius niger. The sequence goes on from NC_136868.1 coordinate 4,496,226, forward strand.
AGATAAAGTTCAAAGTGCTTGTTGTTTATTGGTTTATTTGGTCTCATGCATGTAAACACGCCACCACGGATTGTAGCCTTGGGTTAATGATCTTCGGTGAAGGTTCTCGAGTTGTCTTCTGTACTCTGTCGTTGAAGTGTAGGACGTTTCGCCTCTCATCCAAAAGGCTTCGTCAGCGACTCTTAAGTTTACAGCTCAGACCGCAGACTAGATAAAGACCACTGGGAGGGGTTATCTGGAGTCCCTCCCCTCTATTATGGGCTATACTCTCACCTTTGTTGTTCTAAGTCTCAATGGCTGCAACTGAAACCATCAAATTAAAGCCTCTAAGCACTAACACTAGCAACTAATCCTTAACCTTTCATGGGTTCGACTGTTAGATCTTTGCAGTTAGTGAACTAGAGCTTCAAAGCTATTTTGCACAATCCGACCGTCCTTACCCAGGGGAAGGGGAAGTGACATCACCAACAGCTGTTTTTCTTCTTCTTTAAAGTTGTTGGTGGAGTGCTGGCCAAACAAAAGTGCATGTCGCCCCCTACTGTACAGTGTCCAACAACAACATAGTGTCCAAACAAAGACAATTAAGGAGAAAAAAAAAATCCTAATGAGCCATACATTTCCTTATAGTGATGTTTTATTTCAACAGCTGCTTCATGAAGCTACAGTGGCAAATGATCCCTGTGGCTTAAGTTTCTACTAAATGAAAACAAAAGCGGTGGGGGGATTTGGCGCAGTGGCTTTTGGGATGGCACGGAGCTCCTAATCACCGGTTAGTTAGCGCCAGAGGTCCCTATGCTTAAGTTGCTATGATAGTTAGCATTGATCCGGTTTGGCGTAAGAGCTCTTACCAATCTGCTTGTTTAGGAAGTCGCCAATGACCCTACTCTCACCTTGTTGACCCTCATTGAGGTTTGTTGAGACTTAGAACTATAAAGGTGTCGACCCACAGGTTGAGAATAGCCGTTAATAGCGGGGAGGGACTTAGTCAAGCTAAAATGGTAATTGGTCTCAATTTATATAGCGCTTTTCTACCAACATTAGGCCCAAAGTGCTTTACAACATGGAACCTGTCATCTATTCACATTCTCATTCATTCACCAATGTATGCAGACACAGGCAAGGAGGGTGAAGTGTCTTGTCCTTGCACCTTCAGGAGCTGGGATTCGAACCCCCGACCTTCCAATCATGAGACGACCCCCACTGTCGCCTCCCAGTGGTCTTCATCAAGTCTGTGCCTTTTGGATGAGAAGATGACTCAAGACCTCCTGCATGACTGAGAGCCAACACAGACAAGTCGTAAGTTGAGAAAAGCTTTACGCAAACACAGGGAGGATATCCAAACTCCACACAGACATGCCCAGTCTGGCCCAGGGATCGAAGCCGGGGGACCTTGTTGCTGCCCTTTTTTTGGTTGTTTTTGTTTTGCTGCCCATTTCACAGTAAACCCAATCTCTTGGCCCCGGCGCGCTGACATCCATCTTGTTGCCACACCCGGCCTCGCTGGCGTCTCGCTCTGTGAAGTTTGACTAAAACACTCGACTAAAGTACATTATTGGTTAAATGGGCCTTGAATGAACCACAGGGCGCTCGCTCAGACAGAAAGAGCCGACACACACACAGCAAGCAGCCCGTCTGCCAATACGTCTAATCAAAGACGTGATGAGCTATTGACAAGCGCCTGTAACCGCTGCTGCTGCTGCGGCGGCTGAGGTGCGGCTGTCTGCATTGTGCTGACCTGATCGCCCACGCGCTAAACCCCCACCCCCCCCCACCCCACCCCACCCCCGCCTCCTCTTTCTCTTTTCCCTTCATCGTCTGAAGTTGAGGCGCATGTCCAATACAGCACCACCAGCACAATGAGCCCAAGAGTGGGGGATTATTCCCAATGACGGTATTGATCCCATCATCTTCTGTGAGCAGAGTAAGCCTGGGATACACAACTCATTATCACGCTTAGCACAGTTTTCGCATTTCGGAGCTGCCGATGGCACCGGAGAGAGACATGCACACAAAGAACTGCACTACGTTGATATGCCATGGTGTTTTACAGTTAAACATGATTGAGATAGAACCGAGTGTCAGTATAGTTGGGCATCGATAAAGATGGTCAACTTTTGAATTGCGGTGGAGGGGTTTGAGCACACGAATGATCCTGGGAGCTCTGTTGTTGGGGGCTTCGTGCCCCTGGTAGGGTCCCCCATGGCAAACAGGTCCTAGGTGACGGGTCAGACAAAGAGCGGTTCAGAAGTCCCTTATGAGAGACCAACAGGCCTGTCTAATCCTGAGGCTGTCCTCTCGTGGACCCACCACCTGCAGGAGGAGCCATAAGGGGCTGGTGCAATGTGATTTGGGCAGCTCCCAGGGCTACCCCCACAACCCCGGCAACGGACAAGTGGAAGAAAATGGATGGAACTTTTGAATGGCCTGGGTGGGGTTTTTGCAAGGTACTCTTGATAATAATACTTCATACATCAAACTTTTTTGGACACTCAAAGTCGCTTTACTCCTGACTATAAACTCAGCTCAAGATGTATAGAGAAGTGTCAGATTCATACAGTATGTTGTTGTCGACAAACTTCTTAACACAGTGTAACTAAGGATGGGTAAAACGCAGAGGAAATGTCTTTGTATTTCTTTTTCTTTATGTTCAATCCAATCCACTTTATTTGTTCTTCCAAACTGCTGCAAAAAGTTGATATGCTTTCTGAAATTTCGCTTCAGTGACAAGTGATGAAAAGACCACATTTTCCAATTAGAATCCCTTAGTTGCATAAAAACTCCATACGCTTACTTGAGTAGTTTTCAGTAGTTCTCAATGTTTAATGTGAATAAGTGTGACACTGTTTCAGTGTCATTTATACATCGGTAATGTGTGTCTAACAGCTCTGAATGGGTTTTTGTATGGGTTTAAAGAAATGAGCAATCTTATTATGAAAAGGTCTATTAGCGTAAGTCTGTGAAAAGACAATCCTTCTTGGACAAGTCAATTATTCTAATGATGATTTTGCATAAATCCATCCTCGCTCAATTGTTTTGCAGTTTCAAAGAGAATATTTGGATATGATCTATAACTGAGAGCAGAATCAACTCTTTGTAGCTGCTGATAGGGTCTCTTAACACATTGAGGCCGCTTTGTTTTTGGAATTTAGCTGTTGAGTGCCAACAACTCAACAGACTCTAAGCTCTCCGTAGGTGAGAACAGTTTAATTCTACGTGCCTTGGTTCCTGAGAAATCTAAGCTAAACAGAGGCTAGTTTTGATCAAAATCACAGATTTTTTCCTAAAAACTGAGTGTGTTTTTTTTTTTTTATGAAACACTCTCCCTTCTGATTAACTCCTCTCTCCTCTGCAGACACTAACGTTATAGGAAGAGGCAAATGCCTAAATATCTGTTTCAACACAACATTGTTGACACGTTTTGAAACACTGCGTGTTCGATCGCTTTTCGATCGCATGTGCATTTAAACAGCCTGGTTCTCTGATTGAAGACTTTAACAGGGTGTTTCTCAGCCGTCCTTGGACCGATTTTAACCATTTAAAACTTTCCATGGGAAGCCGCTTTGCTCTGTCATACAAGCAAAAATATTTTCTTCTACTTTGGCTTTTTTGTCACATTTTTTGGTCACAGAAAATGTGCTCTGTTCAGGTGGAGGTGAAGAGGTTAATAAACCTGGAAAAGCATATAGGACCTAGAAACATTTTCCATAAACCCTAACCACTGCAGGAGACAGTTTCTGCTATGAGCCTTAAACAATGACGTTCCTTTATGGGCCATAATATCTTCAGTATTTCAACATTTTTCACAGTACATGATTCGCTTTAGACAACTATAGAAAGAGGATGGTACCAATAGTCAACCCAGTCAAACTCCATGCAACCTGGGGATTTGAGCTCATAAATACCTTCCAATGAAATGGGGAACGAAAACCTCTTTAAAAAAGCAGCTGTTTCTCATTTGCATCCATTAAAATTTAGCTACGGAGTGTGTGTTGCTTGTTCCGTAACCCCAATGCAGATATTTCAGCCCATTGCAGCCTGTACCACAAATGTAGGTTACACATGTGTGCGATGTCAAGTCTGTGATGAATAAAGCCCTAATTAGCTTCAAAATTAGCATCAAAGCTCACTTATGGGCTTTCATTTCACGCTGCATCTGTGTAACACCCATGCACACGATTGCATGCTTAATCAAGGAAAAAGTGCAAAAATAGCTCATTTCCGAAAGCTCCAATCCTGATAGTTCTCCCTGTTTTACGCGGAAAAGTTTGGTGTTTATTTGCAAGTCTTATATTCATGCGCTGATGCAACACGGGGGCAACTGAAGTACACAGGCATTTAAAAGGAAAGCAGATCAAAAGAATATGAATAAGAATATGCTTAGAATTATTGATGAGGTTAATGCAAGGTATACTTTATTTATACTAAATTTCAATGTCGTTGGGAAAACCGTTGGTGACCGTTAGATCTTTTGCAAGGACTTATGTGTTTCCCCCAAATTGAGAAAGTTGAGGGTTTTTTTTTTTGGGGGGGGGGGTATTTTCGCTTTTTGGCAGAATTGTTCAATTGTTAATTCTCAGGCTGAAAAAGTCTTGCGCGTGTCATTGTGTGTGTGTGCTGGAATACTACTGCAGAAGTTCGTTTTCTGCGTGAAACCAGTGAACTTTTCCAGGCTAACTTTTCCAGAGCGACTGATGATGCCCTGCTGATCATTAAGTTTCCCGAGCCAGCTCCTTGCCTCAGAGCGTGCTTTAAGACAGAAGGATGTAGCTTAGATTTGCATAACTCTAAATTAAAAAGAACTGAGCGAGGAAAATGGATTTCATCACAATAGTGTACGAGTTTGCTGAGCAGAAGGCCCCCAAAGGTTACTTCAGACGGGTGAGTGAAAGTTTGGTTATTTTCGCTGGTGGCCGCTGTGCCATCGTGTCTGTTTGCTTTTTGATGAGGCCATTGTTGAGCTGTAAGCCAACATGGTGTGGTCAGTTGGATTGGATTTGTTTTGTTTGTGGTCGTAAGCTGTGTGTGCAGGTTACGGATAATTTAACATAGTCATTGTCCATGGCACTAATGACCGTGTGTGCCAGTTCTTCTTTCCTTCTGGTCAAATGTGTGTGTGTTGGGATAATGTTGCTAGTTGTCACTGTGTTGCTAGTTGCTGTAGAGGTAGGCTCTATCGGAAGTGGATTTATGCAAGATATATTTATTTATATATTACCTGTTTGTTTGTTTTTCGTTCTTTGATGGCACATTTTTCTTGCTTTTTGCCTTTTCTGGTATGGGTACGGCTTATCTAAATGAGATGTAAATGAGCCCTATTGTCACTCCGACCAGCAGAGAGCGATGAGAACAGCCCAAAAGTTTAGAGGCCGATTTTTCTGGTTAGAAATATTCTGGGTCCTTAACTTCAAATTGCTCTCACTTCTCCAAATGTTATCAGATTTCCATGTGTTACACATTGTTGGAAAGCTTGGAGACTACACTTTAATAATCTGTGAAAAGCTCAAAATGCCCCAGAACTGACTTGAGTCCCTGGTTCCTGTGACTGGGCACACACAGTGGGGCAAAAAAGCATTTGGCCGAAATCCAATAGGAAGTCTATGGGTATCTGTGCTTGCAGTATTCATAGTAATCAGTATTCATATTAAAAAGGATGCAGTCTTGCCAAGAAAGTGTCCCAGAATATTAAAGCATCAGCCACGTCCATACTTGACCCCTACTTCGAATAAGTCACATAGCTTTAAATAAATACTTATGTGAAGATCTTTTTGTCTTGTGGTGATTGTGTGTGACGTGTGGTGCCAGCCCCGGTCAGACCCTGCACCTCTGCCCCGTGTGTGACGCAGCGCCCGGTGATTTATGTCGGAGCGCGTTGGTAAATTACACCTCATTACTCCTCATAGCCGCAGTGAGCCGCGGTGTCGCCCCACCGGATTTGTTAGCGCTGCGCATAAATAATACAGACCAGATACCGGAGGCGATTTCAGACACAATAACGACTTTTCATCTGCGTACAGGAGGGTAAGGAAGCGCCGGGTGCCACTGTCAATTCAATCCCCAGGATCTTCATTATATGGTGCAATAACTTAAGTATTATATTTTCACCCTATTATACACCCTATAACCGGGACAGACCACAGAGACTGCCGGCTCTTTTTACTCTGTATTGCTCATCATCAACAGTCTACGGCTGCTGCACATGGCACGGTGGCACAGCAGTTAGCGATTGTGCGTCAGTGTTATAGGGTTCCTGGTTCGAGCTCCAGGCTGAACGGAGCCTTCCTATGTGGAGTTTGCATGTTGTCCCTGTGTCTGTGTAGGTTTCATCCGTGCACTCTGGTTTCCCTGCCACCAAAAACATATATACACTGCGTTCAAAATTATTATGCAGATGACATTTTTCTAAGATTTTCTAAACAAACAACTCAAATGAGAGTCAGAATAATTTTCACATCTTTAACTGTTAGAGGATCATTTGAGTGTGATTGAATAAACTTCCCAGTAACAACACTATTTTCTTCAAGAATAAATGTAGTAAAAAACTCTAAATCTGCTGTTTTAAACATAGGAGCCCATAGCAACTTCAAAACTCTTAAATCCATTAAACTTGTGAGTTTTTGGACAGTTTCTGCTTGGATTTCTTTGCAGGATGTTAGAATAGCCTCCCAGAGCGGCCGTTTGGACGAAAACTGCCTCCCACCCTCATAGATGTTTTGCTGGTTCATGCTCCAAAGGTTCTCAATCGGGTTGAGGTCAGGGGAGGAGGGGGTCCACATCATGAGTTTCTCTCCTTTTATGCCCACAGCAGCCAGTGATGCAGAGGTATTCTTTACAGCAGGACATGGCGCGTTGTTATGCATGAAGATGATTTTGTAAGGGAAAGCACGGCTCCTTTTGTACCATAGAAGAAAGTGGTCAATCAGAAACTCCACCTTTTTTTCCAAGATAATTTTTTTTAAATGACGGTCTGCTTTATAATGTGGAATGTCCTTTTTAGTCGTTTTTCCCTTAACTGGGCTTAATTGACAACTAATTATCCCAGGCATCTGAGATTGATGTCAGTGATTCAAAGAGCCCTGAGACACAATACCATTCATGAGTTTCATTTTACCTTTCTGACACTGAAATACAAATTGCAAAATAATTTTGAACGCAGTGTAAAAGGTTTATCCTCCAGCCACGTGATACTGACCATTACTCTGGCTCCACATTTGAATATGGGTCCCCACACTCCTTACAGGTTGCCCCAGTGCCATCAAAAGACCGGGTTAAATGCAGAGGACAAAATTCCCTACGGGGACAATAAAGTCCGCCTTAACCTTATCAAACAGTCTGTCCTTAGCGTCACGGATTCACGTCCTGACAATTTTCTGAACGTCTCCGCTTTCACCCTGTGATGTCCATCAATAAAATCTGTTGGCCAGAAAAAGAAAAAAAATCTTTAAAAATGCAACAGAACAAGGAGATGGTGAATTGCATGGCCTCATCTCATTAGTATTTGTGCCTCCTCTGTCCTGATGCCAAACCAAGGTGACTCTTTGTGACTTGTGCGGAGCGTCTGCCATGAGCCCATCTGCCGAGGCTTCACCTTGTCCGTGCACAAAAACAAACGCCAGCCCAACTGACCACACTGGTCACGTCAGCATTTGCATTTTACATTTTCAAATTTGAAATAAGGTCCATGTAAACAAAAGCTGCATCAGTGCAACGAACCGGGACCCAGCTCCAGGTTAGGATTGGGCACAGTTTCAAAGCAGTACTTGCTAGGAATGATTAAGTCGATTCATTGTTTACCACTATTCCCAGACCGGCATGCAATCCAGTTACTTCAAATGGATGTCATTTAAGTGGAAAATGGGCAAAATGTTGAGTGTAACATTGCGTATATGGTTGTGTTCAGAGAGGCACATGCTAACATATAGGGTGCCATTTACACTGACAAAGCATAATGTACACAAATAAAGGTTACTAAAAAGATGTCTTGTACTATAAAGTTACATGGTAACACTAGTAGCTCTTTGAATTAAAGACATGAAAAACTAAAGCATCCTTTGCTCTGATTACAGCACACACTCAATGTGATCTTTAACTGATGATGGGAGAGTCTGACCCCTACACAAAGCCGTCTCCAGTGACCATTTTGTTTTGGTAAGGCAGTGTATTATTTGATTTTATTAGGGCTAAAAAATAAGTATTATTTCCATGTAACCATGTTGTATATTGACAGCACACACCAGGACCTTTGCTTGAATTGGACCTTGGTGATTTTTTTCTGTTCAGGAACCCCTGATGTAGATGCTTTTCTGTGTGAAATAGCGTGTTCTCTCCTATAATTATTCTCTCCATCTCTCTATACCAGGGGCAGGCAAGTTTTCTTGGCGGAGGGACGATTTTCTTTATTGTAAATAGACCGAGGGCCGATGCCGCTGATTATTAGCCCAAAGTAAAGCACAACACTGGAAAAATGACCATCTTGAAGGAGATAAATGACCTAGAATTGCTTGTATTAAAGTTCTTCTGTGTTGAATTTGAGACGGTTTGAACTAATCCAAGATAGAAATGCTAACTAGTGCCAATGGAACAAGAAAAAAAAGTGAATAACTACTACTAGAGGTTTTATCTTGTCTATTACCAGACTAAATCTACTCCAACCATAGATTTAATCAGTTAATTCATATAGATTTATATAATTTCTTCCTTAAAATTATTTTTCTTTTTCCAGTGCACTTCTTTCAAATGCCAGTGTACATAATATATGACCTAATTGGGTGTATTGACAGTATTTCTACCTTTTTTCTCCCATTTAGCTCTAATAATGTTAAAAGTACTCTCTGATTTGTGTAGTAATGCTTCTCAAAGTCATCTTGAGGGCCAGAGGTGTTGTGCAGGCCTGACGTTGCCTACCCCTGCTCTATACTGTACTATAGAGCAGGGGTAGGCTCTATACTGTAGTATAGAGCAGGACAAACGCGAAACAAACCATACACAATGTTCAATACTCCCGATCAAGCCATTAGCTCACGATTTAGCGCCGGAACTCCAGGCACAATGCACTATGATGAAAGCATGTGGACACCTGATTGCCCTGCAGGGACATGCTACAAAATGTCCGCCCATCTAGTGTGTGAATAACACGTTTGGAACATGTTTTTCTGGGCATTTGCATCTGGTAATTGTAGCCCATCTGCGTTATAGTGCATTACACATCTGTTTGGGCTGTTCATTCATTTCTGTACACGAGAAAATTATCCCCAGCACTTTCAAAACAAACCCATGTCAACACACCCACTCCCTGAAACTGCCAGTCACATTACCCTGTCATTTTCCCAAAGCCTGAAATATTAGCTAAACACTCCACTCGGCAGCTAATTATTATTTACCGTCTCCCAAATGCTAATGACTCTGTTTTCATATTTACCGTGTGAAAGCCGACTTTTGCATCATACCCAATGCTCTCAAGTGCTGTTGTTGCACAAAACATTAAATTGCAAGCTTCGAAATACGTTCTAGCCGAGGCGACGCTAACTCGAGCTAAGAGCTAATTGAGACGACGTTGCACTCCTTTCATGCTCTTTCCACCAGGATATCTTCAAGGCAGCTCCAAACGTGGGCCATAATATGCAGTGATGCAACGCACACCGAGCCCTGCAGATCTGCTATCCATGCACAGTTGGTGGTAAGATAAATTTGCTCTAGATCTGCATAATAAAGTCTAATCTTAGCATCTCCGACTCTTGCATAAGACCCGGGTTGCGTCTTATCTTCTCCGGTCTGTCGTATGTAAAGTGTGCTGTTTGGGCCGTGCCAAGTGGCTGTAATTATGCTGTGATGTTAAATTGGGTATGGAGAACCAGAGCAGGCGGCATGCACAAAGGCTGGCCCGATGCCCAGCTCCAGTGTAGCCACAGAAACGAGCAAAGGATCAGACGGATTAGTGGAGAGATGGAGAGAAGTGTTACTAGGTGGAGAGAGAATACAGGAAAAAAAAAACTGTAGGTCTCCTGTTTACACAGCCTGACCACAAAAAGAAAAAAGAAAGTTTCCACCTGGATTTAATTAACTGTTCTGATCTGGGGTTGCTGCACTTGGGTCAGGTCTAGGTTCAGCAAAGAATGAGATCATCCTGAATGACCAGGTTATTCAATTAATGGATTTCTTCTTCCCTGACGGCACCGGCATATTCCAAGATGACAAAGGCCAGGATTCATGGAGCTCACATTGCGAAAGAGTGGAGCATGAGACATCATTTTCACACATGGCGCGGCCGCCACAGAGTCCAGGGGCCGTATTTCTAAAGATTCTGAGAGCTCCGAACTTAACCAACTAACTTAATCCATCCTTTTAGCTGGTGATAATAGGTAAAGGATGGGCCCTCAAATCCATTAACTTAATCATAGAATCTAATCTGAAGACTGGGTCATTGTAGATAATATTTCACATAAAAGAAAATATTTTGAATGTTTAAATGAATAAAATGTGTGAAAACTTTTGGGTGGTACTGCACTGTAATAAGTGTTTCTTAATAAATAATAAGTTGGTTCAACTCACAAAGGCTGACACACTTAGCTAAAACCTTTTTGCTTCAATTCAAAGAAACACTTATTACAGTGCACGCTCTAAGACAGGTGAAACTCGGAAAATTTGAATATCACGAAAAAGTTAAGTTATTTCTGTAATTTAACATAAAATCCGGATCCGTCTGTGTGTGGTGGCTCTTGAAGCCCTGACTCCAGCCTCAGTCCGCTCCTTGTGAAGGTCCCCCACACTTTGGATGGACTTTTCCTGACGATCCTCTTCAGACTGAGGTCATCCCTGCGGCTTGTGCACCCTTTTCCCGTCCACTTCTATGAATGTGATACAGCACTTTCAGAACATCCATCCTTCTTTTGCTCTTACCTTTTGTCAATGATGGTTTTCTGCACAACTGTGAATTCTACTGAAACAGACTGAGAGACCATTTCAAGTCTCATTCCTTGGATGAATTAGCTGATGAAGGGGTGACACCTTGAGCCTACAATACAGTCCCCTTTTACAATATTGTAATCTTCGGAAATTTGAATTTGGAGTTTTTACAAGCTGTAAGCCATAATCGTCATGCAAAATAAGGCACATCAAGCCCTTATTTGCTATAATTTTGATAATTATGGCTCAGCTTGTAAAAACCCCAAATTATTATTTTTTTTAAATATGGACTGTAAGCCATAATCATCAAAATTATAACAAACAAAGGCTTGACATATCTCACTTTGCATGTAATGAGTTTATACTAGTTTCACATTTTAAGTTGAATTCCAGAAATTAATGAACTTTTTCACGATATTCTAATTTTCCGAGTTTCACCTGTATTTAGTTGTAGCGCCTTCGATTACACGCATTCACTGTGGCATTGGTTCTCCAGCACATCCCAAAGATTCTCCAGGATGTGGACTCTGTGGAGGCCGATCCTCCACGTGTCTCAAGCTCCCTGAACTCTTTCACAATGTGAGCGTAATGAATCCTGGCCATTGTCATCTTGGAATATGCCTGTGCCATCAGCGAAGAAGAAATCCACTGATCTCATTCTTTGAGGAACATAGTGTTGTTGAACCTAGACCTGAACAACTGAAACAACTCCAGATCAGAGCAGTTTGTGAAATCCAGGTGGTGACCTTTTTTGGGGGTGATCTCAATAAAATCCCTGTTTTATTACTGACTCCTGGCTCAGAAATGCACTTCTCATTCTACCCATCACAAAGGTTCTGGTAGCTCACTAATTCCCAGGTTATTTTGAGCAAAGTAAGTGATGTCAAGGAGCTGTTCCTTCCTGTCTGTCTTTCCATAATTGACACCATTTTCTCCACTGCTCGGCGCCCGTTCTGCCTCAACACATGACTTAAACGATCGTTGCCATGACATACGATGACTATACAAACAAACACAATGCGGAATGATCCCCATCTCGAGTGCAAGCGCTGCTTCACAGTCACCGCCTATTCTCCCCCCGTCTCCCTGCCTATCGGAGAGCCGGCATTATTGCCTACAGTTGGTTCACAGCGTGCCTTTCCATCATCATTGAACAAAATGGCTGCATGCATTACACACTTGTATGGCCTTTTCGGAGCGAGTCGCCATAAATAATGACTGGGAGTGAAATGGAAACTATCTGAAAAGCTGTTAGTTCTCACGGCGCGCGTTGTTCACAATGTTCTCCGACTGAAATATGCATGAGGCGAAAATGTGTCGCAGCTGCAAGAAAGGAAACAGGATCTTCCAAATGGGGCAACAAACATCCGGGGCCTTTTCAGGAGAACGGGCTCTAATTTGAGGTACTGTTATGCTGGAGCTGCTTTCTCCGGCAGCCGTCTATTCAAATCTCAACCAATTGGCTGATCCTGCAGCTACTGTTGCCTCTGATGTAAAGATTTGGATGAGGGTGTTTGGGAGCTATACTCATGACGATCTTAAACCTCACTGGCATCGATAGACCAAATCTTATTACAGAATGTAGTGAAGCTATTTTGCAGGTGAATAGGGGAAAAACAATTAAAAAAGGAGCAGAGAAGCGCTCGTAGTCCTGCACAGAGATGGATAAATGTTGCTTTGTTTGATATAAAAACTACTACAACCCAAAAGAAAGAAGAAGAAAGTCACATTATGTAGATGTGAGGTAAATGACTTCAACTGTAATTTCAAGATAATATGTACTTTCTTTTCAGTGAGTTTTTGAGCAAGATGCTGTTTCAGTGTAATACGATTACAAAATAATCAGTAGTTGTTTAGAATGAGCATTTCATTAGAGTCATGTCCACTTATTGTCTATAATCTATATGGACAGATTTTACCCATAAAGGCACACTAACCCAAAGCAATTGTGTTGTACGATGACAAATATGCACTTATATTGGATAATCCTGTTTCCAGCAAAACAAAAATGCTCCAAGAACCAGCTCGACACAGAAAATGATATTTTTGCTGTGGGTAGAATGTGATTTGGATGAGGACCTAATTTATGTTATATCATATTTGGCTGATTTTAGTCGGCATCTCTATGGAGACGAGCTGTAAACGTCCCGCTCCCTGGAATATTGTAAGTCTCGATGAGCCGCTCAAAGCAAACACACATTTGTTTGTTGTAAGTATTTTCTACAATAAAAATATCTATGAGAAAATAATGTTTTTTATTCTATTTATTGGCCGTAATGATGCGCGGTGTGGCTTTAACTTAAAGTTACACTAAGCGACTCCGTTTTGCCGGTCCGGCACCGATACATTACCAGTAAGCACCTCCAGATGCGCCACCACTCGCAACAGTTAGCGGCTAACAGTTTAGCATTATGATTATGATTGTTTGCAAAAAGATGGTGAACTGACTGAAATCCTCGTGAAATGTCCATTTGTTTAATAATCCAATATCTACAGGAGCTGTCAGGTCTTTTTCCTCCTTTTTATTCCTCACAAAGCAAAGCAGCACTGGAGGAGAGGCTGAGGCGTTCAAGGGTTGTGGGGGAAAAAAGTACTGCACTGTAAACTTAGTTCTTAGTGGAATTATTATGTTCTAAATGTCCCAAAAAAAGTGACAGACTTTCATGAAAGTTGCAGTTTAGCACATAAATGTATCTATGTAATCTCTAAATATTTACTCTCTAAATATTAACAGATCTTATTTATTTCCGTAGCTCATTGAATGCAATCAGAGCAGCGTGTGGTCTAAACAGTGTGGAGGGGAGTGAGGGGCGTGGGCGGCGGTGAAGGGAGGGGGGAGGAGCAGAGCAGAGTTCATTACTCCACCTTCTGATGAAAACATTTAAAAAAGACATTGCTTAAGGCAGCTTTAAAGGCACTATAACTGATTTATTTCTAGTTTTGTCCTCCTTTAGCGTATTGTAATCTCAGACATTTGTGGGAAAAACACTGTACTCTAACTATAAAGCATTTGTATCAATTTCATGAACTTGTTTTCTAGCATTTCTGTGACACTGACCCTGAAAAGTGACCCTGCAAGTTGTGAAATGTGCCTTTGAACTCATCCCAGTGAAGAAGAATTGTGATGCTACAAACAAATTTAGACCACAACAAACATTTTCATTCAGTGGTTTCCGCTTTCATTGCTAATCAATCAGGTATAGGGCCTTTAAATAAAAATCAAAAACTGAATTTATGAAATACGTCGACATCCAGGTCTCTCACATTGGAACGTGTTGGCGACTTTCTCCGACACACTTCATTACCAATTCTGGCAAAGTCAAAAATAAGCGGCTTATTTGTTTATTGTAATGCAAAGGTAGTGAATATGCATGAACGGATATCGGCGTAGTCACCTTGAGCCTTGTTAAGAGGGTTTGCATGAAAGACTTTCTATAGTCCTTAAATTAAATAAATTACAGTCACAAAATTCACTCTTTGATTCAACTGTTTTCAGTCACTGGATTTCATTATATTTTAGTTATAACGATCACCAAATTGTATCGTTGTGGGTATAATAATAATAATGCATCAGTTTTATATAGCGCTATTCTGGACACTCAAAGACGCTTGACATTGCACTATTCATTCACTCCCTACTTGGTGGTGGTAAGCTACTATTGTAGCCACAGCTGCCCTGGGGTAGACTGACGGAAGCGAGGCAACCAGTCTGCGCCATCGGCCCCTCCGACCACCACCAACCACTCACTCACTCACTACATTCGCTAGGCTTCCTGGTGTTCCCAAACGGTCTCCCATCCAAGTACCGACCAGGCCCTTCCCTGCTAAGCTTCCAAGGTCTGACGGGATTGGGCACAGCAAAGGCCACTATGCAAATCTTAAAATTGGCTGTTGGGGCTTTTACGTACCTTGGCCTATAAAATATAGGCATCAAAATCAAATTCAAACATAATCCAATAGAAAATAGTCACACTTCTATAATGTTTAGCAGATTTTCGCCCTGGACTTCTTTCATTTCTTTCGTTTCTTCACAATGAGAGGTAAAGAAGCTGTGCCCGTCTACAGAAATTATAATAGTTTCATCACACGTGAGACATTTGGCAGCATTTGGAATACGGAGACCTTGCTTTGACTTTCGAGCTGCCTAACACTGCCAGTGCAGACGGCGGGGCGTTCGTGTACATGCCGCCGGATGGAGGAAACAAATGCTAACTGTCAAAGGGCGAATTCCGCTTTTATGTGCACCTTGGAATCTGTAATAACAGAATCCGAGACGAGAGCACAGGCAGATGAAATGTGGAAATGAAGCAAAACAGAAAGCCTGGTTTGGCCACAGAAGAAAGAAGAGCAGAGAGATCTTAGGAGTTTTAGAGACGGCTTGCTATGCTTCATTTAAATGGGCTATACCTTTTGTGTGCACTCCTTGTGAATGGAAATCCATATGCAAACACTGTTAT
This sequence comes from Gobius niger, assembly GCF_951799975.1. Classification (NCBI taxonomy): domain Eukaryota; kingdom Metazoa; phylum Chordata; class Actinopteri; order Gobiiformes; family Gobiidae; genus Gobius; species Gobius niger. The sequence continues at coordinate 4,511,582 of NC_136868.1, forward strand.
GGCATCGTTAGCTTATTATGACTGAGCGTGAACGTGGAAGAAACACCAATTATTATAAATTTTGCTTTTTATACAGGTAGAATCTTTAGACCCTGTGTCTCATTTGCAAGAGAGACCGGTTTACACAGTTTTACAATTTCATGAAAACTGAGAGACATTTACTACTAATATATATATTGAACTGTTCAAAGGTCGTAAGACTGTCCACATGCAAAGTCTTCTGTGCTTTATTCCTTACATAGCAAAGCAGCAAAAAGCCTTCTTACTCCAATACTAAAAGAAATTAGGGACAGGATTTTATGAATGTGTTAGAAGTGAGTTTGTCCCACTATTAACAATTAAAATGAGCAAGATAAATATTTGTGCCCCGTCATGGATTCCAGGGACACAAGTCGACAGCCCACGTTTCGAGAACTTTTTTTTTTTTTCTAAATTCGTGATTTTCACTTTTTGTGCAGAATTGTTCAGTTGAATCTACAAAGAAGCCTCTCCATGTTTAAAGGGACTATACGGAGTTTACAAATGTTAAAACTAAGTATTTTCCTCCCCCTACAAGTTCCAGCCATGTCCTAAGGTGTAGAATGAGCTCAGACCTGTTCACCAAAACTGCCTCTAAAATCCTGTACTGTCACTCAAAAAGGTGTTCATTCGGGTCTGAAGTGCCATCATGCATGAGCTTAATATGGAAGCTGCAGCTGCGCATTAGACCTGAGGTGGCAGTAGTGAGCATAAAATGACTAACTTGTATCTAGTCCTTTTAAGCTGCAGTACTGGTATATTTAAAAGCGTAAACTTCTAGGTTCAAACCGGCTTGTTTAGGGAGATTTGGGAGCTGCAGTCGGGGCGGGACTTTGTGTGTGTTTACATACTGGGTAAACGCCGGGTTGTGTTGGACGGACAAAGATTGTATCAGACGAGCTGAACCGTGGATGCTACAAAGAACATGTTTGGAAGTGGATTTATTCATCACGGATTATGCGGCGCCGCTTCCTCATGAAGAGCCTTGAGAGCAAAGCAGCAACAGCGGGACAGAGACTTTGGAGACGACACTTTCACAAGCTCTGTCCCACTCAAAATGCCCCAAAACTGAGTTGTGTCCCCCCGTTCTCGTGATGAGTGACATTTTTGGTGTTGAAATTTTGGGACGCACTGATCTGATACTTCATCAGATACGATATCGGATATCAGCAACGAATATCCGACATTGAACCGATACCTATTTTGGCTCTCACCGTTTTGACTTCCACAAATGTATTTTTCAGTGCAAAGCGAAATGCAGTGCCTTGCGACAAAATGCTAATGCTACTAGCATGCTAAAGCCAGCGGCAACTAACCAAGGCTGGGACAGAAACTACCACTGGATCACCTAAGGTCGCCAAATGAAATAAAATCGGCCACTGCTGGAGTGGCCAAGTGTTTTGTATATTAGTTTATGAAATGTTGTTAAAGGGGGGGTATTATGCAAAATCGACTTTTTCAAGCTTTTAATCATGTTATTATGTCATTCCCTCATTAAAAACATGCCTGAAGTGTTGCCTTGGCACATTCACGTATTTTTGAGTAATCTGTACAAACTCTGATGGCAGCCATTTTAGGGATAGGTTTGCCTGAGTCCTCCTAGGAACGCCCCCACCTCCTGGAGACGCCTCCGAGCTTTCGTCACCAGCCGAGTAACCAACCACTGCCCCTCAGCAGAACCCCCTCCCCACTGATGCCACAGACAGAGTGTGGAGGGGGCGTGTCGGAAAGGCTCAGAGGTTCTTAAAGAGACAGAGGCCTATTTCAAGACATTCGCTACAGCCATTTTGAGAGAGCAATTTTATACAAGGCAGTTATTCTAATTTACTGCATTTACAGACCAACAGAAGGTTTGGTCATCATTGTAGTGTGATATAGACTGGTGCTATGTGATTGAAAAAAGCATAATACCCCCTCTTTAAAGAATATCCGATCTAACATACTTTTAATGCACAAGTTCTAATGATCAGATCCTCTTATGCGAGTTGTCTAAAGCAACGTGGCCAAGCCTGCCATGTAGCCAAGGACATTTAGTGTAGAAAAGTCCAGTAATTCCTGTTTAATGTGATTCCATTACAGCTAATTCATTTCTCGGTTGCAAGAAAAGATAAGACTGTATTGATCTTACAATTGAGAAAAGAGGAGCATTCGCTTTTTCCCTCACAGAAGACATTTTTAAAGAAAGTCTCTTGGTATCGGTTAATATCGGATATCAGCAGATACTCAAACCTCCAGTAAAAAAGCTGGATTGCCGAATCTCTATCGAAAATGGATACAGTAAAATAAATAATGTAGGATCCCCTCAGAGTTATTGTTGTTCTATGTGTTTAAAAAGTCAAAGTAAACAGAAGCAGCAGTGATAATGATTGCAGTAGCAGCGTACTGACAGGTGGACTGCATGTCCGACAACGCCATCTGTGCCCATTTAATTCATTTGACCTTGTACCTTGGAAACACGCCTGCCTTTGCCCGACAAGAACAAACCTGCAGTAAGAATCGCCGGGTTTCTTCCTTGTGAGAGTAAAAGGGGGTCTCCTCCTCAGAGCGTTGAGTGGATATTATTAATGATGAATGTGGACTGAGGCTCCACCTGAGCCGCTGGTCTCTGGAGCTGTGTCGAGCAACACTGTTTACGCTCCAAACGTCGGCTCGTACATGCGATGTATACATTACCCTCGATCCCTACCTCGCTGCCTTCTCCACAGGGCATTGCCGAAACAATACGAAGCATAAAAAGCACACAATCAAGACACAGCGTGCATACATAGTGGCTGTTGCAGAGAAGAAGTAGAAAAAGGGATGTGGGATACCCTGTGACTCAATATAAATGATCCCGATTGTAGAGTTGAGCCATTTTAAAATGCAGGGACTTGAACAGTTAAGAGTAGCTGCTTGGGACAAATGGGTTTGTGTTTCATATTGTGTGACTCACAATGTCGTGAGTGGGTAAATAATAACTGAGCAACTACAGTATATGGGCTTTTGTACGGCCATCCATTTTCTCCCGCTTATACGAGGGAGGTGTTGCGGGGGCAGCAGTTTTAGCAAGAGGAGGCCCCGGAGAAGCCACTTTCGTTCTCAAGCAAACGCACAGTTCAGAGATGGGATCGCCCCTTTACGGTAATAAGACGATCTCGATGCCTGAGCCGGTGATGCCTCAGTAAGTGGCATGAAAAGACTACAGAGGGGACCTAAACGAAACCAGTACCTTGGATATGAATTTGATGCCATGTAATTGGAGGAACCTGGCTGAACGGAGGAACCCTGCCTACTGGATCGGCCCTGGGTCTCTATAGCCGGTCCGTCCATGGGAGTGGATCCTTCTCCTTCTGTGGTTCTCCCCAAGGTTTCTCTTTTTCCCCCTTGGTTTTTGAGTTTTTCCTCGGCGTGCTGGAGAGTCTAAGGACGGGGTGCACCTACGCTTGACAGATGGAGATTGATAGATATAATTCATCAGCTATTATTGAAAAATCGCAATGTGCAAGTACACTGGAAAAAATGCTTGTATTGTGCTTGAAACAAGACTTTCAATGCTGATTTTGAGTAGGTTTGGACTCGTCTTTGTTACGAGTGTGGTGGGGATTCGACCCAAAAGCAAAAACAGCCAACAACAGGTTCAAAGGAAATTTAATGGCAAAGGCCAAGAACAGACAAAAATGCAAAACTCACTTAGCACAGGAACACGGAACAGGACACACACACAACGCAACAATAGAATACAATGAACCGACAAGGACAAGGGAAAACACAAGGGTCTATATACAGAAGGAACAGGGAACAGGTGAAACACATTAGGGCGGGACAGGTAATCAACACAAGGGAAGCAAAGCAAAACCACAAGGACAGAACAGACATGACAAAATAAAATACTTGACACAGAACCAAACCAAAACAGGGGACAGAACACAAATAGACAGAACCATGACAGTCTTGAAAAAAGATTGCCAATGGAACAAGCATTAACTCGCGTAAAATAAGAGAAATTACCTTAAATGCTTAAAATAACACACAAAAAAACTTGAAATGAGACAAAATAGGCAAAGACAAGAAAAATCTGTCTAGTTCCGTTGGCAATTTTGAGTCATTTCTGAGATAAGATTTCAAACTAACCTCACTTTTGTCTCATTTCATTTCAATCAAACACAGCATTTTACATGAATATTAAGAAGGAGATCATCAAAATTAATCTAGCATTTGTGTCCGGATTTGTTACTTTGTTTACATATTCATCAGCATTTAATCTGTGTTTGAAGACTTGTGCACAAGGCGCTGCTGGATTTTCATCCCTGCAAGCTTTCGACCACGTCTGAGGCTCCATTCAGCCCACTGTTAAGTCCAATTTAAGTACTGTTATTATCACATGCCGGATTATGTTTGCATGTGGCTTAGCTGGATGCGTCGCCTCGGATACTACAAGAGAACGGGCTCTTTCCTCCACCGCTCCTTTATTCAATTTCAATTCAGTACAAAAGTTGAAGCCTAGAGAGTGAGTCATACTACCACAGAGAGTCTGAGTTTTTATAAATCGGTTCTATCCTGCAATTTTGGGAAAGATTCCAGTCGGACACGATGCAAAGAGGAAAGGCCAGGGGGGGCAGAGGCTGAGACTGATGTGCCCCATCTGACACGTAAATGTCCCAGACTGGAAGCACATGCCGAGGAGTGAGGTGACAGGAGCCCGCGAGGGACAAACAATGTCTAATTCTGACCCCTATTTTGATTTCTATTCGTCAACAGCTGTAGTTGTCGTAGTCGTCGGGCCTACAAAGCAATTATTTTTAGAGAGATTGTAATTTATAAGAAAATAGGCCATGCTAGCAGACACTAAACTGTAGCTATGAGCGATTATGAAGCGGAGCTCTTTTCTCTTTCACTTGTTATCAACATATCATTAAACACTGGCTTGATAATAACATAATGCTATGACCTGAAGGTGCCCCTGCGTGGAAAGAAGACTGGAGCGTGTACAAATGTGCAGAGTATTGAGTAAATTGATTGATGAAGCTAAATGAACAACGGCTCATGTGTCATAAATACAACTAGCCCTGAAATGTTGCATTCATTATAGAGTGAAAGGGAAAAAAGATTGGACACAAATGCAATAAACTATTATGTGTTCATTATGAAGAATAACAGTCGTTTACCGAGGTTCTTGTTGAGCGTCGTGTCAGTTTGCACATGTGTCAGTGTCATAAATAGGAATGAAAACAACCTCAGTCACGATACAAGGTTTTCAGTGTTCCAGTCGTCAAGTCAGAAATTTGAATGAAAAAAAAAAAAAATCCTTGACTTTTCATTTCAAAACTCAATTAACCCCCGAGATTGGGGAGATTGTTTTGCTTCATGTTATTTGCAGGAGCCCATTGCTGGGGTACAGAGGGAGGGGAGTAAAAGTGGGGGGGGGGGGGGAATTAAATGAAGTATCACGTGGTTGCATATGTGTAAATAACTGTGATATATTTGCACAATGAAAACTTGATCACAAGTTTGTTTTTGCCCAGCTCGACAGTGAAACAAATAAAAATAACTTAAGCTGGTCAAAATTTGATAAAATATGGCCCTAAATAAAGCCTGTGGTTAGATTTATAATCTACTAAAAAATGTTACATTATTTTGTAGATAAATAATGTTGTAATTATGCCCTAGGATCAGCACCTCCAAATCTGAGGCCATGGTTCTCCGCTGGGAAACGGTGGCTTCCCCTCTACAGGTCGGTGGGGAGTCCTTGCCTCAAGTGGAGGAGTTCAAGTATCTCGGGGTCTTGTTCACAAGTGGGGGGACGGATGGAGTGTGAGATCGACAGACGGATCGGTGCGGCGTCAGCAGTGATGCGGTCGGAGCATCGGTCTGTTGTGGTGAAGATGGAACTGAGTCAGGGGCAAAGCTCTCGATTTACCGATCGATCTACGTTCCCACCCTCACCTATGGTCATGAGATCTGGGCAATGACCAAAAAGACAAGATCGCGGATACAAGCGGCCGAAATGAGTTTCCTTCGCGGGGTGGCTGGGCGCACCCTTCGAGATCCAGTGAGGAGCTCAGTTGCCTGGGAGGAGCTTGGAGTAGAGTCGCTGCTCCTTCACGTCAAAAGGAGCATCTGTTCCGGATGCCTCCTGGTCGTAAACAGTCCAATTATAACCACTGAGGCTCCAGTCCATTGTCCAGGAGCAGAGAAATGTTAGAAACATTGTCGTCTTTACTGTCATCACCGTGCATCGCCATGTTGTTTTCCCCAACACGGGGCTTGTGAGGATCGTCAAAATTTCCCATTGGGAGGTTGGAAATCCTGACTTCTGAGTATAAATGGAATGCAGTGTGATGCCCGGGTTAAGCCTGAATTCCAAAGTCAGTATTTCCCTCATGTATAATGTGTGCTTTGATATGCTATGAATAAATCCTGGGGTCAAGCAAGCACATAAAGTGGTTAGAAAGTTAAAAGTTTCTTTCTGAAGATTTGTCCAAAATGGTGGAATAATATCAGCTTCCCCATAACACCACTGTGCCATTGAACAAACACACACAATAACTGTTTAAATTTGCTTGCTAATGAAAACCTGTTGTTCCAATCACTCCCGTCCAATCAGCACACCTAAATGAAACGGCACTGCATATTAACACACAAACAAAACTCTGCTTTTTCCATTGCGCCGATACATAAAACATGATTATTTTCTGCCTCGCGCTCTGATTGCCGCTGCATTCACTTTGATTTGGGACGATTAATTGCATTAGTGCCTTCACCGCCGTCTGATACTTGAACTTCCATTCAACCTCGCTCATGCTCGACCGCATTAGTCTGTTTTCAGCGCTCGCCCGTAATCCTCTGTGACAGGTGCCGAGCGGAGGCATGTACCAGTGTGCCCAGGGCCTGCAGAGGCTGAGGTGCCGACTGTGGTGGTGGAGGCGCAACAATCACACGCTCCAGAGAAGAGAGAGAGTCTAGGCCATGGTCCACATTGTACAGTGAAGAGTTAGGATTGTGGCACAGTGGTTAGCTCCTTCACCTCAAACAGGAAGGATCTGGGTTTGGGTCCCTACCGTGTTTATTCATCCTTTAAAGTAATATATTTGCTGATTGAAACAAAATTATAAGTTGTTCATGAGACTAGAACTCGTAAAAACTACATAAACATCTGTACTTCAGTGACACAGTTTGAAAAGGATGCAAATCATTTGAATTCTCTGACAAAAGAACCTATATTACAATTCAATGACAATTCAATTCAACTTTATTCGGGACTCGTAGTCGATTAAAAATAATATAAAAAGGACTAGACCAAGGGTGTCAAACATACGGCCCGCGGGCAGGATCAGGCCCGCAAGATGATTTAATCCGGCCCCTGCCCTGTAGAGCATACATTCCAGAGTATGTAAAAAAAAAAACAGTAAGTCTCTAGCCCATTCCTGTGCGGAGTTATGATTGTTTAAATGAACAAAAAAGGAAAGAGTTCCACATGTGACCAGCAGAGGGCACTGACTTAGTAAGAGCTGAGAATTTGAACATTATATAGCCACGTGGTAAATGGACAGTCTGCCCCAGGACGGCTGTGGCTTCAATAACAGCTTACCACCACAGAGTGTGGAGGATATGAATAATGACTACTATGTAGTACTTTGAGGAACTTGTGACAGAGGCTTATAAAGTGCAATACACGTGTAAGTGTACAAGTGTATTAATGAAGCTACAGTTAAGTGGGGTTTTGACCAAATCATAGCTCATTATTATTCATTTATTGGGAAAATTTTCTCTATTGAAAAGCATTGGACTTTAGACACTTTAAAACAACTTTAAAGCCTGGTCCCAATTTTTTTGGAACGATCTAGAGTTAGATATTCCTCCTGTGCTAACGCTGGGTTAGTCACAATTAAAGAAACCAGGCTGGTTTTCGTAGTAAGAATTTTAGAAATCTCGTACTAATGAGGACCGGACTGTTAGCATTGGAGCAGCACGAGCTACACGTCATGAAAGGGCGGAGTCTACAGTGAAGATCCCGCCCTTATGTCCTTTTTAGGAACATGCTTCGTCAGAGCTGAGGAGGGGGAGTCTGTAAATCCGCCATGATTTCCCCCTCGAGCGTGGTCATTATGGTAAACGGGGAGGAGTGAGCAGAAGATTTCCATTATATATACAGTCTATGCTTGCATCTATTCCCTTTAAAGTTAAGTTGTACGTTATTGTTTCTGTAGAGAAATGTGTCCTCTGTCACCTGACCCATGCTCAGAAGCTGCTGGGGGCGACCTGTAAGGTGCGCAGTTCAGATGTGGAGCCAGAATCACCTGTCTGGATTAACCTATTGTGCTTATTTTTGATTGCAATGTTTGGTAGTTGTGTTTGAATGTAACAAATATTATTGAATGGGGGATACCATTAAATGTCACAGATTCAAGTATATATTGCATATTGATTTAAAGAAAGCACACATTTCTATGATTGAATGTATCTGTTGATCTTAATAAGTTGAAAACACTACAAGAAAACTTGTGGGTATCATTTAATTCAATCCACAGTCGACAGATCTACAACTTCTTTGAAGTTCTCTTTATACTTTTTTTTGGTTTGATTTTGTTGTGGAGAAAAGACTTTGCATTACAGTGGAGGAAGAGACTTTGAGTTTTGCCAGCTCTGATCTCATCACAGAAGGCACTATCCCTGCAGGAGACGACCAAACAACACCAGAGCGTCCCACACACTTTGAACTCCGCTGTGGTTTTTATCACTGGCTTCTGAGGGGCATAGGACAATGGGACAGAGGACACAGACAATTACATTTCTCTGCCCCACTGTCTGACTTTGGACTGTCCCCATTGTCTTGACAAAGTCACTCTTTCACTGCCATTGTAATCGCCTTAATTGTCCAGGCCAGTTGAATCTGCAAAGTCCACACTCAAAAGAGATAAAGCAATATTATGACAGTCTCCAAAGCTTCTCATAAATCATTCCTGAGTTCAGTCAGCCTGAACCTGTCTTCGTGGCATAAAATGAATGAACGAGTTGTCGACTTTATCCTTAACAAATTCATCTCTAGGGAGACATGTACAGTATTTCTTTTTTCATATACTGTACATCATTTATTGAATTACTTGCTACAACAGAATATTTTTTGCGCTCGTCATCCACACTATACAGTATACCCCCATTCATTTCCATGCAATAACAAGTATAAAGGTCACTCTTTTACACAGTGAGCTTGACATGGGGACAGGGGCTAACTGTTCTACCGTGCATACATTAAATACACAACAATATGTTAATGCCAATAAAAGCTATTCTTACTCTGTCCCCATTAAAATGCTAACTCAAAACATTTAATGGTGAATGAAAACAAAGAACAAGCTTGTAATCAAAATGTACCTTTTCTGTGAAACCATTTCAATAACAAAAGAACAGAAAAGCACAGTTCTCCAGCTGGCATTCTTGGTTCCATTGTTCCCGTGTAACATATTTCTAAATGTTAATTGTAGAATCCGAGGCGGCACAATGCTCTGCTCGGCTGTAGACTGTGTGTTTGTCATACTCTCTGTACTGAATCATAGTGACTAATGCAGGCACTTGCAGACTTATTGATATTGCATTTTGTCCAATCAGACCGAGTTTCCGGCTCCACTGAATGTACGGCCTTTCTCCTCCACTTCAACTCTGCATTGAGAGGCTGCGGTCTCTCTCTCTCGGAAAGACAAACAGAAAGCGACTGAGGACACTAGAGTGGACAGCGGCTCTGGACTTGGGACTCGACTCGGCGTCTATGACAATGAAAACGAGCCAAATGAGGGCACAACTGTGCCCGATCTCCACAGCAGCATCAGAACAGTCCCTTCCCTGAAACTCACACCAAAACATCTCATAAATGGACATGAGTAAGACATGAGTAAGACATGACTGTAACTTTATCGGGCGACTTAAGTCAGCAGAAATTGAGATTGAAATTGGTTGGGTCCTTTGTCACTTTGCTTTAATGCTTTCATTAAAGCAAAAAATCTGAATAACGGATCCTGTCAGGTTAAAATTTAAGGTGTTAATTTATGGATATGTTTCTCACAAAAACTTTTTCAGAGGGGATTCTTTCTTTTCTATATTTTCTTTTTATTTCAAATCATATTTGCTTTGTTCATTCCCAAATACAAAGCATCTAAGGGTTCCCTATAGGGTAAAACTTCCAGGTCGATGAGGCAGGGGGGTAAATGTCATCTAACTGAGAAACAAAAAATCACCAGAAGAGTTTTCTCCACTCTTGCAATGAATTGAATGCATGGTTGGAGCTTACATTTTCTAAGTTTCCATTTGCAGGATCTCCCTACTACACATGGATACTAAACATGTCAAATTTTGTGAAAGACAAGGGGCGGCCGCGCTGATTTCTGGGAAATCTCTGGCTTGCAAGCAGACAAAGTTTTGCTTTTGTATTTTTCAACATTGACAACTGCATTTTCACTTGCAGAGTCTTAAACCTTAAGCCTTAAACTCATTGCATAGATGAGCATGTTTGCCAATGTCTTTAAAGGAATAGCCCACCATTTTTACATACTGAGATATGTTCTTACCTTAGCTTTGACCAGTTCTTTAGGACCTGTCTGATCTTCCCCCGTGCCTTCAGTCACGTAAACACAGCGCAGACGGCGTTAGCATTTAGCCTCTCCCTCTCTCCTCTATAGCTCCAAAACAGGTCAAGATAGAAGCTACCAAGCTCTTCCACGTTTTCCCTATTTAAATATGGTTACGTGAAGTGTTCCACTACAAAGTATAAATACACAAAATTAAACAATGCAAATTTTCCAAGCGGATAAAAGGGGGGACTATATTGTAAGGCGCAAGAATACCAGGAGTAGTTCGAAATCCGCACAGTACTATCTTCACTTTACTGCGTGGATGCCAAACTACTCCTGGTATTATTACACCTTACAATATAGTTCCCCCTTTTATCCACATAGAAAATCTGTTCATTTTGTGTTATAGTGGAGCTATAGTGGAGAGTCCGCACTGTGTTTACGTGATTGAAGGCACGGGTGAAGACCAGACAGGTCCTAAAGAACTCGTCAAAGCTCAGGTAAGAACATATCTCAGTATGTAAAAACGGTGGCCTGTTCCTTTAACTTTTGCACAGCTGCATGTAGCTACATCTATATAACTTGGGGTATTTTCTACAACATATTCATAATTTGAAGTTGCACTAATATCTCCAAAGTAGGTGTAAAAGCTGAAAATGAAGCTTAAAAAGGACTTTTAAATCCCACATCACCTACGACAGCAATTATCCGAGCATTAACAAAGCTTTTCATACATATTTCATAGAGGCACGAGTCGTTTGATTGGGCCCTTTCGGACATTTTAAGTAGGGTTTGATGAATGGTTGGTCCTCCGTGCTGAACCGGTGAGACATTTACAAAATACTAATCTGCTGCTGCCTTTAATTACTCATGATTGTGTCTGCGCCTAATCAACTATAGAGAGCCCTGGCTTCTGCGGAGAGAACGGATTTAATGTAGCACAGTGCACTGCCAGCAAGAATCAAATGAAATCTAACAAGTGAAAGCGCTTGTGCTGCAATACGCCAACTTTTTTTTTTCCCTTCTTCCCTTTTCTATAAATGAAGTATTGTTTGTCGATGTAATCTTTCTGCGCAAGCGAAATGGGGGGGGGGGATGCATTGTGCCCGGGCAGTCTTCGCCGTGAGGTAGCGCATGTATTTGGATAGTGCATAAGCTGCTATAATCCACCGTCTAAATGTACAAAATATCCTTGTAGCGACTTGTCTTTGTGTGTCTACAATAAATGCTGTTTATTCTGAACTGAAAAGATGTCTGCGAAGTCATTTCTATTGTGTTACCCCCTGGTTCTGACTGTGCCGCTCATTGTGGGCATAATAGAGCATTGTTTGGAGCCCCCGGTGGAACTTGCTGACTGTACGGCCAGAGCGAGCAGAGCAGTCTCTATAAAGTCATTTGTCAAACATAAAGGAAATCAAAAGTGAACCTCATTTGTTTGTTTCTACGTCGTGCCCTTTTACGTCTCGACACTGCACTTTGAGCTCCTTGCGGATTTTTCCCAATTCGCTACTTGCACATAACCCATAATCCTTTGCGCCTTGGGGGGGGGGCAGTTGCTACGACCTGGAGGCCTTTGAGTGCGAGTGAAGCTGCAGCCAAACAATGATGAAAAACACCGTCTGCTGTGCTCGGAATTGCTCCAACAATCGAAACCGGAACTACAACGTTCTACAGCACGAGCTCTGTACACCGGCAAATCTCAAATGTAATCACATCTCCATGGAGACGAGCTGGAGACGTACCCACTCCCGGTAAAGTAGGTAGGTGTTTTTCAATGATGAAAATGTCTGTCATAAAATAAACGCTTACATTTCAATTTTATTTTTTGAGTAAAATTCTACGCGGTGCGGCTTTAAGCTTTGGTTTACTGGAATTGGATATTTTTTTTAATGGTATTTGGAAGATCCATATTTGTCTCTTCGATGACAGCTCGCAAATGGCTAGTAAAGTGAATCTGAATCTTAAAAGGAACAGGAAACCGTTTTTTTCCATACTGAGATATGTTCTTACCTGAGCTTAGACAAGTTGATGCGTACCTGCCTGGTCTTTGTGCGTGCGCTCAGTCACGCCAATGTCGTTAGCATTTAGCCTCTCCCAGCACATTCCTATAGCTCCAAACTGGGGTGAAGATAGAAGCTACCAAGTTGGTCCACGTTTCCCCTATTTAGATACAGCTACATAAAAAGTCTAGATCCGCAAAATTAAACATGTAATTTTTTTAAGCAGATAAAAAAAAGGGGTACAATAATGTAAGGCGTAATAATGCCTTAGGAGCACTAATATTACTACGCCTTGCAATATGGCACCCCTTTTTTTTTATCTGCTTAAAAAAATGACATGTTTAATCTTGCGGATCTAGACGTCGAGATGTATTTCATTTTTATGAATGGGCAAGATGTATTGAATTCAAAAAATACAATCTAATCGAAAATCGAGATTGACCAATATCTGGAAAATAATCATGATTTTTTTTTTCCTAAATCGCCCAGCTCTATTACAGCCTTTAGGCCGGTGTCACGCCTCATTTGAAAGCTAAGACCTACAAAACTGATCTAAACAGTGACGTCGCCGTGTTATATCGTCTCTTTTTTCACATTCTTTTTTCATCTCTTTACTGTTGCTCTTCTGTTGCTTTTTTGTTGCGTTTTCATCCCGGTTTTCTTTGTTCCTTGTTTTGCTTTTTTCAAGAAGCTTTAGATTTGGGTAATGCTCAAACTGGAGAAAATGTGCCCGGCTCAGGTGGAGGTTAAAAAGGTTAATAACATGGTATCCACGAGGAGAGGGGTGAGTTTCCCTGACATTCAATTCAATCACTTTGAAGCTTGTTATCATCACTGTTATGTTTGTCTATCTGTTTATTAACTCCTCTCACAGAACAATATGCCAGCGCAGCAGCATCCCACGCTGTGACTTTAATGACCGTTATTATACACACACTTTTAATTTTAGGCTATACAGCGGCGGTGTGTTTACTGTCACCGGAAGCACCTGGAGACTGCTCAACCTTCGCCGTTCTTTTCTACAGGCCTTAGCGTTATCTGCTCAGCTTTAATTTAACCTTGATTGACCCGACTACATCGACAAGAGCTCAGTGAAGCCCTCATTATATTACTAATTAGAGAGCGGGTTCAAAGGCGTCTGATTTTAGACAAATTAAAGCAAGTTTGAAGTCTGATGAGTTCATTTAAGAAGACTAGCCAGTTTTTTCACTAACTGAGGAACATCACATTATTTAAATACGGGAATATATTAGTCTTTACAATTGAAGTAACTCCAGTGCATTTATATGGTTTGTATTGAAATGCCAAATAAAATGCACTTAAAGGGACTGTACGGAGTTTAAAAGTGTTCCAGTAATGTCCTAATGTGTAGAATGAGCCCAGACCTGTTCACCACAACTGCCTCTAAATCCTGCACTGTCACTCAAAAAGGTGCCATTTATGCACGAGCTTAATATAGAAGGTGCAGTTACACTTATGACCTGAGGTGGCAGTAGTGAGTATAACATGGACCACTTGCATCTAGTCCCTTTAATCACGTTGGACACTGGTATAAGATCTGCAGTTTTGTGCAGCTAAGCGAAGGAAAAGGAAATCTTTGATTGCAATTATGCTCTGTGACATTTTTACTATTTTCACTTTATATTTTGCCCAAAGTAACTCAGCTACATTTTTGAAACAGTAATATGTAATACAAATATTACATGTTTAAAGCCGTCACTACTAATTTAGAATATACTACAACTCTGCTCGTAACATTATCCTGTCAACGGGTGACGGGGCTTAGATTTCTAAGGGAATCCATCCAATTTGCCAAAAATTAAACATTTAAAAGCAAAGGTCCCGCCCACTTCCGGTCATTTGGCGGAAAGAATGATGTAAAAACATAATTCTTTTTATCCTTTGATTTCAATATTTTTTTTCTTTTTTAAAGTCTTGTCTTAATAATATTAAAGTGTTTAAAAACACCAAATACGGCAAAAAATATTTTAAAACTTTTCAGTTTATAACGTTTTAGACACACCTTCAATTTAAACGAGTGTTTTATGTCCATGACTTCGCACATAGTTGAGTGGCAGAGGCGGGTAGTGCTCAAGTATATTTACTTGAGTAACGTTTGGAAGAAGCGCATTTTTATCATACACTTTTTACTTCTACTAAAATTTATAATGAAGTATAGTATGTACTCTTACTTGAGTAGCAATATTTTTTTACTTTTTCCACTGTGAGTAAATATTTAAGTGGCAAATGCTTCATTTTGATAATAATGAAATAGATGTAGTTCGTCACATGCTCCTTGTTCTTTAGAATTATTACACTTTCTCACAGTACTCGGTCATTACTTTGTACTTTGTTTGGCTACTCTACGCACCTCTGCTGATGAGCTTGTGTTGAGCTTGAATGTATTTGGTTAAGTCATTGCATAAAATGAGTGGGATTTTTACATCTGGCACCAAACAAATGAGCAGAAGTGGGCGGGACTGTTGAGCTCTATTGTCATGGCCCTTTTAGTCCTGTGGCCCAAATGTAAAACTGTCATCACTGAATGCATTTGAGGCAGAGAAAGGCCTAAACTCGTCCCCTAGTGGAGGTGTTTATAAATGCGCCTCCCTGCTCGCCCTGACAGCTGCTCTGAGTGTCGACACGTGCCCTGCCCCGACAGAGCTGCTGAAACGATGACATTAACAGCCCAGGCCTCATCAAGGGCAGTGCTCCTCTCCTTCACACCCTCGCACACACACATGCACCCCTCCACACAGGAACGTCCCGGCAGAGCATGGGGGCGGACCTCATATACGGGAGGGGGTAAGGGGCCGGGGCATTATCTTGATGAAACAGTGTATGATACAAAGACACGCGCCAACCCCAACACCACTCGGCTTCCTTTAATGGAGATTAGACGGCCAAGGTCCAAGGCTCATCTTGTTAAAGGCGGCCTCTGAAGCCCGAGCCGCGTAGGTACGATCCGCTGTCACGGTGCATCATAACAGCACACCTCTTAACCCCAGGCCTGGCAGCCAATCACATCGCTCTCGTCAAAGTATGGCATATGCACAGCCACAGCCAAGGCGAGGTCTGCCAGTTACAAGGCTGTTTGTAGGAGCTAGTAAATATGTTTGCGTTGGGGTAACGACACGGCAGGGCTGCAGTGCGGATGTCAATTTTCTCGATGCTAGCACATTACAACATGGACGTGAAATACTTTTTAGCTGTTCAGGAAACAAACATATATCTTATCGTGATCATTCCTCGAAAGGGTCGCCGTAAAATTCAGTGAACGAAACCCAATTCTGTCACATTTCTCCGCACTCGCATCGTCTTTTTCATGCTCTCCATAGCAGGTGTTGCTAAGCTCTTTTTAGCCACAGCTGCCCTACCTGAAACATGTTGGCTGTCATTTGTTAAGTACGATGGGTGAGTCGTTATTTTCTTCCAAAATGAGCGAAGTGTCAACTATCAGGACATAAAAACAGTCAGAGCTGGGATAGAACCACCAAACTTCCACTAATGAGGCGATCTGAGCCACTGTGGCCATATCAGAATCAGAATCGGTTTATGCCATGGTTCACATCATGGGTTTTTTTTTCTTCATTGATCAAGCAACATCAAACATATAACACATAACTTTAGATAAATAATAAACTGTAAAGACTTAAACTATAAGACTATAAGACTATAAGACTATAAGGGAAGAAGAAGATTAGATTTAAACTACTATAAAGACAACAATTTGACACAGAACATCAGCGTGTTTGTGTGCAGATGTACATGCATTGAGTCTAAGCAACAAATATGAGTGTGGACAGACCACAGTGTAATAGAGCAGATTACATTCACGAGTCCGTAGCTGAGTTATTGGGTCTTGAGTCTATTCCATCTACAAAGTTATATCACCGTAAATAACAGTTCACAAACAAGGTCGTGTAATATTCCACTCATTAAAATGATTTGCAAAAGCTCAATAAAAGCTGTTATTTGTGTATTTAATGTATTTGTCCTTTATTTAGTTGGAAAAGTTCCCTAATCTCTTTTTCAAGGCAGTCCTGGCCCAAGAGGGTAACCTATTATACATGTTTTTCAGTGACAGGTGACACCTACATGGACCAGGGGAGAAAATAAAAAAAACCTTGCGACCCACCTCACTGGAAACATTACCATTTTAAATGAGATAAATGACTTAAAATCGCTTGAATAAAGGTTCTTTATGTTGATTTTGAGTACTTGTACTTGATACAGTGGCAATAAGAGGTTTTATCTCATCTAAGACCAGACCAAATCTACTCAAACTTTTGATTTAACCTTAAAACAGTACTGAGTAACTCTTGCTCTAGAGGCCATAAGAGCAACTGCAGGTGTCATAGCAAGCTGCAATTTTTTACTTTATTAATTGTCCGTGAGAGTAAATACTACACTAACAGAAAAGACGAAGGGAGAGAGGGATATTGTACATCCAATTATACAATGGAAATAATCTTTTTCTCTCAAACTTGGCTGTAAATACTGTCTAAGTGGCGCTAGCCCGCAGTTAGCTTTGCCAGTTAGCCTGTTAGCCTCTTCTTCTGTGATTCCATTCGTGTAGATCGGTGACTCCGGTCCGGTGGCAGGAAAGCTGCAATTGTGGTTTTCTGGCCAGAGACACCAGGGAGGGGGATGAAAGACCCCCCAAAAAAGTAAACAAGTTACTTAGTGCTGCTTTAATTTGTGTAACTACTTCCTTAAGATTTTTTTGTCAAGTGTTGTACTGACGAGGTTTCAGTGACCGGCTTTGATTGCCTTTTGAGTACGTTGTTATTGTTTTACAGTTGCTTTATGCTTAACAGTATTACTTCCTTAATGATGTATAATGTTTCCACTTATATCGTTATGGTTATTTTAATAGTGCGACTTCATCTCAGTGAAAGGCGCTCTGCAAATACGTTTAATTAATCAAAACTTCACCTGTGTTCAGTTGGCTTGCGCTGCGCTCGAACAAAAGGAATGAAAATCTCTCGTCTTACCACAAACAACACCACGATCCACTTTGTATTCCACGATATTGGCAACAAATACAAATTCCTTCCACGAAATACGGCAGAAACTGATTCCCCCACCGTTTCCAATGCCAGATCTCAAAGTTACTGAGCTGAATCATGCTTTTAGTAGCAAATCTGTCAGTGCTGGTTTGTACCTAAATCTTCAGGTTGCTTACACAGTCTGACAAATCTGCAAAGGTCTCCCCCCGCTCGCCGCGCCATTCCTGAATTGCATTAGGTGCGTTTGGTGAGAGCTAGACCGCTTCTGACAGCTGAGATTTCTTACTTTGCCTCCCCAAAATTGGTCTTAGATTTACTTGCAGGTAACGTAAAAAGCACCTGTCTCTTGGATTTAGCATTCGGGGGAAAGCTGCAGATGCCCTGAGTCACGGCTAGAATAATTTGTAGACATTGATCCTGGCGCTTGCTGTCTACTGTACCACACGCATACACCGTTTTGGGGTGTTTTACACTCGCACTGTCCTTGGATTGGAAAAAGGGGTTTGTGAAAAACAGATATTTTGTAAGATGTTGCAAAGGAAATCTATACAGGTGCAGCTTAACTCTTTGAAAAGCTCTAAAGAACTCACAGTAGCTTTACCTTGACCTGGAGAACTTGGCCCTGGAGAGGAAGAGCATCGCAGAGTTTCTCAAGTATGAATGTTGTAAGTCTACATGGAAAAAACAAGAAACTAAATCTACCTTAAAGCAGTACTAAGTAATTCATGCCCCTAGAGGCCATAAGCGCCACTGCAGGTGCCGTAGCATGTTGCAGTTTTTTACTAATTAATTGTCCGTGAGAGTAAATACTACCCTGACGGAAAAGACAAAGGGAGAGAGGGATATTGTGCATCCAATTACACAATGGAGATCATTTTTTGCGCTCACTTGGCTGTAAATACTGTTTAAGTGGCGCTAGCCCGCCGTTAGCTTTGCCCGTTAGCCTGTTAGCTTCTTCTTTGTGATTCAATTAGTGTGTATTGGTGGCTACGACCCGGAGGCAGGAAATTGTGTTTTTCTGGCCAGAGACACCAGGGAAGAAAGACCCCCCAATCATCTCATTAACACTTGTATTACCCACACAGGGAATACGAAAAGGATTTATGAAGGTAAACAAGTTACTTAGTACTGCTTTAAATTATCCGGTATAATAAGTTCAACAAAATCAAATCAGAAAATCAAATCGACCACTGGTTCTCAACTGGTGTCAGGACAATCACCCTGGGATGAAATGCCACCACCCAAATACAACATAGACCTGTAAAACATAATGTAAATATTGTCTTTTACTCAAAAAAAATGTGTTGAATAAGGAAAAAACAGACTCAAGTAGTGATTCCACTTTTTCTGTAAAAAATAAAACAAATATTTTCTGGGAAAAGACTCAAGACTCACTGAACACGCTTCCACGGCCCACTTTGAGAACCACTGGTGTAAACTATGCCTAAACCACAACATACCAAATGCACTACTCAAGCACTTCAAACCAAAGTACCACCACAAGTTTGAGAACCACTTACAAGTACAGCATGTTGTCCATTCAAACAATACCCAAACTCAGAATTAGGGCTGGGTACTGTTAAATGTTGGTAGTATGGTATCGGAAAAAAACTTTTAGGTACTAGCAGGTACAGAAAAAAGAAATACATAGAGACCAAGTTTTGAGGCTGTTGGGTAAATTAGCATTACTGTTCTGTTTTCTGGTTCTAGACGACAGATATCGTAGTATAGGTATCAAAAAAAGTATTGTTCTAGTTTGGAAAACCAAGTATTGTTAAAGTGCAGGTATCGAGAAAAAAAAAACAGTACCCAGCCCTACTCAGAATAACAATAAGCACAAGCCATACTCAAAGTACAAATGTGTGCTAAACCAACCAATAAGAACTGTAAGACCTTCTCTACTTTCTGTAAGAAAATGAGCTAAAATGTGCTAACATCCCACACACATAAAGACGAGTGTTGCATAAACTAATGCCCTTGCCCTTGGCCCAATAACTTTTCACAGAAGTGTTTAACAATCTTTGTGTTGTGCATTGATCTGGGAAACCAAGATGCAGGTCAAAATGTCAGTAACACACTCTGAAAAAAACATACCACCCAAAGTCTCTTGTGAAAAAATACTTCTCTATCAACAAACTATTTCATCTAGCATCTAAAAAAACAGACATTACAGCATCAAGGATCCACCGTGAATGTGAGGACATGAAAACAGACCTTCTTTGTTGTCCGCCACAAAGATGGCCGACACACTGATTGAGCCCGGCGGCCCCGTATAACAAGCTTCTTTCTCTGTGGCATTGTGTAGGTACAAATCATACATACCTCCTTGTCTACATATTTTCTTGCCCGGTTTCCTGGCACATTCCTTGGATATTCTTTTGACTGTAAATGAATAGAAGACTAAAGAATAACATTGAGCCCCTGTATGCGCCGCATCCACCTCAACACAGGAGCTAGCATGCACTCACGCACACACTCGCGCAAAGCTGTGATTGTGTGTTATGAATTCTAGATGAGGGGACAGAGCGCGGGGAGAAGGTAATGGCACCATAGCCTCAATCAGGGTAGCATTCAGCGGATCCGCCGGGCCGAGCCGACTCTCCGCGCAGCCCGGTCGGGATCGGGACACACCACTGTCTCGTTAAATGAAGTGTGGGCCTTTGTGGCGGTGGACAATAGGCCGTGATGAGACACAGGGTGCAGGGCATGTGAGGGGGAAGATATGATGGGTATGAAGAGGGGAAGGAGAAGGAAAAGCGCTGGACTTGTCAGGACTGTGGCGTCCCATTATTAACTGGCATGTCATTCCGCTTAGAGTATCTGTAAACCAGCATGCGATTTGTGGCGTCATGAGCTTGGGAAATGTACTTGTTAGAACATAACCCATTAAAAGACACCATGGATATGACAACTGGCATTATTTTAACAGTTTCTTTTCCCTTTATTGGAATTTAGGGTTAGGCTGCGGTATTTAAAGCAGAGCTAAGTAACTTTTTTACCTCAATAAACTCTTTCTGTAGTCCCTCTGAGGGTAATACAAGTGTTAATGGGATGATTGGGCAGTCTTTCATCTCCCCCTGGTGTCTCTGGCCAGAAAACCAGACTTGCAACTTTCTCTGCTTCCGACCCGGCAGCCCCAATACACACTGATGGACAACATGTCCCTCGCTGCTCTGTTGTCTATACAAAATCACTTTTGGCTCTAAAAGGGCATCGGACTAATGTCATGGCACCCTAATATAGTTTGTGTTAACAAAGGGGCATAAGGTGTCTGTTCGAGACTCCAACCACTGAGTACAGAAGACGACTCGAATACCCTCATTGAAAAAGGGGCATAAGAACATTATTCTCCCATCTGCTCCTTTCTGATCATGGGAACCTTTGGAAGTGTGAACTGTATGTGGCTTGTGCAACTATGCATCTTCATGAACGGGATGAAAAGAAATGAATGAAGGAATTGCTCCATTGAGATCGCAAGCAGCCTCTTCTTTCATCAAACTTTGTCAAAAAAAAGATTGAAAAAAAATAATCAAAACCAAAACAAGACTAAAATTTAACAAAATCTGTTTTTTGTTTTTTTTAAGTTGCAATGTGTTTTTGTCTTGGGCTGCTAGCAAAGAATCTGGAGCTCTCAGTTACATCAGAGAGGTAGTTATCAGTGGCGTTTCAAAAACTAATTATCATAAATTGAGATGAAGATCCAATAAGTGTTAGATACTGACTAGGTGGTTGTTAGAAATGACTAAGAGATGACGTAATGGTGGGCCTTGGATTGCTTTCTCTCCATCAGCGCAGACACGGTGAACAGATTTTTTGATTTTTTCTTTATTTCTAAATCAAGTCAAACCAGAGGTGCTCAAACTCTCGTTCCTAAATAGAGAACTGCATATCACACTGTTCCTGTCACCGAAACTGCCGTGACTGACAGGGCAGCGCGGCTCTGGTGACACTGATAAAATAATTACAGTTTGACGAGTGGAGCAGACTGACTATGGTACTGCCTCACTTAATACGTAAAGAAACCTGGCCCTTTTCTGCAACGTAAAAAAAAAATAGGTGCTTGCTTATGCCCACTCTTTGCATTCGAATCATTTCTAATCCTCAGCAAATGTTTAACAAATAGGCTGCATTTTGTATCCAAATTTACTTTCATTTAGCATCACAGTGGATAAGTATAAGCGCCGCAGTCAAAGTTGGTGATTAATATGTTTGAGCTTGTATCCTTTGAATAAAACTAGCTAAGGCGCCATCAAAAGGCAAATATCAAGTCTTTTTGAATTCCCAAGAAACTATTACTTTAAATACAGCTGCCATCTTCTGAGCACGGAGGGCGTTTCAAGTCGATCAGAGAAGTCAAAATATTTCTCTAATGACTGATCTCATAGACGCTTAGATCCTTTTCCAAAAGCCTCCCATTCGATATGGAACACAAACACATCTACATATTGAGAAAGAATAATGAGGATCCTTTACATTTCATGCCAGAGCCAACATGTTTGCAGTTGCTATTTCAAAGTGCATTTCTAACACACTGGTGTGAAATAGCATGGATGAAGGGTGTTTTAACTCTATCGGTAATGAAGAATTGTGACATTTCTTTGGAGTTTTCTTCAGCCAACATATTACAAGATTTCCCTTCGGATAGCGTGTGCCCATTTTATCTAATGATCAACACAGGAAAGCCTGGGGGACGGTGAAATGAGTTGTAACTGGTGTCAATGTGGTGCACGCACTCACCCACACACTCTCGGTTAACCTCGCACAATTTCTATCTAAAAAAAAAAAAGCAGTGTCATGCAACTTAGACATGCACAAGGTCATGCTTGAGACAGACAAAGACGGACAAGAATGCACTCTAGGAAGCACACTACGATCTAGGCACCTCACTCCCCCTGTTAGTCCCTTTAAAATCTTCACCTACGCTGCCTAGACCAGCCAGGGAACTCACCATCTTCCGTGGGCACGTAGATATTCATGTAGAGGCAATCCTCGCTTTGGTCCTGCACGTAGGTGGACACCACATCCATGCTATTGGTGAACCACACGGGCAGCATGACGTCCGGTAGCCGACCCTCTATGATACTTTGAGGGCACACCGGCGCGAAGTGGGTGGCGTTGCGGATTTCCGGCCAAGAGATGGGAGGCTCCGGAGGCTGGAATCTGCGCTCGCCGGTCGGAGGCGCGGCATAAGGAACTCCCAAAAACTGCACGACTGGACCAAGGATCTCATTGTTGAGTTCTTTCTTGACGCCGCGGAGCCTTCCGTAAACCGTGGTGACTACCGGGTCGTTCTCGTCGAGTTTTTCGGCCAACGCCATAGGAGGGCATGTGTGCAAAAGCAGCAGTCCCAGCCATAGTAAACACAACCACGATCCAAGGGCTTTTAGGGAACCTCCGAAATCAACGTATCCCATCATTCTGCCGCCGTTCGGGCTCGTCAGAAGCAGCCGCGACCCCCTCCGTGAGTGAAACCTCCAGCAAGCCATCGCCGCAAATCCCAAAACTTGTTTCCTTGCGTCGTGATCCAAGGTTAAAATACGATCATGTCATCCAACTGCGTAAGCACTCTAGAAGCACGTTCACACGCCAGAGCTAGCACATACTCCACAACGGGGACGAGAGAGAGTCACCGCGCCTAATGATCCCTTTTAAAATCCAAACCATACGGTGGCAATGTAGCAGCCATTAGTTTTCCTGCTGCTTGGCAAAAGATGAGCGGCAAATTATTCCTTACAAAGGCGCTGCCAGCACAGATGAAGGGGACGACAGGGATGACTTCATCTTCAAGTGCCACAGTTCATCAACGGTGACAAATCAGTCAGCGAGCAGGGATCCCGCGGTTTGGGTACGGGCCACAGGCAGCAGCGGCGTAGCCATGCAGGGTCGGCCGATGACGGAGCGATATGGTGTGTTCAGAAGTTGCACCTCTCCTGGAAAAGAGCACAGAAGATTGATGCATCAGAAATATGTTGCACGGAGGCTTAGTGAAAACAAAAGGGTTGCGAGATAAACTACAGTTCAGTCAAAATTGCAAGGTCACAATCAAACAACAGAATATTCTAGGATCTAAATGTGTATAGAACCTGCTAAACCTGTTGTGCAGACGTCTACAAATATGTTCTGAAAAGCATGTGATTATTGTATTACTATCCATCCATCCATCCATTTTCTTCCACTTGTCCGTTTCCGGGTCGTGGGGGCAGCTGTCGGACCCCAAGTCACATTGCACCAGCCCCTTATGGCTCCTCCTGCAGGTGGTGGGTCCACAGAAGGAGGGCTCATGGTTCTAACCGGGCCTGTTGGTCTCTCATAAGGGGCTTCTGAACCGCTCTCTCAGGATCATTCGGGCGCTCAAACCCCTCTACCAAATTAAGGTGGCGTTTCCAGGAGGGGTTGTATTACTATCAAAGTTCATAGTTCAGTCATTTCTCAAATCAGAAACGCAATATGTCAAAATTTACAATTTGAACCATAAAAGAAAAGTTCGAAGACGTTGCAGAGTATGGAACACTAGGCCTTCGCTATAATCCGTTCTGATCCACGCAAAGCATAGAAACTCAAAACAGAAAGATCTTGTTTGGAGTTTGTTTTGAACCCAGGAACATTGTGTTCTGTCTGTAAGGCTTGAGCACAAACTGCGGGCCATGATGTCGCTTTGGCCCATAGACTTTTGTCAAAGCAACAATATCTGAAAAACTGCTATATCCTGTTTGCGTCTTCGAAAACGTTGTAATCGATTGCGACACCTCATCAACAAACTTGCTCACAATCAAGAACTGGAGAGTTGTGCTTCTTGGTAATGATCTTAAAATGTGATGTTTTTCAGGAGAAAATTGCTCCAATCTTACCCAAATTTCATACCCTTCCATTTCCATCTTTAATCATGAATCGAAGCTGTTTCCCCTCAGAGAAACACACAAAAGCTCAAGCAGTCTAATCAGTCACGTCTGCTGCGACCCCGGTGATTTTTCAATGGCTGATCATGTCTTTTGTCTGACTCCAAACCAATGGAATAAAAGTCTGATTGACATAATAGCACTCAAGTTCTCTGTCAATGATCATAAATGATAGAGGCAATTGCCAGACTTGAGTTTGAAGGCAGTTTGAGACGAGTTCAGGATTTAAGGGTCGGCTAATTTCCTGTGTTACCCATTGACTGCTTCTGTGTATGACAACAGGAAGAATTGTTTGACTAAAATCCCAGACACAATGACAGCAGATTCTAGTGTAACGGCAACAAAAAACAAAAAAAAGAGTTGCCAAAGTGGACCGGCACTCGGGGACCCATCTTCAAATGTGGAACCAGGCTAATGGTCAGAAACACTTGGAGGATTAAGATATTCTACATGTTTTTAGTGGTAGGGGAAACCCGAGTACCCAGAGTACGCAGACACGGGGAGAACATGCTAACTCCACACAGAAAGGCCCCGTCCAGTTGGGGATTGAACCCGGGACCTGCACTAAAATCTCTCAGTACTTCTGACCATGAACCGAGCTCAAGATCTGGAGATGGGTCTTCCAGGCAATAGGCCAATGCTCCTGACAGAGATCCCCATGCAGCGGCATTGAAAGGGCTTTAAAATAGAGGCGAAATTCCACAATCAACAAAGGAAAGAGCCAACAAGTTAAAGGTTACAACCAAAGATATTAAACAAGACTCTAGATCAGACATGACACTCATTGATGTGGCAAAATTGGGCGGCCATCTTGTGACTGGTCAGCGAGGCTAACCCCTATAGCGACCAATACAAGACCAGGAGCGACATTTTTCATTGGTTTAACAGCAGAATGTGAGATACACTCATTGATTGGTTGTATTATTTCTGGTTGTGTTGTTTCAGTCAGGATCAGGTCATTTCTTTGAAAAGTCTCGTTTTTTAGTCGAGTGGTCTAGCTGTATTAGCGTTGTTTTCTCCATTCATTCCCAGGGCTCGAAAAGGGTCTGAATGCAGCTGATATACGGGCATATAATCAGTGGAGCTCAGCTTTTCCACAGGAAATGACGTCACCTCAACAGGACAACGCTATCTTAAACTAATCCAAACTAACCCTAATCCTAGCCTTAAGGATAGTGGACTTCAATACATTTTTCATCCATCCATCCATCCATTTTCTTCGACTTTTCCGTTTCCGGGTCGTGGGGGCGCTGTTGGAGCCACAATCACATTGCACCAGCCCCTTATGGCTCCTCCTGCAGGTGGTGGGTCCACAGAAGGACGGCCTCATGATTGAAATCGGGCCTGTTGGTCTCTCATAAGGGGCTTCTGGAATCTGAAAAGCTCTTTTTCTGACCTGTCACCTAGGACCTGTTTGCCACCCTACCAGGGGGACGAAGCCGTCGACAACATAGCCTGAAGTCTGGAGCACCACTGATCATGTGACTCTCCAGTGGCTGCGTTTGGACCCTCTTGCAGGGCTCAGTGGTTAGCATTCATTGTAATACTGTCCCATGATAAATAAATATTGGTCATGTAGTGTTAAAAAGGCTAGAAATACCGTTTTAAAGTAGGAAACAAATGTTATATTTGAAATAAATAGAACGGAATTATCTGCCAGATATGACATACAGTAAGGTCAGTCACGATTATCAAAGAGTCATGAAACAACTATGTCATAAAAACAGTATATAAAGTAAATAAGTGGTATTTCCATTTGATTACATTGCACAGGGTTAGAAGGGCCAGGCACAAGATGGCCGCCAGAATTGCCATTCGTTCCACCTTATTACTATGGCCATGTCGCATCTAGACTTTTATTAAAGATCTTTGGCTACAACATTACGCTAAGATCTCTGTTTGGTCTGATTTGAGTAATAACCAGCTGACTAAACCAAGCTTGATGCAGACATACAGATTTTGAGAGCAGGAGAATGGTGGCTCTAATAGCGTGACAGACATGAGATATTGTACCTTAGAGATAAAATGTATAGGGAAAGAAAAGAAAAAAAATGACTCGCACGACAGCTTGCAGCATTAGCATAAATTTTCTGACGGGTACCACATCCGTATCACGCCTTAAACAACCCGCGGCTGACACTCGCCGCAGATCCGGCATGCGATGTGGAACACGCAGCCTGTCATGGCCGCCGCATGTTTTTGTATTCTTCGGCGGCGTGTTCCACCTGGATGATCTCCCCCCTCCACAGCCCATAAGACTGCGGAGGGAATCCTATTTAGCTCCACGCCACGACATGACAAGGTGTCGGCTCCCCGCGCCAAAAAAAAAAATCCGAAGGCGTGTAGATGAGCGGGAGGAGATAAGGATGGCGACGTGCATGCTTTAGGCTAATGCGCGGAGAGAGTCAAAGTCGACAGCTAACACGGAGAATGCACGGGGCTCAGCGGGGAGTGAGTGGCAGGTGAGCGAGAGGAAACAAGCGCTTTAACAATCGCTGGAGGAGCAGAACAAGAGCAGTGTGATAACAACAAACTCAGGCTTCAGTCAACTCCCTTCAAATACACTTTTTTTTTTTTTTCACGCAGTCTACCAGGATTGCATCACTTACAGCCGCGTTTTAAGCACAAAAGGCGGCGTTTTCTTATGAGCCGAACCCAGGTCTGTTAATATTTAATGCTGGATTTTAAAACACAGGTTTTCTCCATATAAATTTTACACCGCAGTGTTTCTTTGCCTTCTGCACAAAGCGTTCAGCATTTGGTGGCGAGCAGGGCCTCCCTCCAAGTTCCGATCGATGCTTGGGGTGGGAGAAAGCGCGGGGAAAGCGACGTCAGGCGTAGTCGTAGGTTTAGCTCACCGGGATAGTCGCTCGACCTCTGATACAGGAGTTTTACCTTTGTATCTGCATGAGCTTTTTTCCCATGACAACGACACATATACACAGATTCAGAGAGACGTCAGACTATGTGACGTTCATGACCGACCGGCTCGTTTGAACGGAATCAATTCTAGTCAATTCTACCCCAAACTTCCCCGAACGAACACAAGAACAACAATGGAGCAGACGACACAAGTCAAAGCTAAATGCATGCAAATAAAGGCGGCTCTGGACACCAGCGGAGAGGCAGAGACTTTCTGACGATCTGCTGCTTCACAAAGGCCGTGTGTTGTGTTTTAAGAGGACGCGGTGGAGTTTTCTTTCCCACTTTCCTCCGGTCTGCTCCTGTGCCTTTCTCACACTCTGCTCTGAGCGGACCATTTAACTCCGCCCCTTTCCCTTGAGTCTCCATGGAGACGGTTGAAGACGAGAAAACTAAAACACTTTTGAAAACTCCATGGCTCATTAAGAGGTTTTACTTTTGAGAGCAGACAAGGAATATCTAAAACCGAAATAACATTTTTAAATAAAGGGTTATGTTTTCTTAATGGGCATAATTGTAGTTACATTATGAAATATTAAAGAGCAGGACTCAGCAGTTTTCTTCAAAGATCAGGAGACTTTTTAAAGTTTATTTCAAATAAAATTGATTAAAATCATAATTGTCCAAACAGAGTAAAAAAAAATATATATATATTATTTTATTTTTTGGCCATATCGCCCAGCCCTAGTTGTGTCGCAAGAATTTACTTGTCTTTCCGGTATTATCAGTCTCATTGTAATTTTAGATTATTTGAATTGAATTTAAAAAGGGGCCATTTGTCGATCGTGTCTTTAAGCTTTTAAAATGTTATTTTGAAACGAGTCAGTCTTTTCAAGGTGCGTTTTTTACTTCACATTGAGCCATAATTTACTAAGTTGCCTAAAATATATTTAATTATTCCCATTTGCCACCAGTGCTGGGAAAGTTACTTAAAAATTGTAATATATTCTATATTAGTGATTACAGCTCTAAAAATGTAATAATAATGTTATATGTAGTAATAGTAATATGCTTGCCTTACATATCACTGTTTCAAAAAGTTGCAGAGTTACACTACTTTGAGTTACTTTTGGCAAAATATAAACTGTAATAATGCCATCGAGCAAAAGTCAGAGATTTCCTTTTCCTTTGCTTTCCCCGATTCTCTCGTTTTGAGAACTTTAAATAAACATAACAGCAGATCTTATACACCAGTGTCCAACTTGATTTGTTTTGCTGCATTATATTTGGGCGGAGTTTGGTATTTGAATTGAACTTGAATTGTAATGACTAATATGTTCCTGTTTTTTGTGTAAGTAATAAAAAACAAGCTTCTTTTGTAATACGTCACCCCCAACACTGTTTTCAATAGTTCAACAGCATGTACTTCTCAAACTTACCCACAAACCTGCTCCTACATTTGTATATCAAACAGACAGTCTGCTGACATCCTTAATAGGGATATGCAGGTTACAGGTTTCTTTAAATGACAAAAAGGCTGAATCTAATCAAACTCCAGGGAGAATGCATCGTGGACGTAGAGCACCGGTGTTTAGGAGCCAAAACACCAGCCACAGAAGGTCAGTGGCCAGTTTACCTTTGTGCTGATCTGAGGCTCAGATTAATGAGGAAAGAGAGGGACGCCAGAGAAGGCATCTGGCAAAATCCTGCGAAATAAATCAAGCAAACGAGATGTACCGCCGTGGCTTTCCACTTCAGCAAGCCGGAATCAAAACGATATTGCCTTTGTAAATCATAACAATGAAATTCGAGACACACAAGAAAGAAAGAAGGAAGAGGGATACGGACTAAATACGCAGGATAATGGAAACGTATTGATAAAGGTTTAACACCGGGGTGTCCAACTCATTTGGATCGTGGGCCGAAATCCAGGTCCCTTGGCGGGTCGTGGGCCACATATAACGTGATCAATATGCGCCCGTATGTTTTATTGAGCTATGATGTTAAAATAGAGCTGATTTGGTCAAAAGCCCATCAAGACTTTATAATAATGGTTCACACTTGTATTGCGCTTTACAAGCCTGTGTCACAAGTTTCTCAGAGTGCACTATAGTCATTACTCTCCACACTCTGTCGCGGTAAGCTGCTATTGTAGCCACAGCCGACCTGGGGCAAGCTGTCCATTTCCCACTTGGCTATAATATGCTTATATCCTATCTCTTATTGTGTCAGTTCCATCTGCTGGACACGTGTGGAATTCTTTCCTTTTTTATTTTTTTTATTTAAGCTGCCCCCTAGTGGCTGGAATGAGCAAACTGGTTATTTCTTATTTATTTATTTATTATTATTCTCCATCTGTGAGATCAATAAAGTATCATCTATCTATCTATTTCCTTCAAAATGCATAACTCCGCACAAGAATGGGCTCGAAACTTTCTTTTTTTTGACATACTCAGGAATTCATGCTCTTACAAGTCAGGGGCCGGATTAAATCATCTCATTGGCCGGATTTGGCTCGCGGGCCGCCAGTTTCACATAACATGGTTCATAAAAAAAAAAAGATTTAAAATGCCTGAATGAAGCTTAAAGGGACTAGATGCAAGTTGGTCATTTTGTGCTCACTACTGCCACCTCAGGTCTTACGCGTAACTGCAGCTTCTACATTAAGCTCGTGCATGACGGCACTTCAGACCCGAAGCAACAACTTTTTGAGTGACTGTAGCATGTAGAATTTTAAACTCCGAATAGTTCCTTTAAGGTGAGACACTGCAGGTGAATAGGGGAAAAAAAACTATTTAGAGATATCAATTTGAAACTTTTGCTGAGTATAAGGCATAAAGTATGAGGCACTTTGAGCATAAAATGGTCTATACTTTCAGCTACAAAATCTAAATAAAGGATAGACCCAGGTTCAAATGTATTTTATTTTATTGACATATTAGTGACAAAGATTTTTTTGGGATCTTGTTTAGTTTTTAAATCATAAGTGAAACAATCTGTAAACTTTTGCCTTGTTTTTTGGGTTCAAAGCTGAATAAATCAGGCTGGGAATTAGATATTAAAAAATCCCTCTGAAAAAAATCTTAAAACTCTTGTTAAGCCCAAGACTGGAAAGTTTGGAGTCTGTAGGAGCCTCTTAAGTGGAGATGTCATTACATGAGTGGAACAAAAACCTCATTTAGAGAAATGCAGCCCCAAAGTTTTGTAACAAGTGTGCGACACATTTCTCCGCTCTTCCGTACCGGGCATCTCGCAGGAGGAAAAATATCATATTTGAATTTTACCGTCATCGATGGCACCCTTCAGGACACGTAGATGTAAAATCTGTCAATATTTGAGAATGAATACAAGGGGAAAATACGGCTTTGAGTGACATGAAAACTAAGGTGTTCTGGGAGGAAATCTCCCCTTCGACTGCTGCGTGAACAATCAATGCTTCCACCTGCCGCGTCTCGCCTTAACATACAACCTCACCATACAACCTCACCATACTGTCCCTATTCTCCTTCATGCACCGTTCTGAAAAGCAGGAAAAAAAAGAAGCTTGCTGCTGCCCTTGAACAACCCACATTGCAGTACAACTATAAATGTTCATTTCGCGTTGAGGCAAGATCTCAAATTAAACGCTTCATTTATCCCCTGACAAGTCCCGAGTTTAAATTACAAGGTTAGCTAACACTTTTGCTTTCCCCGGGTGCATAAAATGTTTGCTCATGTAAAAAAAAAAAAAAAATCCCTCAAGGTCATTGCACAGCAGTCAGGAGGCAGCGCGGCTCACCGTTTGATGCCCGCACTCTAAACGGGGAGATTTAGGTGGGAGGTATTAGTGAGAGCTCATTTGACATTGGCAGAAACGACTCAAACGGCTGCATATCTTCAGAGGGAGCGGATCTGGAGGGAGGGGGGGGGGGGGGGGGGGCTGGAGTCCGTTGCACCTGCGCCCAGGGTGGAGGTTACTGGCTAAAACCTTTTTAAATAGTGTCGTGTCTCTGCAGAGCTGCCAAAATCGGGATTAGAGGCGCGTCGGGTTGATCAAAAATGTGAACGCGCTCCTCTGGGTCACCTTAAACCGCCGTTATGCAGTCGCAGAGAGGAGCTTTATGGCACCGAGCGGAGGAGAGTGCACTTTAGTTTGGGACAAGGCCCTGCAGCGACTAATATACTGTCTAATGTTTCTTGGTTATATCGGGGCAGCGCTGCACAAAAAGTCATCTGCTGTTATTTTAAAGTGTTCTCTCAAACTGATAGTTGTGTGCGCGTTTCAAGGGGGAACGCTTTTGCTACTCTTGATTTAACATGTCATCGAAATCATCTGCAGTCCATCAAGAAGAACTCCAGAAAGACGTCCACTGAGACGTCAGGAATGAAAGAGCGGTCACTGTTTAGTTAGACGTTTGTGTGAATGTGTCTCTTAAAGCAGAACTAAGTAACTTGTTTAGCTTAATAAATCTTTTCCCTCTGGGGGTAATACTCTGGTCAGAAAACCACAATTGCTTTCCCTGCTTCGACCCAGAGTCACCAATACACACTAATGGAATCACGAAGAAGAAGCTAGCAGGCTATGGTGCAAAGCTAACTGCGGGCTAGCACCACTTAAACAGTATCTACAGCCAAGTTTGAGTGAAAAAAATTATCTTCATTGTGTAGTTGGATGTACAATATGCCTCTGTCCCTTTGTCTTTTCTGTCAGAGTAGTATTTACTCTCACGGACAATTAATGAGTAAAAAAAGGTAACATGCTACGACACCTGCAGTGGCGCTTATGGCCTCTAGGGGCAAGAGATACTTAGTACTGCTTTAAGGCGAGACACTGCAGGTGAATAGGGAAAATAATCATAATTTAGAGATATCAAAATGAAACTTTTGCTTAACATCACTGATGTAAATATGAGGAAATAATGTACGGTAAGCTTTCTGTCATTATTGGGTTTTCATATAAAAACAGGGCCATGCCAAAAAAAAAAAAATGCCCTAAATTTCCTATATTTTTGCAGACGAAATCTGAATAACGGATTAAGCCAGATTCAAAGGTATGGTTTTATTTTGTTGAAATATTAACAACAAATACTTTTTCACAGGGGATTTTGGACAATTTTAAAATATGCTGTTTATGAGTGGAAAAATCTGTGTTTTTTTGAAATTCACAACTCTATGAATTAGACTAGAGAGGAGATATTCAAAAATCAAAGGATGGAAAATCTGAAGTTTGTACGAGCTGCTTACGTCGAGACACTGTCGCCACAATGAAAGAAAATGGCCGTTGAAATGACAATTCCCTATGGAGAAACATTAAATTACCATGTTTGGATTATAGATACAGATGGCATCACATCATAGAAGGGGGCGTGGCTTTGCCGAAATAGAATATTTTGGGAAACACAATTTTCCACTGTTTTTAGCCATTTTCTGGCGGAATATGAACGTTTTTTTATCACACATAAAGTGTAACTCGGGCCCATATGGATATTTTCTCACAGCAGATTGGTCAGTAAAGGTGAAAAAACGGCAGACATAGCTAGCCGTTAGCATTAGCACGATGCTAACATGAAGCATCATGTTAGCATTCTCTGTTATTTATGTATTTATGGACTGGTGAACCACTTTGCTCCTCTCCATGTCTTTGTTTCTTTATTTAGTAGAAAACTAAATTCATAATTCAACATTTATTGAAGTAGTTTATGAATAATTAGAGAAAGTTAAGGGTCAAGTTTTGTCTTTTTCATACACTGGCATGAAAATGTGAAGGGAGAAAACTGGCAAAATAATCTCCACACTGACCACCGATTTTTGCATCTCCCATGGTCCTACGTGAGCGCTGTCCTCGCCTCCTGCCCAAGCTCCCGATCCATAACGTGAACATTAGTAAAATGAGGATACCACACTGTGCGTGCCGACATGACAACACACAACAGCCTCGCACTTACACAAACCCTTCAACCGCCTTTGTTGCCCAGTTAGTTAGGGCCATTCCCCCGTCTATATTTATCATCATGTAGCTGCCATGTTGATGCCAGAGGATAAACTGCTGGGTCGACTGCTTTATAAAAGTCAGCACTTTCACTTATTTGTTCGGGGACACACAAGAATTGCCGACTAAACCTCTTTTACTTTTAGCAAAATGAGCCATGCTAAACGGCCCCAGCGGATCATGTCAAAACCAGGGAAAAGAGCTGCGGTTTTGTTCCATGAAAAATCAAATCTACACGCAGTCACGAGATGACAAAGTGCTGAGGGGTGAACTCAAACATCCTGACAAGCAGTACAATACAATATTTTGTTAAAAGGATTTTTTCTCCTGCCGCTTTTTTTCTCTCAAGAACTACCACTACTTCTACTACGGCTACCTGCTGGATTTATAATGTCAATTACAAGCTTGGTTAGCTTCTTAAAGCACTTAACATTATGTCCACTATCCATTCACTGTGCTCAGTGATTGTAAGCTACACTCTGGTCTCCAGCAGTATGCCCTGGCCACAGTGCCTCTGATACTACTACGAACACTGCAACTATTCCAAAATACTCTGCCGCTACAAAAAAAAGTCACACGCTCTGATATTTTGTGGGACGGCCTTTCGCTTAGATTACACCTGTGGCCTTGTTTCAATGAGCTTCTGCAATGTTGCATTAATCTCTTAACCCCCACCTGAACCGAGCACATTTTCTCCAGTCTGGCTTTACCCAAATGTGAAAGTTTCTAGAAAAAAAGCGCCAATATAGCAACGAAAACGAGGATAAAAACGTGACACACAAAAATGACACGAAAAATGTTTGACACACGAAATGTAGCAAATGTGGCAAAAAAGCGACAAAAGAAGCAATAAAAGAGTGACAAAGTAACAATAAGGAAGGAAGTGGACAAAGTGACAAAAAACCACAACAAAAAAAGCAATGAAACAGAAACCAATGAAAAAGCGACCAAAACATGGCAAAAACTCTTCAAAAATGTGACAAATATGACTTGAAAATGCAACAAAAAAGTTAGGATCAGCTTTGTAGGCCTTAGCTTTCAAATGAGGTCCTACACTGTAGCCAAACTGGAGAAAATGCACTGCGTTAACATCGGGGGTAAGAGGATAATTCATCACCACAATATTGTATCGATGATGGGAGAGTGTGACCACTGACCCAAGCCTTCTCCAGCACATGCTGAAAATTCTCAATAGGGTTCAGATCCACTCTTTCACAATGTGAGCCCGATGAATCCTGACATTGTCATCTTGGAATATGCCCGTGCCATCAGGGAAGAAGCCGGTCATTCAGCATTTAGTGTTGGTGAACCTAGACCTGGTGAGTTAAATCCAGGCGGTGACTTCATTTTTGGTCAGGCAGTGTATAAAAAGTGCAGTGAGGAAAGCCTTTTCTTTCAACCTGGAGCTTCAAAGAGTTTCTTCATAACTGGTGCCTGCTAATCAGTGCAGATGGACTCACAGTTTTCCAGGCACCGGATCGATGAATACTACCTGCCAATCCCCCCCAAGGGAGCAGAGTTTTTTTTTATCACACAAATCCAAAAAAAGACATCAAAAACAAGAAAGAAATGTGTTGCACATGTTTTTGCTGCCAAATATAGTATTGATTTTTGCCTGGTGTTTTGACAGTGGAGGTTGGAGAGATAACCAAGCTCAGCTTAAAAGAGAGACAACGTTTTCACGATGTCAGCATGAAGGCGTGTTCAGATTTAAAAGTACACCCCTAAGGTTTACCTTTTTCGATAAAAAAAATATATGTATATATTGGGTCAACCATGTATTCCTGTTGTCATTCTGTTAGACGGGGCTATGAAGGGCTGGCTGTAACGACAATGGGGCATAATGACAAAGAAATGCTCAGCCACGTCTGTAGTGAATAACTTTAGAGCCTTTCTGTCCAGATGCAGGACATTCCTTCGAGCAAATCGCTTCCATTCTCAGATTCCACTCAGCATTTTTCTCTCAAATGTAGAACACGGCAAGAAAGGCTGCATTATATTCTAAATCTGAGTTGTTTTGACCAGTTAACACTTAACTAACAGTTGGGCATTTGACCTAGATTATTTCACTTGTTCTGGGCTGTTTCTGACTCGATTCAATACATTTGATCTTCATTTTAGGTTGATTCAGTATCTGCCAGTGGGACAATGGCAGTTTTACGATCTTACTTCAAACAACATTACCTTAGAACCAGTGAGAAATGTCCTCAAAATAAGTAAACTTGGTCCGATCGGGAAGAAAGCCAAAATGCGTGAAAACCGCTCAAAACCAGATTCATATTCTCAAATGAAGTAGTTTAAATCAATGCTTGATATTTAGTAAAGACATGATCATTCAGAGGTATCTTCTCTTACTTTCGATTAAGACAGACCATGGGCCAGGCTTTGAAGTGAGATTTTTGAGATTTTCCGAATGATAGAGCTATGCGCATTCGCCACTTGCGAGAGGGCGTTGCAAGAGGAGGTGACGGCTCTGATGGGAGCACTGCTGACGTTCATTTCCTCATTTAGATCGCACTGCCTTGAGTTTTTCCTTAAGGGTTCCACTACAGGCTCTCACACGTCAAACCAACAACTTTATTAAACCAATTGTGAGCTGAACAATGTTTATGTCTCGAGAGAAAGAAAGGGCTACAGCCTCTGATTGGAGGACAAATTGTGTCTCCACCTCAAGTACTTCCCGCTTAAATGCACCAAGTCTGGAGTGGTAAGATCTCAAAGGGCGCTCCTAATAAGGGCAAAATGTTGCTCTGTAGTCTGCGTTTCGAAACACAAGATCAGGCCTCATGTGTTTCTCTCGGTTCGTCTACCTGTCCATCATGGCCATGGGAACTCGAGGAGATCGGTTCCAGAGTCTTTGAACTAAAAAGGAGACGACTTGGATTGCGGGGCTACTAGCGTGACCGAACCATCCATCATACGGTCTATCGATTTAATTTAGGACAAATGCTTACAATCGTCATTTTCGCTCTCTCGCGGGCAATATGCTCCACTTTGTTTTGTTTTCCACTCAGAAGGACGTCCCAGAAGACTTCCTCTTGGCAGATTCATCTGGGGTGGGTGCCATGTTTGTCTGGAGACCGGAGATGCCCTGGAGCAGAGCCATGAGTGGGCCAGGCTGTTGACTTTCTCTCTGTGATCTTTATGTCATGTGACTGCTGCAGTAAAGTCTTTTCAGCAAACGACTTATACGGAGAAAAATGTGTTTTAATGACGTTCGCGTACATGCCAGATAAAGCGCGGCACTTCTGAAAAGACACGACTTGTTTTCCTTTTTATACAAATTGCTTGAAGGAGGTCATTGTTGAAAAAGTTGGGAAAAACATAACATTTAGTGGTGTCGATTGAAAACTCCTGCTGTAGATTACTCACATAAAAATGAGGAACAAAATGTCTTGCAAGTTTTCTGTCATTTTATGTTCTCATATCAAATAAGATTTTTTTTGCAATTAAGGCAGTGTTTATCCTCGAAATTGCAAAACTAATGGTAAGCCCAAAACTAAACAAATTAATGATCCTAATTACACAAATTCACTCTAGTCAACTATATCCAAACTTTACAAAAATCTGACAGTAGAGGCATCTCCACAGATTATATTAAAAGGCAATGGGAGAAATATTTGTATTATTATTATTATTATTATTTTTATTATTTTGTGCTAAAATAGTTTTTTATTATATTGCACTTATGGAAAGCACTTTGGTTCAGCGGGCGCTGTTGTAAAGCGCTATACAAATAAAGGTTGATTGATTGATTGATTGATTGATTGATTGATTGATTGATTGATTGATTGATTGATTGATTGATTGATTGATTGAAAGAAAGAAATGAACATAGACATAACAAACGATCAAAGGGATAATATTTGTGAGTAGTAGCAACAAACTGGAGAATTATTTAGTGGAAATACAATATTCCACGATTATTCAAACGATTATTTGTTGCCTTAAAAAAAATGTCTTTATTCTATTTATATATTTATATATATAGTTTTCTGAACAGTCATAAAAGTACAAATGATTTCAAGTTTGCCTCGATTAAGGAGAGGTCTCTGTTTCACACCTGCCCCCTGCTGGCCAGCCCTCACACCTGCGCAAGTAAACTGAGCAGCGCGGCCTGATGACACCATCACACAGCGCCGTTTGTTTTTATGTCAGGCAAAAGCATGAGCCATGGCACGTGAAATGCGAAGGGAAAATAATAAGTCTGCTTTGCAAAAAAACAAAAATCTTTCTTTTTAGTCTTTTTTTTTCTCGATTATGCTAATTTTGTAATAATCAAAATTGTAATCGAATTTTGATAAATTGCACAGCCCTAGCTGACTTTATTACAGACTACACTCCCTAAATCAGAGCCTGTGCTGGATTTAACCAGAGCTAAATGTTGTTAGTGCTGCAGCATGGAGTCTGCAGTGTTTCCAACATACAGGCTAATGTTGCTAATGTTGCTAACTAGCCGCTAACTCGAGGCTAAAGGTGCGTACACACCAAACGTGCGTCCACGCCCCATCTGCCTCTCGTTGGACGCCAAACAACGCCGCTTCACACACGCGACAAACGCTTGTTTGCTGGCGCGTGAAGGTTGGCAAGCGTCAGACATGGGAGGCGTGTCTGGCCACCGGTTGTTGAGGGCGCACTCACACTTGACATCCGAACCTGCCACTCTCGAGCTCGTTTGAGGAAAGGCCTGGATGCCCCGAACGGCCCGCGCTCACACTTACACAAACGAACCGAGCTGTGGCCGAACACGAGGAGTTGTTTACAAGTGCACGTGAGCAGCAGCAGCGCAACATAATGAGGAAGGAAAAAAAACCTAAACAGCTGCGTGAAATAATGTCTACTATGAGCCCTGTCAAATCTCTTCACTCCACTTTTCTTTGCATTTTACTACAGTTTAACAAAAAGGGCTGTGGTGAATAACAGTCGATTTTAATAAAGCAGAGAAATATAGAAGTGTGCGTCCATCTGTCCCGCCAGCTGAGCCTTTCTTTGGAGTCATATACAGCCTGAACAGAAGATATGACGCTCAGTTTGTGTCATTCATTGCTGCTTCGGCCACTGGTTAAACAGCTTTATGTTGGTGAACTCCTGGAAGTCTACGCTTTACGTTACAACAAAGCACTTAACACGAACACGCACCAAAATCACAAGTGATAAAAGCACCCGCAGGTTTTATCTGTCCGACTAAAGCCTGCGGCTAAACCGGGTACAGCAGCAGAGAAGCTCGGACACAGGGCGGGAGAAGCGCAGCCGCTCCCGTATAGTCAGCCCGAGACGCGCGTGAAGCGGCCAGGGCGTCGGGAGTGAGCAGTCGGGGAGACGAGCGTTATGTGGCCGGGGGTCCGGGGAGCCGCCCGGGAGAGAAGCGGTCGGGGGCCGGGGAGACGAGAGCGAGGCAGCCGCTGCTCTGTTTGATAAATACAGCCTTTTCTCACTGTTTTACGTGACAAATGCACCCGCCCACACAACCGCCGCTTGTATCCGTGCGTGTGCGCATACACGAGCAAACGCGAGCCGCGCTCTGGCCCCCTCCTCCAAGCGGCCAAAGTCCGGAACCGAGTCCGACTCGGGCATGGTTTGTTGCAGGTAACAGGTGACGCCTGAGCCCAGTCAGCATCCCTGATTGGTTAACAAAGCATAAATGAACGCACGTGTAGATTGGATTACTTGAGTGCATGAAGCAGTGGGCGTGGCCTCCCTGTTCGCTCACCGCGCTGTTCTCCCTGGCTTTGACGCGCGTTCTTCCACATCCGCTCGCGTTTGCTACGCTCAATACGCGCGGACAGCTTTGCCTGCATTTCGAAGCGCGTTGAAGCGCCTCTACATAGGGTTAACATGGAAGTTGGAGGCGTGGACGCTTTTGGTGTGTACGCACCTTTACAGTTCTGGCGATTTTCTTGCCGTGAGATGTAAGGAGGGTGCATGTGACCTCGTGGGAATATGCTTAGGGTTAGGGTTAATAATAATCACCACAAAGGGGGGGGGGGGGGGGGGGGGAATGTCGGAGTAAAAAATGGAAATGCCCCCAACTAGACCTCAGTGTTGGAGTGTCCGGGGGTGTCGAAACGATTCTGAAATGGCAACGTGTAAGCGGGAGGAAAGAAGCCTGTCACACTCACATTTTTTGGACTGAAGGCCTAAGACCTTTTTGGACTGAAGTTGGACATAAAATCGAAGAAATTGTGTGATTCAGGATTCCTCAAACAATGTCAGTGTCACGAGCCAGTCATCTTTCTGCTTTCATGCGTTGCCGACTTCTTGGAAGAGCACCCGGAGTTCACAAGTCTTTCACACTCGTGGGACTCACAGCAGCGCTCATTTTCTACTTTCAATGTTAGTGTTATACTTTGGGGATCTTCCCATTGACTTGACAACAAAGGCACAGTGTTAGCGCTCGTGTTTCACAGCCAGAAGGTGCAGGATTGATTCCCACCTGGACGGGGCCTTTCTGTGTGGAGTTTGCATGTTCTACCCATGTCTGCGTAGGTTTCCTCCGGGTACTCCGGTTTCCCCATCACTAAAAACATGAACAAAAGGCCAGGATGTATGAGAGTGTGTTTGAGAGTGCTCATGAGGGACGACAGATGGAAATCCTGTGGCTTGTTCATTAACATGCACTGTCCAAATAAACCAAAAAGATTTGTCACAGTGAAAAAGGCAATTACAAGGAAATGGCTTCAAGTCGATCCACCAAAGGTCAAAGACAGGCTGAAGGTGGTTGAGAAGACCTATCAAATGGAAAAAATTACTTTCATGCTGAGGCTAAACTTTATTTCTCAAGATAGGACTAAATATTTTGAAAATGTTTCATATCCAAAATGTACCCCTGTTAAAGCAGTAACTCATGCTCCTAAAGGCCAATGCACCACTGCAGGTGTCGTAGAATGTTGCAGCTTTTTACTCATTAATTGTCCGTGAGAGTAAAACAGAAAAGACAAAGGGAGAGAGGGATAATGTTCATCCAATACTTTTGGTAAATGGTATATGGTCTCAACTTATATAGTGCTTTTCCACCTACATTAGGCACTCAAAGTGCTTTACAGCATGGATCCACTCTCCCACGCATACTGTCATTCATACACCAATGTACACTGACACTGGGGGCAATGTGGGTGAAGTTTCAGGAGGTGGGATTCGAACCCTTGACCTTCCAATCACAAGACGACGCGCTCTACCATCTGTGCCACCGTCGCCCCATTCCCAACTTTTATTTTTTTCACTAAAACTTGGCTGTAAATACTGTTTAAGTGGCGCTAGCCCTGAGTTAGCTTTGCCCGTTAGCTTCTTCTTCGTGATTCTGTTAGTGTGTATTTGGTCTCCAACCCGCTGCAGGGAAAGTTGCAATTTTGGTTTTCTGGCCAGTGACACCAGGGGGAGATGAAAGACCCTCCAATCATCCCATTAACACTTGTATTACCCCCAGGGGGACTACGGAAAGTAATTTTTAAGGTAAACAAGTTAGTACTTAGTACTGCTTAAATCTACTTAAATCTGTAAACAACGAAAATTCAATGTAGATTCCTGCCGATTGTAAGTGTTTTGTTCTCTGTTCACTTTATTTCTTTTTAAATAGAAAACTTTCTTGAAAAATAAAGTAATAACTGACAGTACACAGTAATCATTTATTGGTGTGTAGGCACCTTTACTCATTGAAAATATAGGGAGGTGCTCGAGAAGACTCTGACGCTGCCATCATCACTATATCTTTGTGGAATAATAAGCTCCGAACTTGGCCAAAGCTCATCGAAACAATCTACAGAGAAGGCATCCCCTAATCAAAGCTAAAGTCGGTCCAAAAGAGAATGACGAGTGTGCAACCTCTTTATGGAGTCACACATTTCTTCATCAATTGTTAATTATGTGTCCAACCGAACGCAACAGGAGACATTTCTTAAAGAGTGACACGCAGACAATGAGGTAGGACGGAGAAAAAGAGAGGCCATTTTTATTGATTGTCCCCGCTGTTTTGTTAATGAGCTCATGAAAGCAGCAGTGAGTGTTTTTACAGCGGGACGGAGAGACAGCGAGAGGAGACGAGGGCGAGGAGAGGACACTAAGTGGTCATCATTCGGACAGAAGGCATTTGCAGGCTCACCAGAGGAACCGGCTGGACAATAGAACAGCACGGCGGCGAGAGGGGCATTCACACAGCTGTCAGACGCCTCCAGCACCGGCAGCACAGTCACACCTGTTGCATCGGAGCAATGGAAAAACGCATGTAAAGAGATCAGACACGGGGTTGGAGCTTCATTCCAATGGCAGAAATACACGTTGTCAATGCTAAAAGGTCAATTGTGGATTTTTCTGTGGCGAGTACGGATATATGATTGATTTAAGTCATTTTTTAACAAGATCTACAGTCATATGCATGAACTCACTGCTGCAATGCTCAGCTTTAGAAACCTATATAATGGAAGAACAAAATCTACAGCCATTGCATCCACCACGGGTCTGAGACAGCGGGGCACCCAAATTCACAACAGCGTCCCCTATGGAATAAAGCTAACGTGCTAAGCAGTTCCGTGTTAAAGCAGAACTAAGTAACTTGTTTACCGTATTAAATCCTTTTCATGTTAATGGGATGATTGGGGGGTCTTACATCTCCCCCTGGTGTCTCTGGACGGAAAACCACAATTGCAGCCTTCCCTGCTTTCGACCCGGAGGCACCAATACACACTAATGGAATCACGAAGAAGAAGCTAATAGGCTAACGGGCAAAGCAAACTGCAGACTAGTGACATTTAAACAGTCAAGTTTGAATGAAAAAAATATCTCCATTGTGTAATTGTATGTACAATATCCCTCTCTCCCTTTGTCTTTTCTGTCAGCGTAGTATTTACTCTCACGGACAATTAATGAGGAAAAAACGTAACATGCTACGACACCTGCAGTGGCGCTTATGGCCTCTAGGGGCATGAGTTACTTAGTTGTGCTTTAAAACGAAAGCACAAAACATAAAAATAGAACCCCAAATCCACAAATACAAAGGAAACTAAACCCGGTTTACCCCTCCCTCATGGTTTAGCCCAAAGTTTCAAAATGGCTCACAAACAGATCTTGTTTTTAACAGTGAGTATGAAGGGTAACAGTTACACGCTACACTCACCAAACCACTTCAGTTCCACGTTTATTTAGGAGCAAG
This sequence comes from Gobius niger, assembly GCF_951799975.1. Taxonomy (NCBI): domain Eukaryota; kingdom Metazoa; phylum Chordata; class Actinopteri; order Gobiiformes; family Gobiidae; genus Gobius; species Gobius niger. Next base: position 4,554,021 of record NC_136868.1, read on the forward strand.
TGTTCATTTCAACAACTATACCATCGTATATAGACATGTGTTAATGGAAAAGATAACGGCAGATAGCGGAGTTTGGAGAGGATGAAATGTATCATGTCAATATGACAAATCTGAATATGATTTACTTAGCAAACCCATAAAGGAAAATTGCTTTCAATAAGAGTCATGCAGTCGAACTAAGGGTATTTGCTTCATTAGTGGGTTGTGCTGTCACGGAAAAGGGGCGTGTTCGTTCCGTGGGGCCAGGGAGAGTCTGAAAGTCACAGCTCCAATTTATGTTTAAAGCATCATCAGTCAATATAATTATGTAATGAAATAATTTTGGGGGAGAAACCCATGGTGAACTATAACTCAGGGACAGGGGCTAGTAAGTTTGAAAATGTGTTCTATTTTATTTTGGATGTCTCTGTCTACCTAAAAATTGGTTGAAATTGTGTATTTTCCTCCCCCTACATGTTCCAGCCATGTCCTAATGTGTAGAATGAGCTCAGACCTGTTCCCCACACCTGCCTCTAAAATCCTGCACTGTCGCTCAAAAAGTTGTTAATTCAGACCCGATGCACCGTCATGGATGAGCTTAATATAGAAACTGCAGTTACGCGCTAGGCCTGAGGTGGCAGTAGCGAGTATAAAAATGACAACTTCCATCTAGTTCCTTTAAGAACTATAAATTGGCTAATATTGTGTGGCCGTGTTTGCCGTCTCCGCACACACAGTTTCCAGGTGTTCAAAGCTGCTCTGGGCTGGGTCGGTGGTGAATCGCTTGAGGAAGGCTTTTGATGAATTTAACCCGCCATTTGCTTAATAAAAATGAATACAGTATTACAGCGGTGAGAGAAATTATCATTATCTCGCACCCAAAGGCACATTACAGCACGGGAGGGCGGGCAGTAAACATGGCGGACGGAGCTGAGGAAACAGTGATAGGGTTTGCACATGTCCCAGTTATTGTGCAGATGCAGTTTTAGATTTAGTTATTGCAGTTTTAGCTGGATTTAGAGCGTCGTTCTCACGTCGGGAGTTCTTTGATAAGAAATAGTGTGTTTTTGGATTCAGGTGCAGTGTTATTGATCAGTGTTAATTTTGACAACATATTTTAATTTAGTTTTAGTCTTAGTCTTTTGACGAAAATGTAATTCGATTTTAGTCTAGTTTTAGTCAAACAAATATCTTCAATTTTAGTCTAGTTTTAGTCGACTAAAATTGTAAGTAAATTTAGAGAATTTACATGATCTGAGGCTCTTTCAGACGATAGAAGTTTGGATGATTTTAGTCTCTCCCTTTCATTTTTATTTAGTCTTATTTTAGTCGACTAAAATATGTGGACATTTTAGTCATAGTTTTAGTCTCATGAGAAACTTTTAATTTAGTTTTAGTCCAATTTTAGTCGTCAAAAATATCACTTTGACTAAAATTAAGACTAAATATTTTAGTCGACGAAATTAACACTGTTATTGATAACATGACACAAGATCTAATCTATAAATAAGCCACACTGTTGTATAAGCCGCAAAGGGTCAAGGCATATGAAAAAAGTTGTGGTTTAAAGTCCGGAAATTACAGTATATTCCAAAATGTTATGTTTTGAGCCTTTAAAAGTGTAAATTATAGAAAAAACCAAAGCCAGAATAGTTATGGTAGCTTAGTAAGTCATGGAAGTAATGGAAGTAAGTAATGGAGCTATACATGAAAGTATATTAAAGTGCTCTAATGTAAAAGTGAGTGAGTTTCTTAACGGACGGAAAGCGACATATTCTCTCCACCTCCACATCCTTCACACTCTCCTTCCCTCTCTTCCTCTCGACATGTTAATTTGCCCTGGCCTTTCCTCACTCGAGGAGATTGAACGCCACCGGGTGTTCGGAGTGAAGTTTTCACACGTGGCGAAGGAGCGTCAAGCCAAGTGGAAAATCCCTCTCCAATCTTCACCTCCTCCTCCTCCTCATTCGCACCTCGCCGCTCTTCCCCCGTCCCTCTCTGCCTTATCTTTAATAATCTCAGCGGGCGCGTCTGATTCGCTGACCCTCGCAGACCTGTTAATATAGATCCCCAGCACATTTCTCACCGTGACACTCTTACATATGCATGAGCTGGAGTGCACTACGACCTGTTGGCGGTTTAATATATTCGCACCTTATGTTCTCTACTACTTTATTACTGTTATCTTTAAGTCAGAAGATCCAAATGAGCGTAGCCGCACATGATACTGTTGACACTCTGGTTAAATAATAATCCAGGTTGAAGCGCGTGGTCAAACAAGCAGCAGCATTCTCTCTTTCAAACATAAAGCTCTGCTCGTATGTGTATTTCCCATCAGCGTTGTTGGTTTATTGAGTCTCCAGAGTGTGGTGTGACTCAGCTGTTGCTCAGACTCTGAATGTTCACGGAGACTTATTCAGCCTCACATTATTCTCTGGTTTCTTTCCAAAACGGAGATGGAGGATATTTCATTTCGGCGCAGTGTTTTACGGCGTTAAACCCAATGCATTAAGCCGAATTATTATCCGCTCCCCGTTAGATTTTTTTTTTGCCATTTTGTACCAATTTATTGCTCCGCCATGGTCCCTGCTCACTTTTCAACTTCTTCCTTGAGACTCACGAACTCAGAAAACACAAGCATGACTTGCAAAGAGTTTGTGCTGGTGCAGGAGCAGAGCGATCGAACGGATAAAGGCATTTGTATAAACTCTGAAAACCTGTTTCGCGGTGGTGCATCGATTGGTGGATTCACCTCAACGCGCAGTGGAGTTTGATTGACCTAATCGTGTCTGTTTTCCCTACAGCGCCATTAAAACTACATATCAAACCTTTTTTTGTCCCAGGTACCCAAGGCAAGGCAAGGCAAGTTTATTTGTAGAGCACAATTCATACACAAGGCAATTCAAAGTGCTTCACAGTTAAAGCAGCATAAAATATAAGAAAAACAAATACAATCAATAAAAACATCAACATAAAATTAATCAATTACAGTAAGAAGCAAGAGTGTAGATAAAATACTTTCAGTTATATGCATTTTTAAGTCTTATTTTGACTCGCTCTGTCTTGAGCACTATTTTTTCTTGATCGTTCACACAAAGTTACCTAACCTCTGTTTTGTCGCTCCTTCTCCTCTGGACATCAACATAAAAATGTATTAATTACAATAAAAGGCAAGAGTGCAGATAAAATACATTCAGTCATATCCATGGGTAAAAAGAACTGTTTTCAGCCTGGATTTAAACATTGTCAGAGTTGAGGCCTGTCTCACATCCTCGTGAAGACTGTTCCAGATTTTAGCTGCATGAAACTGAAACGCAGCCTCACCGTGTTTATTATTGACTCTGGGAACCACCAGGAGGCCCCTCCCTGAAGTTCTCAGGGCCCGAGATGGTTCATACGGCTCTAACATGTCAGAGATGGACTTTGGTGCTAAACCATGAAAAGACTTGTGCACAAGCAGAGCTGTTTTAAAGTCTATTCTCTGAGTGACAGGAAGCCAGTGCAGAGACCGGAGCACTGGACTAATATGGTCGTATTTCCTGGTTCTTGTCAGGACTCGAGCAGCAGCGTTCTGGATGTTCTGTACTTTGTGCATGTGCGAGAAACACAGAAATATACAACACACCCCTCTGGGCCCACCTGAATATGGGATTCTGAAATCTCATTACAACTTTACTGGTCAAAATAAATCAAATAAATGATAATTGCTTTTTCTCTTCTTCTCGTCCCTCTTAAATGAAGGACTTTTAAAGCGTGTGCCTTGGACTCGCCATTGTACAATTGCTCAAGGGTTCTTTTTTTTTTTTTGTATTTCACTGTCCTCGTCCTTGAAGAGCACCTGATGTTTTCACTATGGCTCACACCAGTGCAGCGCTCCCATTGCTGACGTTTTAATCTGAATGACTTTCTTTATTGGTATACTTGAGATTACTTTCAATCAATTCCCTTCGTTTCCTCATTGAAACATCTATTTTGGGTCTTCATAATAATAAGAAAAACAGGTCATTTCACTCTCCTCTCCTCTCTCCCTCTCTCTCTGCTTCACTCTCCCCTCTCATTCTGTCTCTCCTCTCTCTCTCCCTCTCATTCTCTCCTCTCTGATTCTGTCTCTCCTCCCTCTCTGCTTCTATCTCACTCTCATTCTCTCTCACCTCTCTCTGCTTCTCTCTCTCCCTCTCATTCTCTCCTCTCTGCTTCTCTCTCCCTCTCATTCTCTCTCACCTCTCTCTGCTTCTCTCTCTCCCTCTCATTCTGTCTCTCCTCTCTCTTCCGCTCATTCTGTCTCTCCTCTCTCTTTGCTTCTCTCTCCCTCTCATTCTCTCTCTGCTTCTCTCTCCCTCTCATTCTCTCTCTCCTCTCTCTGCTTCTCTCTCTCCCTATCATTCTGTCTCTCCTCTCTCTCCCTGCTTCTCTCTCTCCTCTCCTGTCTCTCTGCTCTCTTGCTCCCTCTCATTCTGTCTCTCCTCTCTCTTCCGCTCATTCTGTCTCTCCTCTCTCTCTCTGCTTCCCTCTCATTCTCTCTCTGTTTCTCTCTCCCTCTCATTCTGTCTATCCTCTTTCTCTGCTTCTCTCTCCCTCTCATTCTCTCTCCTCTCTCTCTGCTTCCCTCTCATTCTCTGTCTCCTCTCTCTCTGCTTCCCTCTCATTCTGTCTCTCCTCTCTCTCTCCTCTCTCTCTGCTTCCCTCTCATTCTCTCTCCCTCTCATTCTGTCTCTCCTCTCTCTCTGCTTCTCTCTCTCCCTCTCATTCTGTCTCTCCTCTCTCTCTGCTTCTCTCTCTCCCTCTCATTCTGTCTCTCCTCTCTCTCTGCTTTTCTCTCTCCCTCTCATTCTTTCTCCTCTCTCTCTGCTTCTCTCGCTCCCTCTCATTCTCTCTCTCCTTCTCTCTCTCCTCTCTTCTCTCTCTGCTTTTCTCTTCCTCTCATTATGTCTCTCTCTCTCCATCTCTCTGTCCCTCTCCTTCTCTCTCCCCTCTCTTCTCTCTCTGCTTTTCTCTTCCTCTCATTATGTCTCTCTCTCTCCATCTCTGTCCCTCTCCTTCTCTCTCTCCTCTCTCTGCTTTTCTCTTCCTCTCATTCTCTCTCCTCTCTCTCTCCATCTCTCTGTCCCTCTCCTTCTCTCTCTCCTCTCTTCTCTCTCTGCTTTTCTCTTCCTCTCATTCTCTCTCCTCTCTCTCTCTCCATCTCTCTCTCCCTCTCATTCTCTCTCTCCTCTCTTCTCTCCCTGCTTTTCTCTCCCTCTCATTATGTCTCTGCTCTCTCTCTCCTCCTCTCTCTCCCTCTCATTCTGTCGCTCCTCTCGTGGTCAGGACAGAGGAGCAGATCCCTGTGGTGTGATGCAGTAATGACTTCAGCCCGGGGCACATTCTGACACTTCACTCAGAGCAGTGACAGCTCTCTGCACAAACCACACATGAATATACAGTCCATCCATCCATCCATCCACCCACCCATCTATCCATACATCTACCTGAAGTATACGGACCTCTGCACATGCTGTACGCGAGATAAGCGCAGCCAGACGCCGTCCTCAGAGGAGAGCGGCTCATATGCACTTCTTCGTCTCCGGAGGGTAATGCAAATAGTGTGGAAGACAGCAGTATTATAGCCTCACGCAGACGAGCCACTGGTCCCAAACGGCGGTTCTTACACGGTGAATTATTGCTCTGTAAATTGGAATCGAAGGTGCGTGACCTGACTACCAGACCACCGTGGCTTTCCTGTGTGGAGTTTGCATGTTCTGCCTGTGTCTGGATGGGTTTGCTCTGGGTCGCACAGCGGGCTCCGACTTCCAGCTACCACTCGCTCTCGCTGCTCCTGGCAAGTTGCTCTAAGGCACTGGTCGAAGGATGGGTCAAATGCAGTGGGAAAATGACTATACTCATAAAAAAACAAAGATACAAACTGTCAAGCTCTTAAACTCTGAACAACATCATCATCGAATGCTGTAATGTTACTTTTTGATTTTATTTTTACAGTATGTGCTCTACCTGCATGTTTGTGTTTCCGCAAGCCATTTACTTTGCATTGTTTGCCAATATTACCACGTCAGACACAAAGCAGGGTTTCTACAGGTGGCAACAAGTCAAAGTTAATGCTGTGGAATGGCATTTTAAAACCTGAATACTACATTTCTAACGCCACAGATGTAAACGATCTTGGCATATTTCATTCCGGAAGATTTGTAATCATTCAATCAAACAGGGGAATGAGGGGAAATTTTGATTTTCAAAACCAAATCGGACACAACGGGCAACTTTTGTGAAAAAGATAGTGTAGAATTGTTTTAGAGTATTTTGTATTTTTTGATGAATGTTTGCAGTAATAATAGTGTCATTGAGCGAGTTCTGCCTCTAAAGCTGAGTGTCCACTGTGCGATTTTGGCCGTCTGCGACAAACGATCACTCGTCATGGGGAAAATCTTAGGGCGTAGCTCAAAATCGCAGATCATACAGTGAGACAAGGACAAAGATTTCAAATAGAACCGCTGTGCAACCAAAGACAAGCTGCGACCAACGTCAGGCAGTGTCTGATATTTTGAAAGGCTAGTCACCGAGTGAGCTTCCTCTCACTGCAACGGGGATCTCTGTCTGTGTCTTTTATCTGTAGTCATTACTATTCACATGGCGTCTCCTGTCCCACTCCCCCTCGGGAGTGCCTGTCTCGATCGAACGGAGGACTTCGGCTGAACGGTAGAACCCTGCCTACTGGAATTGGACGGTCTGCTGAGGGACTCCTATCGGCCCTGGGTCTATAGCCTGTCCGTCCATGGGAGTGGATCTTTCCTTCTGTGGTCCTTCCCATGGTTTCGCATTTTTCCCCCTGGGTTTTTGAGTTTTTCCTCGCCGTGCTGGAGAGTCTAAGGACCCGCTGCCGACGCTTACTTGGACATTATGTTTGCCTGGATACTTCATTCGCCTGAACTTTTCAATGTTATGAGCAACAGAGGCCAGGCATGTGCAGGTCGACTCCGCATTTTACAAAATAGCGGTGTTTATTTTCATCTTTCCATGAAAATAAACACAGCCAGCATGTGGCACTTGCCTCAACTAAACACACGCCTTCTGACGCTTGAAATGGAATGGACTTCCAGACAGTCTAACGCTAGTGGAGGACAAGAAGAGATTTAAATTTTTACTGAGAAAACTCTTACAAACAAATATGTATTGAATTTGGCGAATGAACGTGTCATGTGATATTCCTTTCTGAATGCAAATATGTACTACTTTTATGTACAGCTTTTATAGGATTTTAGTAGGATATACAGATGTATTGATGCGCATTTTGTATGGATTTAAATACTGTTTATACTTTTTGTGAATGCATTTAGTGGGACCCCAGGAAGAATAGCGACAGCATGACTGCGCTAATGGGGATCCTTTAAATAAACAATAAACAATAAACATGCTATGACGAAACTTTGGTCGTAGCACAGTGGGAGAGCAGCTCACGAATTTACAACACCCACATCGTGCAATGTGACAATCTTAGACTCGCACAGTGTACCCCAGCCATACACTGTGATTAAACAGTGTATTAAATCATTAATACAAAGGATTTAATGCCAGTGTGAATCCAATCAAATGCGTTTTAACGTCCAGGCCTTCACGTAGGCATAATGCTGTTTAATTCGCAGCAAACATTATCCATAATTATGTATGTGCACTCCACAACAACAAACGTCATCAGCTTCTTCTAATCCAACAAAACTGTTCTACCTGCATTGGCCACACTCCAATTGAGACATTAGGATTTGAAGAGCCACATATCTTCTGGTTCTGGCAGTTTGCACGCTCCGCTCATCCCTTTGAAAGTGTCTCCGACCGCGGCTTTGACAGGCCCAGCCGCAGCCTATTATCTGAAACCCGATTGGCTGTAATGCTGACCGAGAGAAAAATGCCACTGATGTGAAATGCTCCTTTGAATCAATGTCACGATTTAACTAGTCTGAACATTCTCATCCGGAGCGGACGCCGGCGCCTCAATGATTCCTTCTGAAGCAGAGGTGGGTAGAGCAGCCGTAATAATGACTCAATTAAGAGAAACATCGCTTAAAATCGGGAATTATTAGTAGTAGAAGTCAAAAAAATACACCGAAACCAAACACTGACGCCACATTTGGAGCGAACGCAAACAAATGCTAAAACTTTGAATAGGTTTATGAGGAAAAAACAGCAATAGTTAGTAAATGTTTGCCGTTGCTTGCTGAAAGTGTTCACCCCGGAGTGATTTTAAATATGCCTGCGCTCAATGAGATGCATCAAAGAAAGCAATTATCACCGAGCAGGAAGTACCTCGGAGGTGTAATGTCTGCTAAACAGGATCTGCATAAAGCTGCTCTGTGCACATTCCGAGAGTCACAATTAGCCGCAGACTTTCAGCTTTTTGCGAGCCGAATTCCTCAATGACCAGCAGGTAATTGAAACGTGCGTGATTTGCATTAGCAATGTAAAGATCTCTGGCATTGAAAATAAGCTGGAACGGCGCCCCGGGCCAAACTGGCGTGAATATTATTAGATGAGCAATTACTTTGTGGCTTTTCTCCCTCTTCTCGTTGCGGTGATCAGCATTTATTATCCAAACAACCAGATCGCTCGTTTGTTCCTGTAGAAATGTGTTGTCCGCAAACTTGAAAGAGCGCTTTAACGGAGCTCCGCCCACTGTCCTCACAGCGCTGTCGCCTCTGACTCTGCTCCATCGTCTCTCCCTTGAGTTTAAACTTTGATGCTGGTCTTCAACAGCACATACGGAGTAAATAATGACTGTAGAGACTTTGCAGATGCTATAAAGAGCCTCCGGATTCCAAGCTTTTGGCTAGTTTTTATTTTTTGGAAAATCCGTCTCATACACGTACATATACAGCTGATGAACAGATGTGTTTGTGCATTCAATAGCGTGTAGCGCAGCAGCTTCTCACATTTCCCGCTGTATTTCAGGTGAAGTCAGAATCATCACACACTGTAAAACTGACATCGTCCTGACAGAGGTTTCAGACTTTACTCTGCAGCCGGTGTCACAGCCCAGTGTCAGCGAGAGGACAGGCAGAGGACCAGGGGCTGGGCCTCAGAACCACAAACACTGGATTTGTATGTAACGCAGCCTAAAGTGCATATGACAGGTTTATTTCATTATTTCTATTGATTTTGATCATATTATATTTGCATTAAAATGAAGTTGATTTAATTGAGGTTTCATTGGTGACACAAAAAGAGGGAGAATTTCATACAACTCTTACTCATGACACATTGGCACAACATGAAAGCAAAATGAATAGTTTTAACTGTCACACCATGCTCTTGAAAGTTCAGCATCTTATAAACTGTTGAACTAAATAATGTCTCGTTTTGAAAATATTCATTTTTACAATTTTGTTGAAATGTAATTAGTTCATCTAAAATGTATGAAATTACACATGTTCTGTACAAAATTTCCTGACGGAGAACCCCCTCTCCCGGACCCTCCCAGGTGCTAAACACCCCTAAAGTTGGAACTCTAAAACTAGGCTCAGAACCACTGGTCTATGCTAATGGCCCCACAAACTCACGTACACACTACATTCACACCGGCAAAGAGTCTGAGAGCTGGGAATCCAACTGCAAACACTCCGATTATAGAATTGTTGTTTTGTTTTATGAGGATTCCCATTAGCTGCCCAAGTGACTAACTTCAAATAATAAAAGCGACACCCAAGAAGTGACTTCCTGTTTCGATCAAGCACACCAAAATAAAAGCACCATCTTATTCAGTAGTTCAGCAGTTCATTAGTTCAACTTTCTTTCTGCCTATTAACAGACAAACACTTCAAATGTGTATATTTACTGTAATAATATTCTTGTAATGAACTAATCAATGAGACGAGCTGTGTGCTTTTATTGTGGCGTGCTGGATCGAAACAGGAAGTCACTTCTTGGGCGGCGTTGTTATGATTTGAAGTAATGCACAGTTAATAAACCTGTCACTTGCCGTCCCCCTCGATCAAGGGCTTAGGGTCAGGGGTTAGGATTGGCAAGTGTAATGAAAGTTGTGTTTCATTCACACATATGTTAAGTTTTTCTATCTATCCATCTATCTATCTATCTATCTATCTATCTATCTATCTATCTATCTATCTATCTATCTATCTATCTATCTATCTATCTATCTATCTATCTATCTATCTATCTATCTATCTATCTATATATATATATATATATATATATATCTACTATCATCCCCTCTGTGGTCCAGACCCTCTGTAAGTGAGGAATGTAATGTCTGTAATATGTATGCTTATGTCCCCTTTAATCCAAGCTTGTATCAGATCAAATTCAGCGTTCTGCCTTTGTGTTGTATCCCTTTGTAACTCTCCGCAGAGGAACTCGACATAAGGCTGACCAATGCTCCAAAATACTGGAGACATTCCCTCAGTGATTGTTGCACTGCGGTGTATTTGAAACAAAACCACGGCGCTTTATCAACAAAAACCCTGGCAGCTTACGGGGTGAGCTCAGTCCGCGAATACCCCTTCAGCTTTATAATGCCAGAAACAATCCGGAGCAGTCTGCTGCGTCACCCGCGCCACTGTCTGTTTTTGTGCCTTTTCCCCCCAAATTAGCCCAGTCGATTGTAAAAACGTCATTCATGTCTTTTCCCATTGAGGGCTTCCAGATTAATTCCCCCTTTGAGAATCGGCGAGACAAAGCCACGCTCGGGAACAATACACAGAACAAAAGTTACATAACTCCATTGTGCATTTTCCCGAAGCCGTTCCAGTCAAAGCCAGGGACTTAGCCGCGGCGCTGTAATGCACTCAGAGATTGGTTTAATAAAGTGGAGAGAGACAGAGACAGAGAGAGACAGAGAGAGAGACAGAGAGAGAGAGAGAGAGGCTGGAGCTCGTGGCCTGAACTTGTGGTCTGAGAGGCAGGTCCGAGAATATTTTAATCCACACTTAGCAAAACGGGAACGTAGTGTTTTTACATAATGCTGTAGATTAGGGACTCCAGGATTTTCATGCTTGGTGCAAATGGGAAGAAATAATTTGGCCTGAAATGAGCAGAAAATGTGTCCCCTCTACAGCACAAAACTCCAGTTATGAATGTATAGGCTATATCTCCATGACGATATCTGATTGACAGAACAAGGCGGCCATGAGCAGGGGAGCACAGACTTTCTGGCGTTCACGGTGGGAAAACAAAAATTGACCCAACTCCGGCTCTGAGCAATTTTCGAATAAGGGCTTTTGTCTGTCTTTTTTTTCTTCCAAGAACTGTTTTAAAATCAATTCACAGTGCACTTCTAAAAGAAATAACTGTGAAAGAAAAACAAGAATAACGACCACTTCATGTGTTTAGTGGACTATGTACGAGGCTTCATGCATCTGTTAAATGAAGATAAGGTCCAAGCATGACAAGAACCAGGAAATACGACCATATTAGTCCAGTGCTCCGGTCTCTGCACTTGCTTCCTGTCACTCAGAGAATAGAATTTAAAACAGCTCTGCTTGTGAGCAAGTCTTTTCACGGTTTAGAACCAAAGTCCATCCTCTGACATGTTACAGCTGTATGAACCATCTCGGGCCCTGAGAACTTCATGGAGGGGTCTCCTGGTGGTTCCCAGAGTCAGGGCTAAAACAAAGTGGATTGGATTATCTTCAGTTCAGGCACAGGACCACACCTCATGTTAGGGCTGCAGCCAACGATTATGTTGGTAATCAATTAATCTGAAGATTAATTTCACAATTATCGATTAATAATGATAATAATACTTTAATAAAGTGTTTAATCAGCTTATACCAATGGTCCCACAAACTGAAATTCCTCATTTGGGCCTGTTTGCTTTTTTTTTCTTTAACTCCTGGGGAAGAGTTACTTCACTTTTTAAGCTGTTTTACCTGAACCTAGTTCCAGTTTATTGTTACTATGGAAACAGCTGCAGTGGAGTGATACAGAATGTGATTTAACTGTAGCCGGACTAGGTTAACGTTACAATTCTCACTGACCCTTGGTATAAATTGCATTATTCACTAATTCCATGCTTGCTGGTGGTAAGGTAATATTGTAGCCACACCTGCCCTGGGGTATTGTGACGTAGAGTGATCAGCCCCTCCGACCACCACCAACCACTGTTGTTCCCAAACGGTCTCCCATCCAAGTACCAACCAGGCCCTAACCAGCTTCAGAGATGGGATCGGGCAGAGCAAAGGCGGTGTGGCCACATCGCTTGGTTGTGAGAGGCGCATGAAGACTTTATTTGTTCAAACTTTTTCCACATAAAGTGATGCCGCTTGAGGACATGCTGATGGAGTGCAGTTCAGTTGAAAGTTTGTAGGAGACTCTTTGTGTTTTCAAAATGTCACAACATGTGAACTTGGCCTGCACAAAGTTGCACATGAGACATTCCTCATTTCAAAGCTAAGAACCTCCAGAGTTTAGCCACTGAGCTGTAACGACTGAAGCCCTGTGTACTGCACACTGGGAGAGGACGTCACATGGGCAGGAGCGGGTCACCTGACAACTCCCATAATGCAGTTCTCTGCATACATGTTCCTCAGAACAGAAGCTGAGGTTCTTTTGTTCAGGAATAGTGTTATAATAAACTGGTTTCACTATTAGAAATATAATCTGCTGAGCCATGAGTAAAAAGTCTGTCCACTGCTCATTATAAATTAACATTAGGGAACCATGATTCACTAAAGCAGAAGCAGGATAGGGATGAACAGCGCCACGGAGCAATGGTGGAGAGATGATGTATATGCATCACCAAAATCATTAGGAAGACTGTGTATTAACTGTTTACTGCAGATTTCAGAAAAACAGGTTGGTTCATGGGGGCCCTTGACTGTTTGGGGGCCCAGACAGCTGACTGCCTTGCCTTATGGCTAACTACGCCTCTGAGACCCAGACAATATTTGTGAAATGTACACAACACTCTTTAAAAACAAAGTCGTTTTTCATCAAAACAATTTCACCCCAGTTTTGCTCTTTTTGAGTCTGTGTATACCAGAAAACTATTCTTCAATGACTAAAATAAACTCTGTCAAATTATACCCGATCACTCTTCTCCATGTTCCCGTTTCCGTGCCTGTCATACCCTCTCCAAGTTTCTCAGTTGCGAAACTTCGTCGTGCTCAGATTTTGATTCCATTCTAATTAATCTTTCTCAACACTTAAAAGTTGAAAAGCCATAGTCATGGACTAAACTAAGGGCCAATCATTTTATCCGGCTTGTCGGCCCAAAGAACATAGTCTTATTTTACTCCTTATGGCTGCAGAGAGGGAGCCAGCTCAGGGGAGACTTATGGTTTACTCAGTCAGTGGAATGAACAGTCCATCAGGCCGCGCTGTGGACCCCCCCCCCCATCATACTCCCCCCTCCTCTGACTGCACATCATCCATCTATCCATCGCTCCTGCAGCGGAGGAGTTGTAAATCCCCAACATTTCCCCCCCCACCACCACCCGTTCAGCCTCCGACCCTCTGTGGCGTTTGTCTGCCCTATTTTAAGCAGCTCATCCCATTGTGGAGCCTGTGGAGGGGATTTATTGAAGAGGTTCTCATGCTTATTTAAGGCTTGTGCTTAGCTTGCAGGTCCCGGCTATAGCGTTAGATACAGAGAGGGCTCAGGGCGGCAGGAGAGCGCGAGAGTGAGTGAGTGGTCCGCATGACTCAGGGAAAATAATACAAAAGGATGGAGGGAGTAACAATATTGGAACAAAGTACTGAAGTGTAAAGTAAATCTCGACCAAAGGTGACAATCTCCTAAACTAACTCCATCTTCTTGTCAAAAATATAAAAACGACTTGTTTCTCAAGATGAATTCCACAAGATTCGATCTCGGTGCACACTTTCAGCGCCATAGCTTCAGCGCTTCAGTTACTGCAGATAGCCACCATAATTTTAGCAGAATAAATAAAAGCCACAAGATCCTAAAATAAAGAAATAGGCTCTTCACTTGAGTACGAAGTGACTGTGGCTCAGCGCAGAATGTTGGCATGTCCTTAAGCATGCTGTGGATATGAAATGAACAAACACTTGTACTTTTACATAGTACTTTGAGAAACCTTTCAAAAATGCCAAGTGCAATACACATCTAAGGCAGCCAGTCTCAGGTGTTATAGATGCAGACAACATCTCGCCCAAATGTACATGGTCATGTACATTTGGGCGACAGTGGCGCAGATGGTAGAGCGGGTCGTCTCATGATCGGAAGGTCGGGGGTTCGAATCCCACCTCCTGGAAGTGTACACTGTCGTTGTGTCCTTGGGCAAGACACTTCACCCACATTGCCCCCAGTGTCTGCGTACATTGGTGTATGAATGGGAGCATGAATGGGTGAGTGGATCCTTGCTGTAAAGCGCTTTGAGTGCCTAATGTAGGTGGAAAAGCGCTATATAAGTTGAGACCATTTACCATTTACCATGTACGAAAGCAGCAGGGGAAAACAAAAACTAAAAGAACACTGAAAATACATAAAGTAACACCACTACTTTAAAGCAGTAACTTGTTTACCTTAATAAATCCTTTCCGTAGTCCCTCTGGGGGTAATACAAGTGTTAATGGGATGATTGGAGGGTCTTTCATCTCCCCCTGGTGCTTCTGGCCAGAAAAACACAATTGCAACTTGACTGCCACCGGACCGGAGCCACCAATACACACTAATAGAATGACGAAGAAGAAGCAAACAGGCTAACGGGCAAAGCTAACTGCGGGCTAGCGCCACTTTAAACAGTATTTACAGCCAAGTGCTATACGTTTGTTAAGTGTGACGTCACAACTTCCGCTTCCGGGTCCAAGCAAACCAGCAAAAGAAAAAAAACATAAAAAACAACAATCAATATTTGTGAAACTCAACAGAGAGTTACTGAACCTACTTATTTCTCAGACTCATTAGCCAAAAATGCCACACCTACTGCTGAAAAACTAATATTTACTAAAGTCACTACTTCCAGGTTTAGCTGACTCGGACGTTTGCATTTTTCACTGCTAACCCGGTAGTAACGATTTTGGTAAATATTACTTTTATAGCAGTAGGTTCAGCATTTTTGGCGAATATGCCTGATGAACAAGTATGTTCAGTAACTCTCTGTTGAGTTTCACAAATATTGATTGTGGTATTGAAGAGGTTTTTTTGTAGTTTCTCGCACATCTGCCGGTCTTTGCGGACCCGGAAGCAGAACTGTGACGTCACCACTTACCAAACGTATTCACTGTTCCAGAAGTTCCCGTGGGTGCCGCCATTCATTGTGCCCGCCCCTTCACTTGTACTAGTTTACATAGGACTGTTGACGTCAAGAGAAAATCAGTTACTACACAGAGACGCAAAGCCGTTTTCAGGCCGCCCAGAGAAACAGTGCAGTGTTGACTTGTTGGTGCAAATAAACCTTGGACATTTTACACAAATCAATCTAATGTACATCAGATTTGGAATAAGGTGAGTAGGCTTTCAGGTGCTTCTCGGGGTCATCTGCAATTTTACACTTTTCAGAGAATTTTGTCTATGGGTTAGCAATGCATTTACGTTCATTTGGGAATTTATTCTGGTTAGGGCGTTCTGAAGATGTCTTCCCAAAAACAAATTCTGTGCCATTTATTATTATTAATATTGCCTGAATTTGCAGATTAGCTGCAGCACCCATAGCACCCCTACTTCCCAAAGCCTTGTTTAAGTTACGTGTTTTATGGTTAAGACATGATTTATCTTTCTATCTTTATCTTGATTGGATCTTGAGCTAGGCCTGGTGGCACATGGAGGTCAAATATTGGAGATAGCACTTGTGAATCCGTAGTCCCAGTGCTTTAAGTGGGCCGGTACGCACCGGTACGCAAAAATAGCTCGAGCGTACCGCCACCTCTCCGTGCACCAAGAACGTGCTTTTAGCGCACCGGTACGCTCATCTGCACATCTGTTTTAATCCTTTGGCTGCCCCACCGCTTTACAGAGCGCCCTTCACAATGCACGCTTCCTACTTCGTCCCACCGTGAGCAGAGACTACATTACCCATACACCCTTGACTTGTATGAGTGAAAAGCGCGGTGCGTCGCTGTAGCCGCTGTAAACAACTTAACGTGATGCTCGTCCACTCAAACAAGCGGATTCCGGGTAGGGTGTGTGAAAAACAAACAACGCTGCTCGGTTAAAATGCAATGAACACTTCTGCTCTCCTGCTTCAGAGGAGTAAAAGAACAAGGCTGGCTGCGTTGGCTGACCCCACCTGTGCCGCGGTCATTGAGGTTCTCACAAGTGGCGACGAGCACGAGAGCCATGTGCCCCGTTTGGCCTCGTAGATGCGATAAAAACAAACCAAAGCGGTAAATATGGATTGAAACAAACTTCTATGGACTGAGATGAGGCGGACTGCAGACAGAACGGAGCCTGAAAAGCTGCAATGACAGCACAGAACATGGAAGTGTTTACTTAACATTTTGGAGAGCTTCAGAGACATCCACCTGTAAGAGTTCAGCTTAAACAGTTTGTCTTCTAATGGTAAGACTGGGCTTTCACTACTGTTGTTTATTATGCAAATGGACGTTCACAAAGCTTATTTTCTTTGCATTGGGCTGTCATCATGAGTAACATAGGGTTTTATAGACCAGACCAGACATTGCTAAAAGGCACTGCTGTTGTATGTCATACTATTGAGAGGGGAACTTTCCAGGTTTTGGCAAAAGCACGTGAGCATTATTCATATTCTAGCCATCGCTGAATGTTCATATTTTCCAGGTTGCCTCTGTCATTGGGGGTGCATTACCGGGCGCAGCACCAGTTCCTCACATTACGATTGTTGCCAGAAGAATTAATTTCCATTTGACACACCTTGCAATTAATGCAGCTTCAATCCAAGTCTCATTTCCTCCAAACGGGGGCCTGGCAGCACAACGTTCATGTGTCGCTGTGATGTAAACAAAGCGTGTCCGTGGCATATGGCTCCTGCTCGGCATCAGCCAAGTCACAAAGAGACACTGAGAATGGCCTGGGTGTTTTTATGCATGCGATGTGCGTTTACCGGGGTGTGAATATTTCATCATATAGGAGGATATTTGACAGGATGTTAAGCACTGCCACAGGTGGAAAACACAAATAAAGTAAGATGTTACAGGAGTTTTAGGTTAGGGGACTTTGCCTATCTCCAGACCAGAAAATAAGCTATAGAGGTACAAACTGGTAAAACATCAGGGCATATGAAGACCAATGTGTTTCTTATGCCCTGAGATTCAACATCTTTTTTGCATCAACATGAATGGTTCGTTCATCCCTGACCCGTATAATTATCATTATGGATATGGAAGGTATAATTAACAGAAACACCTAATAACAGAGAAATTAAAGTGGTTGTGGAGGCGTCATTTTTTGGGGGCAACTTAAAACTCTACTGTCAATTTTAGTGGATGAATAATACATGAGATGATAAGTAGCATTGTCGGTGAAAACTGGAAAAAGGATGACAAAAGTGGATGAAGCAAATCAAAGAAAACACCAAAAGGCCAAAAAGTTTCTGAATAATCAAGAACACTTTACATTTCCAATTCTACATTCACACATTGACAATTAAATTGCCTTTGCCCCAATACAATGTACAATGCTGTTTCACTGTACCTTTTTCCAGGGCTGTAACAATGAAGGGGCTCACTGGGCATGTGCTGAAGGGTCCCAATTTGTAGGGGGCCCCAGAAAATTCATTCTTTAACACCAGTAAACAGACCAGCTAAAAGCACTATTCATGATCTAAAATCCACCAGAATGCAGGACATCATATCATTTGGGGTGGTGCTGTACTCCCTCTGACAGATCCATTCACGTACTTTGAGGTACAAATGGATTTTGTCTATGCAGCTCCTGATGTGTTCAATCACCTACAGCATGTACTTATGTTTTGCTGTGAATTTTGATGTATTACGAGACATTATCGCCACGAAAAAGGCCACCCCCAGCTCAGGACCGACCGATGTCTCACTCCAAAGTTGGCTGAAGAGTTCCCAGCCCTGAGTTAAAGGAACAGGCCACCGTTTTTTAACATACTGAGATATGTTCTGACCTGAGTTTAGACAAGTTAATGCGCACCTGTCCGCAAAAAGACCAAAGATGTTGTCCCAGTATATTCCAATAGCTCCAAACGGGGTGAAGTTTGAAGCGACCAAGCTCTTCCACGGGCACAAAGACCAGACAGACACTTATCAACTCGTCTAAGCTCAGGTAAGAACATATCTCAGTATGGAAAAACGGTGGCCTGTTCCTTTAAAGTGGCTAGATGCAAGTTAGTCATTTTATACCCACTACTGCCACCTCAGGTCATACTTGTAACTGCACCTTCATTATTAAGCTCATGCATGACGGCATTTCGGACCCGAAGTTTTAGAGTGACAGTGCAGGATTTTATAGGCAGTTGTGGTGAACAGATCTGGGTTCATACTACACCTTAGGACATGGCTGGAACATGTAGGGGGAGGAAAACACATTTTTCAACTCTGTTTAGTCCCTTTAAGTTTTGGCAAAGCACCACCTTACACCATGTCTTGATATATATAGAAACATCAAGACATGGGAAATACACAGTACACGAGGTCACGTGCAGTAGAGGATTATTGCTCCTCAATTGAGCCACTGTGCCCAAGTGAGCAAGGCAAGATTCTCTGACAAACAAAATCCTTTTTTCCCCCCTGACAGTTTTGACGGTACACAACCATGCCTGGATCGAGTTCTATAAGTGACAATATCCTCCCAGAGTGTAGAAAACTGCAACAGTGGCCGTACTGGATTGAAAACACCGAGATGGGGCAGTGTTAAAAAAGATGTATCTGCCCGTGACTGTCCCTCTTTGGTGATTATGTGAGTGTGTTGTTTGTGCCCGAGGACGCTCCTTGCTTCAGAGAGAGGGAGCAAAGTCTGAGCTCTGCCCTGTCACTGTGCATCAGCCTCTGCAAAACTACTCCACAGAAACGAGAGAGTGTCCATAGTCCCGTATAGCGCCGTAGCCCAGGGAACAAGAAGGGAGCGCTGAGGGAAGACACAGGGGCAAGACAGCTCAGTCCGTCCGTCCCCCCCCGTGCAGGGCAACTCTCACCTCCGCCCTCCTGCGCATTTGTCACATGACCGTCGGCACAAACCATCAGGGCTTTACGTAACAGGCCGCTGTCACTGCGATGACCCACTTTCACCTGAATTGTGATAATCTCCACGAGTGAAAGGAGGACTCTACCAAAAAAACAAACAAAAAATGACGTACTGGTTGGAAGCGCTGTATCTGTTTTTAAAAAGAGATCCATTTCTTTCCCATTCAAACCGTTTCCATCAGCAATTACTAGATGTGAACAAATCTACAAATTAAGTTAAGTGAGTTTTTTCCCCAGGGATTCCCAGTTTGAGAAAGGAATCTGAACATCAGGGTCCTCATCAGAGCATGGGGAGGTTTCACATAAGCCAAAAAAAAGCACAGCAGACCGGCACTGCTGGACCTCTCTGTTTTGTTTGGACAACTTGAGCTTTTGCAGTGTGGCCTTCTTTTATATACGCCACAAAGGAGCTGTATACAATGGCGCGCAACAGGTCTGTGAGCATTTGTTTGGGTCTGTGTGGACTTCTCACACATAAAGTGAAATGACCCGGCTTGCAATTGTGCAGGGGTTTGCTACTGTCCAAATATTATGAATGCCGTGCCCAAACCCATGAACGTAAAACTGTCATGCTTCGTAATTCAACGATTTCGCACATTTCTCTTCAGCAATTTGTCGAAAATGCACAGAGTTACAAGATGGACCCGCGGCTTGCGTGAATCTGACCAGTGCACTTTGCTTAAAGGAACAGGCCACCGCTTTTCCATACTGAGATATGTTCTTACCTGAGCTTAGACGAGTTGATGCGTACCTGTCTGGTCTTTGCGCCCGTGGAAGAGCGCGGTAGCTTCCAACTTCACCCCCGTTTGGAGGTATAGGAACACTGTTGCGGCGATCTGCCATCTCCTCTGCCCTCCCCGTTTGGTTGCCGCCCTCCTCGTCTGAGGCCAGGTGGAACCAATTTGCAATCAGGCGCACACACCTGGACTGTTCATAATGACCCTCGTTCACTCCACTGCAGGAGCACAGGAAAACTCCTAAAACTCAACAAAAGATTCTAAACCAACATAAACGCTGAGCGGGACCGGACTCACTTTTAAAGACCCGAAGAGACCGCCGGTGAGCGCCAGCACGTGCTTCTCTGTGCTGAAAGTTTGTCTTGTTAATGCTGCGTTCAGTGGTACTCTGTAAATATTGATTTATGTATGTGGAAAGGGGTTTACATGGGGTTAATGTATAGTTCATAGTCCTTAGCAATTCATCACTGCATTTTACGAAACCATTCAGAATTGTTAAACTTTATTAAAAGTATAAATAATGTAGCGGTTTAAAATGTACTGTGCAAAATGCTGAATTCATAATTGCAAGTGTAAAAGTTAAAATCCTTAAAGGCTTAAAAACATTTATAAAATTCAAAGGTTAAAATGTGCTAAAATCATAAATATTTATCTGTAATCTATATATAAAACGCTGTGAACTCCATGATTTAAAATGCATGGTTAAATGTTACATTTTGTACTGAATACTTAATGTGTTTGTATTTTTACTTATATTGGGTATTTTTTCTGTTTCCACTAAGGTTTTTTACCTAATGAAACCAACAAATTAAGTAAATAAAAGGAGAAAGACAACTTCCTGGCTCTTGAGCCCGTTAAAAAGCTAGAAGAACCTGACAAATACATTGGTACGCATCAACTCGTCTAAGCTCAGGTAAGAGCATATCTCTGTATGGGAAAACGGTGGCCTATTCCTTTAAGGTTTCCGTGGGGCATTATAAACTTTATTGAATGAATTGTGCCTCCATTAAGAAGCATTCAATTGGATTAATTGGCATTAAATCTAAATGTATTGGGAAATGATTTAATTGGAAATACCAAAATGATGGTCTAAAAC
Organism: Gobius niger; assembly: GCF_951799975.1. Taxonomy (NCBI): domain Eukaryota; kingdom Metazoa; phylum Chordata; class Actinopteri; order Gobiiformes; family Gobiidae; genus Gobius; species Gobius niger. The sequence goes on from NC_136868.1 coordinate 4,574,919, forward strand.
AAATTCAACAGCAGTTTTGACTGAAAATGACAACATTTTTCAATTTTTTTTTCCTTATTGTCCAATTCAATTTCTTTTATTTAATGAAATGTTTGCAAATCCAAACAAATTAAATATGCGCCTTTTTTCTGCATTTGTGGCATTAAAGGAACAGGCCACCGTTTTACATACTGAGATGTGTTCTTACCTGAGCTTAGACGAGTTGATCCGTACCTGTCTGGTCTTTGTGCGTGCCCTCAGTCACACAAAACGACCAAAGATGTTGTTTGGCCTCTCCCAGTATATTCCTATAGCTGCAAACCGAGTGAAGTTGGAAGCTACCACGCTCTTCCACGGACACAAAGACCAGACAGGTACGTATCAACTCATCTAAGCTCAGGTAAGAACATATCTCACTAAGGAAAAACGGTGGCCTGTTCCTTTAAGATATCGCAATCTCACTGAGGAAAAACGGTGGCCTGTTCCTTTAAGATATTGCATCTCGGCATTAAAAAGCATTACATTTGACCTGCTTCTGCCTGTATAAACACTGTTAGCTTAAGGTTTCTGTCCGCACTGTCACTGTCGAAGATGGATGCACAGGCATACTTAAATTCTTCATTTATTTAGTTCATTTTGCTTTGATGCAAAAACAGAGTCCAATAAATCAAGACAGCTGGACATTTCTTGGTGCAGAAAGTGATAAAGTCACTCACTTCTCCAGGGCCAAAAATGGAAACTAGGATGCATGCAAAGTTTATTGATTCGTTTATTTGGTCGGGACAGTGCATGTTAATGAACACACATGGGACTCATGCATGTACACACTATACGCCGCATCATTTGCACTCTGATCCTGGTCTATTGTACATGTTTTTAGTATTCCTGTTTGATTCAACTGAGTTCTGTAAATAACACCTTGTTTGTAGCTGAAGAAATAAAGCTACAAACAAATATTAGCTTGGCCCCATATACAACTTGGCAACACTAGTACACTGTAGCTCAAATTTCCTCCATAAAAATGTGCACAATTTACAATAGCCATATGTACGCGCTTTAACGCCTAATTGTATAACATCCACTATATCCTTAAGATGAAAAACTGCCAACTTTTTACTGTCCGCTGGCAGCGTCGCAGATTAATAAAGTCTGGGCCTTATGTAACCCGCCCCGACATGGTATAGGTTTGAGATGTGGCCATGTAATAACTGCGCGTACAGGTGCTCAGTGCATTAAGCTCAGATCGGCCCTGCAGTTCGGCCTTAAGGTGCGTACACACCAAAAGCGTCCACGCCTCCAACTTCCATGTTAACCCTATGTAGAGGCGCTTCAACGCGCTTCGAAATGCAAGCAAAGCTGTCCGCGCGTATTGAGCGTAGCAAACGCGAGCGGATGTGGAAGGACGCGCGTGAAAGCCAGGGAGAACAGCGCGGTGAGCGAACAGGGAGGCCACGCCCACTGCTTCATGCACTCAAGGAATCCAATCTACACGTGCGTTCATTTATGCCTTGTTAACCAATCAGGGATGCTGACTGGGCTCAGGCGTCACCTGTTACTGCAACAAACCATGCCCGAGTCGGACTCTGTTCCGGACTGTGGCCGCTTGGAGGAGGGGGGGCCAGAGCGCGGCTCGCGTTTGCTCGTGTATGCGCACACGCACAGATACAAGCGGCTGTTGTATGGGCGGGTGCATTTGTCACGTAAAACAGTGAGAAAAGGCTGTATTTATCGCTCTCGTCTCCCCGGCCCCCGACCGCTTCTCTCCCGGGCGGCTCCATGGACCCCCGGCCACAAACCGCTCGTCTCCCCGACCGCTCACTCCCGACGCCCTGGCCGCTTCACGCGCGTCTCGGGCTGACTATACGGGGAGCGGCTGCGCTTCTCCCGCCCTCTCTGCTACTGTACCCGGTTTGGCCACAGGCTTTAGTGGGACAGATAAAACCTGCGCGTGCATTTATCACTTGTGATTTTGGTGCGCGTTCGTGTTAAGTGCTTTGTTGTAACGTAAAGCGTAGACTTCCAGGAGTTCACCAACATAAAGCTGTTTAACCAGTGGCCGAAGCAGCAATGAATGACATAAACTGAGAGTCAGATCTTCTGTTCAGGCTGTATATGACTCCAGAGAAAGGCTCAGAGCGGCAGGTGCTGCTCCCCCCCCCCCCCCCCCTCGGTTCGTTTGTGTAAGTGTGAGCGCGGGCCGTTCGGGGCATCCAGGCCTTTCCTCAAACGAGCTCGAGAGTGGCAGGTTCGGATGTCAAGTGTGAGTGCGCCCTCAACAACCGGTGGCCAGACACGCCTCCCATGTCTGACGCTTGCCAACCTTCACGCGCCAGCAAACAGGCGTTTGTCGCGTGTGTGAAGCGGCGTTGTTTGGCGTCCAACGAGAGGCAGATGGGGCGTGGACGCACGTTTGGTGTGTACGCACCTTTAGATCATGGGCCGCGTCGATGATAACCACTCTGTCACAGGAGCCGGTGGGCGTCCGTTTGGAACAGGCACTGGTGCACACTCACCATATGTCTATGAGTTAAAGAAAGAAGGTCCTGGGCAGGGCTGGGTACCGTTAAACGGTACCTACTTGGTACCGACCGAAAAGCTGCAGTAGGGGGCAGTATCGAAAAACTATTTTTTTTCTGTGCTAATTTTCTGTACTTTTTCTCTCCAAACGTCAATAAATGATCCACAGTGAGTCTAAAACAGAATGAACTCATGAGCAGCTTCAGCGCAAATGCAGAAGCAAAGCAAAGCTATAACTTACTAACACTTCAGTCATTATCAGAGATGGCAGAGCCGCGGTCTGAGCCAGGACTAAGCCAGGACTAAACCAGGACTTACAGTAAACTGGTTAAAAACCAGGACTAAACCTGGACTGAATAAGAAACTAGACTCTTAGACAAAGAGAAAAGCAGTGACAACACGGTAGTGACAACAAGAAACACATGGGCTTTACCTTTAGCTTTAGCCCTAGAGCCTGAAGTCACTGCTGTTGTTTAAACTCCAGCTGCACCGGAGCGTTTGGGATCAAAAATTGTTTCTGGAAAAGGTGAGCGCTCACTCTGCATTAGCCATGTTTGGAACAGTTATGGTGCATTTTTAGTGACAAAGTGAGCGCTCTCACTATGTAACAGATCTTTGACGTCAAACAGCTCAGTGTGTTTAGAAAAGTTTATTTGAAAGAAAACGGTCCTGATGTGGATCTGGTCTGTTCCTGCAGCTCAGAAGGTAATAATCTCCTTTCTCTCTTTTTATCACTGCTTTAGTGGGAATTCTGCCCAAAACATGAAGTTACAGGTGACGCTGCTGCTCCTGTTTTCTGATGTGCCGTGTTTGTGCTGCTGTGCTGTTTGTTCTCCTGAACGATACTTTTGATACACATTATTTTAACTCAATTAAAATAACATAGGTATCGAAAAAATTACCGTTAAGGCATTGGTACCGAAAAGCAGGTATCATTAAATAGTGGTATCGAAAATAAACTAACGGTACCCAGACCTAGTCCTGGGTTCGATTCCTGGACTCTCTGTGTGGAGTCTTTCTTTTTTTGTCACTACTTTGTTGGATAGATAATGTAATATTGATCTACAGCTAAATCAAACTAAAACTAACTTCCTGGTTTTCACGCAATCTCACCATGAGCCCTTCCCAGGTTAATTTCACAGCGAGTGAAATATTTGGGCCACAATGGCTTTATAAGTTTTTGCACAAAAGCAAAAACCTCGACCAGGGCAAGTTGGATTTGTGGAGGATTTTCAACATTGTGGCTGAACCTCCCGACTGTGGCTGAAGTAAAGTACGCCTGTTCCACAACTGCCAGTATTTTACATCACATGTGACATAATGGGGTATTTTGCCTGGAAAGTTGAAAGAAATTGAAAGTATTTTTCACATTTTTAGAGTACGTTTGCAGATTTGCTGATTTGAGCAGAATCACTTCATCCAAAGGGCCAGAGGCTCTATGCTGAAGGGCCTGGTTAGGCCCCTGGGCCTGAGGTTGCCCATCCCTGATCTAGACCTTTTATTAAATTAGATTAGAGGTCAACTTTGATGTGGTAATCGAAAGAAAAATCCAAAAACTAAACCATACAATGAATTGCTCCTACTAAAATAAAACCACTGATCATTGTTACAAACATAATCTGGCAAATTTCAATGTTTTCAAACCACTGACCGACACAACCGGGACAAAAGTAACCTGAACAACTCGAAATAATTAACTTGTGCAATTTTTTCTTTTGTGCCGTGCCCCGCAGCATGGACAGATCTACCGGTTCTGTATTTATGTGGGTGGCCAAATGCATGTGGGTGAAACAGGAAAAATAAACTGAAATAGTCTTTCATCAATGTTGTATTCATTTTGCCTCCTCACTTTTCTGACATTTCGTGCGGCGGATGTCGGAAGAGGTCGGCAGGGACGTTGGCGTGAAAACGGTTTATAGGCGGACCGAGGAGATCCGTGGCTCAGAGCGAACTCACAGTATAACAAAGGAGCGCACTGTTAGCGGAGGACGGTTTAGCGCGAGCACCATCGGAACTGTGAAACTCTGCAGCTGCTGTACCAGGACTGCTATTATTATGCAAGGCGTTTGGACTCGTGCAAGCGTGGCTAAGCATTTTGACATTTAGAAACACAAAGTTGCACAGGCTTACGAAGCAGTATAGGGACATAAAACAAGACAGTCTTTGAAATAACGCTACGTCCTCCTTTCACACCGGCTTCATGTCCTCTTTCACGACATCCATAAAGGTCCTCTTTGGTCTTCTTCAAACCCTCTTCTGTGCTCATCCGTATATGTCAAACCCATATTACTCTCGCTTCTTTGAACTTACAAAACGTGTAGCACACCAACACAATGAAGGATTAATGAAGGATTGTTGTATGCAAAGAGTTGGGGGCGTATATCGATATTGCAAGAATCACAATGTACTATATGTAGACTTTCCTTTTTGCTTTAACCTCTTAACCCCCACCTACACAAGCACATTTTCTCCAGCTATTATCCAGGCATCACCCAAATCTAAAAGCTTCCTGAAAAAAGTGTCAAAATAGCAACGATAACGAGACGTAAATGAGGATGAAAAAGCAACAACAAAGTGACGACAAAGTGACCACAAAGTTACAAAAATGTGACCAAAAATACTATAAAAACGTAATGAAAAAGTGTGACAAATACGGGTTGGAACCTCTGGGTACCTCACGATTCGATACGCGATCCATGTCTTACGATAGCGAATATTTATCCGGGGCCGGGTCGCGGCAGCAGTCTCAGCAGAGATGCCCAGACTTCCCGTTCCACGCACACCTCCTCCAGCTGTTCTGGGGGGACCCCGATGCGACACCAGGCCAGCTCGGAGACATAGTCCCACCAGCGTGTCCAGGGTCTTCCACGAGGCGAACAAGAGGCATTCGAAACAGATGCCCTAGCCATCTCAGCTGCTCCTTTCGACGTGGAGCCAGATAATCAATATATTGCACAAAAATAACCTACGATACATCACGAAAAAAAACATACTACTTTTAATTTAACATACTATTATTATTCATCATTTACATTTCTGCTTTGGACCCCTTTTTTCTGTGTCTTTAAGTGATCCCTGTCTCACACACTGAAAATGGGTCTATAGATCTGTCAGTGACTTCATTTACATTTAAATAAACAAGAAACCACAGTCCTATTTCAAAAAGAATAAATCAACCTCAAATTAATATACTTATATATGAATATAAAAACTATCATCAAAAGTAAATTATTTGTGTTACAGTGTTTGGTCCAAGTGCTTAAAACTGTTGTGCTGCCCCCTGCTGTCCTGACTGAATTCTTGATCATTGTTGGCCTCTATTGACTCTGAAAAGAGTGGAGCACTGCTGCCTCATTAATATGCATGACGCCAATCAAAAATATCAATATCGGAATAAAAAAATATCGTATCGTCCTGCAAAATATCGCGATGTATCGGAAAATCAATATATTGTCACAGCCTAGCGACGACCTCGCAGAAACAGCTCATGGAAACAAATGGAAAAAATCTTCCAGTGTTTAGATTTGGGTAAAGCCGAACTGGAGAAAATGCGCTCTTCAAGAAAACTCATGGGGGCATGTTGCACCAAATTTACCAATTGAAAGCAACAGTATTACAGTATGTGAGCCCCAAATCTGATATGTTAATGACAGAATGCTGCATTAGTGAAAAATGGAATGCAATTAACTTTATGATCCACTTCTGCATAATGCTACTTGATTTGCACATGAGCAAACGCTTGGTCAATTAGACAGACAGTGATCAAATACCCAATTGGTTTCCTATATTGTGCATCCCTATGGTACAGTGTGCTGAACTGCAAATAAGATGGAGTTATGCATTTTTAAAGAAGAACCAGAATGCCACTAGAGGGCACTAAATATAAAAAAAGGAAAGAGTTCCAAACGCGTCCAGCAGAGGGCACTGACATAATAAGAGCTTCGGATATGAACAACACATTATATAGCCACGTGGTAAATGGACAGTCTGCCCCAAGGCGGCTGTGGCTTCAATAATAGCTTACCACCACTGTGTGTGGGGTGAATGAATAATGAGTACTATATAACACAGGCTTGTAGAGTGCAATAGAAGTGTAAGCCGTTGTTATTAATAAAGCAAGCTGGGGCTTTGACCAAATCACAGCTCATTATTATTCATTTATTGGAAAAATGTTCTCGACCCGCCGTGGGTGCTGAATTTCGGCCCGCGAACCCAAAATGAGTTTGACACCCCTGATCTAAAGTAAACTCACGACAGACACAGAAAACTCATGCAAACTCCAGGACCAATCACAGAACCTGCCAAAGTGATGCAATGATTAATTATTAGCATTCAACCTTTCCCGTCTCAGCGCTGTGTCTTAGCAACGTGGTGACCTCGGCAGCAGGACGTCTCACCCTGAATACTTTGTCCCAGACTTTGTTGTTTTATCTGGGTTTGAAAGGGCTCGGAGCGGTGGACTAAATTGGCTCTCGAAGGACGTTGCGCGTTTTATGTGAGTTTTTTTTTTTGTGAAGTGCTCACAAAAGGCCGGTCCCAGAGGAGAGAGCGCGGTTCTGTCCAGATGAGCTCAGAGTGAGGGGAGGTAAGAGCAAGAGGTACACTGACCAAACGGAATCTTACGCTTCTGCCATGGGGAAAAGGATCCTCAAGGGCTACATTGATCTTAACAGACTTTTTGGAGCTTTTGCACGTTACGAACTTGTTCAAAAATCTTGTTTTGTTGTTTGGCTTGCAAACTTTGCGTTCAATATCTCTCAAGAGCTCAACCCGCTTGGCCCTCTCCTCCTGATTCCCAAATCATCGATGTAAGTTCACAGCTGAAATTGCCACCACTACAAAGCGCCTCTTGATAACAGTTTCCAGCAGTAGATGAGCCCCACTGTTTTGTGCTCTTAGAAATTCGGGACTTGTATTTGGCACTTGATTTGAGTATCGTGGGAGAAGCCAGTCAACAATATTTGGAAAATCTGTATTACAAAATTTCTGTACAATGGAAAACCTCCACAAACAGCTTTATATGAGTAAGTAATTAATTAAGTACTTGATGTGTAGGTCTCACTACACATTGAGTTTTTAGTTCATAAGCTAGTTGTTTGTTTACCTAAAAAATCTGGGTCCTTCATGGCTAATACAGACTCTCGTCGCAGTACCAAGATAGAGGAAGTCGCTGCTTGTTTACGCGTCGCCATGACGATCATCATCACTTGACCTGAAACTAATCGTGCGCTCCAGGCAACGGGCAACTGGTAAATTTCCCACCTTCCACCTACAAATGCCTTGGAATGCCGCTCGAGCCGGTAATTACAGCTTGTAGACTCGGAGACATCAAGACTGCTACGAGTTCGGATGAAGTTCGGAGATGAAGACAGTAATGGCGGCCCCCAGTGGAGGAGCAGCTAATGATAGCCTGGCCTTAGCCATCCGTAAACTCCGGTCAATTAGAATTTCCCTAGATCCAGACCCTCTGTACGAAACCAAATGAGTACGAGGGTCTGGTAAAACAAGGCTAAGCTAATGATAAAACTGTAACAAAACCACAGCATTAGTGAAGGGAACGCTACTTTTGATATAGCGCTAGCATCGTATGAGCTAACTGTGTGTAGCATTAGCTATTTGGTTTACGCAAGTCGTCATTTTCAAGTGGGAGAGACACCAGCAGTCTGCCTGGAACGCACCATTATTGAGTAAATCTAATCTTACTTTACAAGAAAAACATTTTATTTTTCAGTTTAATTCCAGTCATTTTCACTTCGAGATATATTTAAATAAATAAATTCAATAATTGCCACAGAGAAATAACTATTTTCCACAGCTTTCATTTTATTTGATTACTTTCTGCAAACAACCAGAGGGCGCAAATGGGAAAGTGCCAGAGGGGAATGTGCTGGTAACTAATTTATGATGAGTCATTAGGCTAATTTTATTTCAATCCAACTGTTATTGCTGTTAATTTGCAAAAAGTCTATTTCTTTACCACTTTGTGTTCCAGCTATCATTGTCAACAGCAGCCTTAACCTAAACCTAAAGCCTGAACACAAATGCCACCAATGGATATTTTAAGAATTTATAATCTGTCTGAGATTATCCATTTTCCAGAGATTATTGCCCGAATGTATCATGTGACACAATTCTCTCACAAGTCTCTAAGCTTTATCTGTGAAATACATCCCCCTCTCCTCCCTCTGGCAATGCACTACAATTCCCATGACGCCCCAGTGCTTGAGGAAAAATTCCATTAGATTACACATTTGAACTAATTATTTAAATCGCGTAGTGCTTTTTTGAAACATTAATGTCCCTTTTATGATGCTACAAAGCAAGCCACAAGCCCATTCTTTTGTGATTGTATTTGGGAGCACAACCATAATGATCATATGCAAATGCGTAAAAAGTTATCCCAACAAAAGGTATCCATTTCCTTTGTTGCCACCACAAAGGATTTAGAAGATTTGCTGAAGGTGAGCCCCTGACAATTTAAGAGCATTTGCATAAAACGGTAATCCTCTACCAGTAAAAGAAAAATAATGCCTGCAGATTTGTGCGTTTTAAGCGTATCTTCCAAATCCAATGTCCTGTGACTGCAGGGAGAGAAAGACCAAACCAAATGGTGCTTTTTTTTTGTGGAAATGAGATTTAAATACAAAACGCACCATGCTTCGGGAAGGGTTATTGAGAGGTGAAACAAAAACAATGCAGCCCGGTGCCTGGGCAGCAGAATCCCTGAAAAACAAAGGAAGGCAAAAAAACGGGAAACGGATTCAAATCGGCAATCTTGTAATATCTGTCTGAGCTCTGAATATTGTTTTAGCTTCACTGAAATTGAACAAAACTTGATATAACGGAACACACCATGCATTTTTTGCTAGAGATTTTCAAATATTGTCAACTGGCCAGGGATGATCGAACCGAGGACGTTTCACAGTATCTTCAGAAGCTTCTTTTCTAACACAGTGTTATCAGTCACCCTGAGTCTCTCTAAAACCAAAAAATCAGGTTCGAAATCAAGGAGTAATCATGGACTCAGACCTGAACTTAAACAGCCACATCAAAGCAATAACATCAGCAGCTTTTTACCATCTGAAAAACATGGCTAAGATCAGAGGAATAGTGTCAAAACCAGACTTAGAGAGACTTATCCATGCGTTTGTCTCCAGCAGGTGCTCACTGTTAGAGCTGCAGAACATCCAGAACGCTGCTGCTCAAGTCCTGACAAGAACCAGGAAATGCGACCATATTAGTCCAGTGCTCCGGCCTCTTCCTGTCACTCAGAGAATAGACTTTAAAACAGCTCTGCCAAGTCTTTTCATGGTTTAGCGCTGAAGTCCATCTCTGACATGTTAGAGCCGTATGAACCATCTCGGGCCCTGAGAACTTCAGTGAGGGGCCTCCTGGTGGTTCCAGAGTCAGGACTAAACACGGTGAGGCTGCGTTTCAGTTTCATGCAGCTAAAATCTGGAACAGTCTTCACGAGGATATGTGACAGTCCTCAACTCTGACAATGTTCAAATCCAGGCTGAAAACAGTTCTTTTGCCCGTGCATATGACTGAAAGTATTTTATCTGCACTCTTGCCTTTTACTGTAATTGATTAATTTTATGTTGATGTTTTTATTGATTTTATCTGTTTTCTTGTAATTTTATGCAACTGTGAAGCACTTTGAATTGCCTTGTGTATGAATTGTGCTCTACAAATAAACTTGCCTTGCCTCTTTGTATTTCACTCTTACAGTCAGAAGTAAGGATTAGACGTGACGTGCAGCGACGTGGTGTTCCTCCAATAAGAATGAACAATGGGAAAAGATCCCATTGTAGCAAATAGGACAAAACTCATTGACTGCCAATGACGTCTATGGATGTCAATTAGGGTTTTCAATGGGAACGGCTGCAGCAAAGCCTTGAGCATATCTGGTGTTAAAATCTTAGTTGTAGTTCTTTTATTGAGTCACTAGGTGGCAGCATTGCTCTTTGGATGTGATCACAGTCACTGTTTTGCTTGAATACAAAAACCTAATTTTCTCAGCTTTTTGGTCAGAAACCAGCATTTTGGGTGATTTCACCTATTTTCTACGGACAATTACTAAAGAATGGAAAGAGGTACAAACACACTTTTTTTAAGATGAAAAAAGAAAGTCTTGTCTTTCTCTTGGTGTTGACATAGATCTAGACCTAAATGTTCTGTGGGTCTTGAAAAAACAGTCTAAATCCTGAAAAACCTCTGGCAGTGGGGAGCTCTCTGATTTGAAAATGGCTGGCATTCAATGAGTTAAGTTCCAATGGACCCCGAAGTCAGTGTTGACGTCATCACTAAACAAGATGTGTTTTGAGAGAATGAAACACCTTGATTTGACCAACAAAAAAGGACAATCATGTAGGCTGATGATATGCATTACTTAAAGAGAAAAAACAACAAAGTAATACACTTGGAAAATGGCCACCATTAAGGACAATATAGTATTTTTAAAAACCTGTACGGTAAGACTAGGATGAGGCTGCTATGAGAACTAACAACAGCGTCCCTCAGCCCTTCGCAGATAAGTGTTGCTGTTTGCGGATGCTGTTAGTCGAGAGGCCTGTCCCTGAGGCGGCCACTTTAGACCTCTTCAGATCCGTTCACACATTTCTACTCACCTGAGGACGAGAGCCGAGCTGAGAGCGCTAACAGCCTGGAGAGACGCGTGCTAGCTCCAACACGCAAGGACTTCACGCTCTTCATACGGAGGCTGGTTTACAAATGCCGCTTTTTTTGGTGTATTAAGTAGGCAGTACGGCAGTCAAATGCGACTGCCAAGCTGTAAACAGGGCCTTTCCAAAGACCATACTGACTACTCAAACACCTCCTCGTACACTGGCAAGGTGAGTGGAGTGTGGAGGACAAAATGATCCAGCCAGAGCTTGGATCGAACCACTCACTTTTATGTTATGAGAGCGCAATCCAACCGCTGTCGCACAAGCAGTGGAAGCGAATGGTATTGAGTGGAGAGAAGAGAAAAGGGAATTGTAATCCATTGTTTTTGCCAGCAGTTCGCATCTGTAAGTCACTCCTTCACTCCACAGTCAATAGATAGATATAGATCCAAACGAAAAACACACTAGGAGTTATGTTGTGAGCCATTCATAGGTAGCTTTCGACCGCCGTGTGTGGGGTGAACGCAAATTGTCGTTGCCTTTCAAAGACATGCTCACACTTCTCCCTTCCTTTCTTCATGCATGCTTGAGTAGCCTAATATTTGAATCCTTCGTGGGTCTAGCCACAAACAGGCTAAAACCTCCGCCACAGCGTCACCACTACAAAAAAAAAGGAAGCTCAAGACTCACCATTCACACTCATAGTGGAAGGCAATGGTCAAATCGAAAAAGCATGTCATATGTTTGCTTGCTGCCGAGATATCAACACTTGATTGATTGTTTCCCCACAATCTCCCAAAGTGCCACTGACCTGTACGTGGTATCAGCACGTGTTGCTTCCTAGCACCAAAAGTGTAACATGTAGTGGTGGGCCGTTATCGGCGTTAACGTGCTGCGTTAACGCAAGACTCTTATCGGGCGAGAAAAAAAATATTGCCGCTAATCTACTCTCAAAGTGTCTCACAGTGTCTTGAATGACATCAGCTTCAAAACGACTGACCCCCTCTTAGGACTGGGCGATATATCGTTATTTAAGATACATCGATATATTTTTAAATGAGATATGGAATTAGACCAAATCGCCTATATCGGGATATTTCAAATTCAGATGAGCTCTTAAGTTACCAAAAAGAAACAGGTTTTCTCAAGCTGATTTTTAAAAAGTTGATCTTAAACTGAGCACTTTATTATGTTATCTATTTATATATAAATGCTGCCCTTAGAAAAAGATTGCCCTATTTTATTTTCTAGGCTATTTTTATTCAAGATAATTTATTATTTAAATGTGCACCATATGGAGCTTTGTTATAGAGTGTTTATGTTTACGTTTTATACTGAGTTTTCAATAAAGCTACTCGTATTTGGCTTTGACTTTGATTTAACATGTCATTTCACTGCTCTCACTTTGCGGAAAAAATATCTGGATATATATCTTATACAGTATATCGATGTTCAACCAAAATATCGGGATATGACTTTTAGTCCATATCGCCAGCCCTACCCCCTCGGTTTGTTTAAAGAAACATTCCTATTGACTGTAATATTGAAATGTATCTACAATATATAAACATGGAGTAGTTAAATGAGATTGTAATGTTTAAGTCAACTGGCCAAAGGGAAGAGTAATCGGGTTCCTTGTAAAAACAGAAATGTGCCAACGTTAATTAGTTTCCTTGTTAATGTCATGCCTTGGTATAGACTTGCATGTCATTGAGTGTCTGCCAGACCTTTAAATCTGCCTCCTCTCTCCCACACTCTCACAGGAGCATCAACAGCGAAGTCTTTTTACAGCAGTTCGCCGGCTCCGCACACACCGGCGAATGTCTGCTGACTAAAAACCAATGCAGACTAATGGCACGTCTTAGTTTGCTGAGTGAACACAGCCGAAGGAGCTGAGCTAGGGCCCCCGCCACACAGTTGCATTTGCATGAACGGCGGCCTGTGATGCAGAAAACGACATGTTGTGTTTGTTCCCGGCATCGCAGCTGGGGAGGAAAAAAACGCACGTTTAGGCTCCAAAAAGGCAGAAATAAACAGAGGAGAGGGATACTGCAAGCCGATTCTCTCAACAGGGAAAGCTGCAGATGTCCAACCGTGACGGAGCGGGCCAATTTCGTTTGACCCTTCGCCATATTTAGGGAGAAACAAAATCGCGGGACATTTACAAACATTAGCAGGCTGTTCGCGCTGGCGTATTCAAAACATCTCATCATTTTGTTGTGTTTTCGCGGTAATTTGGCATTTTACTATCCCGCTGTATCATCTGCCTTCGCAAATCCGAGCCAAAAACTGTTATTTGAAAAGAAGAAAAAAAAAAACATAGTGACTCATGCTTTTCAGTATGACTCTCTCCATCTACTTACTCTGCCATTTCGCTATCTCTCCCCGCTGCAGCGCCCAAGAGACAAATTTGATTTCCTACTCATTACACAAGGAAATAACGCAATTCAAGAGGCTGGATTAAAATTCTCAGGCAAACAATTCATATAAAGTAATGGAATGCTTGCCGATGCAAAGGGAAACGACACGGGGCATTCTTCATACATTCCATCCGAGAACATTTCGAACAACAGATTATTCAAATCTATTTATTTCATTTCTCATTTGTTGTCCATATTGTGCTGAGGTTGTGTGGGCTGAGCAATAGAGCGAACACACCGCCTGACCGAAAGAAAAGAAGAAAAGTCGATCAGGCAGTGCAGAAGATCCATTTCAATTCTGCAATCTGCCGTATACGCCGGAAAACTGTCACCCAAAAATATTAGTTGCCTGAAACACAAACTTTTCTGACCACCACGTGAATACTTGAGCAACAGCCCTAGATCAAGATTAAGTCAGGTCTAAAAAGGGTCTTGAATAGATTTAAGTTGATCTGAATTCTGTCTAATCTGCGTGGAACTAAGGTACACGGAGTAAATTACAAAAACACATAGATTAAATGCATTATTTAAATGCAAGGCCCTGTTCACACAAAGTCAAGCTCGGGACTAAATGCTAAAATACTTTATTAATCCAGCGTATCATCCACACGACACCTGCGTTTTAAGGGTCTGTTAACGAACATTTTCCAAACTAAGGCTATATCCACACGAAGACAAAACACTTATATTTTCAGAAACTTTCTTTGTAAGCACGAAGCAGCTTAGTAAATGTGTGCGTCCACATGGGTCGACTCAGGTCTGTGAAAACGGCGCAATTCATCTTCCAGGCCTGTGTGAGGCGCTGTGACGCGAACGCAGGTAATAGAACAAGATGAAGGGGGTGGATGTGCAGTAAACTTTAGTGAAAATGAAACTGATTCTAGGATTTAGGATCTACAGAAGAGACGAGGAGGAGAGTTTATTCTTCAGACGTAACAGGACTAAAGCAGAAAAACCTGTCAGTGACTTTTACCGTCAGTCCAAAAACACAGACTGACTCGTGTTTTTCTACTTGTCACCTGTGGCTTGTGGACTGCAGTGGAGCAAAGAGGAGCGGAGTCAAACCATCATAGATCCATGAGGAAAACTCATTATAAAGGTCAGTAGACACCACTCAGACACCACCACGGTCTCCCATCCAAGTCCTGCCAGGCCCTTCCCTGCTTAGCTTCCAAGGTCTGACGGGATTGGGCAGAGCAAAGGCGGTATGGCCACACGGTTTTAGCAAAAATTGCGGAGACGTTGTAACAACGGGGCCACGTAAACAGCGTTTTGAGATCTTTCCACTCCTGGACCTAGTTTGGAAAATGTTCATTTACAGACCCCCAAAACGCCGGGCTTCTCATTGATACACTGGATTGATAAAACATCTTTGCGTTTGGTCCTCAGCTCGACTTCTTATGGACCAGAGCTGTCCCAGAGTGGAAAGACCTGAAAACGTTGTCATTTCACAAACCTGAGTCAATTCATGTGGACGCAAACGTTTACTGAGCTGGCTCCGTATTCACAGAGAAAGTTTTTGAAATGATAGGCGTTTTGTTTTCGTGTGGATATAGCCACACTGCGCAACACTTTGGTCAGAGCATGTTTTGTGTTGGCAACAGTATGATCCAGAGGACCTGTTCAAATCTCATATTGGGCTGCCTTTTGTCAACATTTGTATGGAGACGAGCTGGAGACGTCCCACTCCGAGTAAAATTACAGTCAGGTGTAGGAGAGCCTCCTTTGCTGGCTCTTTGCAAATCACATCCCACATTGCTAAGTCAGCGCTGTCAGGATGTGCAACAGCAAAATACTTCAATGAAGGACAGAACCATTCAAAACACTGAACTACAAGAGTGTTCAGATTCTTTAAACAAACATGGCCACATTGCACATTCCTCCCACACCCGTAAAACACATTTTATTCCACGAATGGACAGAACCTGCAGGAGACGCCTTTCGGAACCTGGGCCACAGCAGACGTCGCAATAAACAAGCACCACAATGTGAAATAAAAAAAAGAATCCGAAAATAGTGGCATTTTTTGGTCGGGCTGCTCTGTAGCCGCTCTGAGCGATTTCAAACTCATCTCCTACAGCGTTATTTGTGTGAGGGACTAAGAGCGCCTGCTGCTTTTTTGCTCTGACGGTTTTGGAATCGCACAGCCAGAACTAAAGCTCACCCGAGAATGTTTTACTTCAGGAAACAACGCTTTAAAGATGTTGTGACATCAAAGACATAGGGCATTTTGTTCACTGCATTTGACTTGAGCGAGCTGAAGCGTCCGCCCTTCTCCGGATGATGGGACAGGATCTAGTCACCCAGAGTCTTGCAAATCAAAATGCATTCCAGTTGAAATTTCCAAGTCGGAGCTCGGAAATTCTGACTTCCGAGATCAAGTGGAAGGCACCATAATTAGAGTATAGTGTCCTTCTGTATTGACCAATGAGACGAGCTTTCCCTGTGAACCACCCTGTCAGGTCCAATCAGGATGAGGGGGAGGAGCTTGATCGTTTTTTTTTTGAAAATTCTGCTCCTGCTCTGCTCATTTTGCAAGCGACCAAGGGCTTTCTGGTAGAAGAGGGGAGGAATTTGATTGTTTACTTTCAAATTTCACTCTATCTTTCCTCACTTTGCAAACTTACAGACCATCACTTTAAAGGCTTTTTACCTGATGTACCCGATGTGTACCCAACTTTCAGGAAGCAATCACTGTCATGGAAATGTAACTACAAATAGCTGCCAGTCGACCAGGAAAAAGACAATAAAACTAGATGCACGGCGAACAGAGGTCTTTTTACACAAAGCAACAAACAACCTTGATCAGTGCGTGTTGTGTGGATGCTGTAATTCATTAATGACTATTTCTTGTGTTTTATGGACACAGACATTTATATCATTAGTCTGGTGTTACAAGTGATTTGCCTCAGGTGCTCTGTGCTCAGGTCAGACTGTTTTTAAGGCGAGACACTGCAGGTGAATAGGGAAAAAAATAAATGTAGAGATATCAATTTGAAACTTTTGCAGAACATTACAGATATACATATGAGAAAAAAAATGTATTGCATTTATTCTGTCATTTTATGTTTTCACATAAAAATAAGGCATTTTGAGCATTAAAATGGCCAAAATTGCCTATATTTTGGGCAACGAAATCAAAATAATGAATTGAGCCAGATTACATGTTATGGTTTTATTTTATTGACATATTAGTAACTAAGATTTTTTCAGAGGGGATTTGGGATATTTTGTTTAGATTTTCAATAAACTAATCATCAGTGAAAAAAAAAAAACTCAAATTCTGCCTGTTTTTTTTTGTTTCAAAGATGAATAAATCAGGCTAGGAATTAGATATTAAAAAATCCCTCTGAAAAAAACTTCAAAATATTGTTAGGTCTCAGACTGGAAAGTTTGGAGTCTGTGGGAGCTTCTATAAGGGCTCAGGCTCTGCCCGAGTGCGGCTTCTCTCATTCAGAGAAAACCAGCCCTGAAGTTTTGTAGCGACTGTGCATGGAATAATACCATATTTGGGTGAAAGCGTCATCACGGGGCCCCTTAGCAGGACACGTGGATGTCAAATCTGTCAATATTTATGAATGAAAAGCCGCGGGAAAGACGGCCTTTCTACGCGGCGCAGCAGCTACTTCCGGGTTGCCCCCACCTCGCAGACAAAACATCATAAAATAAACATCATCATTTTTACATCTGACATGAAAACTAAGATGTAAAGGGAGGAAAATAGATAAAAATCTCCACTTCGACCACTGCGTGAAAAATCAATACTTTCACCTGCCGTGTCTCGCCTTAATGCACTAGCCAAGCGCCACGGAACTCTTCAAATATAAGAACTGCATGAATTACAAAAAAAAAATATCTCCAGATATCAGCAACACTCTGGATAACTAGAAAATGAGGCCCTATGTCAAAAATCCTGAAATATCCCTTTAAGACCTGGCCTGAAGATGACGTCCTGAACCACTCTTTCACAAAGCGAGCCTGATGAATCCTGCCATTGTCACCTTGGAATCCGCCCGTGCCGTCAGGGAAGAAAAAAAAATCTATTGATGGAATAACGTGGTCGTTCAGGATGTTCCGGTCGTCAGCTGATCTCTTTCTTTTGGGCACAAAGTGTTGCTGAACCTGACCAACTGCAGCGGCCTCAGATTAGACCTGTTCAGTGTGGCTTGCCTCGACGTGACCCTGACAGAGAAAGCAACAAAAAAGACCACACACCAATCAGACAACTCTTCGCAAAGATTTTATTTTTTTTCCTCGCCACACACATCGACGCAGACCGGAATTACTGAAAGCAGTGGAGCACATTGAGACATAGCTCAGCCGCGGACTCCGGACGTGAGAATGGCCGCGGTTTGTTGCGTGGGCGGGCATTAGCTGATTGTATTTATAGCTTATCCGCCGCAGAGGGGCTTCTCCTTTAGCCGCCGGATGCACCGTGTTTGCATACATCTGTCTCCTCCGCTGTGGCCATTTAAAGCACCGCTGTTGGTAAATTGTCACTTAAGAGAATTACAAAATACATCAGGCTGACTCATCACCAATACAAATCATTTCAGTGATGTTTGCGGATATATCCCAGTATCTTCTGCGACTACCAACAAAAACAGAGAGGCGGGCCCCGTGGGAAATCAGGATAAGCTCGGCGGAAAGATGAAAACAGATTAGATTTACATAGCAGCAGTCCTTTTGGTTGGAGGGCACACTTTGTTGTGTCTCTGCGCTGTTTTCAGTAAATCACCCGTCAGAACTAGGGCTAAGGCAAGAATGGGGCACTTTACCATCTGGTTAAATCAGTGACAGGAGCTTCACGGCGTAATTATGCCACTTTCAAGCGGGATTAAGAGGTCAAATTTGCAGTAAATATATGACTCTCCACACTTGCAAACACTGATTTTTTCATATTACTGAAAGCAGTGGAGCACATTTAAACAATACTATTGATAATTTAAACTAGGGATGTCCTGATCCGATATTCAGTATCGGTAGCCGGGCATTTTCAGAGTATCGGATGGGATTAAATGACGGAATCGGCTCTGATCCCCCAAAAGAAGGCCGCAAATCTGCAGTCCTGAATCTGGCTGAAGCCTGCCGGTTTACCGCAGCGGTGCAGATTCAGGACCACACGAAGTGCCTTTTGTTTAATTAGCCACGTGCTCCGACTAGTGTTTATGTTTTATAGGCCTTAAAAATAATGTAATTGACCTGAATGGCCTTTAGAAACCGATAGAGCTGAAACTATAATATCTCCTGCTTTGCTGTTGTTTATGAAGGAGTTTAAAATGCTACAATTATCAAAATGTTTTCATGTAAAATGCTCATTTTAGCTTTTATGTACCTTCTATTTTAACATTCAAAGCTAAATCCAAAACTTCTTGCATGTTTATTGAAAGGGTTGTAATATACTAATATATAGCCTAGAATATAATGTTAATATATAGTTAAGATAAGATAATCCTTTATTGATCTCACAATGGAGAAATTCACTTGTTACATTCGGAACTCAAGGTCTCTCAGTGTGCAAAGTAGACAGGAAATGTGCAAACAGTTAAATAGTAGAAAAGGAGGTATCTTATGTGCAATGAGTAGGTGCAAAAATCTTAAAGGAATAGGCCACCGTTTTTACATACTGTGATATGCTCTTACCTCACTTTAGACGTGTTAATATATCCCCGTCTGGTCTTTGTCCGTGCGCTCTGCCAGGCAAACGGAGCACATACGCAGCCTCTCCCACATGTCACATAGCTCCAAAAAAGCTCACGATAGAAGCTACCAAGCTCTTCCACGTGTTCCCTATTTAAATAAAGTTACGTGAAGTGTTTTCATGCGAAGTATATTTACACAGAAATGTAGCATGTCGATTTTATAAGCAAATAAAAAGGGGCACTATATTGTGAGGCGTAATGATACGAGGAGCAAAACGTCCGCGCAGTAACTCCTAAAGACTTCCCCCGCTCACTTCCGTCAATAACCTTTAGGAGTTACTGCGCGGACGTTTTACTCCTCGTATCATTACGCCTCACAATATAGTCCCCCTTTTTATCTGCTTATAAAATCGACACGTTACATTTCTGTGTAAATATACTTCGCATGAAAACACTTCACGTAACTTTATTTAAATAGGGAACACGTGGAAGAGCTTGGTAGCTTCTATCGTGAGCTTTTTTGGAGCTATGTGACATGTGGGAGAGGCTGCGTATGTGCTCCGTTTGCCTGGCAGAGCGCACGGACAAAGACCAGACGGGGATATATTAACACGTCTAAAGTGAGGTAAGAGCATATCACCGTATGTAAAAACGGTGGCCTATTCCTTTAAGGGGCAGGAAAATAAACAATAAGAAAATAAAAATTAAAAAATAGAAGTAATACACAAAGATTAGAATAGACTATAATAAAGTAGATATCAAGGTCAGCATTGGCAGTGCAAAGTTACAGTCCTAGTGCAGGTTGTCAATAAGTGATGGTAATACAGAGAATAAAGTGGCGCTGTATAGCATATAGTATACTAAAGGCTATATACTATATACTATACGCTGTACAGCCTATAGTACACAGCTATAGCGTCAGCCTACCCCAAGGGGCAGCTGTGGCTACAATAGTAGCTTACCACCAAGAACCTGAATGACTAATGAGCACTTTGAGAAACTTGGTAAAACAGGCTTGTAAAGCACAAAAATGTTAATAAAAGACTGTATCAGACCAATATCGAAGTGTCAAAATATCGGATCGGGAGCTCAAAAAAGCGGATTGGGACATCCCTAATTAAAACTAGTTAATAAATACTAGCAGTAATACAAAACATATTCTGCTGGAAATTAATAATCAAAACAACAACCATTTATTTTATTTCCAAAAATAAAAAAATAAAAAATATTTTCATTGTTTAAAAAATGTTTGCAATTGTCTCAGTGCCAAAAGGACTCCACACTTTCACAAACCACTTTGATACCAAGGGCAGAGACATTCCAAATGGTATTTTGACAAACTTTCAACAGCAAAACAAAAACATAAACCAAGGACATGCCTGTGCGTCAGAAAACGGATTGAGTGATAAAAAGTATCTGAACAATGTCACTTCTCTGTGCTCTTTGGATCAGCATAAATAAAAGCTTTAGTGGATCTGATGTTAGAAAGGTACACCGCCTGACAAAAAAAATAAAAAGTTCCTCAGAGAAAAGGTCACACGCTCCAATATTTCATTGGACCTTTAGCTTAGATGGGTTTCAGTATCTGCAGTGTCAAAAGATAACAGTGTTGCTTTTATTTATTTTCATAAAGATGTTGAGGAGAGCGTGACGACTGTGCAAAGCCTTCTCCACATCACAGCAATGAGTTAAGCGTTTAAATGTGTACAGAACTTGCATCACGTCTTGGATACATTTCAGTCTTTGGAGGAACCTGGGTGAACGGAGGAACCCTGCATTCTGGAATCCGAGGACTGGACGGTCTGCGATCTTGGCCCGTCTGCTGAGGGATCCTTCGGCCCTGGGTCTCTATAGCCTGTCCGTCCATGGGAGTGGATCTCTCCTTCTGTGGTTCTCCCCAAGGTTTCTCTTTTCTCCTGCCGGGTTTTTGAGTTTTTCCTTGCCGTGCTGGACGTGAATGACGGGGGACACCCACGCCGCTCGTCGCTACCTCCTATTGGACATTATATTTGCCTGGATTCACCTGAACTTTTAATTGTCATATTTATTGCTCTGTTTTATTGCCTTAATGTTTGGTGCAGCTGTGAGGCGACTTCTGTTGTGATATTGGGCTATACAAAACCATTAAACTTGAAACTTGAAACTCTTACAGTATATATAGTCTCTAGTATCAGCATCAGTGGTTCTCAAACTTCACCAAAGTACTTCACCAGGTACAACCAGGCCTAGGTAAACTAAAATTAGGACAAAACTGGAACATGAGGTAAACCATCTCTAACATTTTGAACCATAGGGGTGGGATATACTCCTGTACACACTGTTAACCAAAGTACTGTATATAATGTGTTGCACTAATTGCGCCAAACCAAAACTCGCCCCATTGCTCTAATTTGAATTTCGCAAAGTCAAATGCCAGAAACAGTGTCAGCAAACGCGATTATCTCCAATTGCCCCTCTAGTTTATGTCCTTTCCTTTCCCGGTCAGGCTCTTCTGATTGTGGCTTTGAGATTGAGGCAGGCGTAAAGAGAACCTGTCAGCGGCGATGCATGATCAGCCGACAAAAGAGGAGGAAATAAAATAGACGCCAACGCAGCCGCTTCTGACTCACGCTGTTTAAACTCTGCGGGTTAAGGGGAGCAGCGCCAGACGTCATCGCACACAGGAGGGAAGAGGCACTACTAATATGTCTGACTAAATAAAACCATAAACTTAAATCTGGGTCTATCCACTTTCGATGTGCAGCAGGGAGGCCATATATAGTTTAAAGGGGGGCTATTATGCAAAATGGACTTTTTCAAGCTTTACATCATGTTATTATGTCATTCCCTCATTAAAAACATGCCTGAAGTGTTGCCTTGGCACATTCACGTATTTTTGAGTCATCTGTAAAAACTCTGATGGCGGCCATTTTAGGGATAGGTTTGCCTGAGTCCTCCTAGGAACGCCCCCACCTCCTGGAGACGCCTCCGAGCTTTCGTCACCAGCCGAGTAACCAACCACTGCTCCTCAGCAGAACCCCCTCCCCACTGATGCCACAGACAGCGTGTGGAGGGGGCGTGTCGGAAAGGGTCAGAGGTTCTTAAAGAGACAGAGGCCTATTTCAAGACATTCACTACAGCCATTTTGAGAGAGCAATTTTATACTTTATACAAGGCAGTTATTCTAATTTACTGCATTTACAGACTAACAGAAGGTTTGGTCATCATTGTCGTGTGATATAGACTGGTGCTATGTGATTGAAAAAAGCAGAATACCCCCTCTTTAAGTGTGGGGAAATTGCCAAAAAATAGTCACTTGACCTTTAAAGGGTTAAGTCGGCTACTGTTGGTCTTGGGCTTAGAAATAAAACATATGCAAAGATAGGGAAGGATTAGTTGATATCTCATTGAAATGAACATCAGTCGTTTGCTCAGGGGTCACATATCAACAAGTATCGCTGCTCTAGTACAATCCGGTCAGTCCAGTGCAGTATTTCTCTTGCTTATACACTCCATTGAACACGTCCCGCTTTATCCACAGGCGGCGGAGGTCAAACGGTTTGTGGAGAGCTCTCTCTTCACGAGCGAAAAGCGCAGTCAAATGTCAGAATAGCCGTGTCCTTGAGCTAAGAGTCAGGCCCCCCAGAAATCACCAGTGCAAAAAATGTAAATTCCCAACTTTGTGAAGTACAACTTTGAGAGAGGCCCTCGACTCTGGCCAGGCTTTGGAGTGCCCGGGTCTATGTACTGCACGGTGCTACAGAGACACTCTTCCATCTGCGTTTGTTCATGAGAATACGCACTTCAGACAATTGCATTAAAGCTGCTATATGTAAAAAAAAAAAGGAAAAGAGAGGAAATAAGAGCAAAGAAGGCCCAACTAACTGCATGTTACCCAGTCATTACATTTATTTTCCTCAGATGCACTGATAAATAACATATGTAATCCTGTTCCTTTTAAGCTTTTACACCCTATATAGTTCCAAAAGCAACTCAGCTACAGTATTTCCATCTATTATAATAGTAAAGGGAAGTCTATAATTACTACATTCCTGTTCTGTGAAGCACTTTGTAGAGCACAATTCGCACTCAAAGCGATTCATACTTGCCATTTTTGTCAATTTTCTCATTCTCATGAACTCAAGCAATTGCGCATGGAATTATTCACCGCCACAAAACGTCGGAGTGGTAAAAGTATCTTGGAGAATGCTTAGATAATGTGTAGTACCAGTCAATTGTCAATTCTCAACACTATTGACATTGTGTGATTCTCATTGAAGACATTTAAACTATGAACACATGGGGTTACTGTATGTAGGAAATTGACAACCTTTATATTCTTGGCATTTTTTCAGCGAGCTTCATAAGGCCATCACCTGAAATAGCAACAGTCTGTAAAACCAAAACCATTTCTGGTGACGACATCGTGAAGGACACGCTGGAGGGACGATGTCTCCGAGCTGGCCTGGTGTCGTCTCGTGGTCCCCCCCCCCCAGAACCGCTGGAGGAGGTGTGTGTGGATCGGGATGTCTCAGACTGTTGCCTCCACGACCCGGCCCCGGAGAAAGCGGAAGAAAAAAGATGGATGGATTGACATCGTGAAGCTCGCTGAGAACTTGTCAAAAGTGTGCAAAGCAGTAATCCAAGCAAGAGGCAGCAGCTATTTTGAAGAATCTATTCCAAACGTTTTTGTTGACAGCATAATTCCACATGTGTTCATTCAAAAATAAATGCCTTCGGAGAGTCTTGAAATAAAAGAAAAAACAGTTCAACTTGGATCGACTCGGAGATAAAAGCAGCAATTTGAAAGATTTACTGACATTTATATTTTTGGCGATCAGACCTTGGCAGTAGACATCGATATATGGATTACAGTTATTTTGGGGGGCGACGGTGGCACAGAGAGTAGAGCGGGTCGTCTTGTGATCGGAGAATCAGCAACTCAAATCCTTGGGCAAGACATTTCACCCATCTTGCTTCCATTGTCTGCGTACACTGGTGTATGAATGAGAGTGGGAATGGGTGACTGGTTCCTCGATGTAAAGCACTTTGTGGGCCTAAAACAGATAAAACGGTGCTATATAAATGTGGTATAAAAATGTGCCATTTATGGATGGGTAGGTTAGCTTTTGGATGTCTTCAGCGGAGCCTGGTCACTGATGGTGGTTTGTGAAACCCGCGAGGGATGTAGCAGGGTGAAGCCATGGATTGAGGGGGTGGAGGGGGGTCGTAGCACTGCTGGGAAGCGGACGAGCCATGACGCGATCATTAGCGACTAAGTGTGGCTCTGCACTGATAGGCTGAGGTGGAGGTGTGACCCTCACAGAAGCAATCATTGGCTGGAGGTAGGTAACACTGAAATTAGTCTTCGCCTATGCTTCACTACATAAAAAAGTGGGTTGAGAATAATTTGATTGCAGTTGTAGAAATTGATGATACATTTGACATTCCTATGCTTTTTGGATTGTTTCATAACTTTAACCACGAAGTAGCACACAACAGAGGCCTGAAGACCGGTTTATCCATCCATCCATTTTCTTCCGCTTTATCCGGGGCCGGGTCGCGGGGGCAGCAGTCTCAGCACAGATGCCCAGACTTCCCGATCCACACACACCTCCCCTAGCTGTTCTGGGGGGACCCTGAGGCGACACCAGGCCAGCTCGGCGACATAGTCCCATCAGCGTGTCCTGGGTCTTCCACGAGGCCTCTTCCCACTAGGACATGCCTGGAACATCTCCCGCGGGAGGCGACCAGGAGGCATCGAAACAGATGCCCTAGCCACCCTCAGCTGGCTCCTTTCGACGTGAAGGAGCAGCGACTCTACTCCGAGCTCTTACTGAGCTCCTTACCCGATCTCGAAGGGTGCGCCCAGCCACCCTGCGAAGGAAACTCATTCCGGCCGCTTGTATTTGCGATCTTGTCCTTTCGGTCAATATCCAAATCTCATGACCATAGGTGAGGGCGGGAACGTAGATCGATCGGTAAATCGAGAGCTGTTAAGGTTTAGGTTTTTAGGTTTAAGTCTCAAATACTGTCAATTCCATAGGGACTACGTGTGTGGACTCTTGTATTTGTAGAGAACTGTGTTGGCCCTAAGGCTCCATCTGTTAAGTAGGAAACAGATAAGCCTGCCTAACTTGCCAAACCTTTAAAACAGGCTCATAAGTCATTAGAAAGAGCTCTCCAGTCTGACTATTTAGCGATATTCTTTCTCCCCCACCTTGAGCAGCGTTCTGGTGCTGTTTCAGGTTTGTACTTTGAGGTCGCGTTAAGAACAGCGTTGCGCCTCTGAGCAGGGCGTGTGATGGATAACGCTGTGTGTGACACTTGAGCAGGTGACGCAGGTCCGTCCCTCACTGACACTGGTGCTGCTTTCACACGCTTTGTCCTTGGACCAACCTCACAGACTTCACAATATGGTAATACTGCAGGCAGCTCATAGAGGGATCCATAGTGGTTGTTGTTTATTTACACATTTTTAATTGGCAAACTCC
Organism: Gobius niger; assembly: GCF_951799975.1. Classification (NCBI taxonomy): domain Eukaryota; kingdom Metazoa; phylum Chordata; class Actinopteri; order Gobiiformes; family Gobiidae; genus Gobius; species Gobius niger. Next base: position 4,600,577 of record NC_136868.1, read on the forward strand.
CCCCACATACCTCACCTCTCTGTTGAACATCCATAACCCCCAGACGCACACTTCGTTCCAGTCGCTACATAAACCTCTCTGTTCCCAAAGTACGCACATCCTTTTGTCGATTCTCATTTCAATTCTCTGCTTCTAACGACTGGAATCATTTCCAGCATAGATACAGACGGCATCTTTGGAATCGGCCATATATGGTCATGTTTAAAAACCGTTAAGGGGGAAAACAATTTGAAAACTTGGAAAACTTTCTCTAATTATTCCAAAACGACTTATATATGGAGATTATATGGAGTTTAAAAATGCTGAAATAATGCATTTTCCTCCCCTACATGTCCCAGCCATGTCCTAATGTGTAGAATGAGCCCAGACCTGTTCACCACAACTGCCTCTAAAATCCTGCACTGTCACTGAAAAAAGTGTTACTTCGGGTCCGCTTAGTATAGAGACTGCAGCTATGCGTTAGACCTGAGGTGGCAGTAGTGAGTATAAAAATGACCAACTTGCATCTAGGCTCTTTAACAAAAGCTGAATTATAAATATAGTTTTTTTACTAAATAAAGATACAAAGAGGAGGAGCAAAGTGGTTCAACAGCCCATAAATCTATTATAGAAAACGCTATCTCAATGGCCGCCGCCTGGGCGCCGCCATGTTTATTTCCCATACCGACTTTGAAGCTAAGCAGGGACGGGCCTGGTTAGGACTGGGATGGGAGACCGTTTGGGAACACCAGGAAGCCTGGCGACAGTAGTGACTGTGTGCGTGGCTCGTGCTGCCGTGCGTGTGCGCGCATCCAAACCGGGCGGTGTGTGCGTATGTGTGTGTGTGTGCGCGCGCGTGTGTGTGCGTGTGTGTGCGCGTGTATGTGTGCGCGCGCATCCAAACAGGGCGATGTGTGTCATCTCACTCACCGCTAACCTGCAGCTGTAGACGCTCCGCACAGGTACATGCGTAAGATCCAATCCTGACCGTATTCCGTCTCCAAAGCTTTGTCTCCGAAAACAAATACACGCAAAACATTGCCCAAAACCTGCTCAAACACGAGCCTCTAATCAAACGCGCTGCTCCGACTGATTTATCCTCCGTGTGAATCAAAGCGAAAATGAAACTAACACTTAACGAGCGCATGGCCTGCACTGCGTAGTTTTTTTCCTTTCTTTTTTTTCTTTGCTGCTTTACCATTTCTTTTCTATTTTGCTTTCACGTATTGTGAGCCCAGAGCTACATTTCATTCTAAAGCAGCTTTGATAGCATTGCCAACTTTATTGTAAGGTTATAAATACTGTCTAACAACGATCATTAGGCTATTTCATTTCAAAACCCACTTCTTATTTTTTTGATTGTACACTACCGTGATGCACCAAACCACGGGTCCTGCACCGTGAACCAAACCGTTAGAGCTGAACCCCTAATCTTTATCCATAATTATTCCACTGTCTCTTGATTTCTGTTCCCTGAGTTTAGTCAACATATTGTTGTTGTAGTTTATAAGACAGGAGTACGGGTGCATCAAATACTCCAATTGCAGTTTGTTTGAAATTATTTTTTGCATTCATTATTTTACACATTTACTGGCCATAGTTTTTGGAATGGGTTGGGAACCACTGGTCTACAGCTGAACTGTGTGACGGGTTGGCCATTTCTTTGTAATCACTCATAATCTCAGAATATCAAATGTGGAGACTAGCGAGGCCCGGCCGAAGGCCGGGTCTCAGCTAGTACATAAATAACAGCGAATGCTAACAGGATGCTTCATGTTAGCATCGTGCTAATGCAAACTAGCGCTAGCTACGACTGCCGTTTTTTCGCCTCTACTGAACAATCTACTGTGAATAAACATCCATATGGACCCGATTTAGAGTTGACTTCATTTGTATGTGATAAATAAGTTTATATTTTGCCAGAAAATGGCTAAAAAGAGTGAAAAATTGTGTTTCCCAAAAGATTCTGTTTTCCCCCTTGGCGAGGCCACTCAATTGTCAATTGCACATATTTTTAATGTTTTTACTGTAACCTCATTTTGTTTGTTTTGTTTAAGGGACTAGTTGCAAGTTGGTCATATACTCACTACTGCCACCTCAGGTCTTATGTGTAACTGCAGGTTCTATATTAAGCTTGTGCATGACGGCACTTTACACCTTTTGGAGTGTGCAGGATTTTAGAGCTCATTCCACATATTAGGACATTGCTGGAACATGTAGGGGGAGGTACATACTTTAATTTATCGTCCCTTTAAATGTGTTTCATGCTTTCGAATACACCTTGACCAGGTGTCATCGTAAACAAGAATTGCTCCTCAATTGACGTACCTGGTAAAATAAAGAATAAAATAAAATAAAAGTGTGACTGCTGTGAGTGCTGAAATTTGCATGACCGACAACTCTAATGGTATGAAGTTTACGTTTTTTCTCAGGGTCACAGAAATGCAAGAAAACCTACAAGTTCATGAAATATTTCCAAATGCTTTATAATTAGAGGCAGTGTTTTTTCCCCACAAATGTCTCAGGTATACTAAAAGGAGGACAAAGCAAATTTTCATTCCTTTAGTAGAAAATATAGTGCCTTTAAGTTTATCTGCACGTGTATGAAAATTACAAAACCTTGTGACTTGAACCACTTTCGCCCTATAGCTTTAACCCCACTGGTGATGAAATGTCTTGAAAGGATCATTAAAAAACATATAATCGAGCAAACGCAACACAAACTAGATCCGTTTCAGTTTGCCTATCAACCCAATAAGGGTGTTGATGATGCCATAGCAACATTATTGCACTTAGTTCTCTCCCACTTGGACACATCAAAAAATTACGCTAAAATCATTTTTTTTTATTTTTCATCAGCATTCAACACTATTCTGCCAAATATCTTGGCTCAGAGACTAGACAGGGACTTTTCTCTAGAAGGAGGATTCATCTTATGGGTTCTGGACTTCCTCAGCCAACGAGTGCAGCAGGTCCGGATGGGGTCTGTGTTCTCAGACAGGATAGTCACTAACATCGGCTCTCCTCAAGGGTGCGTATTATCGCCATTGCTTTATATTCTCTATACCAATGGCTGCACCAGCTCCCACCCTGGCAGGCACTTGGTAAAGTTCGCTGATGATACAGCCCTTATCAGCCTGCTTCGGGAGGACGAGACTGAACACGGCCCCGTCCTAAACGAGTTCATCTCCTGGTGTGACGACTCCCATCTCCTATTGAACACAACAAAGACGAGGGAGCTGATCATCGACTTCAGGCGGGAGTCCATACGCAGCCTGACCATCATCAAAGGAGAAGTCATTGATTCTGTCTCTGAGCACAAGTATCTGGGTGTGATCTTAGATGACAAATTAAAGTGGGATAAAAATACAGATCACATCACAAAAAAGGGTCAACAGAGACTATATTTTATGAAGAAATTGGTGTCCTTTCAGGTGGATAAAACCATGTTGAAAATGTTTTACAGTGCTTTTGTGGAGAGTGTACTGACTTTCTCTATCATCTGTTGGTTCGGGGCCATGACTGAGGCACAAAAGAACTCCCTTAGGAAAATATGTACAGTTGCAAGCAAAATCCTGGGTGTTCCTATGAAGGGTCTGCAGGACATTTATTTTACTCGAGCTCGGAATAAAGCAGACATGATATTATCGGACTCAAAACATCCTCTGTTTAGAGAGTTTGAGCTGCTCCCCTCAGGTCGAAGGTACAGGAGCCCCGCCCTGACTAAAAACAGGACCAGGCAGTCATTTGTGCCACAAGCCATTTTACAATTAAACAAACCAACAATTGGAAGTAACCAACAGTGATTTCCTTTTTTTTTTTTTTTTTTTTTTTTTTTTTTTATTCTGCACAGCTGGTCTGTCAGAGAAGGTTTTTAAGGAATGTAGATAACGATTTTAACAATTTAAACTGAGGTTGACTGGCCGTGGTTTGTTCTTTGTATGTTGTCGATGTTTGGATTTGTTTGCTGTGGTCATTGTTGTATTTGTGTACTCACTGCAAATGAATTTCCCCCACGGGGACAATAAATTTTCTACTACTATGAGTTGTACAAAATGTTTGAAAGCAGAGGAGCAGATAAAAATAATAGGTAAAAAATGAATAAATAAATTAACTAATGTGGGAAAAATAAGGTTTTAAAAGTTGTCTTCCCTGATGTGGATGGCACAGTCTGGCTCCCGCGCCGGTGAACAGGTAAGCCGAGTGTGACGCCGACCCGGTCTCCAGAAATAGTGGCAGCGCGCGCATGAGTCACCCAGACATGTATAATTTAGCCCACTCCCTGCTCCGCGTGGGCGAGGGGGGCGTAGGGGTGCGCGTGGGGGGGACAGGGGAGAGGTGTGGAGGGTATGGAGCATACGAGAGTGGGAGAAACACGCGTATCCTACTGCAGCAGCGTATGTAGATCAGAGCCCAGGGGAGAGGCGGCGGTGAAGTGTGCAGGAAGGGACCCCTCCTCGTGTGCAGCACTCGACGCGCGGGGTTTTGTGTGAGGATGGATGGGATATGCAGGGACTTACATACACAGCGGCTGAAGGATCGTGCTTTCACTTGTACAAAATAAGACACCCTTTCACTTACTGTGCAATACTCTATATGGAAGGTCTGTTTTCTACCAAGCAATGGCAATGCATCCCTTCATTTAACATCAGTGTTTTATCAATTACTTTAAGTCAAGACCCTGCAGGTGAATAAGGACTTTTTTTTTATTATATATTCAGAGATATCGATTTGAAACTTTTGCTGAACATTACAGACATATGATTAAAAAAATGTATTGTAAGTTTTTGGTCATTTTATGTTTCCATTTAAAAAAATAAGGCCTTTTATGTCTAAAATGCCCAAAATTCCACTTATTTTCGGAGACAAACGCTGAATAATGGATGGAATGGAATGGAATTTGTGGTTTTATTTTTTTGTATATCATATTTAGTGTTAAAACAAGCAGGTTTTTAGTGGAAAAATCTGTAAGAATTTGGGGTAGGAATTAGATATTAAAAAGTCTCTGAAAAAAACTTCAAAATATTGTTAAGTCTAAGACTGGTAGGTTTGAAGTTAGGGTGACCAGATCATAACCAGCCAAATGTGGGACAAGAAGCATTTGGGACTAGGGTTGCAACTAATGACTATTTTGTAATCGATTAATCTATCGATTATTTTTACGATTAATCGATTAATCGCTTGGCTGTGAATGGTGTGATGGAGTAAACTTAAAGTAAATGTTTGTTGGAGGCTCTTGGCGATAATTCTGCTTCTGATTGGATGAGACACAGAATGATTGAAATTTACAACGTACAAAACATTAGATACACTAACTATAAAAAGAAAGTAGGTTTTCATCATATTTGAGTCTGTGTGAACCAGAAAACGATTGATCAATTACTAAAATAGTTGTCGACTATTTCAATGATCGATTATTTGTTGATTAATCGCTAAGTTGTTTCAGCACTAATTGAAACATTCTATAATTCTAAATAAAGGCAATATAAATCAATGAGTAGATCAATCACTTGACACAAAAAATGTAACAGTCGCAGTCTGCGGCAAAGATTGCAGAACAGAAATATATAAAATATTACATTTTATTTAATTGATTTTTACATTCATTGAATATTGAACTATAGCAAAGCTGAAGTCTGTAGGAGCTGATGTAGAGATACTGTCACCACAATGTGAGAAAAATGCATTAACCTCTTAACTCCCACCTGAACGGATCCTATTTTCTCCAGTTTGGCTTTACCCTAATCAAAAAGCTTCTTGGGAAAAAAGCACCAAAATAGCCACAAAAAAATGAGAAGAAAACAAGGATGTAAATTCGACAAAAATGTGACAAAAATTCAACAAAAATGTGACAAAAATTCAACAAAAATGTGACAAAAATGTGACAAAAACTCAACAAAAAAAACGACAAAACTTCAACAAAAATGTGACAAAAATTCAACAAAAATGTGACAAAAAAGAAAAGAAAACATACAAAAGGTGACACAACACGGCAACAATGCGAGGAAAAAGATCAATTTTGTGGGTCTTAGCTTTCAAATGAGGTGTTACACAGGCCTATATAATAGCCAAAGAGGACAGAATGCATTTGGTTTAGGCGGGGGGTAAGAGGTTAAAAAAAATGGCTCTTGAAATTAAAATTTTCCATCAACACCAATAGAGAAACATGGAGCCAGTGCAATTATGTAACATGTTAAAGTGAAGATTACGTATTTTCTTTGTTTCCAGTTGAAAGTTGAAATGAAATTGGATGCCTGCATGTGTGTCTCCCCTTCATGACATCCAAACATAAACTTGCAGCTCCTGTTCCTGCCGGGGCTCCGCTCAATACTCTGCTGTGGGGCGCTTTGGCACAGAACAATGAAGTAAGTCACTCCTTTGTGTTTTAATTGCTGCCGCGCCGTTTCATTTCCATATGTTAATTAGTGTCAATTATTTATGCTCGATACTCAAAAGGCAGCCACTTGGAATCGATATATCATCAATCCAAGATTAAAGGAGGAAATAGATTTTTCCTCTTTCTTATAAATGAGTATTTTCAGCTCATTTTGCACTGTTGTGTGACAATGTCCGATGGTTCCTCTTTGCATCCTTATCGCCTCTTAACCCCCGCCGTAACCGAGTGCCTTTTCTCCTTTACTCAAATCTAAAAGCTTCTTGTCTGGAGCTTACAGCCTACTGCTGGGTGAAAGGCCTATATTATTACATAGAGGAAAAAATATTTGGCTTTTGAGGAAATGTTTGGTCTTGTACAAAGAGATCATGGACCCAGTGACTGATATTAACGATCATTTTTGTAATTCATAAATTTTCACTTTAGCTACAACTTGGGAAAGTGTAATTCTGTTAATAGGGAAAAACTGTCTCCTGCCCCCCCGCTGGGTCCGGTGACATCATCACATCTAGAACCTGCCACCCAGCAATAGGCCAGTGTAACGCCTCATTTGAAAGCTACAATCCCATAGTGTCTGTCGAAACACTTTAGAATCTGCTTTATGGAAACTCAGACCTTTTATCTGTCGCAGCTGAACCTGAGACCAGGGGCTCGACAATCGATCGCACTTCGATATCGGTAAACCTTGCAGCCCTGTGGCGCTGACCTGCCCATCCCTTCTGTGCACGTAGCCCTGAAAGTGTCCTTCAGGAGGAACAAATAACAAGAACGTACAAAAGCTTTGGAGCGCTGTATTGGAGCAAAGAATTCACCGGAGGAAGCTTTAATAATTGCGGATGAGTGTGTCTTGAAAATTAAACATGGATTTTGACCGAGCCACGCTAAAAGAAATAATGGGCCTATATTTACGGATTTGTACAAGACATGGCTAATGGGGAAAAAACAAGAGAGGAAGGACATCGGCGTTCGGAGAATCCACTCGGAAGTCACTCGAGAGCCTTTTTTAGTAAATATGAACGGCAATGCAATGTCTTTTTGTGACCCATTAACTCTCTCTGCATCAACTTGCGCACATCTGTCATAGTGTTAAGCGTCATTATAATGTGGCTTTGGGGAAATCTTTCAGCTCTGGCGTGACAAGCCGCAACCCAAATAAGACTTGAACTTGTATAATATCATATAGCAGAGTGTATTTTCCTCAAATGATTGTTGAATAAGCACAACAGAAGCCAAAAAAAGGTGAAATGATGATGTAACAATCAGGAGTTTAAATGTAATAGTCTGTGTATAATTGACCATCTGGGCCTAATGTATGTAATGTAAGCAGAATCCGCGGTGCCGTCACTTTGGCTAATAGTAGTGGTAGTTTATTTGAGCAGTTTCATTTTTTTCCCTTCTCAAAATTTCACAATCATATAGTTTATGGAAGCTCAAAGGGAGTAGACTGAAAGGAGAAACTTATGTGTCTATCCTCATCCATGTAAATTTGCATTTCATGTCACAGTTAGGAAGGATTGCAAAAGTAAAAGTAATGTCTAAGTATTATGTATCCGTTTCAAAACACAACTACCCTATTTTCCTAGCTATAAGTCACCCTTTTTTTTCATAGTTTGGCAGGGGGTGTGTCTTACACTCCGGAGCAATTCTAATTCAAATATATGCTTTCACATGCCACTAGAGGGCACTGCAGGCTAATCGAGCAGCAGAAAGTTTGGAGTGAGCGAGAAGGAAAACAAAACAAAGCTAAACACGGGCTAAAAGCTCGATGGCCACAGCTAGAGGAACGAATGCAAATGAGAGCTTGAAAAAACGTGCTGCCGGGAGAGGCTTGTCGACGGTGCAGATACGCCTCCGTGCCCAGGTCGTTGCCAAGGCGATTGTTCAGAAGATTTCAATGGATTTAGTGCTTTAGATTGAGAGTGAGAGTATCGGTATGTTCTTTATGCTATAGTTATCTGACCTGACCTTGTTGTTTATGCTTCATGTGGCTAACCATCAGTGTTAGCATACCGTACGCCTATTCAGTTTGATGTTTTTTTTTCTTCATTAGACATTTTTTGGCTAGTGCGTCTCATACTCCAGAGCGACTTATAGTCCGGAAAACACGGTATATGCCTGTACTGCAGTGTAGTTACAATTGTCAACATCATAGACTGTAGAAAATAATGGACGTCTTATGCTCACTCCTCCCCGTTTACCAGAATGACCACGGCCGTGGGGCAATTCATGGAGGATTTACAGGCTCCCCCTCCCCAGCTCTGACGAAGCATGTTCCTAAAAAGGACATACGGGCGGGATTTTCACCGTAGACTCGGCCCTTGCGTGACGTATAGCTCGCGCTGCTCCAATGCTAACAGTCCGAGCCTCATTAAGTACGAGATTTCAAAAAATCATATTACGAAAACTAGCCTGGTTTCATATAGTGTTATTAACCCAGCGTTATCTCAGGAGGAAGATCTAGCCTAGTCTAGCGTTGAAACAATTGAAACCAGGCTTTAAAGTAGTTTTTAACGTGTCTAAAGTCCAATGCTTTTCAATGGGGGCCTAGCGGCGATATGGAGGTACTGCAGCAACGGCGGAGCAATGGCGGCCCCCACGTTTGTGGTCAAAAAGCAGGGCAGCCAGCGGCCATTGGTCAACATCCAATCAGCAGACTTAGCTTTCAATTTACAACACTGGCAAACTGGCAAACTTTACAGCATGCTAATAAATAATAATCCTTCTCTTCATTATCAATGAATGAATATCCGAATTCATATTAAAAAGGCACATTGAACATTATATTTGATGAGATGAGCTTTCCTGTGTACCTGCCTGTTTGATCCAATCAGAAGGGAAGGGGAGGAGCTTGATCTTTTATTATCAAAATATATCTCTCCCTCTCCTCATTTGGCAAACTGGGAGTGGCTTTCAGGTCCAATCAGAGGAGAGGGGGGCGGGGCTTGACTGTTTCATTTTGAAATATATCATTTTGCAGACTATCACTTTAACCCCTTAACTCCCACCTGAACCGAGCACATTTTCTCCAGCTTTACCCCAATCCAAAAGCTTCTGCAAAAAAAGGTGTGAAAATAGCAACAAAAATGAGACGGAAACAAGGATGAAAATGTGGAAAAAAGTGAGAAAAAAGTGAGAAAAAAGTGACAATAAATTTACAAAAAAAATTAAAAAAAAATGACAAAAATTTGACAAAAAAGTGAGAAAAATTTGACGAAAAATGGAGAAAAAAATTACAAAAAATGGACAAAATAGTGATAAGAATTTGACAAAAAAGCCACGAAAATTTGACAAAAATGAGATGACTGCCCTACAAAAAAAGTGATGAAAAAAAATCTGATGATGTGAGGAAAAAGATCACTTTAGTTCTGTAGGTCTTAGCTTTCAAATGAGGTGTTACACTGGCCTACAGGATTTGGGTAAAGCTGAACTGGAGAAAATGCTCTCGGTTCAGGCGGGAGTTAAGAGGTTAACAAACTGTACTTAATTATTCAAAGAAATGTTTAAAGAGCGCACAACTCCGTGAAAATGGTTCCGGGACCCACCAGTTGAGAAACACTGCTCCAGATTGCACCACAACTTCCTCAACTTTAGCAATACAATATCACATTTTCCAGACCAAATCCACATTCTGCCATAAATTATACTTGTCCCACAAATTTCTTCCTATACAAGAAGCCACAGTTCCATGATAGACTCACAAACCCCCCCAGAAAAGCTAAATTATGCCTGATATCTTAATTTGTCACGAGAATCAGGCCACATGTATTTCAATATTCTATCAATATTAAACACAGCATTAAAGACGAAAACGCGAGAACATGCTAACAGCCCCCCGCAGGTCTCGGCGTGATGTGACTGAATAAACATTTCATAACCTTTGTTTTTGCTCGCGGATCCGCGTCTTTTTTTTTTTTTTTTTTTTTTCTGACCCAGTTTCTATGGGCTCTGGCTGCGGCGCAGTTTGAAATCCGCTGTGTTGAAGATTTCATGAACTCAGACGAGGGCACGGCGTTACTCGGCGAAAATCAGGAGTGTCAGAAGATGAAATGGACAAAATCTTTCAAATGCAGTCGACAACACGGGAGAAGATGGAGTGATGCTGAACATGAGCCACACTTTTAGCTGTACAGATGCATAATGACGCATAAAGCACCTTCACCTGTAGGGGGCGGCGTGACTGGGCTTTGAAGAGGTGGGAGTGATTGGTTTATTTATTGTCATTGCGTAAGTATCTTCATTATAGTAAAAAAAATATCTGCATTTAATGTTTGGTAATCATTCTTTTACTTTGCATTTTTAGGCATTTGTAATTATTGTAAAGTGAGGACATGAAAAAACACAAACAAACGATACTCAAGCGCTTAGGTCGGTGGGGCAGTAGGAATGTGCTTGCAAGGAGAGTATATCTGCCCAAGTGAGCACTTCATAAAAATACAACAATACAGATATAGATCAGGGGCAGAATGGTGGAGAACAGATGTATAAAAAATAAGTAATATCGTGATCATATAGTAATTTATCTGGCTGGTGTCAAGGATAATGACAATGAATATTGAACATGACAGTGATTATGATTATTATTACAATCATAATTATTATACTATTACTGCCATGGTTGTTGTTGTTATTATCATTATATTAGTATCATTATTACTATTATTAGATACAGCATAATGACAGTGTGGATGATATTAGTGGTTGTAACATTACTGTGGATGATGATGTTGATGATGACAATGAAAAAAATGATTCTTATTTCCTCCATTTTTTCATTACATTACACACACACAAACACACACACACACACTACCGTGCAGCACGCCTACCAATACAGCCTAAATTCTTAGTTTTCTGGTTCAGTGTCACGTGGGATCTTTTGTCTGTTGTTTTGGCTGTCTCTCTTGTCTGCTTTTTGTATTTGTCTTATAAACTCAAAATAGAAATTATGATAATACTTTCTTGTCTCTATATATTTTAGATATTTATTTATGTGTAGCCTTTTACTTTTTAGGTTGCGTATCAACCAATGTTTTGGGTTGGAAAAAAAAAAGCTAAGTAATTGTGGATATTATCCTGTATCTCCTTGAAGAGCCCTAAGATAATTATGTTTTGCATGATATTCTTTTCTTTGGCAGTTCATGTTTCACTCATTTCACAAGTGTTAATGCTTTTGAACTTGTTTGAAATGTTTAGCGAGGTTGCTTTTATCGTTTAGCTTGACTGATTAATGTCGACAGTAACATTAGAAGCGTTTTCTTTACATTCACATACCGGCGCTTTGTTAATTTATGAAACATTAAAGCAAAGTATTATCTTTTGTTTCTCATCTTCCCAGCATTTATCTCCCTTTCATTTATTCACATTGATACTGGACGTAGCCGTCACGCTGTCAGAACTGTGTGGCTCAGAGGCTCACGGCCACTCTCCCAAAATAACGACAAAGAGCAAAGAGGAAATGAAAAATATAAGGCTAAAAGCTGAGGCCTTGACAACACGTCAAACAGCAGAAACATAAAACATAGTGTGTCCGGGGTGTTCGGCTTCTGCTCAGGCATCTTTATTGGGTGAATGAATTAAACATTGCGGATCTTTAGCTGCGCTTAAGGTGTTCATACAAGACATTAGCGTTGCTTATAGCAAAGCCTGCCGCTGTGTTTGCCTTTACATGCATGGAGGCTGATGAAATGTGGAGTGAGTGGAAAGAGGCAGAGAGAGGAAACATCCACGGGTAATGCAAAAGGACATGTGTAAAAGAAAAGGGCTTTAAAGAGAGCCATTTATGGTCAGCAATGCTCACTACTCAAACGAGCACTCCCTATTTTGACAGTGCATCTCAGCATTACAGCCTTTTCTGACCCAACCCAACGCAATAGTACAAATACAATAAAAAGAGTGCGTTTCAACCCGACCCAGCTATACCCAGTCTGCCCAAACACACACACTCTGGTCTATCCGATGATCTGTGCGATACAGGGTTTGAAAAGGTTAATGATATTCAAACAAATCAAAACAAAATAGCCACAATGCTGAAAAACATTCATTCGGGGCCCTAATATTTTGAAACAGGAAATGGTAGAGTAGGTGCCCGCAAACAGCTATTTGTCCAGCTTGGGGTTTAGACTTTAGCACCTGTCTTTATAAATGGCCCAATGTGCAACAATAATCTATTTTTTTGTTGTTTTGACTGTCAAGATTTAGTTGGGCGTTTGACCTAGATTATTTCACTTGTTCTGAGATGTTTCTGACTCGTTTCAATACATTTCGCCGTTATTTCAAGTAAGTTTCTCTGCCAATAGGGTAAGAAAAATGGTCTTGTCCCATTGGCAGTTTTACTTTCTTATTTCAAGCAAGATTTACCATAGAACCAGTGTGAAATGTCATCAAACGAGCAAAATAGTCTTGGTCAGATCAGGAAAAAGGTCTAAATGAGTGAAAATCCCTCAAAACAATATATATTTCCTCAGTTCAAGTCTTGATATTTAGCTTGATATTTACTTTTTGTAGTGTATGAACTAGTGGCAGCAGGGGTACCCCAAGGATGTCTAGTTGGATCAACGTTATTTCTCCTTTTTTATGTCTTGTAGTGTGCAGGCTATAATTTCCTTGTCTCTTATTTCAGGCACACAAGAAATCTTCGCCATCACCACCAGCTACTCGCACACTACATTCATCGACCTTCCAACCTGCGCCACCATCTCAGCCACTGTCGCCACTTTACGGTTCATCTCGGCATCACTAACAATAGACTGTCAACACATCACGTTGAATAAGCCACATGAAAGGCTGTGTTGGAGAATGCATTACTCACGGCCTTCTATTTGACACGGCGAGCTCAACTGTAAGACCTGATGCAATGGGGTTTGTTCAGATGCAATTTAGGGTTTGGGGATACGGCAAAAACAAGTAAATAGATAAAACATATATACATAATTTCCTATACTATATTAGCGGCTACTGTTTTCACACCCATTGAACTTTGCGGCTCATACAATGGGGCGCCTATTTTATAGATTTAATGGTCATATTGTGGCATTTGTCATCCCCTATCACGGTCTTCCTCCACCCCTGTCCGAGGTGTTTACTGCAGCAGGATGCCCTCCCGCACTATGGCTAATGTGGCTTTGAATAAATGCTTTCACCACTGAAATATCATGGAGGGTCCAGCGATGCGCGGGTATCGAAAGCCTCGAGCGGTCACCAAACATGCCGAGGGGGGCAGATCTAAACATGGCCAAACTCTCAAGGAGGAGTCGCTGTGCGGGCCGCGCTTCAGCTTCATTGAACACATGCGCGTGTAAAGAAGAATATAATTGAGGTTCTGAACACACTTTAAGTAAATTTACCTGTAGGCCTCTTGGTAAATTTGACTGTGCACAAAGACAAAAGTGGCAGATGGGTTGGAACAGCTTCGGCTTATAGACCAGAGCAACCAATATAAATATATGGTAACACTTTACATTACGGGCCGGTAAGTCCTTGGTACTTACAGTGGTAATTACAGTGGTACTTACACTGGTAATTCTAGGTACTTATTGTGGTTCTTACACTGGTACTTGCGGTGGTACTTACAGTGGTACTTACAATGGTACTTATTGTGGTACTTAAAGGATACTATAGTGAGAATTACAAGGTATGTACTTCTAGAAACAGTGGTAACTCTTAGTCATGAAGGTTGTACTTGTTCTCCCTAGTGCTGTTTTATGTTGTTTTATTGTCACACAATCCTAGAAATTACTTCTGTTTGTAGAAGTACCACATTTACTACCTATGAATTGCTGCTGTAGTATCCTTGAATTACCAATAAATACCGTAGATGTATCACTGTAACTGCTAGAAACTATCATTTAAAGTATCAAAGTACATAGAAGTATGACCTTCATTATCTCTTAGTAATGAGAGATACAGTGGTAACTCTGTGTCTCCCTAACCCTAACCCTAATGACAAGTAATTATGACTTTTAGTACCACAATAATAACCTAGCATTATCACTGTAAATACTAGTACTTACCAGTGTAAGTACCACTGCAAGTACCAGAATAAGTACCAAGAAGAACCACTGTAATTACACTGTAAGTACCACTGTCATTACTAGTAATTACCACTATAAGCACGGACTTACCGGCCCGTAATGTAAAGTGTTACCAAATATATAAACACCAAAAATACAAAAAATTACACTTTAAAATGACAGCTATACCAGAGCCTCCACATTCTCGACTGATAGCACACTGATATTTGTTTGTTTGTTTGCATACTTTATTGTCTCCTTAGGGAAATGTGTCCTCTTCATATTTTCAGGTCTGCTCAATAGTCAGGAATCTACATGATGTCGTCCTCATATGGATTAATTTCAGTTTTTGATTCAGTGTTTTGTTTTTTTATTGGATTAAAAACAAATATATGACTTGCGAGTATAGCCCTTTCATGAAGATAGACTGTTGAAATAAACTACCAAGTACAGATGATGGCTGTAGTGTCAACCATGCAATACTCCTGTGAGACACAAATCTCAGCTAAAAAGAAACCAATAGATCATTCAACCAAAAACATTTTCCATTACACTCCTCCAGTCTCCAAACCTGTCACTGCCACAAAATTAACAAGATCCATGACTAAAATTGAGATTGCACAAAGGGATTTTCACCACAATGATGAGAATAATGTGCTTTGCTTCCTGTTTGAGACACTTCACCAGAGGCTCATTCAGGGTTAAGTAACTCTTGTGTGATGAAATTAATTTGTCTATGAGTGAACCTGCTTTGATTGACAAAAAAAACAAAAAACAGGTTGATTAGCTCCTTGACTTCCGAGTCGTCAGACATTAAAGGGGACTTGTGCAGCTTTCGTATTGACCCCTTTTTTTCTGATCATCACTAGAAACTGTGGATCAAACATGGTCAAAAGCTGACTTGTGCATTTGTGACAGAAGGCTGACAAAATGCTGTTTTACGCATTGATTCGCTCATTGTTTCTACATGTATGACATGGATGATGCTGTGGTGGTGCAAAAAAAGCAGGTTTACAGATTCAGACCATAACATGTGCAGTTTTTAAGGGTTGACTCGGTGCAAATGCTACAAATGAGCAACAAATCACTACTTTGGAGTACTTGAAATTAAGCATCTGGCTCGGTGAACCAGGCCCTTCAATATCAGAAATTGGACAACAAATAATCAGTGTGACCCCAAACCTGAACCGAGCACATTTGTACAGTTTGGCATCACTGCTTTCTGGTCTTCCCAAAAAGAGGATCTCAGGTCTACAACTTTTACAAAATTCAGCAGCTCGTGTCCTGATGAAGACCAGGAGGCGGGACCACATTACACCGGTTTTAGAATCGCTTTTAAAGTTCTTTTAATGGTTTTTAAATGTCTTAATGGTCTTGGTCCTTCTTATCTTTCAGAACTGCTTTGACCTTACGAACCCTCACGGCCCCTTCGCTCCTCCGGCAGGGGTCTCCTAGTTATTCCTAAAGTCAACAAAAAGACTCACGGTGAGGCGTCTTTCCAATATTACAGCCCTCGCCTCTGGAACCACCTGAGGAGGAGCTCAGGGCTGCAGAGAACGTTCATGTTTTTAAGAGCAGGCTCAAGACCCACCTTTTTAGCTTAGCCTTTAACTGACTAATCTATTTATTTATTTAGTCCTAATATATAATGTACATGGGAGGTTGTGCCAGGCGTATTGTTTTAAATGTTGTAATCTGTAAAGCACTTTGTGACACCTTACGGCATGAAAAGCGCTTTATAAATATAGTTTGATTTGATTTTGATTTGATTGGGGGGAAAAAAGCATCAAAAGAGCAACAAAAACGAGGATGAGAACGCAACAAATATGTGACAAAAAAGTGATGGAAGTGCAGCCAAAAAGTGACAACAACGCAAGGAAAAAGATCAGTTTAGATCAGTTTGGTAGGTCTTAGCTTTCAAATGAGGCGTTAATCTTGCCTATAGGCTGACTGGGTAATTTGGGTAAAGCCGAACTTGAGAAAATGTGCTTGTTTAAGACGGGGGTTAAGAGTTTAATGATCTAATGGCCTGTCTGTTCTGTACAACAGTCTTTTACGAATAGCCCTTCAAATAAACTAGCCTTGCCTAACAGCCAATAAATGTTTTGAAATGGAACTTGTATTTATGTTTAGATCATACATTGGGCCTTGGACGTCGTAACCAGCCTCATTAGTCTCAGAAGGTTTGCAGAAGTCTGAAGGGATCCTGAGAAAATCTCCACAATATTGACCTTCAAAGACTCGACACAACTGCAGCCTTGAGCAGAGAGTATAATGGAGTTTTCCCATGCAGAGCCCATCGCTGGCACAAGGTCTCAGCATCTTGTGAGGGACCTAAAAGCTCCTCAACTGGACAGTTTACATCATGTATGTTAGAGAAATAACAATGGTGTTCGAGAGGATAGATGAATAACAGGCAGCAGTCTGGATGTCTTATGCAGGAGAAGTTTATTTACCATCAGTGCGGGACCCGGAGACATGAACTCGAGACATTGCGCAAGTCCTACCATTCAAGTCTGTCCATGCTTCCACAGAAGAGGGATAAATACCCTCTCAGAGCGTCATACTGATACACAAGCAAGCATTCAGTGGCTGAGAGTGGGCGCCTGAGCACCACAGTCAAGGCTATGACAGAGATAGTACGACTGTACAGCCTGACCCAGTATGATAAATAGCGATTTAATGTTATCCTCTAACAATGTATACCTCATTTGAAAGCTAAGGCCTGCGAAACTCATCTCATCTTTCTTCCTTGTTTTTGTCATCACGTTTTCATTCCTTCTTTGCCCCGTTTTCTCAGCTTTTTTGTTGCATTTCGGACACATTTCGCTGTATGTGTAATGTAACAGATTAAAGCTGGATTGTGGAACTTTTTATGTGGAAAAAAAAGTTGACAATTGTGTGTATTTGACCTTGTAGTGACGCAGTGGCTGTATGAGTGGTCAGCACTGTGTCTTCACTTTCCATTACGGTGGTCTCTACGACGCTCTACGATCAATTGTTTTGTAGGTTTTCTGATCTTCTGTGAAAACCTTCCAAACATTTGATCCTTGAGCTTCCTAAAGATCACTGTGATGGACCACCATGCTGACCACTCACACAGCACTGCATCACTACAAGGTCAATCAGGGGCGGACTGGCCATATGTCCATTCTGGAAGAGCACAGAAGGGCCACTGGCTCTAGGGCCACCGGTCCCGCCTCAACCAAGCTTTACCCAAATCTAAAAGCTATAAGAAAAGCATCAAAATAGCGAGAAAAAGAGGATGAAAAGTCAACAAAAACATGAGAAAAACAAAAGAAAATCAAAAATGATAGAAAAAATAGTTTAAAAATCATTAAAAATATGACAAAAATGTGGCGACGTGACGAAAAGTTTCCGTCACATTTGTAGGCCTTAGCTTTCAAATGAGGCGTTACATTGTTGCTCTCCAGTCGAGAAGCTTTTAGATTTGGGTAAAGCCCAGTATAAAAAAACATGAATCTAAGAGGAATTCCGTGGAGTATGGTGCACCACAAGGTTCAATTTTGGGACCATTATTATTTATTATTTATATTAATGATTTTGCTTCTGTTTCTACGACCACCTTTCCCGTTCTTTTTGCTGATGATACCAGTCAAAAAAATAATAATAAAAAGCCGAACTGGGGAAAATGCACTCGTTAATGTTAAGGCGGGGGGTAAGAGGTTAAAATATGGATTTGTGGAAGTGTCACAATTACGCTAATTTGGGCCAGGCTAGTCAGAGTCCAGGGCTGTTTTTTAGCCCCAGTCCGCCCCTGAGGTCAATACGCACAAATATCAAGGATTTTTTTCCCACATAAAAAAGTTCCATAATGCACCTTTAAAATGTGACCAAAACGTGTTAAAAAAAAAAAAAAAGAAGCGTGATGAAAACACAACCAAAAAGGCCATAAAATGTGACGTTGATAACGAGAAAGACGCTTATATTAGTTTTGTACGTGTACAGCCTCCAGCCAGTAAGCTCCAGTCGAAAAGCTTTTAGATTTGGGTATCACCGAACCGGAGAAAATCCACTCGGTTAAGAGACTAAAGTAAATATACCGGACAAAATATGACAGTTACTCAGAAAACAAAAAAAATGGAGCATGGAGGTCAAAAGTCCACACTCGGACTGCTGCGAAGACAGAGAGAGTTCTAACTTATGTAACGTCATTATGCGCCGCTTGCCAAAAAAAAAAAAAGTGGAGGCAAACGAGCTTCTGTCGCTAAAAAGGCACGTGCCATCCATCTTAAATCGCACCGCTCTCTTAAAGATCATGTATTAAATGATCCACACACACACAAAAAAAACAGTTGAAAATGACTGAGGGACACGCGTGCCAACTCCCCACAGAGGAGGATGTCGTAAACGCAACTACGTCTCCACATCTGGAAGAGCTGTTCGGGTGGAGAGGTTTGAAATCGCAGCGACCAGACACCCATACTAAAGAGACCCTCGCTCCGAATTCTAACCAAGATGCCCATCCGAAGATTGCACCGTGCATCCTTCAAACCGCCGACGCAGAAAACAGGCGAAAGGCGATCAATTCCTGAGGAGTTGGAGAGCGCAGATTTGATTAACCCAGTGTTCTTTTTTTTTTAAATATATAACGAGAAACACTCTACATTCTGTCTTTCCTGACCTGAACCGGCGATTTTGCGCATCTCTCCGTCAGTGCGTCTGCTCTGCGCGCCTTCGGAGAGAGGAGAGGAGAGGAGAGGGAGGGAGGGCTAGAAGGAGAGAGGGATGCAATGAAATAAGAGGGACGTTTGGAGGAAAGAGGAGGGGGGCAAAAAAACTACAAATTCGTCTCCATTTACTTCATTCCGACGCGCAATGGCTATCCAACTTCCCTCCTCTCTCCACCTGCCGATCCAAAACTATGCGTCACGGAGAGCCAGCTTCTTTTTTTTTTTTTTGAGAAAGTGAGATTTTTCTTCTTACCGTGAGAAACGCATCCAGTGTCGGTTCCGAGCGCGCCTTAATATCCCCCCCCTCGTTAGGTCCCGTTATGGGCAGGTGCACCCCAAAAAAAAAGCCATGGAAAACGCACGAGCAAAAAAAAAAACAATCCCGCACAA
This sequence comes from Gobius niger, assembly GCF_951799975.1. Classification (NCBI taxonomy): domain Eukaryota; kingdom Metazoa; phylum Chordata; class Actinopteri; order Gobiiformes; family Gobiidae; genus Gobius; species Gobius niger. Next base: position 4,620,043 of record NC_136868.1, read on the forward strand.
CACTTTGCACTCCAGTAAATGGGGGGGAAAAAAGCCGCCGTTCTCTCACAAGTCCAAGGTTAATCCACAGTGTTGGGTTTTGGTTTTTTTTTTAAGGGTTGGGGAAAAGGGGGGGGGCTTGGAAGTGAGAAGTGAGGATCCCAGACGCGGCGGTGCAGACTGAGTGAAAAGCAAAACCGCTATAGGTCCGTAAAGAAGCGTCCGTTGTTGCGTCCTCCTCGCGATCCTGGGCTGGCTGGTGGAGAGGGAGGGAAAAAAGCGCCGTTCCCTTCGCCTCTCTCCGGTGCGTGTGAGAGAGAGTGTGTGAGAGAGAGAGAGAGCGCCCCCCCTCCTCTCCTCTCCTCTCGCTCGGCTGTGCTCTGCTCGCATCCAGCCAGTCCCCCCCCCCTCCCCCCTCCTCTCGTCGTCGCTGGCTCTCCCTCGCTCCTGAGGAAAAAAAAAAAAAGGGGGGGGGGGGGATGCGAGCGTTTGCGTGGAGCAGATACGCGCCTAGCGGACGGACAGGGTATGACGCAACAGCAGCAACAGCACTTCTTCCCGACGCATTTGGTGATTTGGAGGAGGGAAAGAGTTCGAATGCGGGGACAGGTGTGGGGAATGTTTGTTTTTTTTTGTTTTTTTTTTGCATTTGCATTTGCCCTTTTCAGTTCATTTCATTGTTTTTTTTTTTTTTTATCAGGCTTTGATCATTTGAGTGTCTGAATTTCACAGTGTTCCAGAAAGAAATTCGAGAAAGCAATGCCCAGAACAAGTAGGAAGTACCTGGTGGCTATTTTTTTTTGTGTGTGTGCCTATTCTGAACATATCAGCAGCAGCCCATGTCAAATTACTCTGACTCTTACAATGTATATGTTAAGGCAAAGGTTGATCACAGTTTGAAATGACCTCACGTGTATTTGTTTCTATTAAGTAGCCTATCACCACTATTCTTTTTGAGTTGTTATGTAAGATTATGAGACATGTATGAGGAAAACATGATATGTTCTTTTAACCTCTTAACCCCTCCTGAATTTCTCCAGTTCGGCTTTACCCAAACCTAAAAGCTTCTCGACTGGAGCTTACAGCCCAGTGTAACAGCTCATTTGAAAGCAAATCTGAATCTGATTCTTAAACATACAGTTATTTCTGTTCTTGTAACTCAGTACGACTTTAAAATAAAGCTATTTTGATACAATATGGGGTCAATGTCCTCTAAGAAAACAGTGTGTTCAATGCTGTGTTAATGTTGACAACATATTTTAATTTAGTTTTAGTTTTAGTCTTTTGACAAAAATGTAATTCGATTTTAGTCTAGTTTTAGTCAAAAAAATATCTTCAATTTTAGTCTAGTTTTAGTCGACTAAAATTGCAAGTAAATTTAGTCGACTAAATTTAAGACAAATTTAGTCGACTTTGCATTGATAATATTCATTATAATCATATTTAATCTTGTTCCTCTGCTTCATGGAGCTGCTCCACATGAACAAAGCTCAGAGCTGATCCTTTGGCCGTGAATATACATGATCTGAGGCTCTTTCAGACGCTCAATAGAAGTTTGGATGATTTTAGTCTCTCCCTTTCATTTTTATTTAGTCTTATTTTAGTCGACTAAAATATCTGGACATTTTAGTCATAGTTTTAGTCTCATGAAAAACTTTTAATTTAGTTTTAGTCCAATTTTAGTCGTCAAAAATATCACTTTGACTAAAATTAAGACTAAATATTTTAGTCGACGAAATTAACACTGGTTCAATGTCAATGTCAACTTTATTTGTATAGCAAGTTTACAACAACACTAGGTGCCCAAAGTGCTTCACATACAGGTACACAATATAAAATTACAGTACAAAACAACAAGAGAAGCACACACAAAAGAGTTATAATACAGCTCAACTTGAATTGAACGCCAACGCAAACATATGTGTTTTAAGGGCAGCCTTAAAGGTTTCTATGGTTGGAGCAGCTCTGACGTTTAGGGGGAGACTGTTCCAGAGTTTGGGAGCAGCCACACTAAACGCTCGATCTCCTCGCGTCTTTAAACGGGATCTGGGCACGTTCAGAGACAGCTGGTTTGCAGACCTTACTGATCTGACTGGGGCATAAACGGACAAAAGCTCAGAGAGATACTCAGGAGCAGATCCATGAAGACATTTAAACCAGTGTTAATTTCGTCGACTAAAATATTTAGTCTTAATTTTAGTCAAAGTGATATTTTTGACGACTAAAATTGGACTAAAACTAAATTAAAAGTTGTTCATGAGACTAAAACTATGACTAAAATGTCCAGATATTTTAGTCGACTAAAATAAGACTAAATAAAAATGAAAGGGAGAGACTAAAATCATCCAAACTTCTACTGACCGTCTGAAAGAGCCTCAGATCATGTAAATTCTCTGCCAAAGGATCAGCTCTGAGCTTTGTTCATGTGGAGCAGCTCCATGAAGCAGAGGAACAAGATTAAATATGATTATAATGAATAATATAAATGCAAAGTCCATTAAATTAGTCTTAAATTTAGTCGACTAAATTGACTTGCAATTTTCGTCGACTAAAACTAGACAAAAATTGAAAAGATTTTTTCAACTAAATCTCGACTAAAATTACATTACATTTTAGTCAAAAGACTAAGACTAAAACTAAATTAAAATATGTTGTCAAAATTAACACTGATTTAAACACAAGCATCAAGATCTTAAAGTCAATTCTATAGCTGACGGGCAGCCAATGGAGGGAGGCCAGCACAGGGGTGATATGTTCCCGCCGCCTCGTCCCTGTCAGTAAGCGTGCGGCAGCGTTCTGGACTTGTTGTAGGCGGCTGAGTGAGGATTTGTCCAGCCCACAACAGAGCGAGTTACAATAGTCGAGACGCGACGATATAAACATATGAATAACTCGCTCAAAATCGCTGTGCGGAAGATAAACTTTCACTTTACTTACTACGTTTAAGTCGAGCATTTGTTTTTAACTTGTAGCTCTCAAGCAATGTAATGCTCTTGAAGTAGCCCTTGGCTGAAAAAAAGGTCGGTGACCCCGGTATAGACCATCAAAAAACTACAAATTCGTCTCCATTTACTTCATTCCGACACGCAATGGCTATCCAACTTCCCTCCTCTCTCCACCTGCCGATCCAAAACTATGCGTCACGAAGAGCCAGCTTCTTTTTTTTTTGAGAAAGTGAGATTTTTCTTCTTACCGTGAGAAACGCATCCAGTGTCGGTTCCGAGCGCGCCTTAATATCCCCCCCTCGTTAGGTCCCGTTATGGGCAGGTGCACTCATTCCCCCCCATAAAAAAAGCCATGGAAAACGCACGGGCAAAAAAAAAAAACAATCCCGCACAACACTTTGCCATCCATCCATCCATCCATTTTCTTCCGCTTTATCCGGGGCCGGGTCGCGGGGGCAGCAGTCTCAGCAGAGATGCCCAAACTTCCCGATCCACACACACCTCCTCCAGCTGTTCTGGGGGGACCCCGAGGCGACACCAGGCCAGCTCGGAGACATAGTCCCACCACCGTGTCCTGGGCCTTCCACGAGGCCTTGTCCCACTAGGACATGCCTGGAACACCTCCCGCGGGAGGCGACCAGGAGGCATCCGAAACAGATGCCCGAGCCACCTCAGCTGGCTCCTTTCGACGTGAAGGAGCAGCGACTCTACTCCGAGTTCCTCCCGGGTAACTGAGCTCCTCACCCGATCTCGGAGGGTGCGCCCAGCCACCCTGCGAAGGAAACTCATTTCGGCCGCTTGTATTTGCGATCTTGTCCTTTGCACAACACTTTGCACTCAAGTAAATGGGGGGGAAAAAAGCCGCCGTTCTCTCACAAGTCCAAGGTTAATCCACAGTGTTGGGTTGTTGTTGTTTTATAAGGGTTGAGGAGAGGGGCGGTGCAGACTGAGTGAAAAGCACAACCGCTATAGGTCCGTAAGAAGCGTCCGTTGTTGCGTCCTCCATCCAGCCTCCATCCAGACTTACCATTCACACTCATTGTGGAAGGCAATGGTCAGATCGATAAAGCATGTCGTATGTTTGCCTGTTTGCCGAGATATCAACACCTGATTGATTGTTTCAGAGCAGACATGTTGCAGCTGGCGTATTGCAAATATTGCTTCTGTCTGATCACTATTTTTGTCCTGCCAAGAAATCTTGTCATTCGGTCTGATGAAACGCCTTATTATTATTATTATTATTATTATTATTATTATTATTATTATTATTATTATTATTATTATTATTATTATTATTATTATTATTATTATTATTATTTCATCTCATGTTATTTATTGTGGAGCACAAATGACATGCCACTAGCACAAAAAACGAGACAGATCTAGGACGAGATTTGCTTAAAGCTACTTTGTGTAACATTTCACTGAAAACATTTAATAAAATACAGTGGTGGCCAAATACTAGGCTTAATTTGGTCTATCTATAAATACTTTATTGTTACCACACACACGATAAAAGCATTGTTGGTCACTAGCCCACAGGAGCATGCTCTGCCATACTATACTATATATGGCAGTGATAGACAGCATGTGCGGCTGGGGAAGGTTGTCTGGGACACTCGAACTACAAACACTGTAACCCTTCAGGGCTGTGTACTTTCCCTCTGGCTCTTCTCCCTGTACACAAACTGCGGCACCTCCAGTCCCCAGTCCATCAACCTGATTTGTTTGTGGACGACACCACCCTCGTCGGGCTCGGACAGTGACGAGTCCGCCTACAGGAGAGAGGTGGACCGGCTGGCATCCTGGTGCAGCCACAACAACCTGGAGCTGAACGCCCAGAAGACAGTGGAGATGATCGTGGACTTCAGGAAAGACACAGCCCCACCGCCCTCCCTCGCCCTTACAGACCCTCCCACCCCCATCTCCATCGTGGACTCCTTCCATTTCCTGGGCACCACCATCACCCGGGACCTCAAATGGGAGCCAACCATCAGCTCCCTCATCTAGGGACGTTCTCCCTGTGGCAGCAGAGGAGATTGGCTGTGAGCTTCCATCTCTCAGGACCTGTTGACCTCCAGGACCCGGAGGCGTGTGGCTTGGATCACAGCTGACCCCTCTCACCCTGTACGGACTATTCACCCCTCTCCCCTCAGGTAGGAGACTACGGTCCATCCAAACCCAAACCTCAGGCTGCATGAACAGTTTTATCCCCTCCACCATCAGACTCATGAATAATAACCTGTTGCAGCCATTTGCACTGCTCTATTGCACTATGTGGTCTGTCCACCCTCATACAGCACCGTTTATTTGTGCTTGTAACATGGCAAGAGATGATGGGGAAGCACGAGTAAAAATAAACGAGTATCATCGGTTAATAGCATCCTCTTTCACCGGTCAGACCCTGCATGTCCATCTCTGTCAAACAGCAGTAACGCCACAGCCCTCACAACAAAGGGCAGGGGTGAGAGGTCTGGTGCTTCTCTCCGTCCATCGGGGGCAGCAACATGTGGATTTGAGCCACTCAAGAAGCACTATGCCAGAGAGTTCATAAAAGGGCACACAGCCCACCTTCTCCAGTCCAATCCGCCGCTTTAGTACGTTGTTCACGTGCAAGAGATTGTTCTGGGTGCAGTTACAGCCGGCGATTTTATTTCAACAGAATATTGCTCCATGAAATAATGCCAAAATGGGCTGCTTTGGGATATTCTGGGGGAAAAAAATCTCTGCTGGTGATTAATGATTTCAGTTTTTCACAATAACCATGACTCATTTCCAGACAAATATGACACATTTTCTTGTCTAAATTGGACCAAATTTACAAAACAAGTTTTGACAGAAGAGTCATGATTTTGAGCAATCCAAAGTTCAAGCTTGCCTGTGTCTTGGAATGGCGTTTAAAAGATTGTGTTTGGTGCCATGTCTTTGCTTATTGTCATTCAGATTACTATGTCCTTTATCATATTCTTTTTTGAAGTTCTGTTTGGCAGCAATGAAATGCATTTAGGTGATTGCAGGCAGAGGCCACTGTGGTCACTCGTTGCTCTTGAAGGCGGGGCCGACGAGGCCGGGGGCGGAGCCCAAGTGACTGGAGGCGTGGCCGACGAGGCCGGAGGCGGGGCCGGAGGCGGGGCCGACGAGGCCGGGGCCGACGAGGCCGGGGCCGACGAGGCCCGGGGCGGAGCCCAAGTGACTGGAGGCGAAGCCGGGGGCGGAGCCGAAGTGACAGGAGGCGTGGCCGACGAGGCCGGAGGCGGGGCCGGGTGCGGGGCCGACGAGGCCGGGTGCGGGGCCGACGAGGCCGGGGGCGGAGCCCAAGTAACAGGAGACGGGGCCGACGAGGCAGGAGGCAGGGCCGACGAGGCCGGGTGCGGGGCCGACGAGGCCGGAGCCCAAATGACCGGAGGCGGGGCCGACGAGGCCGGGGGCGGGGCCGAGGAGGCCGGGGGCGGAGCCCAAGTGACTGGAGGCGGGGCCGACGAGGCCGGGGGCGGGGCCGACGAGGCCGGGGCCGACGAGGCCGGGGGCGGAGCCCAAGTGACTGGAGGCGGAGCCGACGAGGCCGGGCCGACGAGGCCGGGGGCGGAGCCGACGAGGCCGGGTGCGGGGCCGACGAGGCCGGAGCCCAAATGACCGGAGGCGGGGCCGACGAGGCCGGGGGCGGGGCCGAGGAGGCCGGGGGCGGAGCCCAAGTGACTGGAGGCGGGGCCGACGAGGCCGGGGGCGGGGCCGACGAGGCCGGGGCCGACGAGGCCGGGGGCGGAGCCCAAGTGACTGGAGGCGGAGCCGACGAGGCCGGGCCGATGAGGCCGGGGGCGGAGCCCAAGTGACTGGAGGCGGGGCCGGAGCCCAAGTGACTGGAGGCGGGGCCGACGATGCTGGGGCCGGGGCCGAGGAGGCCGGGGCGGAGCCCAAGTGATTGGAGGCGGGGCCGACGAGGCCGGAGGCAAGGCCGACGAGGCTTCCGCTGAAACGGCGGAGACCAAGTGATTTGAGGCGGGGCCGGGGGCGGGGCCTACGGGGGCGGGGCCGACGAGGCCGGGGCCGACGAGGCCGGGGGCGACGAGGCCGGGGGCGGGGCCCAAGTGACTGGAGGTGGGGCAGACGAGGCCGGGGGCGGAGTCCAAGTGACTGGAGGCGGGGCAGACGAGGCCGGGGGCGGAGTCCAAGTGATTGGAGGCGGGGCAGACGAGGCCGGGGGCGGAGTCCAAGTGACTGGAGGCGGGGCCAACGAGGCCGGGGGCGGAGCCCAAGTGACTGGAGGCGGGGCCGACGAGGCCGGAGGCAGGGCCGACGAGGCCAGAGTCGGGGCCGATGAGGCTGACGAGGCCGGGGCCAAAACGGCAGTGGGGGGGCTGCCGCTAAAATGGGCGGAGCCCAAGCGACTGGAGGCGGGGCCGACGAGGCCAGGACTGTTGAGTACGAAGTCAAGTCCAGAGAAGCGGTTCCAACCGGTAGCCAGCTTGGAGAACCACTGGATGAACCGGCGGGGGCAGCATGAGCCTTAGATGCAACGGACTGACCTGGCAACCCGGTGCCGAGAAAGGAAACCGAAGGCCTGAGGCCTGTCGGAAAAGCGGGCTGGAAATAAGCTGAGGTATCTGACAAACCCGGGGCAGGCTAAGGCCCGCGCCGCGCCCGCCAGAATGGCCTAAAAGTGCAGAAGGTGGACCCAGCAGAGCCCAACCTCGAGAAATAGAAAGAAGAAGAGGGCAACGCGGTGCCTGAGGGAGATGCAAGAGGAATAGAGCCTGACGCAGTGCCAGGTGACGAGGCACGAGGGCCGAAATGAAAACAAGCTGTGAAACCATAGACAATTCCGTGGTGAAAGAGATAGGTGGAGAGATATCTGGCAACACGCGGCCTGTAGTTGCAGCGCCAGGGGCGCTGTTGACGTGGCTCCCGGAGGGAGCCGGCTGCGACCTGGAGAGAGGTCAACCCGGAAGTGGAAGCTCGGAAGCGGTGATCGCGAGGAGGCGGCTTGCTGGAGCAAAACAACAACCTAAACAGCGCGAGGCGGTCCGCAGCGCTCTCTGCAATCCCGCCACCTTGGTCTAGGCGCATGACGCTTTTGACAGAGTACGAGGAGAGCTGCGAGTCGGCGGAGAGCGAGGGCTAAGCTGGCGGCTAGCCCCGGAGCTAACCCTGGAGCTTGCGCTAGAAGGAGGGGAGCCGTCATGCTGGCCTGGATGAGTACGGCGGGGAGAACGTGCGGGAGACCTGGAACAGATTGCGACGTGGCGTGGCGGCGAGCCACGCCGAGGAGGAGAAGGACAGAAACGACTCCTCCGGGCAGGTCGACGCCTGCCGGTAACCGGTGTCGGCGGGACCGAGTCCAGAGCGGCGCTCCCCACGGGGGAAAACTGGATATCCGGGACTGGCTGTAAGAATTCGTCGTCCGACGGGTTGAGGGAGAGTTGATCCATACCGTGCGGAGGGGACAGCACCTGGGACTCAAACCGGAAACGGAACAGAGACGGGACGGAAGCTAGACGGCCGGAAACTCTGAACGAGAGGACGAGGTTAGTAGTCGGGGGCTTAAGTAGGCTGGCGGGCGGAAGAGGCGTATAGGAGGTGTGGTCCGGCTCTCGAACCTTGATAAATATAAATACTTATCTCCATTTAGTTAGCACCAGAGATCCCTATGCTAAAGTGGCTATGATAGTTAGCATCAAGGCTCCTTTTCCTATCTACTTCCTAACTGACAGACCAATTCGGAAGCAACTTGCCATGGCGGACGCTGACGCACATCCGGTTTGGCGTAAGAGCTCTTAGCAATTTGATGGTTTCGGAAGCAGCCTAGGTCTGTGGTTGGTGGCCGCCGCTGGAAATGGCTCTGTATTTGCATAGCGTTGAAATTTTTTTAACGTGAGTCTCCGCTCCGGCCGCCCGTGGCCGTTTCTCAATTCTCCCACTGCAGACTCCGTACTTGTGAACTCCGGGGTACGGACTTGTGGGTACAGACTCGGAGAACGGACTTGAGGAGTCCACGAGTGTGGACTCGTTTTTTTCAGCGTTTGGAACGAGTGAACTTCATGACATCACAGGACTTAGTTCCTGAACACAGGGCTGTGAGCTTATAACATTAAATCACCTCATATGAAATTTTATGCAATTTCACATTATTTTTTACAATTATAGCCTATAAACAAGGCGTTATGTGGAAAGTCATTAAAAAATCTGATAATAATAAAGGTCAAATATGAACTTGTTTGGGGGGTTGCAAATTATTCTGAAAAAACGAACAAACAATTTAGACTTTAAAATATGTAACTGTTTTTGAAGTTCTCACATGAAGATTTGTCTGCAGCGCCCCCTTAATAAAACAATGTAAAAGTAAAATGCATTTGTCCTCAATGACCTGTTCATGACGTTAAGACTTTAAATGAAACTGTTGCTGATCGTTGTGAGAAAATCAAAGCATGTTCAAAGTTGTTTCCACACTTCTGCTCAGAAAACCATCTTAAACAGGAGACACGTCTCTGAGGATAAAAGACTCTTAAACCGGGAACATCTCCGTGTTTATTTACATGTGCGCGATCAGCTGTAGTTCAGCTGGAGCGGCTCGGTGCTGAGGAGGACGGGCTTGGTGCTGAGGAGGAGGGGCCGCTGCAGGCGGGGGCTCGCGCTGAGCCACATGCTCAAAACGAAACGGATTGTGGGAAATATAGCTGGCGGAGAACGCACAAGTCTACTCTGATGCATCCTCGGTAAAACGGGCGGAGCAAGTTCTCATCCGGGGATTTACAGCGAACTTGCTGAGCAGCGAACTTTGAATTGGAACTGGACTTGTGCCGCGCGTGATGACGTTTCACGAGTCCATGAGCACAGAAGTCCACACAAGTACACAGATTGAGAAACGGCCTCTTTCCGGTCCCCAGGCAGCATAGGGAATGAATGGAAGCTCGCCGCTCTCCTCTCTTGGAAATTACAGTTACACCTCACCAGAATCAATATAAGCAACTCAGCTGTACATTATACTTACTCTACTATACTACATTACACTATTAAAACATGTCCATTCATTAAAGGACTTTTAGCCGGGCATCGGAGTGCTTCAGATGTTTCCCTTTTTATAGACAGACAGACATTTGTCCAGGGCTAGCAGAGAATCAATCTTTATTTATATAGCACTTTTAATACATTTCATGTAAAACAAAGTGCTTTACAGATTTAAAGACATTCTCTCACACCCACCTCCTCCCACAAATACAAACACGTTGTGGCATTCACACTCTCCCCACCTCCCCTGAGACACACCACACACACTCAATGTAAAGCAATGGACGCAATGGACATAAGGCTGAGATAAGGCTGGGAACAGATCAACCAGGTGCCCAGCCTTAGAGACGGCCCACCACAGGTTATTAAAACATGTCCTTTATATCATTCATGCATGGCTTCAGGGGTGTGAGGAAGCTGGCCACGAATGGTTGAAATGGGCAGGCAGACTAAACAAAATAGAGTTCTCACCAGACATTTATTGCTCACGCAAACAGATCTTCTGACACACAGATACAAAATGGCCCCCTAGTGACTACAGCAGTCAGCTTTTATACCTCCCCTAATGGGAAAGGACCTCCCACCGGTAGGTACCATTCCTAGTTTCTCCCCTTCCACATGGTTCAGCCTGAGGTTTTTAAAATGGCCGACAAAGACCACGCCCCTTCCTTTCTCACCAGGTGGTACAGGTAAATGATATGATTATTAACATATACATGAATCAGAGGGTTATTGCTGGCTGGTGTATATTGCAAACGAAACAAAAAACAAAAAATAACAAACACACACAATGGGACAAACCCACTTTGTCACAAGGGGCCTTTCAAATAAATGTATACAATGACTTACATCTGTTGTATTTATATTTAGTATATCGTACATGGGCTTCATTTAATGAGCATAGTCCACCAACAGAGATTTCCAAATGTCTTATGTCTTTTTCAGGGGAATCCTGGGACCCCTGTCTTACATGTGAGAAACCAGCGACCTTCAGGGGATCAAACCTGGAACCCTCTTCCTGTGAGACGAGGGTGCTGCTTTACTTCACATACATTATATTCAGGCGCTTAGATCCTGTTTTCATTTGTTCCTTTTCTTTCGTTTTTATCTGCAGAATTGGTCATAGTTTTAGCTTTAGTAGATCTGTTTGTTTAGCAGAGAAAACAAATGGTGCTGGATCTTTCAGTGAAGTGAAAAAAAAAAACTGATATTTTTCTGTCCGAGCCAAGGTTTGCGCTGGGACGTACAGCTCAAGAAATAGGTTGGTTTCGAGTTGATATGCAGAACCATATAGGCGGTGCGTATGTGGCGTGAAGCGGAACGACCCCGGTGGCCCCGGCGTCTCAGTCCCAGCGATAAAACGTCCGGGATGTCACCAAACTTTGGACATCTGAGCCGGACCTTGCACCTGCAGCTCTCTTTAATAAGTTCTGAAGTGGAGGCCAGAATCTGAAATGATATAAAACACGCACGTTGCACATTATAAGTGGAGCCATTGATCATTCCATCAACTCGTCCAAGCTCAGGTAAGGGCATATCTCAGTATGGAAAAACGGTGGCCTGTTTGAAACCGAGCCCGTTTTCTCCAATTTGGCATTACCCAAATCTAAGAGCTTTTGGAAAAAGCGGCAAAAGGAAAACGAGGATGAAAGCGCGACAAAAAACTCACACAAGAGCAATGAAAAAGTGACAAAAACTGACTCAAAAAAGTGGGCAAGCAAACTATGAAAAAGCAACACAAATTTGACAAAAATGTTTAAAAAAAAAGACTGATAGAAAAGGGGTGACTAAAATCCAATAACAACACAGCAAAAACGCAAGGGAAAAGATCAATTTGGATGAGTTTTGTAGGTTTTAGCTTTCATATGAGGCGTTAGGCTGGCCTATAGGCTGTCAGCTTTTAGATTTGGGTAAAGTCGAACTGGAGAAAATGCACTCGGTTAAGGTGGGGTTAAGAGGTTAAAGGGATATTTCAGGATTTCTGTTGATTTCTGGAGATTTTTTTTTTTTTTTTTTTTTACTTCATGCAGTCCTTATATTTGAAGAGTTTAGTGGTGCTAGGCTAATGCTAGGCTAGTGCATGTCTATGGTAACTAGTAGCCTGCATTAAAAACCTCTTCAAAATCATGGGGTCGTCCTCCAAACGTTGCCATATCTGATTTGTAAAAATCTCCTTTGTGAATGTGTAGCAATGCCGGCTGCAGGTAAACAAACTAATGTAGATCCGGTAACCGAGCAGATCACTCCGCCTCTGCGTAGTTTACAACAGGAAGCTGATGCTGCTCAAATATACAGTAAGTTCTTTTAAATGCAAAATGGTTATATTTAAATAATTATTCAGTCAAAACAGATTTATATGGGTATATGGGCATTTATATGGGTAGTCTGGTGTTCTAAGTGATTTGCCTCAGGTGCACTGTGCTTGGGTCAGACTGTTTTTAATGCAGGCTACTAGTTACCATAGACATGCACTAGCCTAGCATCACTAACCTCTTCAAATATAAAGGACTGCATGAATTCTAAACAATATATCTCCAGAAATCAACAACACTGTGGATCACTGGGAAATGAGGCCCTATGTCAAAAATCTTGAAATATCCCCTTTAAGGTTATGATTGGGGTTGAGGACGGCAAATGTGATGTAAGTTGTGTTTCATTCATGCTGATCGCACACATAATTCTAGTTATATTTCGACACTAGAGGGTCTTGGCTTTGAGGTATGAGGTATTGCACAGGCATATCAGCTGTAGGCGCTCCTGTCAATAACTCTAATCCTAAACCCAACTCGAAGATGGCAGATAAAAACCAGGGGTCTCCAACCTTTGTTTTGCTCTGTGAGCTACTTTTACCAAAACCATCGGAGAGCTACTCATACTTGGACGACACTCATGTAACTCCTGGAGACTTTGTTGCCATGACACTTCAACAGAAATATCTGACAAACTTTTCTTGGCCCTTCGAACCCAGCGCAATATGATGAAATGTTTTGATCTGTTTCGAGTTATTTCATGGCTCTTGTGTTATTGTGACTGACCTGAGAAATGTGTCAAGGCGGGAGAACGCCAATCTCAGACCAAACGCGAGAAAGAATACTGTGGTAATTAAAGATATTTCTGATTTGTGATGACAGCCAATCAAGATTATCACTTTTCCGCCACGTTTTTGACAATCTTTTGTGGCTTTTTCATTGCTGTTTAGTCGTGTATTTGTCGCTTGTTTATTGTGTTGTTGTTGCTCTTCCGCCATGTTTTTGACACTCTTTTGTTGCTCTTTCGTCGCGCTTTTGTCGAATTGTCATCACTTTTTAGTCATGTTTTTGTTTTGCGTTTTCATCGCTATTTTTGTCCCTTTTTTTGCTGTGTTTTTATCGCTCTTCTGTTGCGTTTTTTTCACTTTTTGTTAAGTTTTCATCCTCGTTTTTCTCGCTCTTTTGACGCTCTTCTCTAGAAGCTTTCAGATTTGGGTAATGCCAAACAGGACAAAATATGCTCGGTTCAGGTTTAACAGGAGCCATTCATATTATTGTGCTAATACTGTGCTGGAGTACTTCGACAAATATTACTGCACGGACGTTGAACTACTCCAGGTGTTATTACGCCTCACAATATAGTTCCCCTTTTTATCCGCTTAGAAAATCAATACAGAAAACGTGCACCAGCTTGGTAGCTTCTAACTTCACCCCAGTTTGGAGCTATACCTTTGCTGGGAGAGGCTAGAGGCTAACAACATTTGGGTGACTGAGCGCACACATAAAGACCAGACAGTTACGCATCAACTCGTCTAAGCTCAGGTAAGAAGATATCTCAGTATGTAAAAAACGGCGGCCTGTTCCTTTAATCACATGGTAATATCGAAAGGTTTTCTCCACTGGCCACATTAAAATATCTCGTAATTATTGACCCAAGTTTAACAGAGTGCTTTGTTTTTTATTGTGCCTCTTGTTGTAAAAAAAAAATCATGACTAAACTGTTTTTTTTAAACCTTCCCGTGATCCAAGTCTCCTGATATCTGATGACAGTGTTTTTTTTTCTGTGCATGTTGGGCTGTTCTCATTGTATCACCTACAACAAACCACGCATTTAAAAAGCACAGTGTATCATCCTGCCTCAGCCTCACAAAAGGTAATCAATTGCACCTCGTTTTTCAAATCCCTCCCCATTGAAAAGTTATGAGCCATTTCTTCCACCAGGCTTCACCCGTGGGCTATTAGATAAAAATGTCATTACTTAAAAGCCCTGTACCTGTTTGTTTGTTTTTAATTGCAAACAATGAAAGAGGAGCCCGCTAAATTAAAATGTTGGTGGTGATCCAGAATCATTCTTAACTTTTCTAAAATATTTGTAGCAATTCTTCACAGAGAGATGAAATGCGACACAACTAGTCAGAAAGTTCATGAAATTGATGTTCAAGTTATGGTTCATTTTAACCTGTTACTTGCCATTAGGTTTAGGGTCATGGGTTAACTCCTTGACCACCATCTGAAATGTGCCTGGACATTTTCTACAATTTTCCCCAAAAACACAACAAAAAAGTGACCAAAAAAACTATGAAAATGTGACAAAAAAACAATGAAAAAGTGGCTAAAATCTGATGACAACACGGCAACAATGTGAGGAAAAAGATCCATCCGAGTCAAAACAAAACTTAAAAATAGTGCTCAAGACAGAGCGAGTCAAAACAAGACTTAAAAATGCATATAACTGAAAGTATTTTATCTACACTCTTGCCTCTTACTCTAATTGATTAATTCAATGTTGATGTTTTTATTGATTGTATTTGTTTTCTTATATTTATGCAACTGTGAAGCACTTTGAATTGCCTTGTGTATGAATTGTGCTCTACAAATAAACTTGCCTTGCCTTGCCATGTAGATGAGTTTTGTAGGTCTTAGCTTTAAAATGAGGTGTTAGACTGGGAAATAGGCCGTAAGATTTTAGATTTGGGTAAAGTCCAACTGGAGAAAATGGACTTTGGACACCGTTTTTAGATATGTTCTTACCTCCCCTCCTGGAACTGCCACCTTAACGTGGTGGAGGGGTTTGAGCACTCGAATGATCCTAGGAGCTCTGTTGTCGGGGGCTTCGTGCCCCTGGTAGGGTCTCCCAGGGCAAACTGGTCCTAGGTGACGGGTCAGACAAAGAGCGGTTCAGAAGCCCCTTATGAGAGACCAACAGGCCTGGTTAGAACCATGAGGCCGTCCTTCTGTGGACCCACCACCTGCAGGAGGAGCCATAAGGGGCTGGTGCAATGTGATTTGGGCAACTCGATCGGTTGCCCCCATGACCCGGCAACGGACAAGTGGAAGAAAATGGATAGATGGATGTTCTTACCTGAGTTTGAATCAGGTATAGTCCTTAACATCATTCATGCAGAATACAAACTAACAACATGCTTTGAGCAAGGCGGTTAGCTTATTCTGAGTTGAAATGAAAATTGTAAACTGTTATATCTTAACAGAAAATATTGAGAAATGATGCATCTGACGTGAAAACAGGAAGTTCCCTCCCTCTCTCCTGGTGCAGCTGAATTGTTTGCCTTTTTCAGTGAATTGTTTGCCTTTTTCAGTGAACCACGTTGTTTTTCTGGATACTTTTGTACGTCTTTACCGTGTTTTTGTGGAGATTTGGTGGATTTGTTTACTTTGAGAGTCCAAAATGGTCCTGAAGAAAGCAGCTTTTTGAAGGTAAACAAACTGCTAGCTTATCAGCTAAACCCATTTGAGATCTACAAACATCTTCTTCTGAGACACTGAACAGTGAAGAGGCACCAAGAGCCCCCACACCTGCAGCACGGAGGAGGCGTCACAAGAGGAGCTACAGGAAACAACAAAAGGGACCAACGAGGAGATGGTGAGAGACTGTGGAGGGAGCTGTGCAGGAGGAAGAGGATGGACGAGGTGGAGCTGACCAGTGCAGGACACCACGCTCTGAGACGGGGACAAGCCCAGGAGGCGGTGCACCGTTTCAGATGATCAGAGGAGACAGAGGGCAGCTACAGTTTCTCCATCCTCCAAGGTCATGCGGGTGGACAACGACGAGATCATTGACCCGGCCGAGGACAGAAACTTCTACATCACCGTGGACCTCAACCTGATCATCAAGCAGGCGCGTCTGTCCCACACGGCCAACTACACCTGTGTGGCCAAGAACATCGTGGCCAAGCGCAAGAGCTCCACCGCCGTGGTCATCGTCTACGGATTTCCCATCAACCAGTGCTCCTCCTGTGACCAAAACAGTGAACACAACGCGACACAACGATCTTTCACCAAAGAAAATAAAAGAGTGGTGCGCACTGAATGGGTGCTGCTGCCGGATGCTCTCTCATCGAATGCAATTTCTCCATCTGTGAGATCAATAAAGTACCATCTTGTCTTATCTTATCTTATCTCCACATCTGCAATAGATACAGACGGCATCTTGTCATAGAAGGGGGCGTGGCCTCGCCGCGGGGAGGAATCTTTTGAGAAACACAATTTTTCACTCTTTTAGTCATTTTCTGGTGAAATATAAACACGTCTATCACGTAAAGTCAAGTCTAAATCAGGTCCATATGGATGTTTACTGACAGCGGATTGTTCAGTAGAAGCGAGAAAACGGCAATCGTAGCTAGCTAGTGTTAGCATTAGCACAATGCTAACATGATCAATCTCCGTTATTTATGTATTTATGGGCTGTTGAACCCCTTTTTTCCCCTCCATGTTTTTGTATCTTTATTTAGTAGAAAACCATATTCATATTTCAGCATTTGTTAAAGTAGTTTTTGAATAATTAGAGAAAGCTTAATTTTTCTCCAAATTGTTCTCCCCCTTAACTGTTTTCAAAAATGACCATATATGGGCGATTCCAGAGATGCCGTCTGTATCTATACTTTGTTCAACGTGGACAATGTGAGGTTCAAAATGCACCTTACAGCACAATGATGTGGGAGGCACTATCTCACCATGGAGTCCATGTTGCAGTGTACCTACTTTATTGCATTATAAATACGACCCGCTGCTCGTACGGACTGTTTTTCCCTGCATGAGTTTGTCCTGAGATGCTGAGGGCAGGACAGAACACTCACATAATGCTTTTAATGAGGTCTGTGAACCTTCTGTACGAATGCCTCATCATCGTACATTATGAGTCAGAGCAAAATGTTTGATCTTTGATCTCGTCTAGACTCCAGTGATTCAAGACTCGGAGTTTAGAAAGAATTTTTAAACAGGACGAGCAGCCACTGGTTAGCAACTAAATGAGTGAAAAGGGCTTGAGATTTTGGAGGGTGGAATCAATGAAAGTGCAACAAATAGCAGAAGATGGGCTGATGCATCCATGTTTTACTAAAAAGCTTTGACTTGTTTGAAGAGGCTCCCTCCAGAGGTGTCAAGAAGGGAAGACCGGGACTGTTTGTCACACGGGGAGGTCGGGGAAACCAGAACCTGGAGGAAACCTGACCGGCTGCCTTCAGTGTCCTCTGATCCTCTGAAACGGTGCACCAACTCCCGGGTTTGTCCCTGTGTCAGAGCGTGGTGTCCTGCACTGTTCAGCTCCTCCCGCTCCACAACCAGTCTTTCACCATCTTCAGGGAAGAGCTAAGCCGTTAATCTGCTTCATTCATCAGTGAATGCCCGTTAGCCAGAACACTAAAGGGATAGAAGGCTTGTGTGGCCTAGTGTGTGAGTCTTGCCCGGATACCTCCTCGTTTGTCCCTTTTGTGTTTTCAGTAGCACCACTGTGACACCTCCACTGTGCTGAAGGTGTGGGGGCTCCTGGTGACTCTTCAGTGTTTCCGAAGAAGAAATGTGTACGTCTCAAATGTCTTTTTTACAACTCACAGTTAGTTCAAATGAGTGTCATGAACACATCTGGCATTGCATGGTGACTATTTTAAAACGCATTTTTTTTCTCAAAAAGCAAAAAGGTTACAAAGGTTTATCAAATTTCATGTTTCACTGGGGCGACACTAGCCTGGTCTTGGCTTCGTACCTAAAAGACTTGCTGAATTTGCACACTCCCAGCAGATCATTGAGGTCCTCGGACCAGTTGCTCTTAGACTGCCCACGGTCCAAACGAAAAACCAGAGGAGAACGAGCTTTTGCTGTTGCTGGCCCTAAACTCTGGAAATCTCTGCCTCTGCCAATCAGAATGGCCTCCACGGTTTACAATTTCAAGTCGTTGTTGAAAACGCATCTCTTTGCACTGGCTTTTAATCTAAGTTGAGCTGGACATTTGATTATGCTGCAGTTTTAATTTTTATTTTTTGTACATTGTTAAAGCAATATGTTTTTTGTGTGTCTGTAATTTTGCACTGAATATGGAAAGCACTTTGGGGCAGTACTCTGTTTTTAAATGTGCTATATAAATAAACCTTGACCTTGACCCATACCATACCCTCGTACTCATTTCATGCAGAGGGTCTGGAACACAGTTGAGCTCCGTTATCAGGTGGGAGGGGTGAACTCCTTTCCGATTGGATCTGACTTTTGCTAGTGTTTGGTCGTGACGTATGTAAATGAGTGAGTGAAGCAGCTTTCATAACTCTTGGGGGCATTCCTTGCGCACTCCAAGGCTTCAATTTCCATATCTGGATATTTGGGAGCCGGACGGATTGAAGAGCTTCCTTCACTTTCATATCCGCCGCCATTGCCAAACTACAACCAGCAAATCCGGCGTGAATGCTTGACGTCGCCTACAACCCCCGCCTCCCCCGCTCACTGACTGGTAGGTTGAAATTCAACCGATGTAACGCGGCCACGGAGATCAGAACCAGACGTAACATGTAGGACGTAACATTATAAGTGACTGGAGTTTATGGATGGCTAAGGCCAGGCTAGGACGACAGTGGTGCAGTTGGTAGAGCAGGTCGTCTCATGATTGGGAGGTCAGGGGTTCGAATCCCGGCTCCTGAAGATGCACACTGTCATGCCCTTGAGTCAGACACTTCGCCCTCCTTGCCTCCAGTGTCTGTGCACATTGATGTATGAATGAGAGTGTGAATGGGTGAGTGGATCCTTGCTGTGAAGCGCTTTGGGCCAAAAACTCCACTAGAAACCATAGCGACAACCAACTCTAAGCCCCGCACATTGCCACAGACGATTTTGTTGTGTTTTCTGGTTAATAACTATGCATCTCCTTGTGTGAAGCAAAGTGTCCTTCAGGTTAAGGGTCGGACTCTTGTGGGATATTCTGTTGATGAGCTCTGAACTCAAACAGCAAATATCCCCAGTCTCCCCAAACAAAGTTCCTCACTCGATTTCTCTGTTGTCTTGAGTAGTTCCTTTCCTGGCAACTTTTCACCTACTTTTTAAACACATATATCTGTACTGTGCTCCTTACATCAGGCCACCCTGAGTACCTACTGTGGATACGCTAGGTTGAATTAGACAGCTCTGCTCTTTTATCCATGAAAATGACCAAAATGTGAACAAGGAATAGAGACAGATTAAAGTTAATAGCTTATTTTGTTGATCTGTCAGATTAAAAGGTTTCAGAAAGGATTTTGGAGATTCTGGTCAAATCTGTCAAAAATTCAAATTCTGCCAAATGTTTTTAGGCTCAAAATCAATAAACCAGGGTAGCAATTAGACAAACCCTTCAAATTATTTCCAAACCCTTTGTTTCTGGGAAATGTTAACAGAACAAAACTACTCAAAACCTAAAAGCTGCCTCCAATGTCTCCTTTAAATAATCATGAAGCTAAATCTGAGCCATGTAATGTCCCTTCATATATTTCAAACTGACAACCTGTTCGATCCTGTTTCTCTGCGTGCTCCTGCTCGTCTCACATCTTAATTCCAATCACTCGTCTTGCTCTTGTTGGATCAGCAGTAATTATCAGCGTAATTAGATATGTGTGTTCGTATTTATGAGGCTTGGAACGATCCGACCAGATAACTGTGTTCATAAACCTCTGTTATCTTGGAAACAACCTGCAGAATAAATCTCCCTCTTATGAAGTGCAAAAAGGGCTTCAGATAAATCGGACACTGTTGGAGCTTTCTTTACCAAGGCTCAGCGACATTAGGAAGCGTGTTTAGCTGGATTTCTTTTGTCATCCATGTGCCATGACTCTGGAACAACCTGCCGGAGGAGTTCAGGGCTGCAGAGAACGTTCATGTTTTTAAGAGCAGGCTCAAGACCCACCTTTTTAGCTTAGCCTTTAACTGACTAATCTATTTATTTAATCCTAATATATAAAATGTATATATATGGGAGGTTGTCCCAGGCGCATTGTTTTAAATGTTGTAATCTGTAAAGCACTTTGTGACACCTTTCGGTATGAAAAGCGCTTTATAAATAAAGTTTGATTGATTGATTGAAGAAATATGCGTTTTATAATTTGACATAATGTCTATACCCCTCCTAGAACCGCCACCTTAACGGGGTGGAGGGGTTTGAGCACCTGAATGATCCTAGGAGCTATATTGTTGGGGGCTTCGTGCCCCTGGTTCGTCTCCCCCTGGTGTCTCTGGCCAGTAACCACAATTGCAACTTTGCCAGCACCGGGTCGGAGGAGCAACACACACTAATGGAATCGCAAAGAAGAAGCTAACAGGCTAACGGGCAAAGCTAGCTGCGGGCTAGCACCACTTAAACAGCCCTTTACAGCCAAGTTAGAGTGAAAAAAATTATCTCCATTGTTTAATTTGATGTACACTATTCCTCTGTCTCTTTGTCTTTTTCTGTCAGCGTAGTGTTTACTCTCACGGAGAATGTAAATGTAAAAAACAGTAACATGCTACGACACCTGCAGTGGCACTTATGGCCTCTTGGGGCATAAGTTACATAGTACTGCTTTAAAGATAGTTACTGAGACAAATGTGTTTTTTTTATGCATGTGGTCTTATAATCCTCCAGCTTCAGATGAAAAGAGTCCAAAGGATAGTAAAGTTTTGGATCCTTTATTTATTTATATTGTAGGTACTACTGACATGACTCTTAAAGAAGTCTAAATCTGCGAAGCTTCAGAAAATTGTGTCCTTGTGGCCCTCCTCAGCATGTGCATCTTTCTCTCTCTGAAAATAGTCTCTGCACAGTATTAACATTCAGAAACATCGAGGGACCGCAGACCCTAGACTACAGCTCCGAGAGCCCCGGGCCATCTCCCCAGAGAAACCCCCACGCCCCCCGGGAGAGCCAATGG
The DNA here is from genome assembly GCF_951799975.1 of Gobius niger. Classification (NCBI taxonomy): domain Eukaryota; kingdom Metazoa; phylum Chordata; class Actinopteri; order Gobiiformes; family Gobiidae; genus Gobius; species Gobius niger. Next base: position 4,641,094 of record NC_136868.1, read on the forward strand.
AGCGGCTAACTCTCCCTCGCCGCTCAAACCAAGCCACTGTGACGTTCACACGAGGGGGAAAAACATAATAATTCAATTAAATAATTTGATTCACGCAGCACCCTGTGGATTAACCTGTGGAAATTCAACCCGCCTGACTTCGAGAGCCGTCGCTGTTCACGCGGCTCTCAGACCGGCACATATGGAAGACAATTTCAGTTACTATGGATCATGTGAGTTAGGCTGTAGCCATTACGCGGCGGTTGTGGAGAAAGTGTACTTGATTCTCGACCACTTCAATCACGGCCTCAACAAGTCGGCCTTTTATGCGTTCAAGACTGAAAAGTGATTTGTAATTTTCACTAGCCATAGGAATGTTGAGTGAAATGAAAAAAAAAAAGTCAGAAAAAGGTTAAATTAACTGCTGTTTTGGGGATTTAGCTGCAGAGTGCCAACAATCCACACCCCAGCGTATTCTTTGTTATAGCTATGGACACATGCTATGGCTCGTTTTTTTCTTGAATCGGAGATACTGCATGTTTTATACAACCCTCTCCCTCATTTCACTCACTTCACTGAGCTATGACTGAAAACGGGCTTCAGAAAAGAACATCGACTATCGAGAATGTGTGGGCGTGAGTCTCATGTTGTTTTAAAGGGGCTGGATGCAAGTTAGCCATTTTATACTCACTACTGCCACCTCAGGTCATACGTGTAACTGCAGCTTCTATATTAAGCTCGTGCATGACGGCACTTTGGACCTGAAGTAACAACTTTTTGAGTGACAGTGCAGGATTTTAGAGGCAGTTGTGGTGAACAGGTCTGAGCTGTACATGTAGGGGGAGGAAAATACTTAATGTTGACATTTTTAAACTCTGTATAGTCCCTTTAAGAGAACATAGAGCTGAAATATTGTGACAGACAGAAAACACACAATGAACTAACGAGGGGAAAGGTCATTTCTGCCGTGTTGTGATTAAATGTCCAGATCATGACTTTTCACAGTTTTTTTTTTTTTTTTTTGTGCATCACAGAATTCCCAAAATCACACATTACGGTGTATTTTGCACTTGTTTTTGGCACTCAACGCATAATAATTTCAAATGTGGCACTCAATGGGGCTCATGCATCTGGGTGAAAGTAATATTTATTTGTAGCTAAAACAGCAAGTTGTCAACCAGAAAAGAGTAAAAGGATATAAAGAGTTACCAAATGAATGTTGTCAAGAGCCACAATGTATTTAAATGAGTGTGATTACAGTGAATGTGACGACTGAACATGGACTAAAACAAACAGTAAACAAAATGTTGTATCATAGATGGATTTGTTAAGTCCTTTTGTCTGCTCAACTCATCCTGTATGCACAATGTTGATGAGCACAGGGGCGGACTGGCCATATGTTCATTCTGGAAGAGCACAGAAGGGCCACTGGCTCTAGGGTCACCAGTCCTGCCTCAACCGAGCTTTACCCAAATCTGAAAGCTAAGAAAAGCATCAAAATAGCGAGAAAAAGAGGATGAAAAATCAACAAAAACATAAGAAAAACACAGACAAAAAAAAACAACAAAAACATGAGAAAAACGCAAAAATGTGGCGACGTGACGAAAAGTTTCCATCACTTTTGTAGGTCTTAGCTTTCAAATGAGGCGTTACATTGTTGATCTCTAGTTGAGAAGCTTTTAGATTTGGGTAAAGCCCAGTATAAAAAAAACATGAATCTAAAAGGAATTCCGTGGAGTATGGTGTACCACAAGGTTCAATTTTGGGACCATTATTATTTACTATTTATATTTTGCTTCTGTTTCTACGACCACCTTTCCCGTTCTTTTTGCTGATGATACCAGTCAAAAAAATAATAATAAAAAGCTGAACTGGGGAAAATGCACTCGTTAATGTTAAGGCGGGTGGTAAAAGGCTAAAATATGTATTTGTGGAAGTGCACAATTACTCTAATGGTCAGGGTCCAGGGCTGTTTTTCAGTCCCAGTCCGCCCCTGGATGAGCATGACCCTTTTTTATTGATAGTTGAACAGAATGTGTAACTCGCCGAAGTTGAAATAAAGTTGTATTTGGCAGGACAAACGCCCCCTTCATAACTGTATAAACCTCTTCATACTATTATCGCAACATTAACTATTTTAAAGCACTAGAAGTGATCTGGAGTGCTAAGTCTATTTGGTATGAGGCGATAAGACGTGTTTGCCAAAGATAATGTGATGATGTGGAGTGGATAAACACGCTGCTAATCCTCAGCTAACGGTGTCGACATCGTGACCATGTTAATGCACTGGCAGACTATTAGCATGGCATTAGCGCGCTAACAGGAAGCACGGTGTCACATGTGAAACCCGAAACTCACACGATGGGAAGAGAAGAGCTCCTTCTCAGTTTAGTTTACTTTTTACTTGGAGCTAATTTCCATCTGCAGTCCCCGAGATGTACAATTACCAAACACTGTACAAAAAGCATAAAACAATAGAGTTCATAATATTTGCAGACAGTAAAAAAAAAAGTGCATTTCATCAAAGGGAAAACTTGTTCCTCTATAGTCTATAACCACCTCTTACACTGGTGTATGAATGAGAGAGTGAATGGGTGAGTGGATCCTGGCTGTAAAGTGCTTTGAGTGCCTAGTGTAGGTGGAAAAGCCCAATATAAGCTGAGACCATTTACCATTTTACCATTAAATTGCAGGACAGTTTTGCGCTCTTGCCGAGTAAAAGGCAATCTCCAACCAGGTGGCAAGATTTGACAACCGCTGCTATGATTCCACAGGGTTGATGAATAGTCAGTCATGTGTTAAAGCAATACTAACTTGTTTACCTTAATAAATCCTTTCCGTAGTCCCTCTGAGGGTAATACAAGTGTTAATGGGTTGATTGGGGGGTCATTCATCTCCCCCTGGCCAGAAAACGTCGGAGGCACCAATACACACTAACGGAATCACGAAGAAGAAGCTAACAGGCTAACTAAATGATCTCCATTGTGTAATTGGATGTACAATAACCCTCTGTCCTTTTGTCTTTTCTGCCAGCGTAGTATTTACTCTCACAGAGAATAAATAAGTGAAAAACCATAACATGCTACGACACCTGCAGTGGCACTTATGGCCTCTAGGGGCATGAGTTACTTAGTACTGCTTTAAGATCCAACACAAACAAACTACTGTGTCAAGCTGGCCATATACAGTGCCTCTCGAAAGTATTCATACACCTTGAACTTTTGCACATTTTGTCGTTCACACACAAGTAACAGACAGCTGTGAAGTGAAAGCAAAATGATACATGATTCTGTTATTTTTTTCAAAATAGAAAAGTGAAAAGTGGGGCGTTCATAAGTATTCATACTGTCATGGTTCTGTCTATTTGTGTTCTGTCCCCTGTTTTGGTTTGGTTCTGTGTCAAGTCTTTTATTTTGTCATGTCTGTTCTGTCCTTGTGGTTTTGATTTGCTTCCCTTGTGTTGATTACCTGTCCCGCCCTAATGTGTTTCACCTGTTCCCTGTTCCTTCTGTATTTAGACCCCTGTGTTTTCCCTTGTCCTTGTCGGTTCATTTGTATTCTGTCGGTGCGTTGTGTGTGTGTCCTGTTCCGTGTTCCTGTGCTAAGTGAGTTTTGCATTTTTGTCTGTTCTTGGCCTTTGCCATTAAATTTCCTTTGAACCTGTTTTTGACTGTTTTTGCTTTTGGGTCGAATCCCCACCACACTCGTAACACATACAGCATGAATGAATACTTTGTGGAACCCCCTTTTACTGCAATAACAGCAGAAAGTCTTTTGGGATCTGACTCTACAAGATTTGCACATGTAGAGACTGACAATTTAGCCCATTACTCTTTACAAAACAACTCAAGCTCTGTCACATTAGAAGGAGAGCGTTTGTGAACAGCAGTTTTCAGATCTTTCCACAGATTTTCAATAGGATTTAGGTCAGGACTTTGACTGGGCCATTCTAACTCATTAGTATGTTTTTATTGAACCATTCCATTGTAGATTTAGCTTTGTGCTCCGGGTCATTGTCATTGGGTTTTCCTCAAATGTCCCCATATTTACATTGTTACATTGTATACATTGTTAGGTTTGCTCCATACATAACGTTTTGCATTTGGGCCAAAAAGTTAAATTTTTGTCTCATCTGACCAAAGCTCCTTCTTCCACATGGAGCTGTGTCCTCCATATGACTTCTAGCAAACTTCAAACGGGATTTCTTATGGCCTCCTTTCAATAATGGCTTTCATCTTGCCACTCGTCCATGAAGGCCAGATTTGTGTAGATACGACTTATAGTTGTCCCATGCACAGATTCCCCCAGCTCAGCGGCAGGACTTCACAGCTCCTCCAGAGTTATCTTGGGGCACTTGGTTGTATTTCTGACCAGTGCTCTCCTTGTTCGATCTAATATTTTAGGTGAACGACCGTGTCTTGGTAAGTTCATAGTGGTGCTATACTCTTTCCATTTCTGAATGATGGATTGAACAGTGCTCTGGGAGATGTTTAAATCTTGGGAAATCTTTGTACAACTTAACGCTGCTTTAAACTTCTCCACAGCTTTATCCCTGACCTCTCTGGTGCTCCTTGACCTTCATGATGTTGTTTAGTGACCAATACACTCCGACCACAGCTCTGAGGGCCTAAAAGAACAGCTGAAATTATACTGAGAGTAGATTACACACAGGTGGACTCTATTTAATGGTTAGGCCAAGGTGTGAACATTCTGGAGTCATTAGGAATGTTATAAAGGCAATTTAATGCACTCAGAAAATGCTGTATGAATACTTATGCACGCCCCACTTTTCACTTTTCTATTTTTTGAAAAATAACAGAATCATGTATCATTTTGCTTTCACTTCACAGTTGTCTGTTACTTGTGTGTGAACGTTCAGTAAAAAAATAAAAATAAAATCTTCATGTTTAGGGTTGTAAACATGACAAAATGTGCAAAAGTCCAAGGTGTATGAATACTTTCGAGAGGCACTGTATCAGCTTGTAGATCTTGCAATATTCTGTGTAAGATAAGAAAAACCCTAAATGCTAAGAAAATGGCTATTCAAGTTGGGCACCAGGGGGCGCTGCTGTTTCCGGCGTTATCGAGTTTGATTGGTCTTCAAGCACAGGTGTGCCGTCCTCAGTGCTGGTATTGCATATAACGACTTTAAAATATCTCAAATGGAAATAATAGTGATATAGTAAGTCATAATTAAAATGTACATCCAGTACTAAAGGGAATTTTGAAAAGTATTCTAAATACTAAAATTGCCATCTTCTCATGAAAACATAAAACTGACTTTAAACACATGGAATTTGTACTTGTTTTGAGCAGGATTGGTCTTTTTGCCAACAGATCAGGAACGATTTTATTGCTTTTGATTTTTTAGTCTAATTTCAGGTGTTTTTTGTCTTGTATAAATTGTTAATTTCTTTCTAATATTGAAGATGCACTATGCAACTTTTTAGGTGAAAAAAAAAAATCTCAATATTTGCACACATTTGACCTTTAAATGACTCGGTGGCGTTATGGGTGCAGCATGGCACCTTTGCTTTCCTTTGATGATGCTCCAGGATCAATTGTTTTTAGGGGTTCGTACCAGAAACAGACCAGAAACTAAAAACAATTGATTCTGGAGCGTCAAAAAGGCCACTGTGAGAGAAAGCAAAGGTGCCATGCTGCACCCATAACGCCACCGAGTCACTAAAAGGTCAAATACATGCAAATATCAAGTCTGTTTTCCACATAAAAAGTTACATAGTGCACCTTTAAGCAAGTAATGCATGTTTCATTGGCAAGTCCAAACCAGCTCAAAATCAGCACGAATCAGTCTTTATTCAAGCAAATGTTTAACTCATTTATCTAAGATAAAATTGCCTTTTTTCCCAGTATTACCATTTTTGCTCCTCTGTTCATCTGTTCTCTATGGTTTCCAGCTTGCTTTTGTTACTGTCAGCACAACAAATGTTGACAGAGATGAGTTGAACCAGTGTCCTCTGGTTTTATTTAAACTGAGCCAGCACTGAAGTGAAGTACAGTTAGTTGCTAATGGTGACCTAAATAAAACAAACAAGGAAACACAGCAGGTTAGATTGAATGGATGAATTCCTGCTGAGTCATGAAAAAGTGTTATTAACCATGTGTGTCATGTGACATGTGGGTGAGTCCCTGCATGTTTGTGTGTGTTGTCCTGAGCGAGAGCAGAATGTGTCCCGACCTGTCTTTCAGGTGCCGACGCTGCGCTCCGATTGGCCGGCTCCTCCCTGCCTCCGTCACATGACCCGCTCCTTCACTCCTGCTTTCCCCGCTGACAGCCACTCACCGCAGGAACCATGGGAGGCCACAGCTCTCGGACTCCGCAAGTCCTAATCATGGGCCTGGATTCATCCGGAAAGACCACGCTGCTGTCCCGCCTCCTCACGGGACAGGCCATGGAGACCTCCCCCACCATCGGCTTCAACGTCGGGACTCTGGACTTGGACAAGAAGAACAGCCTCACCTTATGGGACGTTGGCGGGCAGAAGACTTTGCGGCAGAACTGGAAATACTACCTGGATGATGTTCAGGCCTTGGTTTTCGTGGTGGACAGCACGGATAAGGAGAGGTTACCGGAGGCGGCCAAAGCTCTGAAGCGCTTTTTGACGGAGGACAAAGTGGAAGGGTTGCCGCTCATGGTTTTGGCAAATAAAAAGGACATGCCCAATTCGATGACCATCAGGGAGATCTCGAACCAGCTGAACCTGCCCGCACTGCTGGACCGGCGCTGGGAGATCCAGGCCTGCTCCGCTCACAGGGGACTGGGACTCAACCAGGCTTTTACCTCTGTCAACAAGATGATCAAGAAGAGCTGAGGACACTGTGGACTTACGATATTATAAGATGTTAATGTTGTACTGCTTGCGTGTGGCGTGTGTGTTGGAAAAAACAAGAAAAATCCACAGGTTTTCCATACTGGATTTCCATACTTGTGGACATGCAAAACATCCAGTGTACTGTACTGTACTATAATTATATCTCCAATCTCTATATCAAGGTAAATGACTGTGTATATTTTTCTTGTTATAGCTTCCTTTGCTTCTAATGTTGTATCTGTGCTGTATAACTGCTGAATTATGACAGTATTAAATTTAAATCCAAGTACTGTACATCACCATGCAAAATCACCACCTTGTCTCCTGATAAAAAAAGACTGCTCATTTAACTCTTTGAAAACTTAAATATTACAAGCATGAATAACGCCTTGGATTTTCTGAGGAAAGGAAATGTTGAATAGCAGATATTTCACTTGCCCTGGCCTGTACAACATCAAAATATCAAGTATTTCAATATTTCGAGATGGATGATGTGCACGACCTCAAGGCTCACTGGGTCTTTTATTTGGATAAACGCAAAAATGGTGAATAGAGTATTAAAAAATACATTTTGAGATATGGTTTGTATAAGAAGACATTATATTTTGAAAATAATGGACTCTTTAGTAATGGATAGAGCCAGGTGTAAATGTATGGGCATTAAATAAATAACTGAAAGATGTCACTGAAATGCTTTGTCATAATTTTAGTAATATTTTTTGCTGACTAAAACTAAATTAAAAGTTGTTTATGAGACCAAAACTGTCTAAAATGTCCAGATATTTTTGTCAACTAAAAATTGTATAGAAATGACACAAATCATCAAAACATCCGTATCATTAAAATTTCATAAATTCACTGCCAAAGGTTCAGCTCTGAGCTTTGCACATGTGGGGGAAGAAACACGAAGCCGTGGAACTTTATTAAATATATCAAATATTATTTACTAAATTAATCCTAGATTTACATACATTTACAAGTTTAGTTGGCTAAAACTAGACAAAAACTAAATGAAATTTTCGTCAAAAGACTAAAACTAAATTCAAATATGTTGAATGTCAAAATGACCACTGGTCACCATAACGTGTCAAAAATGTAGTTACAATTTCCCCATCCAAACATGTCATCAAACACCTGGTGAAGATGAGGCCATTTGCTTATTTCCAAATGACAGTTACGTTATCTTATAATTTATTACATTTGTTCTCTGCATTCGACCCCTCCTCAATGTCGCTGGGTGACCTGTAGGAGCAGTGACCTGCCAGCGTGGGCCGGTGCCCAGGGGCCCATCTCCATGTTGTGGAGCCAGGCTGGTGGTCAGAAACACCTGGCTGGAGGATTAACCTATTGCACATGTTTTTACCACTAACCAGACAAGGGGAGAAATGCGAACTCCACACAGAAAGGCCCCGTCCAGTCCTACAAACTCCATTTGAACTGGGAATTGAACCCGGGACCTTCGAGTTGTGAGGCACATATAAGTTTATAAGTTATATACCCCAAAACCAGGGGCAAAGACCTTGGTGCCGCCAAGTGAAGGTGCCGTGCTGACCACTCATACAGCCGCCGGGTCACTGCGAGGTCAAATGTGCACAGACATCAACTCTTATTTTGCATAAAGGTTGGATAATGCACCTTTAATAATAATGATCACTTTAATCACTCCTTAGACTAACTTGAATTCCGATCACAGACTTCACAAAATGGAAAACAATGGCTGCTTTTCATGCTGCAAACCAGCTACATTCAACGTATTCTCTTCCACAACAAACTCTGAGAGCTGGAATATCTCTTTGGAGTTTGTAGGACTTCAACGCGCACACACACAAACACACACACACACACACACACACAAACACACACACACACACACACACACACACACACACACACACACACACACACACACACACACACACACACACACATAGATTTAATCTGTGAAGCACTGCTCTGTCGGGCCGGGCCACAGGAGCGCACACTGTAACTCACACATGAATGAATAAAACATGGCGGTGCTGGCGGCTGCTCCTGGCTGAGATGACTATCTGCAGACCGGCTGTAGTTCACGGGGCCTTTGGGGATTGCAGCGGCTCTACAGATGTAAACTGTAGCCTCCAGATAATAGTGGAAGGCCTAACACAACATATCGATTGTATTCTGTCCAAAAAAAGGAAGAAAAAAAACATATACACACACACACACACACAGCGCCCACTCCAAATATTTACTGGTAATACTCACAAAAACAGTGTGCAGTCGAGAGGCGGAAACTTGGAGAGTGCAGTGACCCCTCGATGTATGCGCACATTTATATGCATTCATATTTATTTTTAGTAAGTCTGGAGCTACAGCACAACCTATACTGCACCACTGCTTACAAACTGTGTAATGGCCCATATCTTGCAACACTTTAGAGCTTTTAAACATGCTTTGAGTGGAGTGGAGTTTTTTAAGTAATTTGTCTCCCGCAAAGTGTATCTCCATCCAGTGCCGCACCAAGATCACCAGAAGATCCTGAACGGGGGTCAAGGCCTGGACTCAGTGGTGGCCAATCCATGTGTGAAAATAACGTTTCATGCTCCCTTGAACCGCTCTTGCATAATGCGAGCCCGATGAATCCTGGAATTGTCATCTTAGAACATGGGCAGGGCCATCAGGGGAACGGGGAAAAAAAGGCCATGGATGGAATAATCTGGTCATTCAGTGTATTGAGGTAGGAAGCAATGACCTCGTTCTTTGGGGACATGGACTTTTGGTTCTCAGCCAATCTCCCATCTGCATCAAAACCATTCATGGTGTGGGAGGGGCGTCCTCAAATCAACCATCTCGGTCCAGTTGACTATATTTAAAATCTCCAGCGGCAGTTTAATTGCAATACTGTACAATTTTAAACAAAGACTGTAAGCATATATTTTTCTAAACAAGTTTTATATCGGGACCAAAACTACACCAACAATAGGAAAACTGATTTCACTGTTTCTCTTCACCATCTACACATTGGACTTCACATACAACACGGACAGCTGTCATCTACAGGAGTTCTCCGACGACATCACCATTGTGGGCTGTGTATCTGAGGGGAACGACCTGGAGTACCGGTCGACTTTCTGGACTGGTGTGAGGCAAACACCTGTGCTTGAACACCAGTAAGACGAAGGAGATGGTGATTGACTTCAGGAGGAAGACACTACCGCACACACCGCTGAACATCCAGGGGGAGGACATCGAGGTGGTGGACAGTCTCTAGTACCTGGGTGTTCACCTCAACAATAGACTGGACTGGTCCCACAACACCAACAAGAAGGGCCAAAGTCACCTCCACCTTCTGAGGAGATTGAGGTCCTTCTGCTCAGGACTTTGTATGACTCTGTGGTCGCCTCTGCTCTCCACTACGCTGCCGTGTGCTGGGCCCCGGGCAGCACAGGGCGGGACAAGACCAGACTGAACAAGCTGGTCAGGAGGGCCACCTCTGTCCTGGGCTGCCCCCGGGACTCTGTGGAGGAGGTGAGGGACAGGAGGGTGTTAACCAAGCTCACCTCCATCATGGACAACACCTCCCACCCACTGCACGGGACTGTAGAGCAGCTGAGCAGCTCTTTCAGTGGAAGACTGAGGCACCCTCAGTGCAAGAAGGAGCAGGTCCTTCATCCCCACTGCTGTCAGACTGAACAACAAGACTGTAAAGAAACATGTGCAAAAACTCCTTTCCAAAACTACTGGCAATAATCTCTGTATCAGCGCCATTTTATTCCCTGTACCAGCGTCACTTACTGACGACCTGCACTAGGACTGTAAACCTTGCACCTCGATATTCTACTTTTTATAGTCTGGTCTAATATTTCTAATTTCTCCATCGTGAGATCAATGAAGGATTATCTTATAAAACTTCTGAAAGTGGCATCTGTTTATGCTTTGTTAGGATGTGTTCATAACGAGTGCATGAATCTAGAACAGGGGTGGGCAACGTCAGGCCCGGGAGTCAAAACCAGCCCTCCATCACAGAGCCTCGGATTTTGAGGGACATTATTAGACAAATAAGAACAGAAAAATACTGTCAATTCCTTTAAAATCACCCTCTGCTCTCGGATAACGTGGTGAAATATTGTGTAAACTTAGTGTGCAGTCATAGAAACCTCCTCCTAAACGAGTGGTGAAGAGTAAGATTATGTTGTCAAAGTGTCTCTCGGTCTCGGCCCCATTAACATTGTTACGACAAGTGACAGAAGCTAAACTCCTGCCACTGCGCTGAGGCCATTAGTCAGAGACACTCCTCACATTGACTTTGAGAGCTGGGGAATGTCACTGCCGTAATGATAACCACTCTGCCGCTTGCATCAGCCGCACTGCCTGAGTTTAGCCTGTGCCCGAGGTGGTTCTGGGGGACTCCAGCAGCGAGCACAGAGGTGGCCAAATATATTCCATTCATCTCTGTCGTCTCTGGGCTGTAACTGATGTAATGGGGGCAGGAACTTGGCTAACCTTTTTTTTTTTTTTTTGAGGATTGGGACAGAAGTGAATTTCCTAAAATTCTTGGATCTCAAATCAAGGTAGAAATTCTGACAGGTGAAACCGGTGCTAGACAATTTTATGGAAAAACAAAAAATCTTGGGTGGTATAGAGATTGGTTAACCTCCTCCTGCTGGATTCAAAAACGAAAACGATCATTAGACTCAGTTGGTAAAGCGCCAAACACGTGCAATGCTAGAACAAACTAAAAAAGGTGATGGCTAAAGAACTTCCGTCTAAGCTGGAGAACCTTTAAGAAAAGAGGCGTATCTTCTCTTTTTTTCATTCAAATTAAGCCTGGGCATGAATTCAACCTGGAAGAATAATTTCAGCATCACCTATCTGATCGCAGTGCCACACCTTCGTCATGGCTCGTCCGATTCCCAGTTGTGCTGGGACCCACCACGGCATCACCCTCCTACATCCTTCACTGGTCTCCGATACTACCACCGAGGCCCAGGCTCAGGGGGAAGATGTCCCTCACGCTAACCTACCCATCCATAAAAACTCCATATATCGATGACTACTGCCGGGGTCTGATTGCCAAACGCATACAGTATGTGTCAATAAATCTTTCTAATCGATGCTTTTGTCTGTTTTAAGTCTGTCCAGGTTGAATTTTGTACAGATTAACCATGAACGAGTTTAAGAATCAGCGCAACAGCAAGGCAGACAACACATGTTTTTCAGAGGGTAAATATCTGTCCTTGGATAATAAATAAAAAGGTGTGCCTGTTAGTGATCAAGTCTTAGATAAGGTGAGTATAAAGTAATCGTTCCGGACTTTGAATCCCATCACTTGAAAGGAGGCCCGCTTCTGCTTCTCAGACTGAGGAAAAGTTTAAGGAGAGTTTAAGGATAGTCTGTGGAATTATCTGGAAATTATCTTAGATTCAACCTTAGATGCAGGATATTCTGATCATAAACAGCTTTCATCGGGTGTCAGGAAGTCAAATTTGAAGCTTTTTAATGCCTGAGGGCGCACTATCACGACGGACCATCTTGGCTCGAGGTCTGCAGCTTTCTATTGCTGAAGGGCACGGGTAGTTAAAGGTTTCATCTTTCATGCTCAACTCTTTGTTGCAATATAAGTGTAAGCAAACTGAAGAAAATAAAACAAAGAAACAAGCAATCAGGTAAATTGAAAGTTTGATCATCCTTAACCTGTGTTCCTGTGTCATTCATATGTTTCAATCATCGTATGGGTTGTAATAACAGTATTTTCAGCCTACTGCTAAAAAAAAAAAACCCTGACGAAGCTTCTTACATTGACAGCACTAAAACAACCCAGTACAGTTGATGGAAAACTGTTTCCCTTTAACGCCCTATATCATGCAAAATCAACTTTTTGGAGCTTTTAGCCATGTTGTTATGCTATTTCCTTATCAAAAACACCCCCAGACACCCCCCACAGTTGGCTTCATTCATGCAGTTCTCAGCAATCCTCCTGAATCCTGCTCTCTGAGCAGCTGCTCCGCCCTCTGCTGGAAAACCAGAGTTGTGACACTCTGACGTTTTTATGTCATAGTGTCAAACAGGAAGAGCACAACTTCTGTAATGTAATGCCTTACGGTCTGAATTTAATTTATAAAACAGCTTAAAAAACAAAAAAACAAAAAAGGAAGCACTTCCAGGTCAGCTGAAAACAAACGCACCTCTGAGCGTCTGAACAGATGTCATGTTTGCACTGAAGGATGTGAAGATGGAGCTCTTTCTAAACTATTCTGGACACACCTGTTCTTTTTTCTTACCTCTGACGAAAATGTAGCGGAGAAAAGCGCCTTTGGCTACGAGAAGTGCAGGACTTTGTTCAACCTTCCTAAAGAAGAGGCCACTCGCCAGAAGTTGGAATTTCTTTCCGGGATTCAGCGACTGTCACCAAAATAGTGTTTTTCTGTGACTGTCTCTGATGGATGTTTGGTGAACCTTCGCAAAGTGGATTAACTTTTATAAGATCAGTTTGTGGATGCAAAACAACTTTCTCCAGCTAAATGCAGGCAAAACTGAGATCATTGTTTTTGGCCCACAGGCACAAAGACAAAGTGTTATCAGTCACCTTGAGTCTCTCTCTCTAAAACCAAAAAATCAGGTTAGAAATCTAGGAGTAATCATGGACTCAGACCTGAACTTAAACAGCCACATCAAAGCCATAACATCATCAGCTTTTTACCATCTGAAAAACATTGCTAAGATCAGAGGAATAGTGTCAAAACCAGACTTAGAGAGACTTATCCATGCGTTTGTCTCCAGCAGGTTAGACTACTGTAACGGCTGCTCACTGGCCTCTCTAAACGAGCTATCAGACAAGTACAGTACATCCAGAACACTGCTGCTCGAGTCCTGACAAGAACCAGGAAATACGACCATATTAGTCCAGTGCTCCGGTCTCTGCACTGGCTTCCTGTCACTCAGAGAAAAGACTTTAAAACAGCTCTGCTTGTGCACAAGTCTTTTCATGGTTTAGCACCAAAGTACATCTCTGACATGTTACAGCCGTATGAACCATCTCAGGCCCTGAGAACTTCAGGGAGGGGTCTCCTGATGGTTCCCAGAGTCAATAATAAACACGGTGAGGCTGCGTTTCAGTTTCATGCAGCTAAAATCTGGAACAGTCTTCACGAGGACGTGAAACAGGCCTCAACTCTGACAATGTTCAAATCCAGGCTGAAAACAGTTATTTTTACCGATGCATATGACTGAAAGTATTTTATCTGCACTCTCGCCTTTTACTGTAATTGATTAATTTTATGTTGATGTTCTTTATTGATTCTATTTGTTTTCTTGTATTTATGCAACTGTGAAGCACTTTGAATTGCCTTGTGTATGAATTGTGCTCTACAAATAAACTTGCCTTGCCTTGCCTTGCCTAACCAACGCGAGTCCCCAATGTGATGGAGAGGCCAGGACAGAGCGGTGGTGAGTCAAAACACGTGTTAGCTTGTGTGTTAGCTTGTGTGTGTTAGCATGTGTGTTAGCCATAATGAAGCTGTGTTGCAGATGTCAACTCCTTATAACTGTATTGTGAAGTAACTTCACTTATTGCTGTGATATTTATATTGATTTTACTAATAATGCATGGGCAGATCCGCTCGGAGCGAGGGGGCGGAGTTAACTGAATCGAAGCGTCTTGTCTTCCGCGTTTGCAAAATACACCCAGAAAATACGTATATTTCTCACATAAAATAGTGCTCCATAGCGGTAGAGGTACAACATATCATATAAATGCCTGAACTTTACTTTTGGATGGCTAAAATAGCATGATACAGATCCTTTAAATAATGTTCTCTTCAAGCAAGATTTTTAGCAGGTGTCAAAGCACTAGTTTTGTCCGTAAAAGTGGAAGTTATCGGTTAATTCCCCGCCTGATACGGGCAAAGACTTTTCACATTAGGACTGATGCATCATTGGTGTAGGAAGTGTGGAAGGCTCTTAATGGCCACCTGTTGAATCAAGAAAAAGAACATTTACTTAGGATTATTAATGTCCTTTTTCTCTACATGAGCCTTTATGATGTTATCTGCTTCCAAAGTGAATCTCAATCTTCGCTTCCGCCGTCTTCACACAGAGAGAGAGAGAGTGAGGGGTGAGTGTGTGCATGTGGGTGGGAGGTAATTGATACGTCCCTTTGATGAGACCCAGTCAGCAGACGCAGAACCCACGCGCCAATGTGATAATAGCAGTTATTTGTCAGCACCATTGCGACCAAACTATCCTTAACTACAATTGATCAATCAATCTCCCGCAGAGCCACGGACTGGAAGCGTATTGACCGAGCCGCACACTGAGCGAGCGCGGAGAGCGGCGGAGTGGAAGCATGAGCGTTTGTAAAACAGGGAGAGTAAAGGTGGTTTGTTTAAAGGGGGGAAAGAAGTGGCAAGTTCAGTGGTTTAACTGTCAATACATTTCCAGCCAGAGCACAGTGTGGATGGTTGAGGCTTGTAAACATTATTTCAGGTAATGCCAGCATTTACTGTATGTCTAACATTTAAGGGGAGACACTGCAGGCAAATCTTTTTCTTCTTTCAGGTTTGCTTTCACCTGGAAACAAAAACAAACACCTAATCTTTACAATAACCTATGTTTCATTATTGCCCGTCAGCTTTTTTTCTGACCCGGAAAAATTGGAATCGGAATCAGAATGCGTTTTATTGCCATGGTTTGAGAACAGGTTCACAAAATATTTTTGTGTGTGAATTCATGCAGTAAAAACTGTTGAGCAATGTCATTGAGAGGGTTCTGCCTCAACGGAACAGTAATATTTTTAAAGCAGTGCTAAGTAACTCTTGCCCCAAGAGAGACATAAGCGCAACTGCAGGTGTCGTAGCAAGTTGCGATTTTTTTACTTATTAATTGTCTTGGAGAGTAAATGCTACGCTGACAGAAAAGGCAAACTCAAACTTGGCTGTAAATACTGTTTAAAGTGACGCTAGCCTGCAGTTAGCTTTGCCCTTTGGCATGTTGGCTTCGTCTTCGTGATTCCATTAGTGTGTATTGGTGGCTCCGGTCCGGTGGCAGTCAAGTTGTAAACATGGTTTTCTGGCCAGAGACACCAGGGGGAGATGAAAGACCCTCCAATCATCCCATAAACACTTGTATTACCCCCACAGGGACTACGAAAAGGATTTATTAAGGTAAACACGTTACTTAGTACTGCTTTAAAGACATTTGAAATACTGTAAATACTGTTAAAGTGGCGCTAGCCCGCAGTTAGGTGCAAACATGCGACATAAAACATATAACGCAGAATTAAGATAAAAATAAGGTATGGGGCATGCATTAAGAATATTAAAACAAATAACATAAAATGAAAAGTAAGACAACAACAATTTGACATTGAACTACAGCAGGATTGTATTTACAGAAGTGTAGGCGTATAAAGTGATATAAGTGATGGCAGCAGATCTAAGTGTGGGCACACCACACAGTGCAAGTGCAGATTACATCTATGAGTCTGTAACTAAGCTATAGAGACTTGTTTTTTTGTTCATGAGTCTGATGGTGGAGGGGAAAAAACTGTTCATGTGGCGGGAGGTGTGGGTCTGAATGGACCGTTGCCTCCTGCCTGAGGGGAGAGGGTGAATAGTCCGTGTCCACAGGGACAAGGGTCAGCTGTGATCCGAGCCACACGCCTCCGGGTCCTGGAGAAATGGATCTCACAGCCAATCACCCTCCCAGCAGCAGCACAATGCGCTGCAGTCTGTGCCTGTCCCGGTCTGTAGTGCCGGAGAACCACACAGTGATGGAGGAGGTGAGGATGGACTCAATGATGGCCGTGTAGAACTGCACCAGCATCCATTGGCTGCACATTCTGCACCGCTGAGGACACCTTTGAAATCACTTCACATCATGGACAACTCTTTTCGTCAGACAAAATTAAGTTTGGAACTTAAAGTGGAAAAACTCACAAAAACTCTTTGATGGAAACATATGAAAATGTTCTTTTGTTATGCACATTTATTATGCAAATTTCAGACAGATGCACATTTTCTCTGATGGAAGCTTGACTATAGTCGACTTTGAGTGGCATTTATGGATAAAAATGCATTTTATCCAGCCAACAATGACCTGTTTATATAGTTTAGCGATCATACTAAGTGTGTCCATGCTGTAGAGCGGGGGAGTTTGCTTTTGTAGCCTGATTTTACCAGACCGTCGTACTCATTTCGTCAGGGTCTCAGGGTCTGGACCTTCACAATTGAGCTCCGTTATCAGGTGGGAGGGGTGAACTCCGATTGGATCTGATTTTCGCTAGCGTTTGATTGTGACATATGTAGTGCGCCCGAGTGAGTGAAACAGCTATCATAACTCCATCATAACTCTATCATAACTCCATCATAACTCTATCATAACTCCATCATAACTCTATCATAACTCTATCATAGCTCTATCATAGCTCTATCATAGCTCTATCATAGCTCTATCATAACTCTATCATAAATCTATCATAACTCTATCATGACTCTATCATGATTCTATCATGACTCTATCATGACTCTATCATAGCTCTATCATAGCTCTATCATAACTCTATCATAAATCTATCATAACTCTATCATGACTCTATCATGATTCTATCATGACTCTATCATGACTCTATCATAGCTCTATCATAGCTCTATCATAACTCTATCATAAATCTATCATAACTCTATCATGACTCTATCATGATTCTATCATAACTCTATCATGACTCTATCATAACTCTATCATAACTCTATCATGACTCTATCATGACTCTATCATAACTCTATCATGACTATCATAACTCTATCATAGCTCTATCATAGCTCTATCATAGCTCTATCATAACTCTATCATAAATCTATCATAACTCTATCATGACTCTATCATGATTCTATCATGACTCTATCATGACTCTATCATAGCTCTATCATAGCTCTATCATAACTCTATCATAAATCTATCATGACTCTATCATAAATCTATCATGACTCTATCATAGCTCTATCATGACTCTATCATAACTCTATCATAGCTCTATCATGACTCTATCATAAATATATCATGACTCTATCATAACTCTATCATAACTCTATCAAAACTCTATCATGACTCTATCATAACTCTATCATGACTCTATCAAAACTCTATCATGACTCTATCATAACTCTATCATGACTCTATCATAGCTCTATCATGACTCTATCATAGCTCTATCATGACTCTATTAAAACTCTATCATAAGTCTATCATAACTCTATCATAACTCTATCATAACTCTATCATAGCTCTATCATAGCTCTATCATAGCTCTATCATAACTCTATCATAACACTATCATAGCTCTATCATAGCTCTATCATGACTCTATCATAACTCTATCATTGCTCTATCATAACTCTACCATAACTCTACCATGACTCTATCATAACTCTATCATGACTCTATCATGACTCTATCATAACTCTATCATAGCTCTATCATGACTCTATCATAACTCTATCATGACTCTATCATGACTCTATCATAACTCTATCATAGCTCTATCATAGCTCTATCATAGCTCTATCATGACTCTATCATAACTCTATCATGACTCTATCATAACGCTATCATAGCTCTACCATGACTATCATAACTCTATCATAACTCTATCATAGCTCTATCATGACTCCATCAAAACTCTATCATAACTCTATCATAGCTCTATCATGACTCCATCAAAACTCTATCATAACTCTATCATAGCTCTATCATGACTCTATCATGACTCTATCAAAACTATCATAACTTAACATAACTCTATCATAGCTCTATCATAGCTCTATCATAGCTCTATCATAACTCTATCATAACTCTATCATAACTCTATCATAGCTCTATCATAGCTCTATCATGACTCTATCATGACTCTATCATAACTCATAACTCTATCATAGCTCTATCATAGCTCTATCATGACTCTATCATGACTCTATCATAACTCATAACTCTATCATAGCTCTATCATAGCTCTATCATGACTCTATCATAACTCATAACTCTATCATAACTCTATCATAACTCTATCATGACTCTAGCATGACTTTATCATAACTCTATCATAGCTCTATCATAGCTCTATCATGACTCTATCATAACTCTATCATGACTCTATCATGACTCTATCATAACTCATAACTCTATCATAACTCTATCATGACTCTATCATGACTCTATCATGACTCTATCATAACTCTATCATGACGCTATCATGACTCTATCATAACTCATAACTCTATCATAGCTCTATCATAACTCTATCATGACTCTAGCATGACTCTATCATAACTCTATCATAGCTCTATCATAGCTCTATCATGACTCTATCATAACTCTATCATAGCTCTATCATAGCTCTATCATGACTCTATCATGACTCTATCATAACTCATAACTCTATCATAACTCTATCATGACTCTATCATAACTCTATCATAACTCTATCATGACTCTATCATAACTCTATCATGACTCTATCATGACGCTATCATGACTCTATCATAACTCATAACTCTATCATAACTCTATCATGACTCTATCATGACTCTATCATGACTCTATCATAACTCTATCATGACTCTATCATAACTCATAACTCTATCATAACTCTATCATGACTCTATCATGACTCTATCATAACTCTATCATGACTCTATCATGACTCTATCATAACTCTATCATGACTCTATCATGACTCTATCATGACTCTATCATAACTCTATCATGACGCTATCATGACTCTATCATAACTCATAACTCTATCATAACTCTATCATGACTCTATCATGACTCTATCATAACTCTATCATGACTCTATCATGACGCTATCATGACTCTATCATAACTCATAACTCTATCATAACTCTATCATGACTCTATCATGACTCTATCATAACTCTATCATGACTCTATCATGACTCTATCATAACTCTATCATGACGCTATCATAACTCTATCATGACTCTATCATAACTCTATCATAACTATCATAACTCTATCATGACTCTATCATAACTCTATCATGACTCTATCATAACTCTATCATAACTCTATCATGACTCTATCATGACTCTATCATAACTCTATCATGACGCTATCATGACTCTATCATAACTCATAACTCTATCATAGCTCTATCATGACTCTATCATAACTCTATCATGACTCTATCATGACTCTATCATGACTCTATCATAACTCTATCATGACGCTATCATGACTCTATCATAACTCATAACTCTATCATAACTCTATCATCATATATGACCTTAATGTGTGATCTGCAAAGAGATTTTAAAGGAATTGACAGTATTTTTCACATTTGTAGTTTACTTCAACAGGCACTTGATCTTTGATTTGTATAATGATATTTTTCAAAATCATTGTGAGCTCCAGAGGCTCTATGATGGAGGACTAGTTTCGGTCCCCGGGCCTGACGTTGCCTACCCCTGCTGTAGAGCCTCCTCTTTAGTTAATGTACTTTACCTGCTAAGCCGGTTTGAATATTGTTGCCTTTTTACCCCCGATATTATCACTATTTCCTGTGTGCGGAGAAGGCATGTTTCACTGGGACCCAACATCTTTTGACCAATAAACCCCATCCATGCCCAGACATACCAGAGCGTTTGTGAAAGCTTTTCCTCCGCTCAAAGTGCCTGCAGCCAGTTTGTTGGAGAGGATAAACCAGGGCCAGATGTGATCAGCCTCTTCAGCGCGCCACTATTGAGGTCAGTACCTCTGCACCGGCCAAATCCGAACAGGTGCTTCTGCACAGCTGTCTGCGAAACCACCAGCAAAACATATTTGCCGCCGCCGCTAGAGTGCATGTGTGTGTGTGTGTGTGTGTGTGTGGAGGCGGAAAAGCACATGCACTCAGATTTCAGGCGGCCCCAAACCACAGCTCTCAACATTTACATATGACAGGAGGATGCTTCTTTCATTGGGATTCACAGGTTTCGTGGAGAGAGCGACACAAGGAGCGTGCGTTTTTTTGTTCTGTTTTTTTTTTAAGTTCACATAGTAATGTTTGAGTTCTATTTTGGGTTTAAAGAAAGTTTTGTTTGAAAAAGTGGGTCTACAAGTCGCTTGAAAAGTTCCCGAGTGGGAGGTACAGCACAAAGCCTGAAGTCACGAAACCAAGGAGAGCAGAGGATCCTTCTGATGACGGCGACGCTACACGGCTCCGGTTATATTTGATCTGATATTCAGTTTATGGGAAGATCTGCCATGTGTTGCCTGTAGTCCTCCTATTGTCCACACAGTTATCTCTGAAACAAAGACAATCTACTCATCCAATCAGTGCTGGGTTAAATTGAAATAGTAGTTTCTGAGATTTTTTTTTGGTTGATCAGAAAGAGATCTCTGGCGTTGCTTTTAATTAAACTTCTGTATCGTAGCTGATACTGTAGCAGTGTTTTAGTGTTTCTATTTTAGTCCATGCACAAGGTATTTCTTCTTGTTCAAATCCAGTCAAGTTCAGTAGCACTAGCACCAGCATAAAAGTCATTACATTCTGCATTGTTGGGTATCGAGGTGTTGTTTTGGTGATTAAAAGTTTGTGCGACCCCTGACCTTGAAGACACCACGATTATTTTTTTATTTTTTAATTGGGGACAAACTTGAATAAAATCTGCAGTTTGCAATGATATAATATTTGATACTGGGTGATTCCAATGGTCTTAAGTGACATTTCAACGACTTTACAGGAAGAGGGCCAAAAAGTCTTCACCGTCACTAGAACAGTCAAAAGCAGTGCTTTTCCCAAACCCCCCTGCATGTGCTGGAGGTTAGTGATGGGATTTATTGCTCTTTTTGAGGAGCAAAGTCTTTTAGCATAAAATGCTTAAAACATTTTATCAGGTTTCGTGATCGTGTATTTCATTTTCAAGTTTATTTTACTGAGCTCAGAAATTTCATCTCGAGCCACTCGGTCGACTGTTCGATTCCCCGGTGTAAAACAGCACTCGGCAGCTCAGCTTTCTCGAGTGTGGCCATCAGAGGGCGGAATATGTTGCCAACAGAGCTGACCACATGTGTAAATTTTATCACTTTTTCACACCAGGCCAAAAAATGGCTATTTTAAAACAAACTTGTTCCCATCATGTACATACATTGGTGTGTATGCAAGAGTGTGCAAATTATTGCTTTGGAATGAATGAAGTGTGTGTTCATTTTAATGCTGTTTTGGGGAAATGTATTATTAACATACTTTGTCTGTTGACATCAGCCTGCACAAGTGCTACAACCTGGTACAATGCATCACTCCTTTTCGAGGTTAATGTATATTGTACACTGTCCCTGTTCAAATAAATAAATAAACATAAACTAATACGGGCGGCACAGTAGCCCGGGCCCTTCTAGTAACAAGTTAAATGATCTAAATGACAATGGGACAATGCTTTGAAATACTTGTTTGTGAAAGAAATCGCAAAAAGCTTTCACTTGTGTCGCCTGCTCCGTTGTTGAGCTGATTCTTGTGTTTGTTCGAGGGAGCTCTGGGTAAAATTGACTGAAAAAAGGTGAGTCTCTTTTCACAATTGAGATCCGCTCACCGCAAAGAGCCGTTCAAAAAAGCCGGTCAGTCATGAACGTCAGATCACTGCAAGACACATAAAAAATACACATATATATTATATACTGTATATAGTTTTATTCAGGTGTGTTTCATTCAATGGCCGCTGGCTGCTCTGCTTCGAGGCCGCGACACTGCTGTAGCGCCTCCATTTACTCGCTAGTTCCCCATTCGAAGGCATTGCACTTTAGACACGTTAAAAACAACTTTAAAGCCTGGTTTCTAATTTTCCTAAACTTTGTACAGCTAGATATTCCTCCCGTGATAACACTGGGTTAGTTACAACAAAAAAAACAGGCTGGTTTTCGTAAGGAACATCTCGTATACTAATGAGGGCCGGACTTTGATTGACAGGCCTTTAGCATTGGAGCTAATGGGGGCCGAGTCAACAGTGAAGATCCCGCCCTTATGCCCTCTTTAGGAACATGCTCTGTCACAGGAGGAGTCTGTAAATCCGGCATGATTTCCCTCTCAAACATAGTTATCTTGGTTAACGGGGAGGAGTGAGGAGGAGCTGTCTATTATTTTTCACGGCCTATGGTGTCATTACTGTATATGAGTGTGGGGTCTGTGTGGGACCAGTCCCCAGGATTATTTGACCTAAAGATCGCTGGCTTTCCTGTTATCTGGTGTATTTCAGGATTTGCTCACAGGACGCCAACCTGCACATCAGTATTTGTGCTCAAACCCACATGACTCTCCCAAACAATACCCAAAAGCATGTAACAGGTGTGCCTCTTGAAACCTCTCTGAGTGCCCCCGAGTCTGAAGCATTATCGAGGCACCTGCGGCTGTGATAGCGGATCACATGCGCCCGAATGTGAATTGGCTCAGAATTTAATTTAACCGTAACTTGAACGAGAGATCCATGTAATTCCTGTCCCTTTATATTCCAAAGCAATTACCAGTGCACCTCCACTGCCTGTCCAACTCCTGAAGGTGTCTGATGACCAGTAATCCAGCGCGTTCTCCCGCAGCGCGCCGCTCCATTAGCAAAAAAAAATATATTTTAAAAAATGGGTCAGCTTTAATCCAGCGCCAAATGAAAAAGGAAAAAAAAAAAAATTTGTGATTGAAGCCTCCACGTGTGATCGAGTGTGCCTTGGCCAGGACGTTTCAATGGGCTCCCGGCAATAATTAGTTATGCAGGTGGACCATCATAACCATATTTGTGCATGCGGGGAAAGAAAGTCATCTTCTAAAGCGGCCTACCTCATCAAGAAAGCACATTTGATTCGGCCAAAGGAGAACTACAAAGTAACCTCTTACATTACACTCCGCAAAATGAATGTAAAAAGAAAAATGACACTTCAAAGTAAAAAAAAAAAGTGCAAGGAACGCTCATGCTCTATTTCTGAAGGAAATGAGGCTGCTCCAGGCGTTCTCGGCTCCAGATTTGGTCATGTAGGAACACACACCTCCAGCCTGGCAGCAGCAAAGTACGAAATACGAATAATATGTTTTTTTTTTATGGTTCCTGAAATTGGTTTCCAAGGGAGAAACAGGCGTGAGAAACATGGGCAGGGAAAAAAAAAAAATCACTCTCTCTCACCATCTACTTCATTTGAAATTCTCACACCAAGTGCAACCTCAGCAAGACTAAGCTCGGCCAGTGCCACTCGACCTAAATCAGGTCAAAGTTAAGCTGAAAGAAAACAGCGTCATGATGTGGATCTGGTCTGTCCCTGCAGCTCGGGAGGTAATAATGTCCTTTCTCTCTTTTTATCACTGTGTAATAAAGTAAACAAAGCAAACTAGCCCCTGTAGATCCGGTAACCTAGCACAGTGGTTCTCAACCTTTTGGAGCCGCGCCCCCTCTACAACAGTTAAAGGGGTCCGTGTCGGTCACACCGTGAAAAATAGGAACATTAGCCTACATGATTCTTAAAGAGGGGGTATTATGCTTTTTTCAATCACATAGCACCAGTCTATATCACACTACAATGATGACCAAACCTTCTGTTGGTCTGTAAATGCAGTAAATTAGAATAACTTGTATAAAATTAGAATAACTTGTATAAAATGTCTCTCTCAAAATGGCTGTAGTGAATGTCTTGAAATAGGCCTCTGTCTCTTTAAGAACCTCTGACCCTTTCTGACACAGTGGTTGGTTACTCGGCTGGTGACGAAAGCTCGGAGGCGTCTCCAGGAGGTGGGGGCGTTCCTAGGAGGACTCAGGCAAACCTATCCCTAAAATGGCCGCCAGAGTTTTTACAGATTACTCAAAAATACGTGATTGTGCCAAGGCAACACTTTAGGCATGTTTTTAATGAGGGAATGACACAATAACATAATGTAAAGCTTGAAAAAGTCGATTTTGCATAATACCCCCCCTTTAAAAAACAAAGGAAAACAACAAATGGCTAAAATTAAATTCATCAAACTACAAACAAATAATGGCACTCTGGTAAAATAGCTATATAATATACATGCTACAATAAAATATTACATTACATCCTAATGAAAATATGTATATTTTATCTACATGATCTGACCCTTGGAGGTCCCGACCCCCAGGTTGAGAACCACTGACCGAGCAGATCACTCCGCCTCTGCGTAGCGTATGACCAGGAAGCTAATGCTGCTCAAATATAAGTTCTCTTAAGGCGAGACACTGCAGGTGAATAGGGGGAAAAAAAATGTAGAGATATCAATTTGAAACTTTTGCTGAACATCACAGATATAAATATGAGGAAAAATGTATTGCATTTTTTCTGTCATTCAATGTTTTCACATAAAAATAAGGCATTTTGAGCATTAAAATGGCCAAAATTGCCTATATTTTGGGCAACGAAATCAAAATAATGAATTGAGCCAGATTAAAATTTATGGTTTTATTTTATTGACATATTAGTAACTAAGATTTTTTCAGAGCGGATTTGGAATATTTTGTTCAGTTTTTCAATAAACTAATCATCAGTGAAAAAATCTGTAAAAACTCAAATTCCGCCTGTTTCAAAGTTGAAAAAATCAGGCTAGTAAAATCCCTCTGAAAAAACCTTCAAACTATTGTTAGGTCTCAGACTGTAAAGTTTGGAGTCTGTGGGAGCTTCTATAAGGGCTCAGGCTCTGCCCGAGTGCGGCTTCTCTCATTCAGAAAAAACCAGCCCTGAAGTTTTGTAGCGAGTGCTCATGCTCGGCCCGTTCTTCGACTTTTCCGCTCCAGCGTCTCGTAGGAGGAATAACACCATATTTGGGTGAAAGCGTCATCACGGGGACCCTTCAGGACACGTGGATGTAAAATCTGTCAATATTTATGAATGAAAACCCGCGGGAAAGACGGCCTTTCTACGCGGCGCAGCAGCTACTTCCGGGTCGCCCCCACCTCGCAGACAAAACATCATAAAATAAACATCATGCGGGTGAGTTTTGTCATTTTTATATCATGAAAACTAAGATGTAAAGGGAGGAAAATAGACAAAAATCTCCACTTCCACCACTGCGTTAAAAATCAATACTTTCACCTGCCGTGTCTTGCCTTAAATGCAAAATGGTTTTATTTAAAAAATTATTCAGTCAACACAGACATTTATATGGGCGGTCTGGTGTTATAAGTGATTTGCCTCAGATGCACTGTGCCTGGGTCAGACTGTTTTTAATGCAGGCCACTAGCTACCATAGCCTAGCACCACTAAACTCTTCAAATACAAGGACTAAACATTTTTTTTTTCCAGAAATCAACAACACTCAACTAGGAAATGGGGCCCTATGTCAATTAGGCGCTTTTTCACCAAGTTTATCTATTATGCAAGAGTAAACTGTCCCAAAACCTCAAAACTCTATTCTATGGAGGGGGAAAAAAGCATGAAAGAAAACCCACATTCAAGTGGTGACAAATCGTACTTTTATAATCTTTAAACTGGATTATTATTCTACAGGTTTAGAGAGCTGAGACATATTAGATTCAATAAGAGAGAACACACGAAGCCAAAAGGGTTAGTTTAAGCCCTGTTCATTTTAATACTGCGTCACCTTTGTTATGACTCAGAGCCGGCTTTTTCCCTCTCTAAATCCCGCTTTCATCTGATAAACTCCTGCTCTCTCCACGCTGCCGCTCTCCTTTGTCCCGCCGCAGAGTGGAGAGCCTTGCGGATGAATGGAAGAAGATCTCATTTGATTTATTGCGGCGTTCAATAAATTGTGCGTCCCCGGTGTCATGACCCACGTCGCCAGCAGAGGGGCGACGCCATGAGGCTGAAAATACCCACAAAGACACAGAGGGGAGCGCGGTTTATCGAGCAAAGGAGGAGGGAGAGGTTTAAAGATGTGCAAGGACAAACGTCACCGGCACAATGAGACTCGGAGACTGAGATAATGAGTATGAAAATTACATGAATACTATTTTTGCAGTGTAATCAAAGAGTGGATTCAGACGAGGACTTCACCTTTTTAAATCTTATATTTGGCCGCCTTTAGGGCGCTTAATTACTTAACTGATTACTTGATTTTAAAAGTAGCAAAGTTAGATTACAAGTTACTTTATTAGTTACATCAATCAGCTGCCAACATCACCTCCCCTGCCTCAAAATGCAAATGACAACTGGTTTTGCCAATCGTTGCGTTATTGGAAGTGCATTTTAACAGGAACAATAGTGCCGTCGTATTTCCATCTTTCCTCATCTATTGTTGTCAACGTACATGGTGTATGTTGTCTTCATTCTGAAAATGTGACTCGGTGCATACTAGGACATTAACAGACTGCGACCCGTCCACTCAAGTTGGAGTATTTTGAAAAAATAAGTCGAACAGTAGTCATAAAATGCCCTATTGCATACGTTACATCACTCCATCCATTTTCTTCCGCTTTATCCGGGGCCGGGTCGCGGGGGCAGCAGTCTCAGCAGAGATGCCCACGCACACCTCCTCCAGCTGTTCTGGGGGGACCCCGAGGCGACACCAGGCCAGCTCGGAGACATAGTCTAACCGGCGTGTCCTGGGTCTTCCACGAGGCCTCCTCCCAATAGGACATGCCTGGAACACCTCCCGCGGGAAGCGACCAGGAGGCATCCGGAACAGATACCAGAGCCACCTCAGCGGCTTCTTTCGACGTGAAGGAGCAGCGCCTCTACTCCGAGCTCGCTGAGCTCCTCACCCAATCTTGAAGGGTGCGCCCAGCCACCCTGCAAAGGAAGCTCATTTCAGCCGCGATCTGGTCATTACCCAGATCTCATGACCATAGGTGAGGGTGGTCCGATACAGTCCGATACAGCGACCGCAGTGACATCACTCCACGAGCAAGAAAAAAGATGCATATATTTTTCCTATGGAAGATAACAGAATAGTTACTCACAGTGACTTGTAAAACTGTACATGTTACATTAATTGTTACTGAAAAAAGTCAGATTAGAGTAATTCATAAAAATAAAAAAATAAAAATGGATACAGTGCCTTTAATACTGTAAACTACTGAAAGTTTTGTTTATGTAGGGTTGAATCTTTTACCTTTCTTCTTTTCTCATTAACATTCCTGTTTTGAGAAAACAACCATTTCAAGACTTGCTTTGAGGTGTTGCACTTTGCAGCGACCTGCACACACTGCCACAATCCTCACGCAGTTCGCCTTCATCTGCTGCAGAATTATCCGTCGGAGCACGTCCTAATGGCCGCACTGCCGGCAGGTGGGTTTGGGAGTGATCAGACCTGGGCTTGAAATGGCAGTACGATTTCTGAAGTTTTGTGAGGAAGAGCGCGGGGGTAATGGAGCGCGACGCGGGGCAGAGCGCTGGAGCGGAAAAAAACAGGAGCATAGAGCACCCAGCCAGAACAGTCCCCTCCAGGAGTCAAGCTGATATTTTCAAATCACAAAAGTCATTTCTGAAACATCACAGGGAGCAAGCAGGAAGGTTCACCACAAATTGGGTTTTCTGCCCAATTTTACATCTTGATCTCCCGTCTCATTCCTGTACCCATCTACGCAGAATCTTCGATTAGTCCGAGACCCATTCCTAAGATCATGTGGGTTTTCTTGTGTGGAGTTTGCACAGTTTGGAGTTTGTTGTGTAGGATGCTCTGTTTCCCTCCAACCTAAAATATACGTCATAATTCTAAGCAAATACACGGCCTGAGCCACAAAAAAGGGCCGCACACTCTAATATTTTGGGCCTTTTATTACAGCACATATTCGCTTTGGCATTGTTTCAATCAGATCCAGTGCTGCATTACTTTTAACAATAATAATAATGTATTATTATATAGTCATTATTCATTCACACCAGACTCAGTGGTGGTAAGCTATTATAGCCACAGGGTCTGCCCAGGGGTAGACTGATGGAAGCGAGGCTGCCAGTCTGTGCCATCGGCCCCTCCGACCACCACCAACCGCTTTCTCACACACTGCATTCACTCTGGCCTATTGTACATGTTTTTACTGGTAGGGGAAACCGGAGTACCCAGAGGAAACCTACACAGACATGGGGAGAACATGCAAACTCCACACCGTCCAGCCGATCGAACCAGTGACCTTCTAGCTGTGAGGCACGAGCGCTAACCACTGGGCTACCGTGCCGCTCAGATCACCAAGATCTTGTATTGGTGATGGGAGAGTGTGAACACTGCGCAAAACCTTCTCCAGCACAGCCCAGCGAATCTCGATGGGGTAAAGATCTGGACTCTGTGATGGCCAATCCATGTGAGAAAACAAGTCATGTGTCATGCTCCCTGAACCACTGTCTTTTTATACATTTCTTCTCTTCCATTTGTAAATGTGGTTTTCCTTTTGTTGGATTCCTAGAACTGTTTCAGGACTCCCCTTAAAAAAGACATTCTTAATCGCAGTTGGACTTTCCTGGTTATCCATCCATCCATCCATTTTCTTCCACTTTTCCGTTTCCGGGTCGTAGGGGCTGTTGTTGGAGTTGCCCAAATCACATTGCACCAGCCTCTTATGGCTCCTCCTGCAGGTGGCGGGTCCACAGAAGGACGGGCCCACAACCGGGCCTGTTGGTCTCTCATAAGGGGCTTCTGAACCGCTCTTTGTCTGACCCGTCACCTAGGACCTGTTTGCCACGGGAGACCCTAGGGCTGTGCAATTAATCGAAATTCGATTACGATTTCGATTACAACAGTAAACAATTACAAAATTAGCATAATCGCAAAAAATTGATTCTAAATTTTTTTTTTTTTTTTTTTTTGCAAAGCAGACTTGCGTTATTTCACGGCACTGGGATTATTTTCCCTTCGCTTTTCACGTGCCATGGCTCATGCTTTTGCCTGACATAGAAACAAACGGCGCTGTGTGATGATGTCATCAGGCCGCGCTGCTCAGTTTACTTGCGCAGGTGTGAGGGCTGGCCAGCAGGGGGCAGGTGTGAAACAGGGACCTCTCTTTAATCAAGGCGTACTTGAAATCAT
Organism: Gobius niger; assembly: GCF_951799975.1. Taxonomy (NCBI): domain Eukaryota; kingdom Metazoa; phylum Chordata; class Actinopteri; order Gobiiformes; family Gobiidae; genus Gobius; species Gobius niger. The sequence goes on from NC_136868.1 coordinate 4,670,839, forward strand.
TTGTACTTTTATGACTGTTCAGAAAACAGAAAATATCATCATAGTGTTTTGATTAATAAATAAATAAAATAAAGATAGACTTCTTTTTAAAGGCAACAAATAATCGTTTGAATAATCGTGATTTCAATTATGACTAAAATAATCGGGATTATTATTTTTCAATAATCGAGCAGCCCTAGGAGACCCTACCAGGGGCATGAAGCCCCCGACAACAGAGCTCCCAGGATCATTCGGGGGCTCAAACCCCTCCACCGTGCACGTTAAGGTGGCGATTCCAGGAGGGGACTTTCCTAGTTATATAGAGGTAAAAAAAAAAAGGAGGCAGCAACTTGGGCAGTGGCAAGAGAAGTCCTGCATGAATCTGGACTGGTACATTTCTTATTAAATGTTCTTTGCCCGCCTATTGTTGTTTTAACGTTTTGTACATTTTAACTTGTTTTTACGACAATAAACTAAACTAAACTAGTGCCACTTATCCAGAGGCTCCATGTCTGGCTTTGTCTACTCAGGTCAAAGGAACTAAGCCAGGACATGTTCGACCACCTTTGTAGTACAACCCTCTGACCAACACAGACCACAGTTAGTTAAATCCAGGTGGTGACTTTTTTTGGGGGGTCACGCTATTTATTCCCCAAAACACATTTGAAGTAAAGTAATGTTAACTGAGACTGGAGAAAAAAAGACAACAATTTCCAAGTTTCCAAGTCTATTTGACGCAAGTAATATTGACAGTGTAACACAAATTTCACAGGATGCTAATGAAAACGGGGCCATCGTCTGAATGGTCGGGACAACGGCCTAATTCGTTGTACAGTGAAGCCAAATGAGGGACAGGTGGTCGCCCAGTTGGCCCTCAGTTTCCATAAAAACCCGAGTGGTCCTCATCGAGCAGACTAATCTTCCATAAAAGTGTCAGTCCACTAACCAAAAATTGCAAACAGCCACTGCTTTTTCCCCGCACAGTGTTGTCTGTAGTCCTAATGAGGCAGAAACAGCAATGACACTGCTCACAATAACGACAATAACAAGATAGAACAGAATGGCCTCTTTAATAATGCCACAAGACCCATAGACATCTTTTTGTCATATTTTTCTCAATAACCTCGACGACAAAGACACAATGCCCGTGATGGATGCCTGCCTAAACTGCCAAAAGCCATCTGTTTTCTTTTTTTTAATATATATATATATATATATATATACGGTATCTCAAATAGTCTTTGTATGTATAATCTTGGTCTATTGATTGATGTCTCTTCATTGCTTCCTGTTGTATAATGTTAGGCAAGTTTCAACTACTGATGGGACTTGTGGCTCTTTATTGGGAGCAGAATCTTTGGAATCTGTTCATTTGAAAGAGCTGTTTAAAAAACTAGCTTTTTATAGTGATCTGAAGGCAGAAAACTCATACTGTCTCAGACATAATTTGCTCAGAGGTACGCATTTTGACAAAAATTTCTGATGCTTACATCAGAATTCATTCCAAGCTTTGACATGTGTTTCATGTGAGGACAACTTTGTGTCACAGTGAATGAAAAGAGGCAACTCAAAGTTTCATTTGTTTAACTGGTGTCTGATCGGCTCCTCTGCTGTTTTTATGTGTTTACTCTATAACAGTGGTTCTCAACTGGTGGTGAGTCAGGACCCAGAAGGAAAACAGAGTCTGGGTCTGCTACAGTGAATAAATACAGTGATCCTAAAAGTAAACAACCTAGTTTACGGGCTAAAGACATTTGAGACTTTCACATTTCCTCTTCTGAAACACTGAGGAGGCACCAAGAGCCCGTCACACCTGTAGCACAGTGGAAGCATCACGAGAGGTGCTACAGGAAACAAAGGGACAAACAAGGAGGTATCAAGATGAAAGACTGTTGTGGAGTGGAGGGAGAAGAAGTAGGAGGTGGAGGAGCTGACCAGTGCGGGACACCATGCGCTTAAACAGGAACAAACCCAGGAAGCAGTTTTCGAGGAGCTAGCCAGGTTTCTTCCAGGTGCTCCGGTTTCCCCTACCTTCAAAAACACGCTGGTCAAGTCACAATGGCAGTGACAAACAACTATTAACAACATGAAGGGACATAACGCAGAATGGCGTACTGGCCACAAAGACTAGTAGCCCCAAATATTCCAACTTGTGGTCTTTTATAGGTGTAGCTGGCACCATGTGGTTGACTGGGGCCAGGTGTTCAGATGCCGCACCAATCAGAGATCAGGGACGAGCAGCCAACCACGACAGAGCTTGAAATCAGTCGTCCAATCGCAAGCCAGAGCTCACACAGCCAGATATCAATGGAGGGAAGGACAGCATTAACCACACACACAAAACTAATACAAAAAGCCTGGAGCCTAGAGGCCTGGGCCCGTAACACTTCATCTTTATAGGACTATTAAATGCTATATGGGTGGGACTATGTGGACCGCCGCCCATCATCGCAAGGTGATCGCAAGGCCGCCATGCCATGACAGAGAACCACTGATCTCAAAAAATTGCATAAAAAACAGAAAAAGAATGTGATTGAACCGTCCACTTCAAAGAGCCGCTCAAAAGAGCCGCTTCGGTCCCGTTGTTGTTTTTCTTCCAAATGTTGTGAAAGCCAAACCTCATCACACTATCTTTTCAGGGCTACAGCTCAGAGAGGGATTGTTGATTTAAAATGTCCGATACTGTGTTCACACTTCACAAGTCCTCTGATGCTCTAGTGCAGTCAACGTTCCTCAAACTTTTAACATCAAGTAACACCCAACACCTCAAACACTACAAAAAATGTATAAAAACATGACAGAAATGTGACATAATTGTGGCGACGTGACATAAAAGTTACAATCAGTTTTGTAAGTCTTGGCTTTCAAATGAGGCATAACACTGGCCTATAGGCTGTAATCTTTCTGGTCGAGAAGCTTTTAGATTTGGGTAAAGCCCAACTGGAGAAAATGCACTCGGTTAAGGCGGGGGCAAGAGGTTAAACAGGGTGCAGCGCATACATGTCTAAACTATTAAAGCAGTACTAAGTAACTTGTTTACCTTAATAAATCCTTTCCGTAGTCCCTCTGGGGGTAATACAAGTGTTAAAGGGATGATTGGAGGGTCTTTCATCTCCCAATGGTGTCTCTGGACAGAAAACCATCCTTACCACCAACACACACTAATGGAATCACAAAGAAGAAGCTAACAGGCTAACAGGCAAAGCTAACTGCGGGCTAACGCCACTTTAAACACTATTTACAGCCAAGTTTGAGTGAAAAAAAATATTTCCATTGTGTAATTGGAAGCACAAAATCCCTCTCACCCTTTTGTCTTTTCTGTCAGCGTAGTATTTACTCTCACGGACAATTAATGAGTAAAAAATCGCAACATGCTACGACACCTGCAGTTGCGCTTATGGCCTCTAGGGGCAAGAGTTACTTAGTACTGCTTTAAATGCATTAATAAAGCCGAAATAATTTTATCTCTCAGTAAAAAAAAAAAATTAACAATTCTCTCTTATTTACTTGTTCGCATCAGTGGCTTCTGTAGGTCTGTGAAAGCTCTAGGCCCATTTTAAGCCACCGGTTACTTACTGCCGCATTGTTCCTGCTCCTTTTTGGCCAACAAAGCAATACTTACCCTGCGTTTGCTACAGTGAAAAACCTGCTCCTGCACTTGAGGCCCCTCTTGGTATCCGCGGAGGCTGGTGCGCGCCAAAACCCCAGCGCATTTTTTTGGTTCTGTTTTAATCTTGTGCCAAAAAGCCAGTAACAGATTGTGTTTTCTCCTCCCCGGCTGCGGAGACAGCGCTGTGTGAAGGTGTGAATTTAAATCAGCCCCCGAAGGCGCTGGCTGTTTACTCTGGGCCTCAGCAAGGACAACAAATGCGCTCTCCCCGCGTCCTTTTGTTTGGAGATAGAGTTTGATGGCGTGCAGAAAAAGATGTTAGCCGAAAAAAACTCGCCGGGTTTTTTAATATAAAACCCGGCTGCTCTCGCTCGGCTCGACCTTGCTACAAAATGACAAATTGTTCCCGATTAGCGACGCAGCGCTCACCTTCCCCCCTCCCTCCAGACTTCCACTCTTTTTCCCTGTCATTTGCACTTAATTGAAGCGGCTTTATCCAAACTGATAAATTGTCTTTTCGCATTTGGAGGGATGTGGGGGCGCTCGGATTTCTACGCCCAGCGCTGTTCTCTGCAGCAACTTGTTGTCCCTCCCCTCCCCTCACCCTCCCTCCCCTCTCCTCTCTCTCTCCTTGTCCCTCGCACTCTCTCTCCGCTCTTATCTCCCGCTCGTCTCTCCTCCTCAGTAATAGGCCTGGACTCTTGTAAGCCCTCGGGCGCTTCCACTTGTTGACCTTGCGCAGCGGTTGAAAGCTGCTCCGTTTGCGGCTCGCCGTCCTCCGGTGCGTGCCCTATACATCGGTGTCAGGAATATGCTCTGAGAACGATAGAGGAGGAAACGAGAGGAGCGGGGTGAAGCTGATCACGTCTTTTTGTGAATTGTTTCTGTGCAGTTTCGTCGTGCTTTTCCTTTGTACCAATCACACCAATGCTTTCACGCGCCGGCTGGAGGTTGAAGTGTCTCGACCACAGTACGCGATAATCAGATGTGTGATATAAAAGCGCTGACTTTCACTCGGTGGGTGCAACTTTAAGCAAAGTCTAATCTTCAAGTTATGGTGCTTTTGATCATGATCCTGGCTGAGATCAAGAAAAGGGGGCCCCGGGAGTCGCGCTGCAGTCCCCCGCAGCGTCTGACAGCACTGAACGATGGGTCAAAGAAGGTGACTCGATTCATCATTTTTCTGAAGCACAGAGTGGAACTCCAATTCTGTTGTGTTAAGATATTAAATGACATTCCATGCTCCTTGAACAATCATAAAAGATACTGAAAGCATTAGATCACTCTTTGCCACCAGCTTGATTCTCAGTTTTATTATTGAAGTAATTTGCAATATGTGATAAAGCGGTGCAATGTTGCTATTATGATATTATTGCCATATTTTGCCAATCGCAAGCTTTTCAGCCAGCAGAAGTCATTAAAGGGGCTAGATGCAAGTTTGCCATTTTATGCTCACTACTGCCACCTCAGGTCTTATGCGTAACTGCACCTTCTATATTAAGCCCGTGCATGACAGCACTTAAGACCCGAATTAACACCTTTTTGAGTGACAGTGCAGGATTTTAGAGGCAGTTGTGGAGAACAGGTCTGAGCTCATTTTACACACTAGGACATTGTTGAAACATGTAGGGGGGGATACTTAATTTTAACATTTTTAAACTCCATTAGTCCCTTTAAAAAAAAACACAAAACCAGGATAAAAACAAATTGACAAAACAGCGAATTGCTTCACTAAAACTGAACTTCTACACATTTTAAAGTTCTGTTCATTGTTTTGGCTGATTTCCCAAAAATGTGTCGATCACAATCAGAAGAAGACTTTAGTTATGTTGCGAAATATTGCGGCTGCTTGTGATACGGATACTGGATCACCTAATATCGCGATACGATATATTGTGCAGCTCTGATTTTTTCACACAATTTGTGGTTTGTATGCATTTTCAAAAGCTCTAGGTCCTGACCAAAAGCAAGATATTTTATTAATCCAGTGTATCGTCCATATGAGCCTGACATTTTCCAATCTTTCCCAGAGTGGAAAGATCTCAAAACACCGTTTACGTGGTGCTGTTGTTGCAACGTCTCCACAACTTTTACTAAAACGATGACATCACAGCTCCAGAGTAGTGTCTGTGATCCATAATCTACTGACCTTATAATGAGTTTTCCTCCTGGATCTATGATGGTTTGACTCCGCTCCTCTTTGCTCCACTGCCGTCCACAAGCCACAGGTGACAAGTAGAAAAACACGAGTCAGTCTGTGTTTTTGGACTGACAGTAAAAGTCACTGACAGGTACATCTGAAGAATAAACTCGTCTCCTCGTCTCTTCTGTAGATCCTAAATCCATGAATCAGTTTCATTTTCACTGTTTACATTCCACAAAACCCCTCCTGGAACCGCCACCTTAACGTGGTGGAGGGGTTTGAGCGCCTGAATGATCCTGGAGACTCTGTTGTCAGGGGCTTTGTGCCCCTGGTAGGGTCTCCAAGGGCAAACAGGTCCTAGGTGACAGGTCAGACAAAGAGCGGTTCAGAAGCCCTTTAGGAGAGACCAACAGAGTCCGTCCTTCTGTGGACCCACCACTGCAGAAGGAGCCATAAGGGGCTGGTGCAATGCGATTGTGGCTCCAACAGCTGCCCCCACGACCCGGCAATGGACAAGTGGAAGAAAATGGACATTCCACAAAAGTTTACTGCGCAAGCGCCTCTACAATCTTGTTCTATTACCTGTGTTCGCGTCACAGCGCCTCACACAGGCCTGGAAGATGAATTGCGCCGTTTGCACAGACATGAGTTGACCCATTTGGACGCACACATTTACTAAGCTGGCTTCGTGTATACAAAGAAAGTTTCTGAAAATATAAGCGTTTTGTCTTCGTGTGGATACAGCCATCCTCACGATGCAAACAAAAACAATTTTGTTGTGTTGAGGGTTTGGCAAAACAGTGCGTTGTTACTGCTGTTTAAGAGTAGCTGCGAAATGGTGCAGGTTTTGATATGTGAGATCACAATTTTACTTAACCAAGTACCTGAGTGCAATGTGTATGGAGCAGTGGACTACCTATAAAAACAGTGACTTCCTCTCAGTAGCACTTTGGAATCCATGGGAAATTACCTGGCTTTTGTATAATACAGGGACAATTATAAAGGAAAAAAGGCTCTGTCCCGGTGAGCAACCTTTAAGAGCAGTATTAAATCCATCTGAATGAAAAACGGCTTGAATTGGTGGGTCCCGGCTGGTTACTCGGCTCTGAGCGAGGATTTGGTCCGAACTCCAGATAAATAATCCATTAGCACTTGAAAGAGCAGAGAGGAACATTGCCCGTGCTGCTCGTCTTCAGCGCTCCAATTAGAGTGTAATTATAGCTCTGGGGGTGCTAAAGCTAGCATACCTGAGTGTCCGGATCTGCGCTGCGTTTTCCTGCATGTAGGAATAATAGCACGGCTAATTGAAGCCGACAAACATGGTCCGTGAAGGATAATCAGTCTCCTTCAGAGCTGCGAGGCCTGGAGCGCGGTGTAATTTGAATCAAAGTAGCTGGAGGAGTGGGGATTTTCATTGACAAAATCACTAAAGGTGACACAATCATGTAATTTGTCGGCTGAAACAACTCATTTGCACAGCTGAGTCTGATACAGGGACAGGCTTTGAAGGGGTAGTGGGGTTTAGTTTTGTTTGGGCTGCACAGTCACGGTATCACAGCATGTTCTGCACAGGCTCCGGGTCCCAGCCTGAAACAAACAAAGAAGGAAGACCACCATTGTTGTAAATAAAGTTGTATTCTTATGTTGTGCGGTGTGTGCTACTTCTGCCTTTTTAAATTGCCCACAGGGATAAGTCAGGTTATTTGAAATGAATTGAGGGGAGCTTGTGCTATGTCCCTCTGTGTCCAGGTGTCTGGTTCTCACACCTTTTACAGTAACCTCAAACATGCATGGCTTTTCCGCCATAAGCGCCATTGCAGGTGTCATAGCATGATGCGTTTTTTTTCCTCATTAATTGTCCGTGAGAGTAAATACTACTACTGACAGGACAGACAAAGGGAGAGAGGGACATTGTACATCCAATTACACAATGGAGATCTTTTTTTTTCACTCAAACTTGGCTGTAAATATGGTTTAAATGGCGCTAGCCCGCAGTTAGCTTTGCTCATTAGCCTGTTAGCTTCTTCTTTGTGATTCTATTAGTGTGTATTGCGCCTCGGGCCTGTAGGCAGCGAATTTGCAAATGTGTTTTTCTGGCCAGAGACGCCAGGGGGAGATGATAGACCCCCCCAATCATCCCTTTAACACTTGTATTACCCCCAGAGGGACTGCGGAAAGGATTTATTAGGGTAAACAAGTTACTTAGTTCTGCTTTAAAGGAGGAACATTGACTTGTCCCTTGTCAAAGACATACCTGGAGTAGTATGTCACTCCATACATGTGATTGGTCAGTGCTTGTGCTTAACAGCTCGAAGGTCCTGGGTTCAATTCCCACCTGGGCCGGGCCTTTCTGTGTGGAGTTTGCATGTTCTCCCCATGTCTGCGTAGGTTTCATCTGGGTACTCGGGTTTCCCCTACCACTAATAAACCGGTACAATAGGCCAGGATGAATGAGAGTGTGCTTGAGAGTGGGGATGACGGATGGAAACTAGCCCATGGCACAAATCTGGTGTAGCGTGTGTACATGCATGAGTCTCATGTATGTTCATAAACATGCACCGTCCCGACCAAATGAAACCAATACATTTAATATAGCTGTTTCTTTTATGGTTTCCCGCGTGGATAATTGCAATGCTTTGTACTGTGGCATGGGCAAAGCGTCCATCAACAGGCTGCAAATGGTCCAAAACGCAGCGCAACGTATTTTTTAAAAAAATGTTTAAATGGCACCTTATCTGTCTGAGCTCCTGTCTGTCCATGCCCCGTCCAAAGCTCTTCACTCAACTGACCTGTGCCCAAAACGTGCATGAAAACCAGAGGAGACAGAGCTTTTGCCGCTGCTGACCCCTCGGCTGTGGAATGGTCTACCCCTTCAGTGTTCGCTTGGCCCCGACGCTAAACAGTTTTAAATCCGCCCTTGTAACCCACTTCTTCCCATACAAGTTGAGCCACCTCTGCCCATATCTCCTATTTTCCTTTTTTTTAGTTTTATCATGCCTTATTGTGTCCTTTGATTTTGTTGTTGTGATGTATTTTTATGTAAAGCACTTGGGGCAGCTGTGGTTGTTGTTGTATGTGCTATAGAAATAAACTTTTCTCTGTACTTCCTACAAATGCACCATTCTTAACAAACTAAATCTCCACGTTTTTAAAGGCCATAATCCAACATTATATCGGCTCTGAGCCCATTTTTTCGCTCAACACTACGCCATGCTGAACCAGGCTGTGAATCAAAACTGAGAGTTAGTTTAACAAGCTGCTAAAGACAAATGTCATTATCACAAACATACTAAAAGGTTGCTGTAATAAAACATATATTACACATTATGACACATGACAACTCCTCTCAGGCATGGCTATAATTGCCAAAAGTGGATGTAGGGTTTTTATTACAAACTTTTTTCTTCCCTTTGTATTTATATAACAAATACACTACACGCTCTATACCCTTTCAGTAGACTTTTCAGAATAGTTATCTTGACCTTGAAGGAGGCAACACAGAGACGGAGCAACTGCCAATAATTAGTCTTTATCTAGTTCCAATTTATTTCTACAATGACTAGTATCTTTAGAATAATAATATTTCTTTTTATTGATCTTAAAAGATGAAAAAGAGTTCATTTTTTCCGCACAACAGTCTTTCCTCATCCTTACTAGTGGTGGAGATAGTTCTTGAATCTTTATTTCTGCGCTCTGGCTATGTTCATTTAAAGCAGCAGGAGCGCTTCCTCGGCCCGCCCCTTTAAGTGTCACCCTATACATTAACATATACATCCTGCTGGCAGATTGTAATTTTAATGTAATATTTAGCAGAGTGCTCTTTGACTGACAGACAGAATAATGGTGCCCCCTGCCATTCCGAACACAGACATCACCCTGCTGCTAATGCCAAAGTTAGTCTGGAGTTTTCAACAATAATTGTCAATCATCTATTTTATATTCATTGTTCTGCCATTATTCTATATGTGCAAAAAAAATCCAGTCTAAATGGACTCACTTCACAGTAATGCTTTCTTTATTGTATATTATTTAATGCAGCTTGACTCAGTGGCTTTAAAGGAGACTCATCAAGCAAAATCACCTGATTTTTTTTTTTTTTTGCTTTAAACCATAGACCTTGTATGTACCTTTGCTATGATCAAAAACATACCACGAGTAGTATTTCATTTCAGTCATGCCTTTTTTCTCCCCGAATTTCTATACTCTTGACATGATCTGTACTTCTTCCATTCTGAGCAGTTCTGCACTGAAAGTCTGTTCACTGCGGTGCTACGGAGCTGTTAACCTGCTGTTTGATCAAAGTGAAAGTTTCATTCCCACTGGCGGTGTAATGGTACACAGAAAATACTGACTATTGGTTCGGTCCACTTCTGAACCTTTTTGGTACAATTTTGGTCCATTTATTGAGTAGCACAAGCCTAAATGCACTGGAACCAATGTTTCACTCGTTTCACACGGACGCTATTGAGAACGGACTCCTTGGGCTTATTTTGGTCTATTATTCCTCAACGCTGCCTTTTGAGAGGTTGCAGTTATTATACTCAATATTATTAACTGTCCAAAGTATTTAACCTCTTAACTCCACCGGAACCGAGCACAATAACGTCAGGAAAAATAGATCAGTTTAGATCCGTTTTGTAGGTCTTAGCTTTCAAATGAGGCGTCTGTAGGCTGTAACCACCAGGTCAGACGCTTTTAGATTTGGGCGAAGCTGAACTGTGGAAAATGCACTCAGTTAAGAGGTTAAACACTTATGCGAGCATTAGGGTGGAGGTTTGGAGGGTTAGTTGCGTGGATAACTTTAGATGTGTGGCCAACTTTACTTGCGTTTCTTACTTAAGCTGCGTGGCCAACTTTAGCTGCGTGGCCAACTTTAGCTGCGTGGCCAACTTAAGTTGTGTGGCTAATTTTAGCTGCATGGCCAACTTTAGCTGCGTGGCTAACTTCAGCTGTGTGGCCAACTTTAGCTGCGTGGCTAAGTTTAGCGCAGACGTGTGTAGTCGCGAAAGCGCCTCTGACAGTCTCCCCCAGGGGAAACTGAAGCTACAAACGTAGCTTTCCACCACCGAGTATGGAATGAATGTACAATTGTCTCATGTAAAGCGCTTTGTGACTATATGTCTGTGAAAGGCGCTATATAAATAAAGATCTTCTTCTTCTTCTTCTTCTTTAGCTGCTTGGCTAACTTTAGCTGCGTGGCTAACTTTAGCTGCGTGGCTAACTAGCTGCATCCGATACGGCTTCCCTCACATGGCTTCGTTATTCGTGCCCTAGTGTGCTCTGTCTGTCATCGCACTTATCTAATGGTGCACGGTTTGGTCTGCATGAGTCACTGAGCAAATGTGTGGTATTAATGCTTTAAAACTTTGTATTTATATACACTACCGCTCAAAACTTTGGGGTCACTCAGGCCAGTTCCATAGCTTCTTTAATCAGCAGTGCTGGCATAATTGCACAAGGGTTTTCTAATCATGAATTATTATTATAACACGATTAGCTAACACAATGTACCATTAGGACAATCCAGCGATGCGCCTCTGGACACCTATGTAAGTATTATATTAAAAAGAACCCGTTCCAGGTAGAATAGGCATTATTTTAGATCACAAAAAAATACATCCCCAGGAAAAATGTCACTGTGTAGGAGTTATGCAATAAACAAAACTCCAAAAGCACCATAGCCGTAATAGAGGGTTAAAAGTATACAGGAGGATTTTCCCGAATTTTAGGAAAGAAACGCCCTCTCCACTTTTAAAAAAAAATGCGCATGCGCAACGCTCTACCTGCCTCCGAGGAGGAAGAATCTCCCAAAAACACTCTGGTCTTGTTTCTTCTGAAGCCTTTCTCTTCTTCTCATACACTTTTTCTCTTGCGACCCTCTGCCATTTTCAAACGACTCGGTGCGTTCTGCGAGCAGCAATGAATTGCTAACAGCGTAACTCACATAGGCTTGAAATTGATTAACAAACAAAGAAATTAACAAGAGACGAGCGCGCACGACGGCCTTACGTAGGCATATCACCAGAATGATTGACAATTAGGAGGACCAATCGTCTTGATGATCCACCCGGAAATAGTACATCCACCGCTATACCTTTAAAGCGGAGGTAGGTATTGTATTTTTATGGGTATTTGATTATCATTTCAAACACATCACTATCTCATGTTATGTTGGTTAGAAAATATTCATTGAAGTTTCCCATGGCTTTCTCCAATTTCAATGACGAGACTTCAGATCGAACAAGAACTGTGTATTTGTTTTTTTGGCTTTTTGCTGGACTCTCTTTTCCCCAGGGTATTTTATTTGCTAAACAATATGAGCAATAAACAAGATATGAGTGGTGCAAGAGAAAAATATGCCGCTCGGAGTATAACCTTTGCTGTCAGCCAGGTTAAGCTAGACTGTCTGTTGTAAACACTATTTTTAATATTCTTAAAAGTAAATATATTCCAAAACCGAACCCCATAATCTCTATACAGCGGCACAGGAGAGAGCACAGAGAAAGCTGTTCTCCGACGGGCAGAAAGCACAGCTGGTGAACCAACACAGACGAGATGGAAACTGACAGAGCAAATAAAATGGATCAGGCAATTCTGATTCAATAGTAGGTAAGGAGCTGACTGCTGCAGGCTGTTCAACCACTGCTTACTGTACCGCTTTTTCATTATGTCTATATACACGGCTGGGATATTATGAGGCTGCGAAGAGCAAGGTGTGTTTCACAATGGTTAAGCCTAAACCTCACAGTAAGAGGATTCCACATTTGCCCACAGTGACACGGGCAGAACATATCACTTAGTATTTCGACTAATATGATCTAGGGCAGTGGTTCTCATTACAGAATCAGAACTAAACTGGGTTTAAAATTGAGCTAAATTGTTCTAAATTATGTCTGAACTGCGTGCAAACCATGTCAAAGTCACAGACCCTCAGAATAACATTGAGGTGGTGGACAGTTTCAAGTACCTGGGTGTTCACCTCAACAATTAACTGGACTGGTCCCAATGCCCTGTACTGTACAAGAACCTTCTGAGGAGACTGAGGTCCTTTAGAGTGAGCAGGCCTCTGCTCAGGACTTATTATGACTCTGTGGTAGCCTCTGCTCCACTACGCTGCTGTGGGCTGGGCTGGGGCAGCACAGTGCGGGACAAAACCAGACTGAACAAGCTGGTCAGGAGGGCCAGCTCTGTCCTGGGCTGCCCCCTGGACTCTGTGGTGGAGGTGAGTGAAAGGAGGGCGTTAGCCAAGCTCACCTCCATCATGGACAACACCTCCCACCCACTGCAGGGTTTATGTAGACGAGCTGAGCAGCTCTTTCAGTGGGAGACTGAAAGCAAAACTACCTGCAATAATCTCTGTATCTACGTCACTTTATCTGCATCACTTATCAACCACTTATGACTGTAAACCTGCACTTCTAATACGGACATTTCTTATTATTACTTTATATTGTTTAGACTTTTTGACCCCTTTTTGAGAGTCATTGTGTATAAGATACCTCTATTTACTATATCACTCTTTGCACATTTCCTGTCTATACTGCACACCTGAGTGTTTCTGAGAGCTGAATGTAACAAGTATTGCTCCATTGTGAGATCAATCAAGGTTATCTTATCGGCATAAATAAAATTATCTCTTAATGAGTTTTTTTTGTACCATGCTTTTCCCATTAGCTATTATTCCTGGTTAAACAAACATGTGTTCAGAGTGAGCCGTGGCTGAAACAGCAGCTCCAGTCAAGTCGGCTGGTCAGTGATGTGACGTTCATGGCCGACGAGCTGGCTGGTGTTATTAACGGCTCTTTGAAATGTACGGAGCCCGAAGACTCGGCTCCCAGTAAAGAGCCGTAAATCCCGCCTGGATACTTTGCCTGTAAGTGCAGGGCATTATAGTAGCTACTGTCATGACATGTCCAGACTCTGTAAAAGTGAAGTTTTGGTGGATGTTTTTGCCTGTCAGTGCTTTTTAAAGGTGAGCTCAGCTTGGTGTAAACAGGAGATGCTGTCGTGGCACGAATAATAGTCACTGTGGAAAGACACAATATTATTATTATTATTATACGAAATGTAATTATTCATCACTGGCACAAAAATTTAACAAATTCATTTAAAGTGTGTTTGTAGACAGCAACAAGATCTGCAGGAATCTCACTTTAGAAATCAAAGCGCCAACAAATGCTGAAAGCTTGGACCAAAACCAAAACCAAAGGTCAATCTCTGAACCACAGCAGTCGTTAAATGTGGCAGAACTAACAGAGATGACACTGTGTTTGGTTCAAAGTGCTGTTTCCTTTTGTGTTTGGTTGCCTTCATCCTTTGGCTGTGTTGTGTTTTGTGAAGATGGGGTCAGCTGTGTTCTGACCCAATCTCTCTCTGCGAAACCTAAACGAGTGTGATCACCAAATTAAATGCAGAACCGTGACCTTTCCAGCTAATGAGCGTATCTGAATGGAGCAGGCCATTACACTTAGTTTGGGTTACGGTGTCACTGGTGAACAAAACAAGAGCTGAGTTTGTGTTACTTTGCTTGACTTTTGAGGTGCACTCTGTAAAGTGATTATGGTCACCAGATGTCCCATTTATTCAAAACTATTCAGCTTGTAGGTTTCATGTAGTGGAATCTTACTGTGGGGCTTACACCTTGGCCTGGATAGTCACCTTGTTCCCTATGACGACTTCGACAACTATGAAATTACTGTACAAGTAAAGCAGTTCTTACAGAGTAGGGCGAGACTTTAAGGGACTAAGGGCCAGATCTTGTGGTTCATAGCGCAGGCTGTAGAGCAGACGAGTACGCAGACGGGTGGCGCTCCTTGCAATCTTCAATGTCATACCTGCCGCAAAAAGTGAGCAGGACAGGAGGGGGGGACAGACTCGCATTGTGATGTTGTGGTGCCGCCCCCTCCCCATGCTTTCCCCAGACCTGCGGAAGGCGGTGGTTTGCGAGGGGGGGTTCTCCTGTACATGCGTAACATGCTGATGCAACGCGCAATGTTTAATAAAGACTAAAGAAATGAAACTGTCCCTCCCACTCGCTGCAGATCAAGATGAGCAGGCGGGGACAGAGAGGCAGCAGCCTCAGCGTTGGACACCGTTCGAATGCGCAAAGTTACGAAATGTACAAGATTTAATTGATCAGAAACTGTCATATCGGGTGCGGAGGAGTTACAGAGTTATGCAGTAATTGCAAGAAAACTGTAGCGTATTGGAACATTTGCGCTACAGCTGCAGGATTCTTGGAGCGGTTGAATTGGAAAAATAAAGTTGCTATGCACCCTGTAAAATGCGCTTCTTTCTTTTGGACTGAGCTGTGGCTACACAAGGAGCATCATCAGGAGGTAAAGACTGACACACGATGGAAATGTCTCCTTAAAACTCAGATCAGATGTGGTGTTGTGGCACTTGAGGCATGTGTGGTTTATTTATGGAAAACTGTTGTTGTTTCCTGTTAAGGGTGTGCACGTTGATCTACTGTATCAAAGTAAGCCCGTGCGTAACCTACGCTCGAACAGACTTTTCAAGGCAATTTTGCTTTTGTTTTCAATTTGACGTCGATTCTAAGGAAGAAGACAAGGCAGGTGTGAAACAGAGACCTCTCCTTAATCGAGGCAAACTTGAAATCATTTGTACTTTCATGACTGTTCAGAAAACAGAAAATATTCCTCATAGTTGTTTTTATTAACAAATATATAAATACAATAAACTACTTTTTTTTTAAAGCCTCCCAATTGCCTCCCTCTCGACCCAGGGCCTGACTGTGTAGTGCCAGCCTGTTCTGTGCTCCTTCAGCCCTCTGTGTCATTTTTGGGCTTGCTTCTTTTCTCTTCTGATGTGGTGCGCGTTCGTAAAGTGCTTTCTTTTCCCCGCGGACTTTAATTCCGTCCAGAAATGAACGGCACCGGCGTGTACACCCCTCGCGGTCTCGAGGCGTACGGCAGCCCGCGGAGACTGGTCACATTCATGGGCTCTGGTAAATCCTAATGTTGAAACGACAAAGATAAAAGGAAACAAAAGAATGATGCCTAAATGGTAACCAAAACAGCAACACAGTCCTGCGCCCTGGATTCCCTTGCAGCTTTATTTGTTCGCGTTTGTCAGGAGGCAACATTAACATTGCATTACCAAACCGAAGTGCATTTATCTTCTTTGCCTTTACAAACTCCAACGTGCCCAACACCCCTTTGTAAAACTCCACACAAGTTCTCTTCATACATCTCTATCTAAAGGACGCCAGCCGATGTATTTTTAATCGGAGTGAGTCGTGCGGCTGCCGAGATGGGACTTAGCGCTTGACCCGGGTGTAGCGCGTAATTGCTACAGCTGTTCTGTCGGGGGAGAGCACCTTACAAGGCTCCTGCGCGTCACCCAGCAGTTTACAGGCGAGAACATATGCTGCATTTTCATCATAACGTGACAAAAACACGCGGCTCGCAGCGGAGGAGTTGGAGGGCCGAGCCGCAATTCATTCATCACGAGTGCATTATTTATACAGCGCCGTCCTCCAGGTATTTACAACTGGGAGTACATTAGCGATGAAGAATGTGCAGCGGATAAATGAATATTCCCTTAGATTAATACTCGTATCAGAAATCCTATTGGGATAATCGACTCTGCGTCAAGAGGCCTGGAGTAGAGCTTACCTTGCACAGCAGCTGGGAGCTCATGAGGATTTCAGACTTTACTGAAATCCATCTTATTACGAGCACCTTTTCGGCTATTGTGTTTTCTAATGGAATAATCATGATGCTTCTATTTTAGATTGGTTAACAGTCAGCTATAGATTCACAAAAAAACTCTTCAGAGTAGTGGTGGGACTCATTAAAAATATATTTATTGTTGTTGATCTGTTAGGCTACTCAACAAACAGAATGATGCAAAAGTGCTTTATGGCTGTTCATCTTTCAAGTGTTTCAGGAATCTGATCATTCATATAACTTCTAAACAGTAATTAAAGTGCCACGCTTTCCATTGTGTAAAATAAATAAAGTAAAAGGGGCATAAAACATTGCTTTTAAGAGATTAACACAAGCGCGTGAAGCATCTTTAGCGTCCATCGCTGTTGTGAGTGGTCATGGATTTAACAGTTAGAGATATTTACCTATTCAGCCCCATTCACAGTAATGGTTCAGAAACTTACATGGCTGCTCAATCTCCTGCAGTCTGTTCATGGAAGAGCAAAAAGGCGGGAAGGCTCGTTCTTGCGGGGTGGGCGTTGCCTCCACAGAGATCCAGAGCTTGATTGGCAGGCTCTGGAGCCAGTCAATGCACTGAAAATGCTTCCACTATTTGCGCACTGAATGGGTGCTGCTGCCGGATGCTCTCTCATTGAATGCAATTTCTCCATCTGTGAGATCAATAAAGTACCATCTTATCTTATCTTATTTCAGGCTCATATACAAAAAACATGTCACCTACCCCAGCGTTGTCACATGGGTCATAGTCATTTTTAGAAAAAGAAAAACTCTTTGCTAAGTAACTGTTGCCCCTAGAGGCCATAAGCACAACTGCAGGTGTCGTAGAAAGTTGTGATTTTTTCACTCATTATTTGTCCGTGAGAGTAAATGCTACGCTGACAGAAAAGGCGAAGGGAGAGAGGGACATTGTACATCCAATTACACAATGGAAATATTTTTTTTCGCTCAAACTTGGCTGTAAATACTGTTTAAGTGGCGCTAGCCTGCAGCTAGCTTTGCCCGTTAGCCTGTTAGCTTCTTCTTCATGATTCCCGTAGTGTGTATTGGTTGCTCTTGTCCGGTGGCAGTCAAGTTGCAATTGTGGTTTTCTGGCCAGACACCAGGGGGAGATGAAAGACTCCCCGATCATCCCATTAACACTTGTATTACACCCAGAAGGACTACGAAAAGGATTTATTAAGGTAAACACGTTACTTAATACTGCTTTAAGCCGTTCTAGGGAGGTCTGAAGTCCCATTAGTATCCCTAAATGTCTTTTGGAGTCGCCCCTGGCCACAAGGGGGTGGTATTACAGCAATGTCAGCTCTCGCCATGAGGACCATAGAGAAGCGCGTTCCTCGGCCATTGTGAGTGAATGTAGCGTGTGTCAGATATACGGGCGTACCAGAAACACGCAAATGAAAGGTTCCAGCTCGGGACTTTTTGAAATGGTGATTAATTGCATTAAATATTTCAACATGTCCAGCTCTTTTCATTAATTTGGGGACCTGTTATTGACTTTATTAAGGACTTTGACAATTTTTTAAAGCCCTTGCAGTTAGTCACACTGTACAGAGATGAATACTCTCTACTTTGAAGAGAAGCAAGGTTCTCAGAAGGCCCGGTTTGTTTATATTTAGTTTTTTGATGTTCTGTTCTTTTTGTTTTTATTTTTTTTACAAGACAACTTTACCAGACAATGTAAAGTTCAAGCAAATGAAGCATCCAGGCAAACATGATGTCCAAATAAGCGTTGGCAGAAGGTGGAGACGAGCCTCATGGGCGTCTCTCCTTAGACTCTCCTACACAATAAGGAAAGACTTACAAACCTAGTGGGAGAAAAGAGAAACCTTTGTGAATAAAGCTTTATGTCACAGTGAATGCACAAAGGCTTCAACTGCCTTGCCAAGTTGTTTTTTTGAGGAACAATCTTTTCTCAGCTTCTATACTGTGTTTACTCTATGGATGTGTTTAATATTGCACAAAAAGACTCTTTTCAAAAATGAGATCTGATGAGAAGCTTTCACTACAACACTACACTTCGTCCATTAACATCATATTATTAAACTAAACTAACAGTGGGAGAAAATGCAAAAATCAATATGAGAAAGAACTCAACATTTTCCAAATATCTAACTTTCTGTAAAGCAGGAAAATCTGATGCAAAAGTGTCCAACATTGTCCAAACATCGAAAAGCATAATATGGGAACTTTAAATGACAGCATTATTGGGAAACTTTAATGGACAGGTTCTTGCTGCCGGCGCAGACTGTAGCCACTTCAGCATGCCCGGTGTTTGGCTGGAGGGCTGCCCTTTGGCGGGTTCACTACTCCGCCGCAGCTGGCACCTCTGCAAACAGGAGCGGCTCTCAGGAGGAGCACAACCCACTGAGCGGGGCAACTTCACACTGTGGAGCGGGATGAAGATGACGACGCAAAGCAAGTCTGCGTCCATCTGCTCCCTCCGTTTCCTTACCTCGACCCGAATAATATAGTAACAATGGGCTTTAGGTGGGTGAAGCCTGCACTGTATGTAAACAGAGACAAATATAGACTCTTCTGAAACAATTCCCCTCATTGCCCGCTCCATGAGGCCGCTCTGGTCAGTCAGTAAAAAACAACTTCTAGACCAGGGGTGTCACACATACGGCCCGGCCCGTGAGATGATTTAATCCGGCCCCTGCCCTGTAGAGCATAAATTCCAGAGTATGTAAAAAAAAAAGTAAGTCTCTAGCGCATTCCTGTGCGGAGTTATGATTTTTTAAAGAAGAACCAGAATGCTCATTCTCGCCACCAGGGGACCTTAAATGTAAAAAACAAAAAGAACAAAAAAAGGGAAAGAGTTCCACACCTGTCCAGCAGAGGGCACTGACATAATAAGAGCTCAGGATTCAAACACCACATTATATAGCCACATGGTAAATAGTGAGTCCGCCCCAGGACGGCTGTGGCTACCACCACCGAAAAATTAGCTACGAACTCGCGCTAACTCGTCTAATGTGCAAAAAGAGAAACACGTGAGGAGCTGTTAGAGGACCAGGACAGAAAGTGGACACGATCGCTGTATTTGGACCTTGGACCCAAACAGCAGAGATGAGACTCTGAGGCTCCCAAACCGGACACCCTCCGGCCCCTGGCTGCGCCTAGAAATTCTGTCCATAAAAGTAATGAACAGAACCGGTGACAAAGGGCAGCCCTGGCGGAGACAACACGCACCGGGAACAGGTCTGACTTACTGCCGGCAATGCGAACCAAGCTCCTGCTGCTCATACAGGGAACGGACAGCCCTTAGCAGAGGGCCCCGGACCCCATACTCCCGGAGCACCCCCCACAGGGCACCACGAGGGACGCGGTCGAACGCTTTCTCCAGATCCACAAAACACATGTGGACTGGTTGGGCGAACTCCCACGAACCCTCGAGTACCCGATGAAGAGTATAGAGTTGGTCCAGTGTGCCACGACCAGGACGAAAACCGCATTGTTCCTCCTGGATCCGAGGTTCAACCATCGGCCGGATCCTCCTCTCCAGCACCCTGGAGTAGACCTTACCGGGGAGGCTAAGGAGGGTGATTCCTCTGTAATTGGAACACACCCTCCGATCCCCCTTTTTAAAGAGAGGGACCACCACCCCGGTCTGCCAATCCAGGGGCACTGTCCCCGACCGCCACGCGATGTTGCAGAGACGTGTCAGCCAAGACAGTCCTACAACATCCAGAGACTTAAGGTACTCAGGGCGAATCTCATCCACCCCCGGAGCCCCGGATGCCGTTCTTCCCAATCACTCCCTCCCAGGTCTCACTGTCGTTACCCACATGGGCGTTGAAGTCCCCCAGCAGAACAATGGAGTCCCCAGTCGGAGCACTATCTAGTACCCCTCCCAGGGACTCCAAGAAGGCCGGGTACTCTGCACCGATGTTGGGCCCGTAGGCCGAAACAACGGTGAGAGACCTGTCCCCGACCCGAAGGCGTAGGGACGCGACCCTCTCGTCCACCGGGGTGAACTCCAACACGTGGCGGCTGAGCTGGGGGGATATGAGCAAACCCACCCCAACCCGCCGCCTCTCCCCGCGGGCACCTCCAGAAAAATGGAGAATCCAGCCTCTCTCCAGGAGTTGGGATCCGGAACCCAAGCTGTGCGTGGAGGTGAGCCCGACTATATCTAGTCGGTATCTCTCAACCTCCCGCACAAGCTCAGGCTCCTTCCCCCCCAGCGAGGTGACGTTCAATGTCCCGAACGCCAGAAGCTGTGCATACGGACCAGGTCGTCGAGGCACCTGCCTCTGACTGCCACCCAGTCCTCTCCGCACCCGACCCCTACGGATCCCTCTGCGGGTGGTGGGTCCACAGGAGGGCGGGCCCACGTCGTCCCTTCGGGCTGGGCCCGGCCGGGCCCCGTGGGCAGAGACCCGGCCACCAGACGCTCGCGTTCGGGCCCCAACCCCAGGTCTGGCTCCAGGGTGGGGCCCCGGCTGCGCCATGCCGGGCGACGTCACGGTCCTTGAATGTCGTACGTCCATTGGGGTCTTCTGAACTGCTCTTCGTCTGACCCGTCACCTCGGACCTGTTTGCCATGGGAGACCCTACCAGGGGCATAAAGCCCCAGACAACATAGCTCCTCGGATCATTCGGGCACTCAAACAACCCCACCACGTTAAGGTAGCAGTTCATGGGGCTGATACGGGGAAAATAATCGTGATTATATTTTCACAAAATCTCCCTAGTTTATTCTCAAAAGGCTGTGTTCATGTTTTCCTATACAGTAGTTTTTGAAAGAAATTTCCAAAAAGGAAATGTCCAAATGTTTTCCCGATCATTGTTTGATAGTGATTGGATTCAGAGATGACTTTGAACTTTGTGACAGTTTTTTGTTTCATGTGGATTGGCCCCGGAAATACAGAGGACTATCTGCATTTTGCCAGTTACCATAGCTACTGCCATGGCATTTTCAGCTGCCCTCCGCCTCAATTTCAGTTAAATAAACGCCAGCAACTAAACCATGTGACCAACTTCTAGAATCCATCCCAACATCTTACTTAACTGCGCTTTATTTGCAGTTGCAGTTTCATTCCAAGGGAAATGAATGGAAGAGTGTTCGTTTTTTGCTGTATATTATACTCTGTGCAGGTTTTGACCACAAGAAATCACATTTCTATGTGTCAGAAACCTAAAAACAGAGACAAATTGGAAGAAGTCCATCGTTTATAGAGGTACAAGCAGACTTCCATCAGTAAAGCTGTGCTGGGTCAAGTGCATTTTGAAATATTGTATAGGATATAATAGGAAACTGAGAGCTAAATGTCAAGTACCCGCTAAAATGGTTCACTGTGCCATCACTGTAGGCTTTTGACAAACTCAACAAGCACTGTGTCTGATGTGTATGGAGCACTGAAGAGGGAGAGCTGCTTCAAAAGATTTTGTCATCAGTGATAAAAGCGATAAAAGCATCCATTTTCTTCCACTTGTCCGTTTTCAGCTCATGGGGACGCTGTTGTTGGAGCTGCCCAACAACACATTGCACCAGCCCCCTATGGCTCCTCCTGCAGGTGGTGGGTCCACGGGAGGACGGCCTCACGATTGAACGGTCCTGTTGGTCTCTCATAAGGTTCTTCTGAACCGCTCTTCGTCTGACCCGTCACTTAGGACCTGTTTGCCATGGGAGACCCTACCAGCCCCCGACAACAGAGCTCCTAACATCATTCCGGTGCTCAAACCAGGTTCCAGGAGGAGGCACTGAGTACTGTATTCAAAATGATTCCACCCATTGTTGATTTTTCATGTCTTTACTTTTTTTCAGTGACGTATCTGAACTGCGCAGGACGGAACTGAGTCATAGACCAGAAACTGAAATATCCCAAGAGAAAATGTCCAAATGCTTTCCCTGATCATTATTTGACAATTGGATTCACAAACCTGCCACGTTACTCTTATTCTCCTGACCAACATCATGCACATGCTTTTGAATTTTGTCACCACTTTTGGATGCCTTTTATGAGGAGATAATTAGACCACAGTTCACATGTGATGGAAGAGATGAGTTTGAACTTTGTGACAGTTTTTTGTTTCATGTGGATTGGCCCCGGAAATACAGAGGACTATCTGCATTTTGCCAGTTACCATAGCTACTGCCATGGCATTTTCAGCTGCCCTCCGCCTCAATTTCAGTTAAATAAACGCCAGCAACTGAACCATGTGACCAACTTCTAGAATCCATCCCAAAATCTTACTTAACTGCGCTTTATTTGCAGTTGCAGTTTCATTCCAAGGGAAATGAATGGAAGAGTGTTCGTTTTTTGCTGTATATTATACTCTGTGCAGGTTTTGACCACAAGAAATCACATTTCTATGTGTCAGAAACCTAAAAACAGAGACAAATTGGAAGAAGTCCATCGTTTATAGAGGTACAAGCAGACTTCCATCAGTAAAGCTGTGCTGGGTCAAGTGCATTTTGAAATATTGTATAGGATATAATAGGAAACTGAGAGCTAAATGTCAAGTACCCGCTAAAATGGTTCACTGTGCCATCACTGTAGGCTTTTGACAAACTCAACAAGCACTGTGTCTGATGTGTATGGAGCACTGAAGAGGGAGAGCTGCTTCAAAAGATTTTGTCATCAGTGATAAAAGCGATAAAAGCATCCATTTTCTTCCACTTGTCCGTTTTCAGCTCATGGGGACGCTGTTGTTGGAGCTGCCCAACAACACATTGCACCAGCCCCCTATGGCTCCTCCTGCAGGTGGTGGGTCCACGGGAGGACGGCCTCACGATTGAACGGTCCTGTTGGTCTCTCATAAGGTTCTTCTGAACCGCTCTTCGTCTGACCCGTCACTTAGGACCTGTTTGCCATGGGGGACCCTACCAGCCCCCGACAACAGAGCTCCTAACATCATTCCGGTGCTCAAACCAGGTTCCAGGAGGAGGCACTGAGTACTGTATTCAAAATGATTCCACCCATTGTTGATTTTTCATGTCTTTACTTTTTTTCAGTGACGTATCTGAACTGCGCAGGACGGAACTGAGTCATAGACCAGAAACTGAAATTTCCAAAGAGAAAATGTCCAAATGTTTTCCCTGATCATTATTTGACAATTGGATTCACAAACCTGCCACGTTACTCTTATTCTCCTGACCAACATCATGCACATGCTTTTGTATTTTGTCACCACTTTTGGATGCCTTTTATGAGGAGATAATTAGACCACAGTTCACATGTGATGGAAGAGATGAGTTTGAACTTTGTAACAGTTTTTGTTTCATGTGGATTGGCCGTGGAATTACAGAGAAATCAGCAATGAACTAAGACTAAAAATCAGCATTTTGCCACCTCAATTTTAAACTATAGAGGTTTTGCAGATTCTGGAATATAGAATCAACAAAAGAATGTCAATGAGTGTGTTTACGAGTGCTCGATGTTACCGGTCTTCAAAAACACAACTGGAGCTCTGCCAGCACTGTCTACAATGGATCAAACAAAGTGGACAGTCCTACGCCCAGCTAAATGGTCCAAAAATAAACAAGTATACATCTGCTCAAAGGTAAGGCTTGGCTAACACCTTAGCATGCTAACATTCTAGCCACTGACAGTCACATAACATTACACAAACTGGAGCTGTAACTTTAACTGTGGCAGTGAACTTTTGCAAGCCTACAGTCACATGTCTTTTTGTCTCCCTTTATGATGAAAAATACTGTGCTTTTAGTTACGGTCCTGATAACTGCCTGCAGCCTATTATCATTGTGGCATCTGTAGGTTTAGCTAGCGTTAGCTAACTTTGGCAAACCGTAGCAATGCTCATATTTTTAACAATGCCACAAAAGCAAGAGAGTGCTTACCGGGCAGTGCAAGAGCACGACTGGTCCACAAAGCTCTGCTGTTGCATTGCAGGAAGAGGTCATGAGGTTTCTTTGACTTTGCTTGAGACTTTATGCTTTAGCCTCAATAGATCAATAGATGTACTTAAAGGAATAGGCCACCGTTTTTACATACTGAGATATGTTCTTACCTTAGCTTTGACGAGTTCTTTAGGACCTGTCTGATCTTCCCCCGTGCCTTCAGTCACGTAAACACAGCGCAGCCGGCGTTAGCATTTAGCCTCTCCCCCTCTCCTCTATAGCTCCAAAACAGGTCAAGATAGAAGCTACCAAGCTCTTCCACGTTTTCCCTATTTAAATATGGTTACGTGAAGTGTTCCACTACAAAGTATAATTACACAAAATTAAACAATGTGGATTTTCTAAGCGGATAAAAGGGGGAACTATATTGTACGCCTTACAATATAGTTCCCCCTTTTATCCGCTTAGAAAATCCACATTGTTTAATTTTGTGTAATTATACTTTGTAGTGGAACACTTCACGTAACCATATTTAAATAGGGAAAACGTGGAAGAGCTTGGTAGCTTCTATCTTGACCTGTTTTGGAGCTATAGTGGAGAGGGGGAGAGGCTAAATGCTAACGCCGTCTGCGCTGTGTTTACGTGACTGAAGGCACGGGTGAAGATCAGACAGGTCCTAAAGAACTCATCAAAGCTAAGGTAAGAACATATCTCAGTATGTAAAAACGGTGGCCTATTCCTTTAACCCTTCGTTAGATAGTTCTATATCCTGAATATATCCCTCTGCTGCAGATTGCAATCCATTTTGCCTTGATCTGGAGGATATTACGCTGGTATTTTGCTCCAATAAGAGTCACTAACACAAAAAAACAGTTTGGAAAAAAACATAAAGGGATTCTGCCTTGCACCTGCAATACGTCTGCAACAAGGTCCTAAACAGCGCCAGTGCAGGCCTCCAGTGGCTACAAGCTCAGTGGTTTATAGCTTTTAAATGCAGAGCATAACTTCAATAGTAGTTTTAATAAACGTTTGCAAAAGAAAGAAGAGAGAGAGAGCTTCACTGGTGCCTGTCTGAGAGATATAGAAAGACGTCTTATCCTTAAAAAACAGGGGCAATTGGCTGGAGAGCGCGTGTTTGTGACGAGACTCATTGTTCTAAAAGCAGACGAATACAAAATCTTGCCAATTGTGCTCGAGTGCCAAAAGCAACAGCTAAGCCCCCTCGATATAATACTGAAATATCCGGCGCTCCGTGAATCCAACCGCATTGTGTACAGTGGAAGGGGATTTTAAATAAATCCATGGTGAATAAGGGGATAGTGACCTGGTTAGCCATCATTAAAGGTATAATAGCAGGGCTTAAAGTGCTGAAAAGGGAGTCCCATCCTCTGTGCACTGTTGCTCCTAGACGGCATTACTGAAAGGAGTATTATGTAAAATCTCCTCGGTTGGTGGCGGTGGAGGGGCCGATGGCGTGGATGGCCAGCCTCACAATAGTTCCTGACCACCTCACAGAGTATGGAGTTCATAAATAATGCTGTGTAAAGAGTGTCTGAGTGTCCAGAAAAGCACATAATCAAACTGATGCATTACTAAACGCTTATTTTTGTTATTAGTCTGTCTTTGGATTTCGTGAACTTGGTATTTCAGGGTTTATAACTTCAAGAGTTGTCATGTTTACCAAAAAGAAAAACGATGATAATGATTTACAATAGACTGTGTTAAGTGCACCATTCCTGCGCCCGTTCTCCTCGTCCTCTGATCATTTTTTTAATATATATTTAATATCGTCAGAAAAAAGTGTCGTCTACGAAATTATATCTTTGTTTCTATTGTTTGTTTGTATACTTTATTGTCCCCTACGTTTAACCCATCCTTCATTGCCGCTGGGGCAACCCGTAAGGAGCAGTGGTCGACGGCCGTGCCGCACCCGGGGACCCATCTCCATGTGGAGCCAGGCTGATGGTCAGAATCACCTGGCTGGAGGATTCACCTATTGTACATGTTTTTAGTGGTAAGGGAAACCGGAGCACCCGGAGAAAACCTACGCAGACACGGGGAGAACATGCAAACTCCACACAGAAAGGCCCCATCCTGGTGGGAATCCAACCCGGGACCTTCTAGCTGTGAAGCGTAGGCGCTAACCGCTGCACTACCGTCGCTATCGTTACCATCTTTGACGAAAACAACAGTGCAAGCTGCAACATGTCTGCCATGTAGCATTCTACGTGAGCGGACATTTGACACTTTGGGTGCTAATAGACGTCATCACACATACAGCACATCGGGAGACTGTGGTAAATCAATCAATCAGCCGTTAATATCTTAGCTTTTCGATTGCATTTTTTTGTTTTCTTCCCACTGCAAAGCCCATATGAAGATACTATACAATTAGTACTTCTTTCCAATAAATGAATGGCAGATTGAAAGCCATCTACAAAAGTCACTGTAGAATCAAAAACTCTCTATTCATTTTAAGAAGTTCCTTTTTTTTTTTCATCTTGTTGAGAGTCAAGTTTTTGCCCCTTAAAGGAACAGGCCACCGTTTTTCCATATTGAGATATGTTCTTACCTGAGCTTAGACGAGTTGATGCGTACAGTCTGGGTTTGTGCGTGCCCGTGGAAGAGTGTGGTTGCTTCTAACTTCACCCTGTTTGGAGCTATGCGGCTCGAATCCTGACCAAAACCAGGAAATACGACCACATTAGTCCAGTTTACCAGTCTCTTCATGGTCGGGCACTTAATAGCTGATGTGTTACTACTGTTTGAACCATCTCGGGGCTTGAGATCCTCAGGGAGGGGTCTCCTGGTGGTTCCTAGAGTCACCACTAAACACGGCGAGGCTGCGTTTCAGTTTCACGCAGCAAAAGTGTGGAACAGCCTCAACGAAGACATGAAACACTCAACTCTTACTATGTTAAAGTCTACCTGTCTATTAACTGCTGCCTATGCAATTGATGGTATTTTAACTACTTTTAATATATAGTTTTAAAATACCCATATTTGTATCTTTAGTCATTTTGCGTGACTGAGGGAACGCACAAGAACATATCTCAGTATGTAAAAACGGTGGCCTGTTCCTTCAAAACTTTCTGTAAAAGCACACATGAATGAAATAAAATAAGACAGCTGTGTGAAGTATATATCTTATAAGGAGCTATTTCGATTATTATTAAAGTCATACATTTGAAGAATCATGTGAGAGCCACAGATGAGTTCAGGATATGCGAGTCAAACATTTTACTATCATTTGCTCCTCTTCTGGTCTTCGAGGGTTAGGTTTGGGGAGAAATCGAGGATAGTGGCTTTAAAGAATAAGGTACATTGGGCATAATATCGTACATCATTCCTGTGTGACTGCGGCTGGAGAGGCGTTTCATCAGACCGATAAGATTTCTTGGCAGGGCAAAAATAGTGATCAGACAGAAGCAATATTTGCAATACGCCAGCTGCAACATGTCTGCTCTGAAGCATTATGCAAACATGTTACACTTTTGGTGCTGGGAAATAACACGTGCTGAGATTGTGGGGAAACAATCAGTCAGGTGTTGATATCTCGGCAAACAGGCAAACATACGACATGCTTTTTCGATTGCTTTCACCCCTCACACGGCGGTGGAAAGTAAACTCCTAGTGTATGTTGTGTGGGTTTTTTTGGAGTGTATAGTGCAGGGGTGCCCAAAGTGGGGCCCGCAGGCCAAATTTGGTCCGCCGGAACAATTCCGTTGGCCCGACAGAGAGTGACCTACTTTTGCACCGCATAATATGGTTAACACTAACTCTCTTCCCATTTATTCTCAGTGGTAAATATGGATGCAGTACACTTTTTGACCACTAGCGTCAAATTGGGGCGCTGTTTCACTCCTTTCGAAAAGTTAAAGGATCTGTATCATGCTATTTTAGCCATCCCAAAGTAAAGTATAGGCATGCATATGATATGTTGTACCTCTTCCGCTATGGTGCACTATTTTTTGTGAGAAATATAAGTATTTTCTGCCGGTATTTTCCAAACACGGAAGACAAGACGCTTCGATTCAGTTAACTCCGCCCCCTCTCTCCGAGCGGATCTGCCTATGCATTATTAGCAGTAATATAAATATAAATATCACAGCAATAAGTGAAGTTACTTCACAATACAGTTATAAGGAGTTGACATCTGCAACACAGCTTCATTATGGCTAACACACACGCTAACACGTGTTTTGACTCACCACCGCTCTGTCCTGGCCTCTCCAGCACATTGGGGACTCGCGTTGGTTAAAAAAGTTAATTCACTTTGATTCTGGCGAAGGTTCACCAAACATCCATCAAGAGACAGTCACAGAAAAACACTATTTTTTAAGAAATTCCAACTTCTGGCTAGTGTCCTCTTCTTTAGGAAGGTTGAAAAAAAGTCCTGCCCCTCTCGTAGCCAAACGCGCTTTTCTAGTGTCACAACTCAGTCGTTCACCAGGAGAGGGCGGAAGCAGCTGCTCAGAGAGCAGGATTCAGGAGGATTGCTGAGAACTGCGTGAATGAAGTCACAAATCACTCGGGGTGTTTTTGATAAGGAAATAGCATAACAACATGGCTAAAAGCTCTAAAAAGTCGATTTTGCATGATATAGGACCTTTAAGGAAACACTGTTGTGATGTCTAAGTTTTTATCAGAGCGTTGTAGCTTCAACTTTTCAACCTTTCCAACTTTTATTTCAAAGGTTGTTGACGTCAACAAAGGTGGGTGTTAAAAAATGACTTGTAAAATAATTTATGCTTAACTGACACTTTCAATATGATCTAATAGGGCATTTTCTTTGAGTTACTAAATGAATGAGGCAAAGTCACTGTAGGTGCTGCAGATACAAGTGTTGTTGTTTACATTTTGCACTATATTTCTACAGTTGTTGATTTTGTTTGACGAAAACTAGGCTTTTGCCATAGTTAGCATTTGTATTAATGTAACATGTTATTTGCTTAGTGGCTTTAATGCACTTGTCTCAAGGCTACTGTCCAACATATGTGCTGGCCGTTGCACGGAAAATAACAAGTGTAAGGGGAGTTATCTTCAGACCGCTGCTTGAAAGGATGGATAGGAGCTCTGAGCGATTAGCTGCTGCCACCAGAGAGACTTTCTGTTACAGTCTGTGAAGTCTAATAACAGCCGAGGAAATGGCTCGGCTCAAAGATGTCCATATTCTGCGCCGCTCCAGTCCAAGCGGCGGTGTGTCTGCTCTAACCTCCATTTCAACATTTACTGCTTCCAAACAGCACTTTGCATTTGGATTGACACAATACCTCGATGTGTTCGCCTGGATTGTGTATTGTTATTATGTGAATGAGCTAAATAAGGCTAAGAGGCACATCTAATTTGATTTAATATGACAAATAACCGTTGCAGGGAACGTAATAAAGTGTGTAATGAAATTAAAGGCAGGAGGTAACTGTGAATCAGGCCCGTACACTGGGAATAAAATGCCATCTTGTCTTAGAAAAATGGCTTGAATCATTAAGTCAGTTAAAATAAAGTCAATTAACTTGTGCATTTACTGTATAATAAGACCCAAAAAAAAGGAAGACTTCATCAAAGCTGCAGGCCAAAGGTTCAAGGTGCAATTTGATCACATGAAACTAAAGCGCAATTCTTTTAAGCTATTAAAATATCATTGATGCGTTTATTGTTTTTAAGCTGTGGCAATTTTTCAAATCAAATTGTTGTTGTGCGCACTCCGGGTCCTTGAGGCTTCTTTATACAAGACAAATTCTGTAAGTGCATACCCTGTGTGAGTAACAGGATAATGGAGGATAGTGGACGAATAATGTCACAGAATGTTCTGTGTTAGGATAATAACTTGATCAATGATGACGATCAATGTCAGAAAACGGGCTCCAGGCACCCAGGTACATGTGTGAAAGGAGACTAAATATCAGGATGAAGCTAGATTTTTATTTGTGCTGGGGGAAAAAAGTTAGCTTTCAACATAGTCTTACTTGACCAGGATTGCAAGAAACATTCGATCCGATACCAAGTAATACCAGGGGCAAAAAGGTCGATATCGATCTATTACCGATATCGGAAGTAGATTTTTTTTTTTGAGAAAGACGCAAAAGAAGTTTTTATTATTTTTTTTTTAATTTGTGATTTTTGCTTTTTTTCAGAATCGTTCAGTTGAAGCCACGAAGAAGCCTCTCCATGTTTAAGCTGCAGTAATGGTATACCGTAAATGCTCTAATACTGGCCTGAATTCCATTAGCGGCCGGGTCTCTAACAGTGGCCGGGTTTGCGGCTGGCGGAGGCAAATTAAAGCCGGTCTCTAAAACAGGCCGGGGCTTTTATTAGAAACTATAGCGGTAGAAATATTCCCCATGTTAGGAATTTGTCTCATACGAGTGTAAATGTTAACTCACATGCAGGAAGTAAACAAACGGGAACCCGGGCCGAGGGGGACGCTGCGGAGGAGCTGATCCGAGCGTAACTTTGACACAGATTTAGCCACTTCTCAAACCTCCTATGACGATATTTGGAAACAGGACAAGCAACAAATGTTGTGTGACCCTCCAGGGTTTTAATAAAGTCACCATTGCGTCTTCAAAGCACGTCCAGCTGCTCCGTGTGCAGGTCAGTCCCACGCCTCAAAATAACTCCTTCGATCAGCGCGAGCGTCTCGTCTTCTCTCGGGTCAGTCTCATGATCGATCACAAACACAAACGCTCCGTCTGAACTCGCCTTTTACACAAGATAACAATAAATAATCCGGTCCGCGGTAAAAACGAAACAGAAACCTGCAGTGACATTGATGTCAAAGCTCCGCTAACAGCAACGAAACACTTCCTGTTGTCCCGACAAAATAAAAGGCGTCAATGTTCCAGCCGCTGGGAGAGGGTTTGAAATGTTAATTAATTAACATAAATTAATATTTTAGGTGCAAATGGACACAAATCTCATTTTTCTTCATTTTCCTGGTCGTCCGTTTTGCTCAAATAGAAATAAAGGCCTGTCTCTAATTGTGGCCTGGTTCCAATTGTGGCCTGGTCCTAGATTCCCTTGAATAAATAAAGGCCCCGGCCTATATTAGAGCATTTACGGTATTTAAAAGTGTAAACTTTTAGGTTCAAACCGGCTTGTTTAGGGAGATTTGGGAGCGTGAAGTAGGGGTGTGACTTTGTCTGTGTGTGTTTACATACTGGGTAAACAAGTGGATTTATTCATCACGGATTATGTGGCGCCGCTTCCACATGAAGAGCCTTGAGAGCAAAGCAGCGACAGCAGGACAGAGACGCTGCTTTGCTCTCAAGGCAGGACCACACTTTGGCCACGGCCGCTTCAGCGTTAAAAAAAGCTTCAGCAAAAGCACCAACAGCAAGTTATTTTTATTCCGGTGGATTTTGCGTTTGAGTTTATCTCTGATGTCTCTGTTTCCACGTTAGAATACGCTCGTGTCCTGTTTCCTTTTGTTGTTTGGGGGGAAGCGCCGCTGCTTTGGTTTGGTTTGGATAACTTGTTGTAATGTGTGTAAAGTGCACCATTCCTGTGGTCAAAGAGAAGTTTCATCAGGGCTTGACTTTTCCCCAAAGCGCCCACTCTCCTCGTCCACTGATCGTCATTGTCATAAAAAAGAGGGACAAAATTATCTTGTTATCGTCTTTGAAAAACGAAAACAACACCTCAAGCTGCAACATGTCTGCCATGTAGCATTCTACGTGAGCGGACATTTGACACTTTGGGTGCTAATAGACGTCATCACACATACAGCACATCGGGAGATTGTGGGAAATCAATCAATCAGCCGTTAATATCTTACCTCTCCGATTGCATTTTTTTGTTTTCTTTCCACTGCAAAGCCCATATGAAGATACTATACCATACAATAATTATTACTTTCCAATAAATGAATGGCAGATTGAAAGCCATCTACAAAAGTCACTGTAGAATCAAAAACTCTCTATCCATTTTAAGAAGTTCCTTTTTTTTCATCTTGTTGAGAGTCAAGTTTTTGCCCCTTAAAGGAACAGGCCACCGTCTTTTCCATATTGAGATATGTTCTTACCTGAGCTTAGACGAGTTGATGCGTACAGTCTGGTCTTTGTGCGTGCCCGTGGAAGAGTGTGGTTGCTTCTAACTTCACCCTGTTTGGAGCTATGCGGCTCGAATCCTGACCAAAACCAGGAAATACGACCACATTAGTCCAGTTTACAATTAGAGTGAACCTGGCCCCCCATCAAACTCAAATTTAAATGAAAAATATGTCAATCGTTTGTGCTATGTTTATGCTGTTTTGTGCTGTAAAAATCTTTGTTTGTGCTGTTACCGTTTTTGAGATATTAATGATTGTTTTAATGGTCAGATCTGAGGTCACCCTGCTCGTTATGAAGTTCTAAAACGGGTAAAAATGGTGTCACCTCTTCCTCTACATCTGTGCTGTTTTGTGCTGTAAAGATTTCCGTTTGTGCTGGTTTGGTTTTTAACTATTACAAACTTCAGAGCCTTAAAGGAATAGGCCACCGTTTTTATATACTAAGATATGTTCTTACCTCACTTTAGTCGAGTTAATATATCCCCGTCTGGTCATTGTCCGCGCGCTCTGTCACGCAAACGGAGCACATACGCAGCCTCTCCCATATGTGACATAGCTCCGAAAAAGCTCACGATAGAAGCTACCAAGCTCTTCCACGTGTTCCCTATTTAAATAAAGTTACGTGAAGTGTTTTCATGCGAAGTATATTTACACAGAAATGTAACGTGTCGATTTTATAAGCAAATAAAAAGGGGGACTATATTGTGAGGCGTAATGATACGAGGAGTAAAACGTCCGCGCAGTAACTCCTAAAGGTTATTGACGGAAGTGAGCGGGGGAAGTCTTTAGGAGTTACTACGCGGACGCTGTGCTCCTCGTATAATTACGCCTCACAATATAGTCCCCCTTTTTATTTGCTTATAAAATCGACACGTTACATTTCTGTGTAAATATACTTCGCATGAAAACACTTCACGTAACTTTATTTAAATAGGGAACACGTGGAAGAGCTTGGTAGCTTCTATCGTGAGCTTTTTCGGAGCTATGTCACATATGGGAGAGGCTGCGTATGTGCTCCGTTTGCGTGACAGAGCGCGCGGACAATGACCAGACGGGGATATATTAACTCGACTAAAGTGAGGTAAGAACATATCTTAGTATATAAAAACGGTGGCCTATTCCTTTAAGGCGTTCACCCTCGTCCTCGTCTGAGACGCGCGCACGTGTCAGAGGCGCACGGCAACACACACTGCATGCAAAAAACAATCATCAATATCTCAAAAACGACAACAGCACAAACGAAGATTTTTACAGCACAAAACAGCACAAACGTAGCACAAACGATTCGTTTCAGTTTCATGCAGCAAAAGTGTGGAACAGCCTCAACGAGGACATGAAACAGGCCTCAACTCTTACTATGTTTAAGTCCACGCTGAAAACGTGCCTATTAACTGCTGCCTATGCAATTGATGGTATTTTAACTACTGAAATCATGAGGTGCGAAAAACAACTGGAGACAATTAAGTGGATCGGATATTTACTGGGCGAAAAGTATAGAACAAGTTTTCACAAAGAACAAACATAGACATGGGGTTTATATCCTATTATGCAAATTAGGTATGTACAGGGCGGATCCTAAAACATGATTGGCCGGCCTAAATTCCAAGTAAAAGCAGCTATTCTCGGTGGGGTTCGTTGAGACAGACCGTCTGTCTGTGAATCCACGCATCCGTCACTGTCATGGAGGATGTACAGCTATGTATAGATTAGAAAAACACATTCCTTGTCCTATAGGTTTACCAGTAATTTCCACTAACGTAGGCATAATACACGTTGCACACTCTTAACTCAACACGCTGGCATGCTTATTCATTTATGATATAATTGAACATAGTAACATTAAAATTATGATTTCAACTACTTTTAATATATAGTTTTAATATACCCATATTTGTATCTTTAGTCGTTTTGCGTGACTGAGGGCACGCACAAGAACATATCTCAGTATGTAAAAACGGTGGCCTGTTCCTTTAAAACTTTATGTTAAAGCACACATGTCTGAATGAAATAAAATAAGACAGCTGTGTGAAGTACTGTATATATCTTATAAGGAGCTATTTTGATAATTATAACTTTTTTCATTTTACAAAATCCGAAGTATCTTTGCATGCAGTGGAAGTGCTTGTGTAAAGTTGTAGCCTAAATATAAAGTCATACATTTGAAGGATCATGTGAGAGCCACAGATGAGTTCAGGATATGCGAGGCAGACATTTTACTATCATTTGCTCCTCTTCTGGGCTTCGAGGGTTAGGTTTGGGGAGAAATCGAGGATAGTGGCTTTAAAGAATAAGGTACATATGGCATAATATCGTACATCATTCCTGTGTGACTGCGGCTGGAGAGGCGTTTCATCAGACCGAATGACAAGATTTCTTGACAGGACAAAAATAGTGATCAGACAGAAGCAATATTAGCAATACGCCAGCTGCAACATGTTTGCTCTGAAGCATTATGCAAACATGTTACACTTTTGGTGCTGGGAAATAACACGTGCTGAGATTGTGGGGAAACAATCAGTCAGGTGTTGATATCTCGGCAAACAGGCAAACATACGACATGCTTTATCGATCTGACCATTGCCTTCCACAATGAGTGTGAATGGTGAGTCTTGAGCTTGCTTTTTTTGTCGTGGTGACGCTGTGGCGGATGTTTTAGCCTGTTTGTGGTCATGCTTCGGATTGGGGGTTCCTGGATACACAGTCCCTACGAAGGATTCAAATATTAGGCTACTCAAGCATGCATGAAGAAAGGACAAAGACATTCTCACAAAGTGCTGGGACAATTTGCATTTACCCCTCACACGGCGGTGGAAAGTAAACTCCTAGTGTATGTTGTGTGTTTTGGGCCAAATTTGGTCCGCCGGAACAATTCCGTTGGCCCGCCAGAGAGTGACCTACTTTTGCACCGCATAATGTGGTTAACACTAACTCTCTTCCCATTCATTCTCAGTGGTAAATATGGATGCATTACACTTTTTGACCACTAGGGTCAAATTGGGGGCGCTGTTTCACTCCTTTCACTGTTGTAATGTCTAGGTTTTTATCAGAGCGTTGTAGCATCAACTTTCCCAGTTTTCCAACTTTTATTTCAAAGGTTGTTGACATCAACAAAGGTGGGTGTTAAAAATGACTTATAAAATAATTTATGCTTAACTGACACTTTCTTTGAGTTACTAAATGAATGAGGCAAAGTCACTGTAGGTGCTGCAGATACAGGTGTTGTTGTTTTATTTGCACTATATTTCTACAGTTGTCGATTTTGTTCGACGAAAACTAGGCTTTTGCCATAGTTAAAGGGGGGGTATTATGCAAAACCGACTTTTTCAAGCTTTACATCATGTTATTATGTCATTCCCTCATTAAAAACATGCCTGAAGTGTTGCCTTGGCACATTCACATATTTTTGAGTAATCTGTAAAAACTGATGGCAGCCATTTTAGGGATAGGTTTGCCTGAGTCCTCCTAGGAACGCCCCCACCTCCTGGAGACGCCTCCGAGCTTTCATCACCAGCCGAGTAACCAACTACTGCTCCTCAGCAGAACCCCCTCCCCACTGATGCCACAGACAGAGTGTGGAGGGGGCGTGTCGGAAAGGTTCAGAGGTTCTTAAAGAGACAGAGGCCTATTTCAAGACATTCACTACAGCCATTTTGAGAGAGACATGTTATACAAGGCAGTTACTATGCCATACAATAATTATTACTTTCCAATAAATTAATGGCAGATTGAAAGCCATCTACAAAAGTCACTGTAGAATCAAAAACTATTTCCATTTTAAAGGGGCTACATGCAAGTTTGCCATTTTATGCTCACTACTGCCACCTCAGGCCATACGTGTAACTGCAGGACTGCATGACGGCACTTCGGACCGAACTAACACCTTTTTGACAGTGTAGGATTTTAGAGGCAGTTGTGGTGAACAGGCCTGGGCTCATTCTACACACTAGGACATTGCTGGAAGATGTAGGGGGAGGAAAATACTTAATTTTAACATTTTTAAACTCTGTATCATCCCTTTAAGAAGTTGAGAGTCAAGATTTTGCCCCTTAAAACTTTCTGTAAAAGCACACATGTATGAATGAAATGAAATACGATAGCTGCATGAATATCTTATAAGGAGCTGTTTCTATTATGTATTTAACTCTACAAAATCAGAAGTATCTTTGCATGCACTGGAAGCTGTTGTGTAAGAAGAGTTTGAGTGAGTGAACTCTGAAACCCCACACACATGACACGACAGGGGGAGCTTTACAGCGGGATGGCTTTTCTAAATGAGATTTAAATGAGCCCTATAGTCACTCCGAGACAGGTGAGAACAGCCCAAAAGTTTAGAGGCCGATTCCTCTCTTTGACATATTTCCAGTTCCTAAATTCAACTCACTACATCTTCTCGAAAATTATCAGATTTCCATTGTTGGAAACTTTGGAGACTACACTTTCACAAGCTATGTCCCGCTCAAAATGCCCCAAAACCGAGTCGTGTCCCCCGTTCTCGTGATGGGTCACACATAATAATAATTTAGGAATAAAATGATCATGTACTTGCTCTCTGACCGAATGCTGCAAGCTTCAAAATGTACCCATTACCTGGCTTGACTTTTCCCTCCAGCAGAATAATGACGTTACCATTTCAGGGGCATTTAACAGTGTCTCCCCTGCAATTTCCCCACAGCAAAATATGGATCAGTTACGAGTGCTTGTCCAATGTGGCATTTACAGATAATCTGGGAGTTTACACAGGGGCCGGTGTAGCATGCGCGGTGTCTGTCCTTGGCACGGACTTATCTGAGCCTCTTTTGTTACATCTAGCTTCAATATTCCTCACCCGCGGCTAAACTACTTTTGGGCATATTAATGACTGACCCTGAAACTTCCATGGAGTCAAAGTAAACAGACTTTGTCCACATTTCCCAGAGGACCGTGAACACATCACGACAAGGATGCAGATTGGGGTTTTTTAGGCAATTCAAACTGAAGGTATTGTCAAACTTGTCAAGGGTCTTTTTTTTTTTTCTTTTCTCTTTTCGTCAGAAGCTGTGCAAAAAAGATTTGACAGGTTTTCGTCAAAGCGAACAGCAGGCAGCAAGGTGTCATTTTCCCTGCAGTCTCCCAAGTGGTATTATGTGAAGGTGAGGTGTGGTGTTAAAAAATGTTGTTAAATATTCTTGCAAATGATTTGCCCTCAACTCACAATGCCAACTCAGCGTTACTGTGTCGACTCAAGTGCATTCCTCCAACCAATTCTAGCATTTCAGTGAAAGATGAATATATTATGAAGTGGTCTTGCAAATAATTCAGGGGTGGAAGTGGCTCTGCGGTTAAAACGTCTGCACGCAAAGACAGAGATTTGGCTCTCTGACCAGTGCGCTGTTGTGTTGTCCTTATTTTCTTTGAATGTGTTGAGTGAATGAGACAGTGTGAGTGCGCATGTGGGTCAGGGTTGCCAAGGCTATTCATTGCTTATTTCTTGATAAAGATCACTTTTTCCATCCATCCATTTTCTTCTGCTTTATCCGGGGCCGGGTCGCGGAGGCAGCAGTCTCAGCAGAGATGCCCAAACTTCCCGATCCACGCACACCTCCTCCAGCTGTTTTTGGCGGCACGGTAGCACAGCGGTTAGTGCTCTCGCTTCACAGCTAGAAGGTCCAGGGTTCGATTCCCACCTGGACGGGCCTTTCTGTGTGGAGTCGCGAAAGCGCTACTGTGTCTGTCTCCCCCAGGGGAAACTGAAGCTACAAACGTAGTTTACCACCATCGAGTATGGAGTGAATGTTAAATTGTCTCATGTAAAGCGCTTTGTGACCATGTCTGTGAAAAGCGCTATATAAATAAAGATCTTCTTCTTCTGGGGGGACCCCGAGTCAACACCAGGCCAGCTCAGAGACAAAGTCCCACTAGCGTGTCCTTGAGTCTTCCACGGGGCCTTGTCACTTTTTCGAATGACAGAATCTATCATCTGAGAAAATGTCCGTTTCTTGTCATGGGCTCTGAAAAACAGTAAAAACGTTGAGCATTTCAGCCACACACGCACACACACACGCACGCGCACACACACACCATCATTCATCGTGACCTATTGTACGTGTTTTTAGTGGTAGGGGGAACCGGAGTGCCCGTCTAGGTGGGAATCAAACCCGGGACCTTCTTGCTGTGAAGCACAAGCACTAACCGCTGTACTACAGTGCCGCAGGCTGAGACCTGCCAAACAGAGGCGGTCCTGGCCCTTCTGGGGCCCTAAGCAAAAATCCACATGGGGGCCCTACAGTTCGCATCCAACTGCAAAACCATTTACGGTTAAAAACAGTTCCACTGTGCAGTAGTGCAGGGCAGAAGGGGAACATAATGACCTCAGTTCAGGCCCCGTCCCTCTGTGTGAGAACCACTAAGCACTAAGCCACTGTGAGACTGGGGTTTAGGACGACTCCTAGTCTATTTCCCCCACTTTTTAAATGGTAAATGGTCACATTCTCTCACCTCTGGTTCCTGACCCACAGTTTGGCAACCGCTGATTTAAACTGACACCTGCACTGACGGTTATTTCTGTCTGACCACTGAGAATTAACCAGCGAGTAACCCAATTCGTTATAGACTGTGCACATTCAGAGAACCAGAGTTACTATAAGTAACCGTGCTCATGAGAACCGGGAGGATTCAACTCCTCTTTGAGACAAAAAGGCCACATAGAACGGCTTTTCGCCAAACCACTGTCCTGATACTCCACTAGAGACAAAGATAGTTTAAGGCGAGACACGGCAGGTGAAAGTATTGATTGTTCATGCAGTGGTCGACGTGGAGATTTGTATCTATTTTCCTCCCTTTACATCTTAGTTTTCATGTCAGATATAAAAATGACAAAACTCACCCGCATGATGTTTATTTTATGATGTTTTGTCTGCGAGGTGGGGGCAACCCGGAAGTAGCTGCTGCGCCGCGTAGAAAGTCCGTCTTTCCCGCGGGTTTTCATTCATAAATATTGACAGATTTTACATCCACGTGTCCTGCTAAGGGGCCCCGTGATGACGCTTTCACCCAAATATGGTGTTTTTCCTCCTACGAGACGCTGGTGCGGGAGAGTCGAAGAACGGGCCGAGCATGCGCACTCGCTACAAAACTTCAGGGCTGGTTTTCTCTGAATGAGAGAAGCCGCACTCGGGCAGAGCCTGAGCCCTTATAGAAGCTCCCACAGACTCCAAACTTTCCAGTCTTGGACTTAATAATATTTTGAAGGTTTTTCAGTGGGATTTTTTAGTATCTAATTCCTAGCCTGATTTATTCAGCTTTGAAACAAAAAAAAAACAGTTTTTACAGATTTTTTCACTGATGATTAGTTTATTGAAAAACTAAACAAAATATCCAAAATCCGCTCTGAAAAAATCTTAGTTACTAATATGTCAATAAAATAAAACCATAAATTTTAATCTGGCTCAATTCATTATTTTGATTTCGTTGGGGCCTACGAGGGGCCTACGTCGCCTCTCCGCCTCTCCGCCTCGCCACGATAAAAATACGGATCAACCCTATTTTCGGGTCCGTCTGCGCCGCGCCAGCTCCGGCCGGATCAAGCTCCACAGTTCAGACCGCACCAAACGGGAAAGAGAACGACAACAATATCCGTATTTTCAAAGTAAATACCCTCCGAGCGGACTTTATTTTAACGAAAATGTCACTATTTCACACAAAGTGACCTCGATAATTCCCTCTGGGGAGTTTGTTATCACAAAAACAATCACACGACCCGATTAAGCTTGTTGCTTTCGTTCACGTAACTTTTTTTCCTGCCTCTCTCTCCCTCGCGCATGAGGGGGGCACAGGCTTCATGCTTCAACACGGTATCGCTCGCATGCTCATAAATAGTTGTTTATTATTTTATTGGGAGTTTTATTTCTCAAAGTCGTTGCTTTGTGCGCGTGCTCCTCGTGGAGCTGGAGCACTGACGGAGAGGACCGGGGCGGACTGAAGCGGAGACAGTGGGCGTTGATGTCGCAGCCGTTCGGAGTCGGGGCGGAGCGGAGTGGAGCTGAGCGCACAGGCGGATGATGTGGAATCCCGGGGTTAAGCAGACTGTTCCGCTTCGGTGTTATATGTGCCAAAGTAGGCGGAGAGTGAGAACCTGTCCCCGTAACAACGTGTTGATTGATCAGCAGGGCCCTACACACCTTGCGCAGTTTGCGTATCGGAAGAAAACGATCTGCTGCCAACCCTGAGGGGGGTGGATGGAGGGGTAATAGTTTAGTTTATTTATTTCCACAATTTCACACATTGCATTTGTTGCTACATCAGAACAACAACATGGCAACACTGGGAGAAGCAGTGTTGGGGGAAAGCCACTGACAGTAGTGTAATTCAGCTACATTTTGAAACCGCAATATGCAATACAAAACACATTACATTTTAAGGCTGTAACTACATATTAGAATTAAAAAAAAAAAACATGGCGGCTTGCTTGAGTAGTCAGGATGAATTAAAATGACTGCAGCACCGTCTCCTAATAATCAGGTGAACCACCGAACTGTGTTGTAACGCGTATCATGGGGAACTTAAAGGGATATTTCAGGATGTTTGACATAGGGCCTCATTTCCTAGTTATCCAGAGTGTTGTTGATTTCTGGAGATATTTTTTTTGTAATTCATGCAGTTCTTATGTTTGAAGAGTTTCGTGGCGCTAGGCTAATAAGGCTAGCGCATTTCTACGATGTCAGCTAGCCTGCATTAAAAACAGTCTGACCCAAGCACAGTGCACCTGAGGCAAATCACTTATAACACCAGACTAACCATATAAAAGTCTGTGTCGATGGAGTAATTTTAACCATTTTGCATTTAAAATACCTTATATTTGAGCAGCATCAGCCTCGTGGTTGTATAAGCTACGCAGTGGTGGAGTGATCTGCTAGAAAATAATCCCTCAAAATGCGGTAATTCATGTGATGCAGGTCAGTTTTATTCCAAACATTATTCTATGGACACAGACATTTATATGGTTAGTCTGGCGTTATAACTGATTTGCCTCAGGTGCTCTGTGGAGCGGGTCACACTGTTTTTAATGCAGGCTAGCTGATGCCATAGACATGCATTAGCCTAGCACCACTAAACTCTTCAAATATAAGAACTAAGAGTTACAAAAAAAAATATCTCCAGAAATCAGCAACACTCATAACTAGGAAATGAGGCCCTATGTCAGGGGTAGGCAACGTCAGGCCCGGGGGCCAAAATCGGCCCTCCATCATCAAACTCTGGCCCTCCAGATGATTTTGAGAAATATTATGACCCAAATCAGAGATCAAATGCCTGTTAAAGTACTCTAGAAATGTTAAAAATACTGTCAATTCCTTAAAATGTCTTACCAGAGCACCCTTTTAGGCCATAATCCTAAAAGACTACTCTAAGAATACTAAGAAATGACTTAAATCTACTTGAATTAAGAGATTAAATCTGATGATTGACTGGATTTGGTCTGGCCTTGAAGCAGATAAAACCTATTCTTGCCAATGGAACAAGCACAAGTTTTTTCTTAATTCAGATTATTTTGTATAATTGGGCCTTTTGGCGATGAAGAATACCGTCCCTCCACCGAGCAAACTTGCCTGCCCCTGCCCTATGTCAAAAATCATGAAATATCCCTTTAAAGGCGGTTGGCTGCGAGCATGATCCGACACGCTCCTGCTTTTCAATCAGTCAACCTTTTATTTCTATAGCACTTTACAACTACACAAGAGGAAACGTCAACATTAAATTATGTTAAATGTAAAAACGCAGGCAAAACGAGACAAACTATGTCCGCGTTCGACATTATGGAAGGCCTGTCTAAATAAGTCAACAGAACTGAACGCGTGGCCAGTCTACCGTAGACACTATTGGCAGTCACACTTTTGACAGTCTCCCCTTGGGTTGCTGTGGCTGCACTAGATTTCCACCATTGAGTGAATGAATAAATTAAATTCTAAAGCCCACTTCGAGTTTCTGCAATGCTGAAGATGCCAACCATATCGTTTGAAAGAAGAAAACGTGTGTGCCGTGCATTTGTAGACGCTGCTTGCTCCCACATTTCCAAAATCTTGATGACGCCCGCCATTTCGTTGTATTAATTCCGCACATGTACATCTGCTAAGTATTGCTGCTAAACCCCACAATCACATTACAGCACTTACAGTAACCACTCAGAGCTTGAGCCACCACACTGTTTACCATAATGCACACTTCTCAAACATTTACAATGCATAGATCCAGCCTTTAACACCGCTCGACTGGCCGCACATTAGCATCTCCTGTGTGCACTTCCTCTCGGGGAGCGATTAAATCAAGAGAAAATGCATTTATGCCAACAGTCTCCCACCTACATGCAAAATGAGCACGGAGGAGTGCGGGAGAGAACAGGGCGATAATGGGAGCGAGTTTTTATGTTTTCCATGTGTGAAGTGAATGCATGGTGGGTTGTAGTTGTTAGATGTTCTCAATTTTCTGGGCCCTGATACACATTAAATGGCTGGGATACTTTGGTGCTCTCTGGCAGATCGAAGTCATCCATCAAGGGCTTGTGAGCTGAATCCAAGAGTCCGACCTGAAAGATGCTTCTTTCCACACGTTAGCGGAAAAGGTCGGATAATGAGCCACTCTTCTGCATTTAGGAGCATCTTTACTGTATGTCTATACTGTATGTTCACTCCTACACATTTATGCTGAATGCTTTGTCTGTGGTATAATGCATGGGTTTATTCACCAATTACATGATGGGTTCATTACATGCATTACATCCAAAAGAAGTGTGGGCACTGAAGCGTTTTCTCTTGGTTCCATCACTCCTCAAGTTATCGTAATTCATCACAAACTAATTAACAATGAAGTATGTGAACTATTCATTGAGTTCACATACACATTCACATGAGTTAGGCCTTAACTGTTGTAGTTGTAGGATTTTTTTTTAATACAAGCAGTCCTTACGTTTGAAGAGTTTAGTGGTGCTAGGCTAGTGCATGTCTATGGTAACTAGTAGCCTGCATTAAAAACAGTCCGACCCAAGCAGAGACCTGAGGCAAATCACTTTTAACACCAGATTATTGATATAAATGTCTGCATTGACTGAACACTTTTTGAAATAAAACCATTTTGTATTTAAAATAACTTCGGCGGAGCAACGGCGGAGATCGGTGATCTGCTCGGTTACCGGATCTACATTAGTTTGTTTACCTGCGGCTGCATTACTACACATGGAATTCACAAAGGAGCTTTCTGCAAATCAGATATGGCAACGTTTGGAGGACGAC
The DNA here is from genome assembly GCF_951799975.1 of Gobius niger. Lineage (NCBI taxonomy): Eukaryota > Metazoa > Chordata > Actinopteri > Gobiiformes > Gobiidae > Gobius > Gobius niger. Next base: position 4,714,383 of record NC_136868.1, read on the forward strand.
CCCATGATTTTGAAGAGGTTTTTAATGCAGGCTACTAGTTACCATAGACATACGCTAGCCTAGCACTAGCCTAGCGACACTTAACTCTTCAAATATAAGGACTGCATGAATTAAAAAGCTCCAGAAATCAACAACACTCTGGATAACTAGGAAATGAGGCCCTATGTCAAAAATCCTGAAATATCCCCTTAAGTGTTTGAGTCACACTTAAATATGATGATTTAAGTGTTAAGGGCTGAATAAGGTGTAGTTATTATAAAGTCTCATCAGTTCATGCATGTCAACCTGCTGGCACGCATTATTTTTGGTGTTGGCACAGCTGCCTAGGCTGGCTAACGCCAGACTAAAATCACAAGTGATATTTAGTCTGGGGACCACCAATTAATTTTCTCGTAGGAGAGGTGTGGTTTACGGGGCGATACGAATGTCTATCATGCGTCTGCACGTAGCACAGCCAATCGTATCATCGTATCCGATGAAGACGTACCCGCTGTAAACTTTCGAACTAAACTATTTAGAACACGGCCTAAAGCTTGATCGAAAAATAGCGTCGCGTCTGCTGCTGTCATGTTTGATCCGTAAATAAACTCTTTTTTTAAAAATCCGTAAATAAACTACAAGCTTCCGTATATCGAATAGCACGTCATCATCTTGCCGTCCCTCCTTGTTCTGTGATTGGTTCCCAAATCCACGCGAAAATTTCGGCCATGGTCCCCAGGCTGCTGTGCAGTTCGAAATGATTCGAGCGCACACAGCAGCACGGTGTTAGCCAGGTTAACAGCTGCCAGTAGTATGTACAAATCAATATCAAAGAATCAATATGTTTGATACCAACCGACTGTGAGCGGCACGGTACATTTGATCCCTGGGTCGGGCATTTCCTTTTTTTGTGGAGTTTGCATGTTCTCCTTATGTCCGGGGCCCTCTGCTAAGGGCTGTCCGTTCCCTGTATGACCGCAGCAGGAGCTTGGTTCGCATTGCCGGCAGTAAGTCAGACCTGTTCCCGGTGCGTGTTGGCCTCCGCCAGGGCTGCCCTTTGTCACCGGTTCTGTTCATTACCTTAATGGACAGAATTTCTAGGCGCAGCCAGGGGCCGGAGAGCGTCTGATTTGGGAGCCTCAGGATCTCATCTCTGCTGTTTGCAGATGATGTTGTTCTGATGGCTTCAACAAACCAGGACCTTCAGCTGCTCTGGGGCGGTTTGCAGCCGAGTGTGGAGCGGCCGGGATGAGGATCAGCACCTCCAAATCTGAGGCCATGGTTCTCCACCGGAAAAAGGTGCTTCCCCTCTACAGGTCGGTGGGGAGTCCTTACCTCAAGTGGAGGAGTTCAAGTATCTCGGGGTCTTGTTCACGAGTGAGGGACGGATGGAGCGTGAGATCGATAGATAGATCGGTGCGGCGTTAGCAGTGATGCGGTCGCTGTATCGGTCTGTCGTGGTGAAGAGGGAGCTGAGTCGGGGCAAAGCTCTCGATTTACTGATCGATCTACGTTCCCACCCTCACCTATGGTCATGAGATTTGGGAAATGACCGAAAGGACAAGATCGCGAATACAAGCGGCCGAAATTAGTTTTCTTCGCAGGGTGGCTGGGCGCACCCTTCGGGATCGGGTGAGGAGCTCAGTTACCCGGTAGGAGCTCGGAGTAGAGTCGCTGCTCCTTCACGTCGAAAGGAGCCAGCTGAGGTGGCTCGGGCATCTGTTCCGCATCTGTTGGTTTGCTCCTTGACCTTCATGATGTTGTTTAGTGACCAATGCACTCCGACCACCGCTCTGAGGGCCTAAAAGAACAGCTGAAATTATACTGAGAGTAGATTACACACAGGTGGCCTCTAGTTAACCATTAGGCCAAGGTGTGAACATTCTGGAGTCATTAGGAATGTTATAAAGGCAATTTAATGCACTCAGAAAATGCTGTATGAATACTTATGCACGCCCCACTTTTCACTTTTCTATTTTTTGAAAAATAACAGAATCCTGTATCATTTTGCTTTCACTTCACAGTTGTCTGTTGCTTGTGTGTGAACTTTCAGTAAAAAGATCAAAATAAAAGCTTTATGTTTAGGGTTGTAAACATGACAAAATGTGCAAAAGTTCAAGGTGTATGAATACTTTCGAGAGGCACTGTATATAAAAAATCTGGTATTGCACATCTCCTGTTAAAAGTATCAAGCATCATGAGCGAATGGAGTCGCCTGAACATGATTAGTTTGAAAGCATTCAATTTATGAAAAGATGTTTTTTCTTGTCGGGTCTTTTCACTGGCCTTGAATCAATCCCGTCTGCCTCTCTTTTATCTGTCTGTTGGACTCTCCTGACTTTTCTGAAAACTTTGACCCAGATACATACAGCAGCCACATGAAACTGTTCTCACTTGTGGATGGGAACTGCGTGTTACATAAAGCATACATCAGCCTGTGTCGGAGCAGTCCCTTGGTTAGAGAAAGGTTGATGCCTGAGGACTCGTCACTCATCACGGCCCATCTCTCCGACCTGTAGCTCCGGGAACCGCCACTCACTTCAAACGTGCGCCCTTTGTTCATTTCACATTGTTGAATTATGCAACAAAGATCACTCTGGTTTCAGTCTTTGTCTCTGCAGCGGCCCGCTGATGTGAACCATGCAACCTGGTTTATATAAGGCGTCATCCGGATTCGAAGCTTGAGGTTGGATGTGGATGGAGTAAACTCAAGTTACTGTTAATCATTTTGTAAGAATCACTTCAAGGTTATTGTACTCTGGAGTAAATGTGTCATCTGTATTTTATTTTTTCTTTTAGTTCTGAAGAAAAAAAATCCAAAATATCAGTTAAAGGCCTACGGTTTCTAAAAGGTTCTTGTTGTCAGCTCTTACTCTGGGACAGGTTTTCTTATTTATGCCTTTTTTTTCCCAGCTCATCTTCTCCACTGGTGTTATCTGTGACTCAATTGAGACAGCAGTTTCCTGAGGTGTGTTGGCGATGAACATGGTGATTTTCTTTTCTTTATTTTATTATTACCTTTGATCATCATCGAGCACATTACATCCCATCCCAGTGTTCAGCTCCCAAAGCCACACCTCTGTTGTGTCCTTTCACAATCCGGTTCACTCTTGCCTCCAGTCTCCAGTGTCATCCGGTGCATGAATTAATTGTAGACATTAATTTGTCTACAATTCGGCGTGATGTGTTTCATTACGCATCAACAAATGAATATCCATCCATCCATTTTCTTCTGCTTTATCCGGGGCCTGGTCGCGGCGGCATCAGTCTGAGCAGAGATGCCCAGACTTCCCGGTCCACACACATCTCCTCCAGCTGTTCTGGGGGGACCCTGAGACGACACCAGGCCGGCTCAGAGACATAGTCTCTCCAGCGTGTCCTGGGTCTTCCACGAGGCCTCCTCCTAATAGGACATGCCTGGAACACCTCCCGAGGGAGTCGACCAGGAGGCATCCGAAACAGATGCCCAACAGATGCATATATTGTATAATAATCTGTCACATTAAGAAGTAGCCACCTGTTGCAACAAGTTACTCCTGTATCAGAAAACACGTAGTATCCTTTAAGCATCCATCCATCATCTTCCACTTGTCCGTTGCTGGGTCGTTGGGGTTGCCTTTGGAGCTGCCCAAATCACAATGCACCAGCCCCTGATGGCTCCCCCTGCAGGTGGTGGGTCCATGGGAGGACGACCTCACAATTAAACGGCCCTGTTGGTCTCCTTTAACCACTGTACATATAAGTATTTAGTCTAGCTCAACCGCTTGGACCCAGACATAGCCTTTATCCTTCTGATGGTAAAATTGTCTATTTTCAAAATCAGAGAGACATTTTGTTTCAACTTTCAACTGCTTTTTCAAGCAACAATGTTTAAGACAGTGATATCTTTACGATATTTACCAAATACTTGCAAAAAGCATAATACTCTCTTTTTAAGTAATACTGAAGTGATCAGACCCTAACCCTTGTGTCGCCTTCGCGGATCATTTTGACCCGCTGGTATGTTCCGGGCATTTGGATGCAAGGTGACACAAGTTTGTCACCTTGCATCCAAATGCCTGGAACGTAACAGCGGGTCAAAATGACCCGCGAAGGCAACACAAGTTATAACATAAAAGATGCACCCCTCAGAGGCCAAAGGTTTCCCAGGCTCTCACTGCATGTGACCATTATTCTGACAGATTTTCCAAAAGGACAGGAAAGTAAAGTACACCATTTATCATTGACATGCAAAGATAAGCAATCAAATAAATCGTTCTTTCCTACGTATATCCTTCGCTCCCAGGTTCTATTTACACACCTCAAACCACGACACAAAAATAAAGAAAAATATGTGAATGGGACGTATGATGAGTCCACTGCGTGTTATTGCTTTGCTGAAGAAGACATCACTCTTGCGGCGGTTACTGTCAGCCGCTCTGATGGAGACACCTTTCTGCGACACGACAGCGGCAGCTCGACACAGCAGTGGATTATTGGCGTTCACCGAAGTCAACTCCGGTGACAGCAGTGGGCTAAGTGTGCCGTGATTTATGAGGGCGCCTACAGCTGGCTCCAACATACGCTAAAGACATAATAATGTATGCATGATGGTGTGTCTGCGAAGGAACCGCCTCAGCTGATTTATGGCATGTTGTTATTAAAAATACAAGGAGAAGTTTCTCAGGTGTTTTGATATATAAAGCATCTGCGTTAAAAAGTGAAGATCTGTTTTGAGGCTTTTTATTCCTGCAGGAAACAATTAGCTGACTTTAAAGGACTAATCTAATCTTTGAACAACAGATAGATGCCCAGACTGTGCAGGCTTCTCCCTGTGCCTGCATAGACCCCCCCACGGGGTGCTCTGGTTTCCCCTGGAAAACTGCGGGTCGTCTCGTGATCGGAAGGTTGTGGGTTCAAGTCCCAGATCCCGCAAATGCACACTGTCGTTGTGTCCTTGGGCAAGACACTTCACCAGGGGTGGACTGGGACTGAAAAACAGCCCTGGACTCTGACCAGCCTGGCCCAAATTAGCGTAATTGTGGACTTCCACAAATACATATTTTAACCTCTTACGCCATAACATTAACGAGTGCATTTTCCCCAGTTTGGCTTTTTATTATTTATTTTTTTTGATTGGCATCATCAGCAAAAAGAACGGGAAAGGTGGTCGTAGAAACAGAAGCAAAATCATTAATATAAATAATAAATAATAATGGTCCCAAAATTGAACCTTGTGGTACACCATACTCCCCCGGAATTCCTTTTAGATTCATGTTTTTTTATACTGGGCTTTACCCAAATCTAAAAGCTCCTCGACTGGAGATCAACAATGTAACGCCTCATCTGAAAGCTAAGGCCTACAAAAGTGATGGAAACTTTTCGTCACGTCGCCACGTTTTTGTCATATTTTTGTTGTTTTTTGAGCTATTTTTTCTATCATTTTTTGTTGTGTTTTTCTCACGTTTTTGTTGACTTTTCATCCCCTTTTTCTCGCTATTTTGATGCTTTTCTTTTTAGCTTTTAGATTTGGGTAAAGCTTGGTTGAGGCGGGACTGGTGGCCCTAGAGCCAGTGGCCCCTCTGTGCTCTTCCAGAATGGACATATGGCCAGTCCGCCCCTGCACTTCACCCTCCACTGTCTGCGTACATTGGTGTATGAATGAGAGAGTGACTGGGTCCTTACTGTAAAGCACTTTAGGCCTGATAAAGGTAGAAAAGCGCTATATAAGTTGAGTCCATTTACCATTATACCCATCAACAAAAAACATGCATAATAGGTGAATACCAGGTGATGCCAGGTAATTCTGACCATGAGCATCTGGGTCCACACTTGGAGATGTGTCCCCGTTCGCTGCACTGCGGTCGCCCCTTGCTCCTTGCGGGCTGCCCTATAGTCACTGGGAATTGATAAATCAAATGCAGAGGACAAATGTCGTCGGATCTAGTATTTGGCCTCTCCTAATGCATTCCTATAGCTCCAAACGGGGGTGAAGTAGGAAGCTACCACGCTCTTTCACGGGCACGCACAAAGACCAGACAGGTACGTATCAACTCGTCTAAGCTCAGCCAAGAACATATCTCAGTATGGAAGAACTGTGTGCCCTCAGTCACGCAAAAAGGCCAAAGATGTTGTTAGCATTTGCCTCTCCCAGCATATTCCTATAGCTCCAAACGGGGTGAAGTTAGAAGCGACAAAGCTCTTTGGCGGGCACACACAAAGACCAGACAGGTACGCATCAACTCGTCTAAGCTCAGGTACGAACATATCTCAGTATGTAAAAACGGTGGCCTGTTCCTTTAACCTTCCAAAAGTCTAATTTTGTAAAATGGTCACATTTATATCGCGTTTTTCTACCTTCATTAGGCTCTCACAGCGCTTTACATCAAGAACTACTCGCCCATTCACTCTCTCATTCATACACTTGTGTCAGACAGTGGAGGCAAGGTTGGTGAAGTGTCTCGCCCAAGGACACAGCAACAGTGTTCACCTGTGGGATTTCAGCCACCGACCCTTCAGTCAAAAGACTACAGCCAATTTTGATAATTTCTACGCCTTATATCCACAAGAAAACATAAAACATTGAAGAACTCACTGTACATTTTTTGTTTTCATAGATTGTGTTCAGCAACCAGGTGCAAATGTTTAAAAGTGCTTCGCCTTCTCTTTCCACATCCATTATTGCTGTTTTTGTAACAACTGCGTTCTATTTCCAGCCTTTCCTCCCTCTCGTTTCTTGATATCCCCTGAGTCTGGGGCTCTGCAGGGTTGTTTTAGTGAAAGTGTAAAGTGCATCGTTTACTACTGACACCTCTGTGCAAATGGCACCTAATCATTATGAAAAACACTCTGTTTCACAGTGTTATTAACTGCACCTCATCTGTGCAATCAAGTGTACTTCAGTTCCTGTTTGTACAATCAAACCTACAAATTGTCCATTACAATATCGCAGAGCTTTGTTGAGTACGTTGTTTAAATGTGTGGGGGAGAAACAACTGACAAAACATCTGCTCGTCAGCGAGGTCCTGATATCACCTCTTTGTGGGGGTTTGCATATGGCTATATTGCTATATTTTCATAGGTTCTCTCTTGGTCAGGACCCCACACCAAGTTACATTGTACTGGATAAATGAAGTAAAACTGGGATTCGAAGCACCAACCTTCTGGTCAACTGAGCCAGAAGGTTGGCCCAAAAAGTAAGACACCGTAAATTCTCTAATATAGGCCGGTGTAACAGGCCAGAGTATACCCCCATCCAGACTACACCCGGGGTTAAAGGGGCCTAGGCCATTTCATACCCCGGGTATAAAATGGCCTAGGCCAAAATATACCCCGGGGTATATTATGGCCTAGGCCATTTTATACCCCCCCAGGCCAGATTATACCCCCAATTATAACAGTAGTTTAGGGTGATAGAGTGGGTTGTCCTTTAACCAGAAGGTTGGTAGTTCAAATCCATGCTCCTGCAGGTACAGGCTGTTGTTGTGTCCTTGGGCAAGACACTTCGCCTACCTATGCATGAGTGAGTGAATGAGTGAAGGTAGTGAGTGAGTGAATGAGTAAAGGTAGTGAGTGAGTGAATGAGTGAAGGTAGTGAGTAAATGAGTGAGTGAGTGAATGAGTGAAGGTAGTGAATGAGTGAAGGTAGTGAGTAAATGAGTGAGTGAGTGAGTGAGTGAGTGAATGAGTAAAGGTAGTGAGTGAGTGAATGAGTGAAGGTAGTGAGTAAATGAGTGAGTGAGTGAGTGAGTGAGTGAATGAGTGAAGGTAGTGAGTGAGTGAATGAGTGAAGGTAGTGAGTGAGTGAATGAGTGAAGGTAGTGAGTAAATGAGTGAGTGAGTGAATGAGTGAATGAATGAGTAAAGGTAGTGAGTGAGTGAGTGAGTGAGTGAGTGAAGGTAGTGAGTGAGTGAGTGAGTGAGTGAAGGTAGTGAGTGAGTGAATGAGTAAAGGTAGTGAGTGAATGAGTGAATGAATGAAGGTAGTGAGTAAATGAGTGAGTGAGTGAATGAGTAAAGGTAGTGAGTGAATGAGTGAATGAGTGAAGGTAGTGAGTGAGTGAATGAGTGAAGGTAGTGAGTACTCACTACCTTCATTCACTCACTCACTCATTCACTCACTACCTTCATTCACTCACTCACTCACTACCTTTACTCATTCACTCACTCACTCATTTACTCACTACCTTCACTCATTCACTCACTCACTCACTCACTCATTTACTCACTACCTTCACTCATTCACTCACTCACTACCTTCATTCATTCACTCATTCACTCACTACCTTTACTCATTCACTCACTCACTACCTTCACTCATTCACTCACTCATGCATAGGTAGGCGAAGTGTCTTGCCCAAGGACACAACAACAGCCTGTACCTGCAGGAGCATGGATTTGAACTACCAACCTTCTGGTTAAAAGACAACCCACTCTATCACCCTAAACTACTGTTATAATTGGGGGTATAATCTGGCCTGGGGGGGTATAAAATGGCCTAGGCCATAATATACCCCGGGGTATATTATGGCCTAGGCCATTTTACACCCGGGGTATGAAATGGCCTAGGCCCCTTTAACCCCGGGTGTAGTCTGGATGGGGGTATACTCTGGCCTGTTACACCGGGGCCTTTATTTACTCAAGCGCATTGAGGACCAGACCTTTATTGGAACCATGGCCAAAATTAGAGACAGGCCTTTATTTGTATTTGAGCGAAACGGACGATCAGTAGAATGAAGAAAAAAACGAGATTTGTGTCCATTTGAACCTATAATGTTAGGTTAATTTATTAATTAACATTTCAAACACTCTCCCAGCGGCTGGAACAATTGACACCTTTTATTTTGTAGGGACAACAGGAAGTGTCTTGCTCCTATTACATCAGTGTCAGATTTCTCTACTTTCGTTTTTACCGCAGACTTGGATTATTTGTTATCTCGTGTAAAGGTGGATTTAGACGGAGCGTTTGTGATCGATCATAAGACAGACCCAAGAGAAGACGAGACGCTCGCGCGATTGGAGGAGTTATTTTGAGGTGTGGGACTTTCCTGCACACGGAGCAGCTGGATGTGCTTTGAGGACACATTAGTTATTTGATTAAAACCCTGGAGGGTCGCACAACATTTGTTGCTTGCCTACAGTCACAGGAGGTTTGAAAAGTGGCTAACTCTGTGTCAAAGTTACGCTTGGATCAGCTCCTCCGCAGCGTCCCCCATCGCCCGGGTTCCCGTTTGTTTACTTCCTGCACGTCAGTTATCATCTACACTAGTAAGTGACTAGTGGCCACACCGCCTTTGCTCTGCCCAATCTCGTCAGACTTTGGAAGCTAAACAGGGAAGGGCCTGGCCGGACTTGGATGGGAGACCGTTTGGGAACACCAGGAAGCCTAGCGAATGTAGTGCGTGAGTGAGTGGTGGTGGTCGTAGGGGCCGATGGCGCAGACTGGTTGCCTCGCTTCCGTCAGTCTACCCCAGGGCAGCTGTGGCTACAATAGTAGCCTACCACCACCGAGTATGGAGTGAACGAATAGTGCAATGTAAAGCGTCTTTGAGTGTCCAGAAAAGCGGTATATAAAACCAATGCATTACTATTATTATTATTAGTATGAGATATGAGTATATTTGTACCCAGTGTTAAATTATCACCCAACCCTAGTTTCTAATAATAGCCCCAGCCTAAATTAGAGACCGGCTTTTATTTGCCTCCGCCAGCTGCGAACCCGGCCACTGCTAGAGACCCGGCCTGTAATGAAATATTGGCCAGTATTGGACAATTTACGGTAAACCAGCAGTTTTGGAAAAATCTATGGGAACAAGGGACAAAGGACTCAAAACTGTGACTGTCCCGTGTAAATCGGGGTTTCTGGTCACCCTGACTTTCACATCACAGGATGATTTGGTTAAAATGTTGACCCAAAAACTGATAAGGTTCAACAAATAATATATAGCTTTACTGTTTTGTCATTTCTTTAATATTCATCAAACTCAAAACACCGTCATTTTGCCAAATCACGAGAGCTAAACATGTATATCCTCCTCTCAGATTTTCAGTAAATGAGGCGTAGCTTGCGCCCACCTCTTGGTTTACTTTACCAACCGGAATGGCCTCGTGCAGGGCGTGCGAGCCATAAAGAGGCGGGCGAGCGTAAAAGCGTCCAGGATAATGGCGGTGTGATGGCCACTGCGGCACGTTAACAGCCTGTTCCTATTTGCGACATGTTGTTTTATTCATTTACCCATCCACTTTGGAGAAGTTATGGCTCGCATCTAACGAGTCTGCTGCTTGACTGAAGCCTGCCGAGGGTTTCCAGAGAAGACACTTACCATGTGCGCAATTCCTCTCCAAATGAGTGAGTAAAGAACTAGACTTTAATGGGCTCGCAATGGCCTGCTTCTTATTGGCTGGGGCTTCCATGTATGGGGAGTTACTTTTAAAAGATTTGTTCAGTTCTTCTCATTTAAATCTGGACTTGTCTTTATCCTAAGGCCAATTTCACTGTCTGATCAATTCGACACCTGGATGTAGCCAACTGTTATGATCTGGGGTTGGTCAAGTCTAGGTTCAGCAACACTATGTGCCCAAAGAATGTTGTCACCTGACGACCTGAACATCCCGAATGACCAGGTTATTCCATCAAAGGATTACTTCTTCCCTGATTGCACGACAATGCCAGGATTCATCGGGCTTGCATTGTGAAGGAGGGGTTCAGGGAGACAGAATTTTCACACACGGATTGGAGAAAAAACACAGTCCAGATCTTAACCCCATTGGGAATCTTTTGGATGTGCTGGAGAAGACTTTGGGCAGTGGTCACACTCTCCCATTTTCAATATAATTTTATAGAAGGTAAATATTGAGAGGAATAAATCTGCAATCCACCGAAAATGGTTCCATGGCCACCAGTTGAGAACCACTACTCTACATTGTTCTGGTAAGTATTGTTATGAAGTTTTACTAAACTCAGCCAAATGAACACATACAGATAAAATTAAATTGTTACAAACTCCCAAACATTTATACACAAGGGGTGTCTTCAAAAGGGGTCTAGAGCAGTGGTTCTAGACTGGTGGGTTGGGACCAGTGGTTTTCCTAGGGATAATTTCTCTTTTTATGCGTCATGAATTAATCTCTAATAATAAGGTTTTTTTTTAAAGAAATGTACATGCCCTTTACTGTATATAGGCTGCATAATGTTTATGTTAGGAAAAATGTGAATTTGCAGGATAAATGGATCTAAACTAAACATGATTTGAGTCATGGAACATATTTGCAACAGAAATATGTATAAACTCATGCGTATAAGTCTAAGAGGAGGACGACTTATTCAGAGCGTCATCTGCTCATCAATATCAAGGATCATATTACACGAATACAAATGTAAATTGGAACTTATTATTAGCATTTTGTCGATTTTAACGTAATGCTTTAAAAAAAAAAGTGGGAATACGGGACAGTATTTAGCAGTCCGCATCGTGCGTCCTTCGTGTGCTTATCCAAATCCATGCTCTCAGCTCCGATGTGAGATCCATTGGAACCCCAAATAAGCTGGTGCAGTTCGAAAGGCAAAGCGGTGTTAAACAGTGACGCTGCTTTTAGAGATAGTCTGAGATAGTGCTGTGCTGTGTCTAGATTTTAATTACGGCTTGATTTTCAATCCTTCAAAAATGATGGACGGCCTTCAAAATTTTCTATCAAAGCTAAAGATATTCTGTAAATGACGGAGAATCTTCGGGTTAATGTAATCTCTGGCTGGGACCCCAAAAGTGGGTTAGTGAAATCCTTTTCAGAGGGTGGCGGGCCTTTGCAGGGAAAGATTTCTTGCAATATTTATCTGGGAAATCTCGAGACAAGATACTCTGTTAAAATTAATTATAATTTTAGTTCATGTAATGCAATAATTTGTAGGAATTCTACTGTATTTTACACGATATATAAGTAATGTAATTTTTATTTGGGTCACGGCTTGTCATCGTTGGGTCACAGCACACCAGTTCAGAACGGGGTCAGCCTTATGTTCCCCGGTAACTATGCTCCCTCGTCAAAAGAAGTGGGGGAACGTAAATGTATCAGGTTAGTGGCTAGAGCAGGGTCAGGGTTAAGCTGATTGATATATGTATGAGGTTTCACTCTCATGACTTGTGATTGGTTGATGTACCAACTCACCTACTTAACAAAAATCGCACCTGGGGAACATCGGCACGCACCAGTTCAGAACCACTGGTCTAGAGTGAAGGCATGGGGCAGAAGCAGAATCGTCAGTTGTCTAAAGTTGTATCGCAAATATCGTCGACTACAGATGTAAGCAAAATATCCTCACCTCTGTCAACCCAGTCCAGAGACTTCTTCTCGCCTTTGTCGCCAAATGTATGACGGTCTTACATTATTTACTGAGGGGTGAATATTGCACATCATATCAGTTCATCCATCGCCTGCCTGTAGCCGTAATTGAGGTGAGGTAGTGAATTTAAATTGCTCATGAAGAGAAAATAGACACGCTCGGAAGACTCGCATTGGAATGGACTTCAGAAGGAAGGGCACATTGATCTGGCAGAAGAAAGCTGGCATAGAGAGTTAGAGTGAACTTATAGTGCAAATGAAGCAAAGATACAAGCCATGCAAAATTCTTCATAGTAAAAAAATGTCCATCTGATAAGAGTAGTATCATCTCTTGCAGTGCAGCCCACTAGGATTAACTTAACGGCGTCTGCATGTATTCCATAGGGTTTTCTCACAAACTGAGACATACATTGAGTACAGCATTGTGTATGGCTTGTTTATGGTACAGAGCCCTCACAAGGCCACGACTTAACAAGGTTTCATGCCATAACAACATTGTACATAAAGAAATACAAATAAACAGCACTTTTGTGTGGAAAAAAAAAATCAAACTTACAATTCGCAGTTCAGCTAATCCACTTCATGCCTGCTCCTGTCTGTATTTCTGCCAACAGAAATCCGCATCTTCCAAGTGTTTGTGAAGAATCTCAATCATCCAGGGAGTATCCATCGTTCAAAAAAGATAGATTAGATTGGGTTGGTAAAGTTGAGGATGTTTCACTTCTAGTCACAGAAGCTTCTTTATTGCTCTTCAGGTCATAAAAGACACCATTACTCAAACTGGAATGGACTAAAAAGACCCAGGCTCCTCCCAGGAGGAGGGAACCAGATTCCAATTAAAGTTTTTTACAGTATCACTTAAAGGAATAGGCCACTGTTTTTACATACTGAGATATGTTCCTACCTTAGCTTTGACGAGTTCTTTAGGACCTGTCTGATCTTCACCCGTGCCTTCAGTCACGTAAACACAGCGCAGACGGCGTTAGCATTTAGCCTCACCCCCTCTCCTCTATAGCTCCAAAACAGGTCAAGATAGAAGCTACCAAGCTCCTCCATGTTTTCCCTATTTAAATATGGTTACGTGAAGTGTTATACTACAAAGTATAATTACACACAATTAAACAATGTGGATTTTCTAAGCGGATAAAAGGGGGAACTATACTGTAAGGCGTAATAATACCAGGATCCGTGCAGTAATCTTCACTTTACTGTGCGGATGCCAAACTACTCCTGGTATTATTACGCCTTACAATATAGTCCCCCCTTTTATCCGCTTAGAAAATCCACATTGTTTAATTTTGTGTAATTATACTTTGTAGTCGAACACTTCACGTAACCATGTTCGACCACAACTTCCTTCCATCTACACCTCGACAATAAACTCCACCCCGTGACATAAGTTTGATCTGCCTTTTTTCCACATAAATGCACTGCTTACTTGCATTTCTTTATGTACAAAATGATTGCATTATAACCTTGTGAAGTCGTGGTCTTGCGAGGGCTCCGCGAGGTACACAAACCACGCACTAAACTGTACTCAATGTGTATTGTGTATTGGTTTATTTGGTCGGGACAGTGCATGTTAAAGGGATATTTCAGGATTTTTGACATAGGGCCTCATTTCCTAGCTATATATTTATTAGATACAGACGGCATCTCTGGAATCACCCATATATGGTCATGTTTGAAAACAGTTAAGGGGGAAAACAATTTTGAAAATATCAAAACTTTCTATGATTATTCAGACATGGAGAGGAGCAAAGTGGTTCAACAGCCCATAAATACATTAAAAAAACGGAGAGTTGTAGCTAATGCTAACGGTTAGCTAGCGTTAGCTACAACTGCCGTTTTTTCACTTCTACTGAACAATCTGCTGTGGAAAATATACATATGGACCTGATTTACACTTGACTTTATTTGTATGTGATAAATAAGTTCATATTCCACCAGAAAATGGCTAAAAAGAGTGGCTAATTGTGTTTCCCAAAAGATTATATTTTCCCCCTTGGCGAAGCCACGCCCCCTTCTATGATGAGATGCCGTCTGTATCTATATGGTTAGTCTGGCGTTATAAGTGATTTGCCTCAGGTGCACTGTGGAGTGGGTCGGACTGTTTTTAATGCAGGCTAGCTGATATTGTCGAAATGTGCTAGCCTTGCATTAGGCTAGTGCCACGTAACTCTTCAAGCAGAAGAACTGCATGAAATACAAAAAAAATATCTCCAGGTATCAGCAACACTCTGGATAACTAGGAAATGAGGCCCTATGTCAAAAATCCTGAAGTATCCCTTTAAAGGGACTATATAGAGTTTAAAAATGTCATGTATTTTCCTCCCCCTACATGTTCCAGCAATGCCCTGATGTGTAGAATGAGCTCAGACCTGTTCACCACAACTGCCTCTAAAATCCTGCACTGTCACTCAGAAAGGTGTTAATTCGGGTCCGAAGTGCCGTCAGCTTAATATAGAAGCTGCAGTTACACGTTAGACCTGAGGTGGCAGTAGTGAGTATAAAATGGCAAACTTGCATCTAGCCCCTTTAATGAACATACATGGGTCTCATGCATGTAAACAAGCCACGCAGGATTGTAGCCTTGGCCTGATTTCCGTCCGTAGTGCAGAAGCTCAGTGGTCAATGTGAGCCACTGTCAAAATGAAATTACAAAATCGCCCTGGCACTTTCCTCTTTTCTCAGTAACTATTCAATAGCGGAAAGTGCTATTAAGAAAAGAAAAGGACCACTGGGAAGCTTTCAGAGAACTTGCATGATTGCCGGGTCAAGCCACACGGTCAGTTTCTTTTCTTACAATCAAAAAAGCCTCCTGACGAGAAACATCGCTTGACAATTTGTACCTTGCACCAACCTGCCTGTGTCTTTTCAGTGAAACTCAAACCTACCGGAACGTATAATTATGAGACCAGCGTGAGTGACTCGGAACCCTGTCGCTTTGCCGAGACTCTGGCACAAATTGGTTCAAAAGTTCAAATTAAAATCCGACCGCGCGGTCCATACGTAGACACAATTTCAGATATAATTGGCCAGACTCGGCAGGTGCGGCTCTTTTTTTTGTTCTTTTTTCCATCTACCTACGCTGCTGCACTGCAACTCCATAATTTCACCCGCGCGTTCATACTCAACGTTTCCTCTTGTTTCATCTGGGTTCTCTCACATCCGCCGGCTCCGGCACCGTCTCACTTGTGAAGTTTTATTTAGCCATTCCTTGTTTTTGGCTCTTTTTTTTGTTTTGTTTTGTAGCGTGACTGTGTGCATGCGTTCGATGTTCGCGAGCCCCTTTCATTGGGAACAGAAGGCGCGTTTTGTGAGGAGCTGTCGTCAGGTTTTTCACATTTCTTATAGAGCCGTCGTGCTGGGTTTAGATTCTGTGGTGAGGCGTTGTTGACAGAGCGAATGTATAATTTGGGTTTTGATGAAAGAGGACACAAAGAGGCGCATACAAAGAGACACAAAGTGAGAAGACATAGTGTATTGTAAAGGGTGTTTGAGAGGGAAAAACAAGGCGTAAAATGAGGACAGACCGATGCAGAAGTTCGTGAAAATACCACATTCATAGTGAAAGACGATATCGGTACATAATAACAAGTTGGATTTTTTCAAATTATCCGAGCAGTTTTGTCCTAAAATGTATCTTATTTTAACCACTTAACCACTTAACCCCCGTCTTAAAGGAGCTATACCTGATTGTGCAAAGAAACAGGGTCACTCAAATTTCAAATTTCTATTTTCTGGTCCCCATTTCAAACTTTCCTAATGCATTTACAACATCAAAATTCGTCACAGAGACAGAGTTTAAACAGAGGAAAACTGTCACTTCAATGTAAAAAATGCCTCCCAGCCTGACATTTTATGACTGTTTAAAAGGCTTTAAAACTAGTGTTTTTTGATAAATGTCTGCTTTTACCATATACTAAAGGACAAAACAAATTCTATTCCAATACAGAAAATTTAAAAAAAAATCAAGGATAGTTCCTTTAAAGGAATAGGCCACCATTTTTACATACTGAGATATGTTCTTACCTTAGCTTTGACGAGTTCTTTAGGACCTGTCTGGTCTTCCCCCGTGCCTTCAGTCACATAAACACAGCGCAGACGGCGTTAGCATTTAGCCTCTCCCTCTCTCCTCTATAGCTCCTAAACAGGTCAAGATTGAAGCTACCGAGCTCTTCCACGTTTTCCCTATTTAAATATGGTTACGTGAAGTGTTCCACTACAAAGTATAATTACACAAAATTAAACAATGTGGATTTTTTAAGCGGATAAAAGGGGGGACTATATTGTAAGGCGTAATGTTAGGTGTGTTCGAGATGAGCCAGACGGACGCAGTTTTGACAGCCGACTGCAGACGCACGGTGCCGGTTAAATTTCTGTCCGACCTGCTCCAGACGGGCTCTGATGTCACGGGCACGTGGGGCACGGAAAGATCGTGTGACCCCAACGAGAGCAGCCGACTTGATCAGCCGCTGCATCTCTCCAGAGGCAACTGCAGCGGCTCCACGGCCCTGTGCATGATGGGAAAACACCCACCTGTCCGCGGCTCACGCTCAGGTGATTGGATACGAGTCTGCTGTGATCAGAAACATGCTCCTCACCCCCTCCCCTCTCCTCTTTAGATCTGAACAAATAAACTATGACTGAAACTATTAAAGTTATGTATCGCCCCCTAAAATAGAGCTCATGTTTAATGCTTTTCAGAACAAACCAATGATCTAAAGGAAGTATTTTATCTCACAAACTTGAACAAACAAACGAATGGGAAAGTTTTCTCTGATGAAGAATGATGTCTCTGGAGTAAAGGAAACAGAGCAGGAGGTGAATGACTTTTATTTAGGATAAACTTTAAATGAACGCGATATCCGAACGAGACGCTGCGTGATTTGAGGCCGCTCTCGTTGTTCTCTGCATGTGGAGGGTCGGATGGGCTTAAGACTTTTTTCTCCGCCCCGTTGCGCCGGCTACTCTCGCCGATCATCCAGGCGAGCCGCAACCGCATCTCGAACACACCTAATACCAGGAGTAATTTGGCATCCGCACAGTAAAGTGAAGATTGCTGCGCGGATTTCGAACTACTCCTGGTATAATTACGCCTTACAAATATAGTTCCCCGTTTTATCCGCTTAGAAAATCGTTTGTTGTTTAATTTTGTGTATTTATACTTTGTAGTGGAACACTTCACATAACCATATTTAAATAGGGAAAACGTGGAAGAGCTTGGTAGCTTCTATCTTGACCTGTTTTGGAGCTATAGAGGAGAGAGGGAGAGGCTAAATGCTAACGCCGTCTGCGCTGTGTTTACGTGACTGAAGGCACGGGGGAAGATCAGACAGGTCCTACGAACTCGTCAAAGCTAAGGTAAGAACATATCTCTGTATGTAAAAACTGTGGCCTATTCCTTTAACCAAATGCGTTTTCTCCAGTACCACTTTCCCCAAATCTTAAAGGTTCTAGCCTATAGCCCAGAAAGCTAAGACCTACAAAACTCATCTAAACAAACATTTTTCCTCACATTGTTGTTACTTTGACATTTTCTTCCATCGCTTTTTGTCACTTTTCTGTTACTCTTTTGTTACACCTTTTGACAAATACTGCCCTTGATGGAGTTACCCATAGTGTCAGGTCTAAAATACTAACAAGAAGAAACCACTATCAAGGTAAGCTTAAAGAAATAGGCCCCCGTTTTTCCATACTGAGATATGTTCTTGCCTGAGCTTAGACGAGTTGATCTGACCTGTCTGGTCTTTGCATCCGTGGAAGAGCTTGGTAGCTTCCTACTTCACCCCCATTTGGAGCCATAGGATTACATTGGGAGTGGCCAAATGCTAACAACATCTTTGGTCGTTTGGCGTGACTGAGGGCACACACAAAGACCAGACAGTTACACATCAACTCGTCTAAGCTTAGGTAAGAACATATCTCAGTATGGAAAAGCGGTGGCCTGTTCCTTTAAGAGGCTAATGTTATGCTTAGGGATGCACCGATCCCGATACCTGTATGGGGTATTGGCTTGATACCACATGCTTGTACTCAAACTCATTAATGTGGTCCCGATACCAGATACCGATACCACTTGACATATGTTCAATTCTGATATAATTTCTATTAAAAGTGAAGCCTCCTTTACTCAAGGAAATGTAAATGAGTAATTACTAATCAATCTGCTTTGCAAAGGTTAGTCTATAAGCAGTCTATACTTTTAAAAGTATGCTGAAGAAATTGCCTTGTACTCGTATCGGTATTCAGTATCGGCAAGTACTCCAATCAAAGTACCCGTACTTGCATCAGTTTTAGAAAAAGTGGTATCAGGCCTGAGGTGGTAACCAGACTACCGCCATACCACGGTCACGTGACGCACACCGCGGGTCTGAGTTCCTCACTGTCATCACGGCCACAAAAAAAATGCCTTTAAGTAAATGAAATTTTACCAGAAAAGGATCTAATATTAAAGCAGAACAAGTGTCTCAACGAAAAAACTAACAAAAGCCTCCAAAGAGACAAGCCACAGGTTTTTTATGAAAAACCAGCCGCCCTGAGCAGGTGAGGTGCAGCAGTCACATATCATATCGCTGCTGTTCTCCACAAAAACCTGCGTCTCTTTCAGAGTTCCTCTGGAGAACGTGCTGCTAAATGTCCGAGATGAAACTGATGTCGTTCATTTCTTCTTCTTCTTCTTCTTCTTGCTTCCGGTAGGCTACGCGCCGGAATGATGTCGTTCATTTCTCCGCAGTTTCCTCATTTAAAGATAAAACATATAAAACATTACAGCTGTGTTTAGCTCGCGGGTTTTTGAACTAGATTTGACGAACACTCGCTCTGTCCAATGAAAACACGTGAATCAGGGGCGCTGTTTTAGCAAACGTCTTATATGGTCGTAATTCAGGGATAAGACACTTGTGTCGTATGGATTTGGAGGACTTGAAAAATCTATTGGGTGCAAAAGTAAATCAAATCAATTCATTTTTGCGGGTAGACAAATAATTAGAGCAAAGGTGTCCAAATGCCGCCCTCAGGCCATTTTTTTGGAGGCCCTCAGGCTTCTTGAATTGCCACAGATGCTACTTTTTCACAGGAATTTTCATTATTCTTTATGATTATAAACTCACATTTTACTGTGAGAAAGACCTGGCATTATTGTCCGAAGCCTAATTAAAGGTGGGGGAACAGGAACACGTCTGTTTGTAATTCTCCACATGAGTCCGCACTGCATTTGTTGGAAGCCATTGCGTCTGAAAGCTATTTTAATACACGTGTTAAAAGTGTCACTGCGCACTTTGCAACTTGGTGGGAATCCTGTCACGAACACCGTGTCCATCGTCACCTCCTGGCCGACTGCGATTGTGTTGCACGTTGCTTGCGGACTCCGAACCCATGTCATCAACAAGCATATTTCGTTTACACAGGCGCCGAAAACGCGCTTTGCTCAGAAACGAACGCCTCTGCAGGTGATACAGAAATTGCCCGTGTGAATGAGAGCGTCCACATTGACCAAAGGATTAGGAGCAAATTCTGTTCAGCAAGAGCCATGCAACATTTATCAGGCGTCAGCAGCAGGACAGACGGGGGGGGGGACAGAGAGAGAGAGGGATCGTCGCTTCAAACCCAAACGTCACACTTGTCAAAACCTCCATTAAAGTTGCAGACGGGGTCTCAACAGCTCGACACAAGACAGAGGCTGAGGGTGCAGTGAGGACAGCCCTGCGCAGAGAAATACAAGTTATTTATTACGCTCCCTTTGTAAATGGAGTGGCTGGGGCCAAGAAAGAAAAGTGAAACTCCATAACTATTTTTACAAGTCATGTAAGTGCGTTGTCTGCAAAAACTGCAGCGTCTCGACTCCTCCAGTGGCGAAGACGGACGTCAGCCACTTTCAGTTTAAGGCGAAACACTGCAGGTGAATGGAGGGGGGGGGGGGAGTAATTTAGAGATATCGCTTGCCGAACATCACTTATATATAAATATGAGGGGAAAATGTATTGCAAGTCTGTTTTGTCTTTTAACCTCAGAATGAGCCCAGACCTATTCACTAGGGCTGGTTTGAATTAATACAGTTTCCTTCGAATAGCTCATAATCAATTCAAAAAAATCATTTCTAAAGTCATGTTTGTCCGTATTAACTATGTCTTTTTCAAATGACAATAACTTCGAAACTACTACTTTTTATTACATCAATTCTTAAAGGGACAACAGTATACAGAGTTTAAGAATGTTAAAATTATTACACGTTCCAGCAATGTCCTAAGGTGTAGAATGAGCCCAGACCTGTTCACCATAACTACCAATCTACTTTTTTATTGTATGATAGTCATTTACCTATTTGTACCTTATTTACAATTGTCATAACAAAAAGGAAAGGCCAACTCTTAAGTTAACCTCTTACCACTCGCCAAGCCATTGTAGTCACTTTTTTTTTCCCTTATGTGTTTTGTCACTTTTTTCTTACTTTTTTGCTGCTCTTTTGTCACTTTTTTGCTGGATTTTTGTCCTTTTTTTGCTGGATTTTTGTCTTTTTTTTGCTGGATTTTTGTCTTTTTTTGCTGGATTTTTGTCTTTTTTTGCTGGATTTTTGTCATTTTTTGCTGGATTTTTGTCATTTTTCTGTTGGATTTTTGCCATTTTTTGCTGGATTTTTGTCTTTTTTTGCTGGATTTTTGACACTTTTTTGCTGGATTTTTGTCACTTTTTTGCTGGATTTTTGTCACTTTTTTGTTGAGTGTCATCCTTATTTTATTTTTTTTTTCGTTTTTTTATCGCTGTTTTGAAGAAGCTTTTAGATTTGGAAAACTTGGAGAACAGGAGAAAACATTTTTTTAGCTGGATTTTTGTCAGCCACAGAAAACTGCTGGATTTTTGTCATTTTTCTGCTGGATTATTGTCTTTTTTGCTGGATTTTTGTCATTTTTTGCTGGATTTTTGTATTTTTTTTGCTAGATTTTTGTCATTTTTTGCTGGATTTTTGTCACTTTTTTGCTGGATTTTTGTCACTTTTTTGTTGAGTGTCATCCTTATTTTATTTTTTTTCCGTTTTTTTATCGCTGTTTTGAAGAAGCTTTTAGATTTGGAAAACTTGGAGAACAGGAGAAAACATTTTTTTAGCTGGATTTTTGTCAGCCACAGAAAACTGCTGGATTTTTGTCATTTTTCTGCTGGATTATTGTCTTTTTTGCTGGATTTTTGTCTTTTTTGCTGGATTTTTGTCATTTTTTGCTGGATTTTTGTCTTTTTTCTGCTGGATTTTTGTCATTTTTCTGCTGGATTTTTGTATTTTTTTTGCTAGATTTTTGTCATTTTTTGCTGGATTTTTGTCACTTTTTTGCTGGATTTTTGTCACTTTTTTTGCTGCTCTTTTGTCACTTTTTGGGTGAGTTTTCATCCTCATTTTCTTTTCGTTTTTTTATCGCTGTTTTGAAGAAGCTTTTAGATTTGGAGAACTTGGAGAACAGGAGAAAACATGTTCAGGTGGGAGGTTGAGGAGGTTAAGGGGCCAAAACAGACTAGTTTAATGAAACCAACTATATCCACTGAAAACCAGCTGATTCTTCCCAGTGAACATAAGCCAGTCCACGCGTGTTGACTTGGCCTCATAAGGGTGCACGTGCCAACTCCAGACAGCAGGGCGACTCAGGTGGGAGCACCAAAGCCAAATTAAATTAAGGCTCAGTCAACTGCACAAGATCAAAATTTGTATTAGCACACGGGCGGCTACATTTGTGTACATTATAAACAGAGAGGAAGAAAGAGCAAGAGAGAAGAGCGCACATGCTGTGAATACAAATAAGTAGCCCTGAATACTGAAATTCATTGGCTTCAATAACACCTTCCACCCCCACCAAGGCCCACACACACATTTGCAAAAGGCTCTCTGATAATTAACTGTAGCCCCATGTGTCCCCAATGCAACACGCACACACACACACACACACACACACACACACACACACACACACACACACACACACACACACACATATACTGTATTTACGCGTCCACTCTGGTCGCTGCTTGAATCCGTGGGGGAATCCTTGGCGATGATCAATGCTCTGCGCCCACCTGGTTTCGCTCGCCCGGCCACTGCTTATTACGCTCTTACCAATCACTTTAATATGCACATGTGAGCCGCAGCACGGTGCACACACACACACACACACACACACACACACACACACACACACACAAAGCACCTATTTGTCTAACCTGGAGTTCAGAGCCACCCACACACATAAAGCGGCCTCAGTCAGAGCTCAGCGGGTTCTCCACAGGCCAGCCACGCGCTCCCGTTTTCCAATATACATTTCCCTTTGTTGGAAGCCAAAGGAAACCACACTTTAAAATAATAGAGCATTCAATCCAAAACTACAGGGTTGTTTGTGTACTGTACATCTAGGGCAGGGGTCTTCAACCTTTATCATCAAAAGAGCCATTTTACCCCCTCTGCCACCACACATATAACTTTTAAGAGTTTTGTTCCATCTTACCTGTTGCAGCCACAGAATACAACAAGCAGAAGTGCAGTGTGCATGTGTACTTTGAAATAGCCTAAAGGCTCATTCATACTTCATAAAACATCTTCTATTTAAAGGCATTTGTTGTTATATTATACATTTTACAAAAAGCATCATCTAACAATGACTGTAAGCTAAATGCTGATTTGAGTACATTTTAGCAAATAAATATAATTTTAGTACTTGTTTTGTAGACAAGCTTTGGGGCCTCCCTGTGTGGCCTCTGAGGCCTCCCATGGGGCCCAGGACCCTACATTGAGAAACACTGGCCTAAAACAGTGAACTCTGCAGGCGAAGGTCTATTTGTGTCCTTCTTATACAGTATTTGTGCAAAATTGTAATAAAAACAAACCCACTTTTTTAAAATATTGACTGCAGCGTAGCAGCTTTTAAAAAGTAAGCCTCAAATTAGAAATGTTTGCGACCATTTCAGTGTGCTCTCGTCCTCTGGGGTTTCTTTCTCACCAGCGATCAACTGAAGCGCCTCAGCTCCGGATCTAAAATAAATACATATACTGTATAAAGGGAGCCATTACCAGAGGTGTAACTTGCCAATAGGCAAGAGATCAGATGACACAACTACAAAGTCGATCATCGACCTCCTGCCTAGGGTGTCCTGGTGCCATGTGCACTTATGGACACCCTTGTGCTCGAACATGGTGTTCGTTATGGACAAACTGCGACTAGCACAGAAGTCCAATAACAGAACACCACTCGGGTTCAGATCGGGGATGCCGTTCTTCCCAATCACTCCCTCTCAGGTCTCACTGTCGTTACCCACGTGGGCGTTGAAGTCCCCCAGTAGAACAATGTAGTCCCAAGTCGGAGCACCATCTAGTGCCCCTCCCAGGGACTCCAAGAAGGCCGGGTACTCTGCACCGATGTTGGGCCCGTAGGCCGAGACAACGGTGAGAGACCTGTCCCCGACCCGAAGGCGTAGGGATGCGACCCTCTCGTCCACCGGGGTGAACTCCAACACGTGACGGCTGAGCTGGGGGGATATGAGCAAACCCACCCCAGCCCGCCGCCTCTCCCCGCGGGCAACTCCAGAAACATGGAGAGTCCAGCCTCTCTCCAGGCGTTGGGATCCGGAACCTAAGCTGTGCGTGGAGGTGAGCCCGACTATATCTAGCCGGTATCTCTCAACCTCCCGCACAAGCTCAGGCTCCTTCCCCCCCAGCGAAGTGACGTTCCATGTCCCGAACGCCAGAAGCTGCGCATGCGGACCAGGTCGTCGAGGCACCCGGCCTCGACTGCCACCCAGTCCTCTCTGCACCCGACCCCTACGGATCCCTCTGCGAGTGGTGGGTCCACGCGCAACCCCTGTCAATCAGCAGTGGTTGCGCATAAATCACTCGAGGGTGGGGGCGAGGGGGGTGGGGGCATTGGTGCAGTGGCTTATGGGATGGCACATAGCTCCTAATCACCGGTTAGTTAGCATCAGAGGTCCCTATGCTAAAGTGGCTATGATAGTTTGCATCAAGGCTCCTTTTCCTAACTCCTTCCTAACTGACTTACCAATTCGGAAGCATCTTGCCATGGCGGACACCGACGCACATCCGGTTTGGCGTAAGAGCTCTTACCAATCTGCTCGTTTCGGACGCAGCCTTGGAGTTCTGTTTTGTCAGGCAAGGTAAGGTAAGGTAAGGTAAGGTGGACTTTCTTGTCCCCATAGGAAAAATGTGTCCCCTGCTTTTCGACCCATCCTTCAATGTCGCTGGGGCGACCCGTCAGTAGTCATCTCCCGATGAGGAGCCAGGCTGATGTTGAGTATCACCGGATTGGAAGTTTTACCTATTGTACATGTTTTTATGGTAGGGGAAACTGGAGTACGCAGACACAGGAAGAACATGCAAACTCCACACTGAAAGGCCCAGTCCAGGTGGGAATCGAACCTGAGACCTTCTAGCTGAGGCACTAACCCTTTTCATTTGGGAGATGATCTGACCGTATCATGGAAAGACGTGTATTGCATTGTAACTTAAACTGCGCTTTATGGTTACTTTTCCAAAATAAGACAAGGAATAATCTCATATTTTGTCTGGAATTAGCTCATATTGACTCTCAGAACAGACCATCTCAGCCATTGGCTGTTTGGGTTTTGAATCATTGGTATCTACAAAAGGAAGATTCATTGCATTTTAACTGAATGTACTTTCCAGTATTTTCCAGCGCCAAGTTTCTGAAACCTCTAAATGCTCAGTTCCTTCCCCTGAGCACTGACCAATCGACAAGCCCTCAACCCCCACTCTTCCTCATTTATGATGTTTACCGCTCTCTTTCCACTGATTCCTCACAACCTTTGAACACCAGTTACAGTTGCCTCACTCCAGTCTTTGATTTGTTACGTTTTGAAGGAGAAAATGCACTCTGGAACCCCCTGGTGCTGCCGTGGCTCTCCCCTGTTGCATTGATCAGCCGTGTTGTAGCTGTGCGGTGCAGTGGGAGTCGGTTCAGGGTTGTTAGCTCGCATTAGGACAGAGACTAAAGACCCCAGGCGTCTGATGACATCTAAGCAGTGACCACACCAACTGTTCTGGACTGTAGAGCTATTTTATGAGATAAGTTACACTATCAACTGCATTATAAACTGCACTGGAAAGTGTTAGTTGTTTAATGCATCTATTAATATCAGTGTATCATTTTCCTTCATCAGGGTCGTCCTGAAAACACCACTCCGTGTATGTCCTCAGCTGTTTCTACCTCCCCTATTTGTCTGCTCTGCCAGGAGAAACACTGACAACACAAAATATTATATGGCCGACTTTCTTTCTTTCGTTATAAGCACATTAATCGTACCTTACATCAGTTACTGAATAGAGATATGGGGTAATACCTTTAAAACCACTCTTAATTAAAGGGACTACACAGCGTTTAAAAATGGTAAAAAAAAAAAATCTAATAAATATCTAATAAATGTTCCATCAATGTCCTAAGGTGTAGAATGAGCTCAGACCTGTTCACCACAACTGCCTCTAAAATCCTGCACTGTCACTCAAAAAGGTGTCACTTCGGGTCCAAATTGCCGTCATGCACGAGATTAATATAGAAGGTGCATGTATGACCTGAGGTGGCAGTAGTGAGTATAAAATGGCTACCTTGCATCTAGCCCCTTTAATGACTATACATGGGTCTCATGCATGTAAACAAGCCACACCAGATTGTAGCCTTGGCCTAATTTCCATCCGTCCGCACTCTCAAACACACTCACATTCATCCTGGCCTACTGCACATGTTTTTAGTGGTAAGGGAAACCGGAGTAGCCGGAGGAAACCTACGCAGACATGGGGAGAACATGCAAACTCCACACGTCCCTGGTGGGAATCGAACCCGGACCTTGTAGCTATGAAGCACGAGCGCTAACCGCTGCGCTACCGTACAGACATAGTGCAGAAGCTCAGTGGTCAATGTGAGCCTGGCGCCACTGTCAAAATGAAATTATTATTATTATTATTATTATTATTATTATTATTATCCATCCATCCATCCATCCATCCATTTTCTTCCGCTTTATCCGGGGCCGGGTCGCGGGGGCAGCAGTCTCAGCAGAGATGCCCAAACTTCCCGATCCACACTGTGGGAAATTGATGATTTTTAGCTAATGTTATATTTTATAATGCTATTGAATGTTTTTTATGAGTTTAATCTATGTGCTTTAAGTTTCAGTGGAAAACCAATCTTTTCACACGCACATTGCTGCAACAATACCCCATTTCTCGCTCTTGCATTCTTTTGCTCATATCTATGGAGACGTCCAGGTGCCCACACCAGTGTGGACAATAATAACTCCAAATAAGGATTCAGGAAGACACTTCTAGTGGAAAACTACTGAGAGAAAAGCTTGGTGACCTTGGCCTAAGCTCAACTCATCTCCTATCTCTTCGTGAACGTCACATTTTTGATAATATATATTGTAAGAGCGCAGTTAGACGATGCTTTTCCCGGGACTGCCCCGCTCGAGCACCGTGTGTGTGTGTTAGTGTAGGGACTTTAGCGCTCGGAGAATCTGTGTTTAGAATTGTAATTGTTATAGGGAATAAATCTTCTTTGTCTAAAGCTACTGAATTCTGGTTGTTTCTCCTTGGACCTTGGGATCAACGAACACGCTTGGCGAGACCTTTTTGATACTTTAATACTTTAAACTTAACTGTTTAACTGTGTTTAAATTGATCTTATGGAGTCAGATCTTGTGTATATTAGAGTGCTAATATTTCCTGTAAAATCGCCTACAGTTTTGGTGACCCCGACGTGATTCCAAGTGACCAATGGGAACCCCAGTCTCGTCCTCAAGGACTTGAGACAGGCAACAGACCTCCGTGACCTCTGCTCACTTGTGTACACCGCCGCGGCACTTCTAAAAGGTAAGGACAAGCCTGTTGTTTTTAAATAACCAAAATTGTCCACATTGGGAACAGAAAATTGTGTGTACACAAGTAAGCATATCACTGAGTGTCTGCCGTTTCAATTTGAAATAAAATACAAACAAAACTTAAGAAAACTTAAAGTTAAAGTTTTTTGAAAAACACAGATTGTCTGAATGTGGTGGCTCGAGCGGAGAAGTAGGGACAGGATTTTATGTTGTGAAATGTGCTGGAAGTGTGAAATGAAATGTATATATAATGTATATAAAGTTTAAGTGATTGAAAGGGAGTGGCACCGCGGGCCAGCTCGCCTATAGGTACAATTATCGGAGGAGGTCGGCGTGCCTTGCTCATTAATGATATTGTAGCCTGCCACCCCGTAGACTGGGAAAGACCTAGACGTAGGTTCTTTGTTGCAACGTTACGGTATACGTTGGGGAGGTTTGTGGTCCTCAAAAACCGTTGTAAATATAAGAGTTACTCATTGTACGGTCGGCGTGCCGTTTTTTATAGAACATTGTATATAAAGTTAAAGTGACTGAAAGGGAGTGGCACCGCATGATACTATAGAAGTCAGTAACGGGCCAGCTCGCCTATAGGTACAATTATCGGAGGAGGTCGGCGTGCCTTGCTCATTAACGATATTGTAGCCTGCCACCCCGTAGACTGGGAAAGACCTAGACGTAGGTTCTTTGTTGCAACGTTACGGTATACGTTGGGGAGGTTTGTGGCCCCCAAAAACCGTTGTAAATATAAGAGTCACTCGTTGTACGGTCGGCGTGCCGTGTTGTATAGAAAAATGTGCATGGTATTAAATTGTGTAACCCGGGATATTAAGTATTGTGTAAAATTTTGAATTGTGTAACCCATGATATTAAGTATTGTGTAAAAAAATTGAATTGTGTAACCCATGATATTAAGTATTGTGTGAAAACGTTGAGTGAAAATGGATGGTGAATGTGAGAGAGAGAGTGAAGAATATGGATGGATATGTGTGAGTATGTGTATAAATAAAAGTTGTGCAAAGAGCTCCTTAAAACTAGCGTCTGGCTTTGAAAGGAGTTCACATAACTAAAGTTGAGGAGGAAGTGAAAATAATAATAATAATGAGAATAATAATAATAATAATAATATATATAAAAGGAAGCAAAAATATAATGGATATAATAAACTATAACAAACATACTAACAGAAATAGATAAAATGACACTGCTTTAGGTTATGGACTCAAACGTCCGTACTTTAAGTGCATATGAGAGGTTTTAATTTCTTTTATATTTACAGAGATAAGATTTGTTTAGTGAAGCAGCAATTTAATAAAGGACAAATGGGAAGAAAAATTATTTCTATCAATATATATAGTTAATAACAGAAGGATAGTCCCATAGAAGTTAAACTTTAATCCCTGTAGGGAAATCCATAGAAAAGAATTACAAGATGATTGAATTCTCATTGATAAAACATGGTTGGCACAGCGACAGTTTAAATCTTACTTGTATTTATGTCACTTATTGTTACTGTCCAATGAGGAAGTGAGACCATAGTATTTGTGTTGTAGGTAGAACCTAATGAATATTAAAATTTTTTGCAGAATCTTAAGTATAATTGTTTTAAATGTTTTAGCACAATGTTTGTCTAATGCCATAATCGTGCACATGACAAATGTCAGTTTTAATAGACCTAAGGAAAACCTTTGCTGATATCTGGCCTCGAAACTAAATACCGTGTGAAAGAAAAACACAAAAATGTATTAATTGCGACAAATTACTGAAACAAATATTCCTGTGAGCAGTCGACGAAAGATAACACAAACCTAAATCACATTGTAGCAACATGCAGCGTTTCCCCTGCCATTATTTACAAGTAGAACAGAATAAAATAGAGCAAAGCATTGGTGAGAGATGGTGAGTGTGTGACTCGATGGTGTGGGACAGTCTGGATTTGAAAAGTGGCAGAGAGTCTATGGTACGTAGGTCGGGGGAGTGAGTTCCAGAGCTGGGGGCAGAGCGGCTGAAGGCTCACCCCCTGGTGACGGGGCTGGAGAGAAGGAGCAGAATGTGTGGGCAGGAGGTCAGATATGCACGGAGGAGCCAGGTTAGGAAGTGCTTTGAATGTAATGATTTTTGTATTTTGAATTAGATTCTTTGTTTTATGGGAAGCCAGTGAAGTTGCTTGTGAGAGGTGAAGGTCCGTGTGATGGCGTGTGCTGTACGGTTTTGAAAGAGCTGCATTTCCTGGAGGGAGTTGTCTAAATTGAACTGGATATTTATCATAAAGGAATTCAAACAAAATGGTTACAATATTATCTACAGGCTAGATATTTTCCCCGGCAGTGTGCACATTTTGGTCTTAACTTCTTAGTCAAACCGGTAAACATATAAGGGAAACACTGACATGGGTTGAGAACTGTATAGAGTTTTTATAAAGTTTGGGATAAAACATGTACAATAGGCCTGGATGAAAGAGAGTGTGTTTGAGAGTGCGCATGGGGGACGACGGATGGAAATTACCCCAAGGTGTGGCTTGTTTACATGCATGAGACCCATGTATGTTCATTAACATGCACTGTCCCTACCAAATAAGCCAATAAATACATTTAAAAAAAGAAAGAAAAATAAATAAATAAATAAATAGCAAATGAACACCCAAGACTGACTAAAAAATAATAATAATTAAAAAAAAATTTTTTTTTTTTACTTCACTTTAATCTGAAATAACTGACCATATAAGGACCAAAGCAATGGGCCAAACATCGTGTTTGAGCTAAAATTCTGAAGAAATATGAAAAATCTAGTTTTTTATATATACAAAGATGAATATGATGGTTTTGTATTGTGAAGATTTGTAAATACTGTGCAGAAGATACAAAAAACAACTGTAAATATTTAGAACATCGAACATGAACGTTGAAATATTGCCAAGAACTGACTGATAATTGAAAATATTATTGAACACAGCCTGATGTGAATTAATAGTAGGAACTGAGGGGCAGATCATTAGATTGATCTCCTGATTCCTTACATTCAAACTGTATTGGCTTAGCAGTTTTAGTATTATCATTTTAATGGCACCTCTAAATGAAATAAATAAATATAATGGACTTGAACACTAAACAATACGGTGCAGTGTTTATCTTCTCAGGTACCTGGCACATTGTGGAGATTGACTTGAACACCCTGATGGCGAGGACCTTTCCAGGTATATAACAATAATGAGGGGGACACTTGAAACGGACCCCTGAACAATGAATGGGGGAAAAGCCGTTTTAGAGACTGGAATGTGGAATGTGGACAGACCTGATCAACCTGGCCGCAGTCACCATTCTTATTGTCTGACCTATTTTGATAAGGGTTCTATAGGAAAAAATAAAAAACATGGGCAAAATTAATGCTAATTTGAACTAAAATTGTATATTAAGGGCTTCAGTGAGCCCTGGCACTGCCAGGTAATAGTAACGGTGCCATTGACAGTTACCCTGACTGACCCTGACTTTGACATGACGGACTCTGAGCGTTCCCTGGTACCAAAATGACCCCTTTGTGGGGTGAAGACCCGGATGAAGACATCTTCCCTGTCCCTAGTATATTGATTATAGCACACAAAACACACTTTACGATTTGCTAATACACCTTCACTACAGACAACTGTTCCATGAGAACTGTGCGATCAATTATATATCACATGTGCCTTACTGACAAGACAAGAGCATTATTAGCATTATTAATGACTAATAATGTAGTAGCCATTGTATGAAAGCTTTCACCACAAACCTTATACTCATTTGATATACTGTGACGGAAATATATGCACTCTGTTATCACATTTACGTTATACTCAAGCGTTTATAATCAAATTATTTTAAGAACAGTGCTGATTCTCTATTATATACCTTTACGTAAATGCCATGTTTAAATTTTGTCTTTCTAATTATCATATTAAACTAAACCTTAAAATGACACAACTTCTAGATTGTTGATCTCAGTTCTCCTGGAACCACATTTCGCACACACATAGAGCTGGAGCTAACAAATAGGTTTTAATCAGGTACACCATTAGTTACGGCCCAGGGACAGACGACGAGGCAGGGATAGAGAGGGTTTGAATCTCCTGGTACTCGTCGCAAATTCATGCCTGGTACCGGCACATCTGAAACTTTCTTGCCGTAAAGAAGGGGGCTGATTTTGAGAGTAGTTTACTAATAGTTTTAGGGCATTTTTTCTTTTCCACCCATTGTTATGACACATTCTTACTCTGTGCTGCTATGCCACATCATTGCTGCTTACACATAGCCGCTGATGGGGCATCATAGTGGTTTGGTATCTATCTCCATGGCGACCGGATATGTGCTGGCCCGGCAGTGCTCGTTTCTGATGGTTTAAATGGAGATCTGCATATCTAGCCACTTCCTGCCTATACAGTAATATAATGTTACACTTCCGGGGTTTGTAGCTTGTCATGGGTGGACAAGCTAACAGGGGGTATTGTAAGGGTCACTTTCACGTAGTTTAAATATGAAAATGAAGCGCCTGGGATATTGTAACGTAAGAGGCCGCTTCCAGAAAACACAGTGCATTGTTTCGGTTGTATCCGAAAGGTGCTCTAATCAGGCCAAGGTCAGGACACGAAAAGCTCCAGCAGCGCATCGTAACACTCCATCGCAACACTCCCCACACATTCCTTTTTGAAACACATGATTATGAGCTAACGATAAACATTTTTCCCATTGAGCCCATCCTACTTTGAATTTGAAAACGGCCTTGGAAAAAGTATCATCTGACTCAAACCAGGCCGGCTGCAAACTATTCCACACCGGACGTCTCTTCTTCCATTAAATAATTTTCCTTTTTCTGCTTTCGCTAACCACTTCAGTTAGTCTCCAGGTCAGAGCTGCAAGTTAAGGTCTCCAGTTGGTTCTTAGGAGTGTTTCCTGTTCCCACTGTACGTGGATATATTACTCCCTGGTCGTAAGTCACACTTTACACCGCTTACATGCCTCGTTTTAACTACTCTGATGGCCTGGGTTACCCCAGTCCAAAAGAGGGAAGATTGGTATGGGTATTATAGTGCCGTGATTTTTCTTTTTCACAAATAAACACCTGACACACCACAACATTCACAACAGTAGACATACACCACAATAATAGCGGCATGTGCATACCTTACAATCTCAGACTACTATTTTAATGTTGGCGTGATGCCACGAGACAATATGCCACACACTTACTCTATTGCAATAACTCCGTGGTCGTAACCCAGACCGGGAGTGGGGCATACACATAATGGCAACTGCCAAGACCACATGCAACCACACTTTCCAGAACAACGATTTATGGTATAATGTGACCAGACCTTTTAAAATTTGTGCCCGACGCAGTGATTATTATACCAACCTCATTGACCCGCATGGCATGACACAGACAACCCAAAAAATATGCATTAAGTCAATATATGGTACAAATATGCCAAATGGACTGCTAATCACAGGAATCTGATCAATTGCTTTGTGTGTACCCAAATGCCCAAAGCTTCAGGAACCCCATCTTTATTTGTCAGACCATACCAATCCAAACCAGCTCTGACATACTACTCTCCGTCCTGTCTAAAGGACTGTTAAAAATATATCACTTACATTGAACAGAACCCCCACTTTTGAATTAGAAACTACTATAGAATTTTGCAATAAATGCCATCTCTGACCTGCAAAAACAGGCAGAGACCAGAAATTTCTGTTGCTTGTACTAATCATACTGATTTGGTTCTGTGTCTTTGCCATGTGCATAGTGCCCTGTCTTCGCAGCATGCTGTCTAAAATGATAACCTCGATGGTGGGACCAGGAGGACAGTATGTGCTGGTGCCGGTATCAACGGATGCTGCGGAGACAGCGGACACCACAGAGACTGATGAACTCCTGCCATAACAGTATGCAATGAACACACACACACACACACACACACACACACACACACACACACACACACACACACACACACACACACACACACACAGATATATACATTTGTATTGTAAGTTTTTTAATTTATATTGGACATTTAAAAAATAAAAATATTTTTTATACACGGCCATTTCATTGTTTGCTTTTGCCATTTTTGTGATCTCTGGTTAGAGATCAAAAGAGGGAATGTGGGAAATTGATGATTTTTAGCTAATGTTATATTTTATAATGCTATTGAATGTTTTTTATGAGTTTAATCTATGTGCTTTAAGTTTCAGTGGAAAACCAATCTTTTCACACGCACATTGCTGCAACAATACCCCATTTCTCGCTCTTGCATTCTTTTGCTCATATCTATGGAGACGTCCAGGTGCCCACACCAGTGTGGACAATAATAACTCCAAATAAGGATTCAGGAAGACACTTCTAGTGGAAAACTACTGAGAGAAAAGCTTGGTGACCTTGGCCTAAGCTCAACTCATCTCCTATCTCTTCGTGAACGTCACATTTTTGATAATATATATTGTAAGAGCGCAGTTAGACGATGCTTTTCCCGGGACTGCCCCGCTCGAGCACCGTGTGTGTGTGTTAGTGTAGGGACTTTAGCGCTCGGAGAATCTGTGTTTAGAATTGTAATTGTTATAGGGAATAAATCTTCTTTGTCTAAAGCTACTGAATTCTGGTTGTTTCTCCTTGGACCTTGGGATCAACGAACACGCTTGGCGAGACCTTTTTGATACTTTAATACTTTAAACTTAACTGTTTAACTGTGTTTAAATTGATCTTATGGAGTCAGATCTTGTGTATATTAGAGTGCTAATATTTCCTGTAAAATCGCCTACAACACACACCTCCTCCAGCTGTTCTGGGGGGACCCCGAGGCGACACCAGGCCAGCTCGGAGACATAGTCCCACCACCGTGTCCTGGGCCTTCCACGAGGCCTTGTCCCACTAGGACATGCCTGGAACACCTCCCGCGGGAGGCGACCAGGAGGCATCCGGAACAGATGCCCGAGCCACCTCAGCTGGCTCCTTTCGACGTGGAGGAGCAGCGACTATTATTATTATTATTATTATTATTATTTTTATCATTATTTATTGAAACAGGGACAATGTACAGAACCATTAGTCTTTACAAGAGGAGATGGTTTGTACCAGATTTAGCTCAGCAGCTATTTTCCGTCCGCAGTCCCTGGACAGGTGTGAACATAAAGCATTACAATTACAATCTATAAATCCAATCTACAATAAAATCACTGTATAAAACACGTTCTATGCTTTTCCTAAAAGTGTACACATTATAAAATCGCCCTGGCACTTTCCTCTTTTCTCTGCAACTATTCAATAGCGGAAAGTGCTATTAAGAAAAGAAAAGGACCACTGGAAAGCTTTAAGAGAACTTGCAAGATTGCCGGGTTAAACAACACCGTCAGTTTCCTTTCTTACAAAAAATGGAAGTGAAGTATAAATTGTCAGTTGCTCATTTTTGTATTTAGGATAGAATTTTCGCTGTTCTGAGTAGCTTGGATGATGGCTCGTGTAGGAAAAAAAAAAAATCTCTATCTCCTCAAGTCTCCCACAGCGCTAAGTCTCTGGGACACCCCTTTAAACTGCCTGCGTTGCCAGCTCTGTGCCAGGCCCCAGGTGTGCAGCGGAATGAGGTGGCAGCTGTGCCTACAAACTCAGCCACAAGTGAAAACTTAACATCTTTAAGAATCATTTGGAGAAATTATCCTGTCAGCTCTCATCCCGGCATTCTCATCCACTGCTTTACCACTGAATCAACACATCTGCCCAAATGTACTAATATCAGGTGTGTCCATGGAGGGCCGCGTATTGAAGCGTGTACACAGTATTGATGGCCACAGATCGGTGGTCAATGCAGTCAATCATTCAACTGAGCGCATTGAACCATTTTCTTCAGTTCAGCTTTGCCCAAATCTAAAAGCTTCTGGACTGGAGCTCACAGCCTATAGGCCAGAGTAACCACATTTGAAAGCTAAGGCCTAAAACGGAGTCTTTTAGTTGCGTTGTCACTGCGTTTTTGTCACAAATTTGTCTGGTTTTCACAGGTTTTTTTGTTGTGTTTTTGTCATTTTTTTATTGTGTTATTTTCTTTTCCAGCACGTTTTCATTACTCTTTTGGCTCTTTTTTGTCAATTTTTTGATTGTGTTTTCAACCTCGTTTTCGTCGCTGTTTTGACGCTTTGTTCAAGAAGCTTTTAGATTTGGGTAAAGCCAAACTGGAGAAAATGTGCTCGGTTCAGGTGGGGGTAAAGAGGGTAAGAGCAGTTTAATCCTTCCCCACACCTTTATTTTGGCCTGGAACCATAGTGTCAGCTCCGTTTCACAACAAAATGCTCGTTCTTGAGGTTTTAATAATGGAATTATTAAAGTTGCAGTAAAAATGACTTTCTCTTTTCTTGTGTGCCTTGTAATCAAGAAGCCTGAGGGTAAGACCACCGGTCTGAGGGCGGCATTCTAAACCACTGGGCACCATTAAAAGCGAGACTGAGGGCGATGATTGGCTGCTACGGAGGTGCGGCTCTTACGCTCATGGCTGAGGTGGAGGTGTGGCCCTCTTGAAAGCGATCATTAGCTGGAGGTAGGTGATGCTGAAATGAGTCTACAAGGTTGAATAAACACCTAGGCTTCATTGTTGTGAATGCCTATTCTATCTGGAAACGGGTGATTTTTAATGGAATACCTTCAGGTGTACAGAGGCTACAGAACTGGCCTGGGTGAACCCAAACCTTGGAACGGTAGTGTGCTTTTTAAAGGAGCATACTAACAACATCAGGGCAACTACATTTTTGTTGAAAATGTACTTTTGCATTAGAGTGACAGTCGTTAGAGGCTCAGAGCAGTCGTTCTTGGACTTAAATCTAGGCTTAATGCAGTTGTGTCCCCACTCCCAGGCAAAACACTTAACACACTGCATGAATGTGGTGGGCAGGGCAGCTGATGGCACAGATTGGCTGCCTTGGAGAGTGAAAGAAAAGTGAAAGATTAAAATCATCTTCAAGTGTCTGGACATGTGTTCCAAGATGAATCCATTACGTGTATACATGTTGTATTACATCTTCAGAGTCTGGCAACACAGTGGTGCAGGGGTTTCCTTTCTCATCTCTCAGAAAGAAGGTCCAGGTTCAATGGTTCGATCCCTGAGCCTGTTGTGCATATCTATCTGGAGTTTGCATGTTCTCCTCATGTCCTTGGAAATTTCCTCCAGGTCCGCCAGTTTCCCCAACCTTAAAAGACATGTACAATAGGTTCCTCTGGGGCCAGGAAAGTCTCCAAAGAGAAATTCGGAACTGCTTTTCCGTGTTTTGGTAGGGGAGCAAACAGTCACCAGTCCAAAACAAGAAACTTTCCTAGAAGTTAAATATTCAGCCTAAAGCCAGGTCACTGCGACACTGCGCCCAAACCCATCGCACGGCCCTGCTTTCTTTTTCTCTCTCACAAACTCGAACTGAAACCCCGGGGACCAAGGGCACAGCTTCAGACGTTGGATATGAGGATGGTGATGATCGGAGGAGTAGACAAGGAGAGGAGGACTACAGACAAGCAGAGGGCCGAGGGAGAGAGATGAGTACAGACAAGTGGATGATGAGAGAGGAGGACGACTCGAGGACACAGACCAACGGCAGCTCCATGTCATGTTTCTAGTGGCTCAGGTAAACGTATAAACACTAAGCATTGCCTGAAAGATGTTAAAATCTTGGAAATGGATGATACGGCCAGCTCACATTAAATCCGTTTAAGGTCCGGTACGGCCTCCACAATCTTAGAAAGTCATAAAAATGTTGCACACTCACACTGCTCCGCGAAGTCCGGGTCCGGTTACTGAGGCCGTCTGGTGGCAAATGGCAGGTCAATTTTGGAAAAAAATAATCACAATTATTTTCCCCATATTGATCTATCTCGAAGGCCACAATGGCACGAAGTGAATCGCTAACAACTTAATATGTACATGAAGAAATGAGTAAACCGCACATTTATTAGTAAAAAAGATGATCAAACTTACAATACACTGATCCACGGCTGCAGCCTCAAAACAAATCCACATGGTCCAAATAGCGATCAATAGTTTTCCTCTTCGAGGTAAACTCTTCATCCCCGTGCACCTGTCCTGGGGCCTCATTTATTAAGCTTGCTGCGCACAAAATGAGGCCAAAACCTTGCGTAGCCGCTCCTCTGCGCCAAAGTTGGTATTTATAGAAAACAAACTGAACGTGAAACATTGCGCTGCTCCACGCAAACTAAATAGCTCCCGTACGAGGTACGCACTTTTCAGAAACACTGCTGAGAGACTGGAGAGCAGAGACATGACTTGTTTGAGGAAGTCAGGTTTGGTTTGGTTAGGTTTGAAATGGTTTGAATTTACTTTCTTCAGCAATGACAAAGATTACAATGAAATAAGCAACTTATCACGATGTTTGTGAATATTGGTGCGCACATACGTGCACGCTCGTACCCGTGCACGCTCGTACCCGTGCACTTATGCGCACTGGCGCTAAAGCCTTTTAAACGGGAAGCAGGAATGATCCCGCTGTCTTGTGCTTTGAGTCATCTCTGGACATAAGTCTGACCAACTGGGTTTAGGTCCAAAGCTCGGGTCACATGACCTTCAGACGAGGCCGTCTTTACGCAGTGCGCACTGGCACCGCGGCTCCACTGCGCGCCCTCCTACACCACCACTGACCTCTCCTCACTCACACCACCCGGACACTGACCTCTCCACACTCACACCACCCGGACCGAACCGCTGCTTCATCCTACACAGAACATGACCTAATGTACAGCGTGTGCCGTTTGGAGTTTGGAGTTTGACTGAAATGCTCCACAGTTTATCGTGTTTTATTGGCATATCCAAATCTTGCTATTGGCAAATCTAGCCGACACTTAAGGCTCTTCTTTACGTTCTAAACATGTGTTTTGAAAAGTTTTATTGATATTTATATGTAGAAAGATGCCAATACGTGTGATCAGAGAAGCAGAGTTCACTCTTCACTAAATCTCCTCGAGCCCGTGTCGTCTCTGCCCGAGCTGCGGCAGCATCAGCCCCTCCCTCTCTGCACCTCGCCTTCGGTAAAACCCACTCATTATCGCCTCATGTTTAGGGAAATCTCATTCATAAGTCACTTTGCATTGCCTTTTATGGTCAAATGGAGGCGGGCAGAGGGCGTGGCGTGAGGTCCGCAGCTTTCTGCTCCAGGTGGAATCAGCGAAGGAAAGATTGCGGTCAGGTGTGCGTACCAGCGCATACGCAGGGTTTTATAGATCGGAAATAAACTTTGCGTATGATTTTTTTTGTTACTTTCCTACGCACTTTCAAAGTCAGAGTCTCATGCACAGTTTGATAAATGAGGCCCCAGGTCCTCTGTCAATGCCCCGCCTGTTTCTGTTTTGCCCATTAGACGAGTTAGCGCAACTTTGTAGCTGATTTTACACATAAAATCACCAGGTCCTCTCCTCAAGCTGCCGCATGTGCCATGCTCCTGTGCTTCCTGTTTCTTTGGGCCGAGTGAGCCCTGGAGTTGACCTGACAGGCGCTGCAGCATTGCACCGTCCATATTTTTCCCCAGAATGCGACAGGACTGGCCAATTCTCTTCGATTAAAACGAGGCTTACGTGATTATCGTGATCGAATTTTATTATTATTACAATTAGATTAAAATTCGATTAATTGCCCAGCCCTATGGAGGCTGGAGCGAGGAAAGAAGATCCGGTGTATTTCAAAATAAAATCTGTCTCCTCACTACTTATCTGGTCTCATTTACCACCTGTACACTGGCGTAACGTCGGAATTGTAAACATTTCTGCATTACCGGTGACACAGGGGCACTAGAGTGTTGCAAATCATCCACTTCACAGTCGTTCTGGCAAATACGGCTTTTGTTTACAAAAGGAGGCTGTTTATCACGTGAACTCGCACCAAGAGGGTGAACCCACGTGCCCTTCTGTTCTCGCGAGTGCTGTTTCTGTGCCTGGCGCAGCATCTGGCGCCGGAGCCGGCGGAGCCACAGTGTCAGAGTGACTCACTATGAGTGTCAGTTTGGGGGAAATCAGGACTGGATCGGGACCGAATCCGGACCGGAGTTAATGTGAGCCCATGTCATTGCATAAAAACGGGCTGTGGACAAAACGTAATCGGTGTGAATGAGGCGTGAGCCATTACTACATTTTCTACATAGTTGGAATGGATGTGCCCAGAACCCGTCATGTTCCAGTGTCTAAACAACCACAGACTTAATTTGTCTTCTGCTGTGTTGTTGCCATGTAGTGACATCATCAGCATACCATCTACGCGAACAGAAAAAAGCAAAACTGCTTTAACAACAGGATTAACTGTGATTCCTGGCTCTTGTGGATGCAGTATTAGTTGTCTGGCAATCTTAAAAATGGGTAGATTGTTGTTTGATGAATTACGTTTGGGCCTGGATGTTTATCTGGTTGTACTTGTTTAGTCATTACTCCAACTGTTCTCTATTATACTCCAGTTAGTTTCCGTAGCCAGAGTTGGAGTTATGAAGAATTAAACATGTTTGGCACACAGACAGAGGAACAGGAGTGGAAGAGGAGATTGCGAATGCGTGTGTGTGATATTAATTAAAAGCATCGGCCCGTAACTGATTAACAACGCAAACAAAATAGCTCTGAGGACTCTCCCGTCTGCCCTGGCATTTCGCTCAGTCAACACAG
The DNA here is from genome assembly GCF_951799975.1 of Gobius niger. Lineage (NCBI taxonomy): Eukaryota > Metazoa > Chordata > Actinopteri > Gobiiformes > Gobiidae > Gobius > Gobius niger. The sequence goes on from NC_136868.1 coordinate 4,754,208, forward strand.
ATTGGACTTTGAAATTTACAAGTGACTTCCAGATCTGGGTCATTCAGACAAACGCTTCCATATCAAAGCCGTCCGCATTTCATCAAGAACTAATTGCTAATGCAACAACTCATTTGTGCCGCTCAGTTTTACGCCGACAAAATGCCAAGCCATTAATCAACAGTGCTGCATGCATTTTCATGAGCAAACACGTCTCAGAACAAAAAAGTATTGTGTTCAGTCTGCTTCGTAGGTCTCACCCAACAGGGAACTGCTCATATGGACTGGCTCTGTGTGGAATTAAAGTGAAAGTTTGGACTTTTTGATCAAATCCAGGAGATGCGTACGTTCGAACACACAAAGACAAGCAAAATGAGAAAAGGGTAACCTCACGTATAGCTGGATACATTTTATCCACAACAACCCTCATTTGATCTACGTGTACCCCCTTGAGTCTTTCATTTCTACTCCAAAAAAAACAATTCAAGTCAAGCAAAGGTCCGGAACATACGGGGTAAATTCACGATTAAATTAGGATTTTTTTGGGCCTTTATTAAATCTATTACTGTGATTCAAGAATAATGCAATTAATTGAATCCTGTTAATAAATGTTGACTTCTAAAGCAGAATGGATTATACACAGGGGCGACAGTGGTGCAGATGGTAGAGCTCTCAGTCCTGGTTTAGTCCTGGTTCTGACCTGCTCGCTGCCAATCGGGAACCAGCCATGCTATTTGCCCATTACAATTGCGCGTGCATATTTGATTAGGGCGTCCTCTGTTTTTTCCTCTGTTTTATTTAGCGAGCCGTATTTCAGTTCATGAACGCGTTCATATTTTGGGCGAACGTCAACTGAACGCACAGTGTTACTGTCTGATGAACGAAACCATGAACGCTTTCATTCTGGTGTCTGTGAACGGCATTCCTGTTTTTTTTACGTTCGTTCAATACGGTGCCAGATTTCTTATATCAGTAAATATAATTATAAAACCCCGCCGCGCCGTCAGAGTTTACCAGCGGTTCTAAACTCTGGCGGGTCTATGGTGTAGCTCGCGCTAGCTCCGATCCGCCCCCACGCCAACAGCCCGACTGTGTCCAGTTCTGTGGCGGTGAATTCTGCAGTTTATGGCCCTGGCACAGGCCCTGGCATCGGTAACCAGCGGGTCCGCACGGTGACCGCGAGCGGCCACAGTGTGAAGTTACAAAGCGAGTTTCTCTTGTGTAACGTCTGTCGCTCCCAACTCCTCTGCTCCGCGGTGCCACCCATTTACATAAAGACACAATGTGGAGTTTTTAAACTACAAATTAGCTCCTAAAACAATCTTATTCACATGATTAATTTACCAAATTAACACAAATGCAATTGAATATTTGTAGCTTCAAGAATTTACCAATTAAATAAAAAATAATAATAATAATAATAATAACATAAAATATGATTGACAAAGATATCCAAAATCCACTCTGAAAACAGTAACAGGCTGACATGAAAGAGTTTGCATAGCACTAAGTGAGGAGGCCATAATATTTTTGACTCGTGGCTGAAGTCAACTTTCAACCCAAGGTTGGCAAAAATGCATCTCAAAATACTTCAGATTGTTACTTAAAGACATGGAATTTAACATATTTCCCTGAGAAGCGAAATATACTTCTCACCTTTTTCACCCCTGATCCGTTTTCATGCCTGAATAATAGCTCGCAGCAGAAAAAAGAACTATGAACTAGTTTTAATTTTTGGAACTATGAACGAACTATTAACTATAAACAATTGATTAAGATTGCTCTTTTTGTAAGACAGAAGGCATATGCTCTCCTTACTGACTCGGAAGACTACATGAAGCAGATGAAACTAGTAAAGCAGGTTCTGTCTTACAACAAGAACAACCTTTAAAGGTCCTATATCATGCAAAATCGACTTTTTGGTGCTTTTAGCCATGTTGTTATGCTATTTCCTTATCAAAAACACCCCCAGAGTGGTTTGTGGCTTCATTCACGCAGCTCTCAGTAATCCTCCTGAATCCTGCTCTCTGAGCAGCTGCTCCTCCCTCTCCTGGTGAACGGCTGAGTGCTCAGTTGTGTCGTAACAGCGGAAGGGAAGTGCTCGACGTCTGTAATGTAATGTCTTAATTCTATGCTTACAGCCTGATTTTAATTTGTAAAACAGCGTTTTCATTATTTCTGTTGTAATAAAGAAACAAAGAGTAAAAAAAAAAAAAAAAAGGATGTGCCCGAAGTGCTTCCAGGTCAGCTGAGGCCAAAACAAACACATCGCGTCTGAACAGATCAGTCATGTTTGCGCTGCAGCTGAAGATGGAGCTCGTTATAACTGGACACACCTGTTCTTCATTCTTAACTAACGATAATGTCACGGAGAAAAAGAAGCGCGTTTGGCTACGAGGACGAGGAGTTTATTCAACCTTTTTCAAGAAGAGGCCACTCACCCACTAAACATTAGACGTCGTATGGACGTGCAAATCATGTCTATATTGCGTCCGTCGGTCCAAGACCAATTCTGAACGTCTAAATGACGTGTATATTATGTCCACAATTTGGACGTCTAATTATGACTAAATTTGGACGTCAATATGCAGTTCAACATTTGAACGTCAACATATGTGACTTTTTTGGATGTCATGGGGACGTCTAACACAGGTGCAGGAAAAGGACACGTTTTATTTTTTCTATTTTTTTTTTTTAACTATGATTAAAAATGTGTTACTAATCATTTATTTCAGTATGTGATATGTTCTACTAATATAGGTATTTATTTATTTATAATTATTTGGAAATGCAATATGTTAAGTAGTGTCGTCACAGTTCTAATTCCGTAAATAAATAGGTTTAGTAACTCTACGGTGAGTTTCAAAAATATTGCTTGTTGTTTATAAGATTTTTTTAAATGTTATTTTTTCGTATTTACTTGCCGGTCTGCTATATGTGACGTGACGTCACATATAGCAACCGTTATGTGACGTGACGTCACATATAGCAACCGTTATACTTGGGCTGAGTTAAACCAGTCAACAGCACTCTGATTGGATGAAATATCACCCAACCTAAACGATTTCCTCTTCTCAAAGACGGTCATTTTCTTTCATCGCTTCGCCTACGCACGTCGTCTTTAGTGAATATAAGGTAAGTTTTGAGTTATACATCTTACCAGTAGATGGTGCTGTAGCGCTACTGTGGGGACTAGAGAGGCTCGCGCAGGCACAGCTTCAGAAGTACACGAGCTGTGGCCTGACCTCCTCTACGTCTGTCCACAGGTACGGTAAAAAGTTACTTTTGTAGCTCAATCTTGGTCCAAAATCGTTTTAATCCAATTCGAAGTGTTGAATGTATGATCTGAACGAATTGTGAAAGTGCAAGATAATTTGGTTTAATTAGAAGATGTATTTTACGTTGCGAACGTTGTTCAACGGTTAAACAAAAAAACGTTAGTTAAAAATGTCGTTGTAGAATGAATGTATTGCGAAGCAAACTGTCAATGATCCAAGCAGTGTTTTGTGCTAGAGTCCTTTGTAAAACATTTTCATGTCTAATTCGTTAAATAGTATCCAAATTCAAGTTTAGTTTCAGAGTGATGAAGTCCGTTGTCGCCAGTTGCTTTCTTTTCATGTTGCCGCGCTGCGCGTGTGTATGTATGTGCGCGTGCGTGCATGTGGGAGAGATGAGACGGAGCAAGGCGTTGAAGGGAGATGAACTGTTGGACATTTAGTGGAGTTTTTTATACACTACCGCAGTCACATGGAGTTGTAAAGTGAAGGAGTATGTGTGTGTGTGCGTGAGAGACATATTTTTGAGATGGCTATGTATTTATTTTGTCAACTGTCAATAATTGTATGTCTTCATGTATGTAAATATTGAATTGAGAAGTAAACGAGCTGTGGCCTGACTAACAACGTCTCCTCTACGTCTGTCCACAGCATGATCATAGGCAACACGCTAGTTGTGTGCTACTTGTAACCGCCCAGCTTCCCCTAGGGCTGGCGCCGGTAACAAAAGCAGTTAGTTTGTTAGCAGTTACCAGAAATGTTTGCCATTTTGTGTATTTTATGAGTAATATATTTTTATAAAGTAGTTCAAATTTTATAATTTTCTGCATCTGCGAGTGCAGACACAGTCTGCCCTCTCCGCAGGGTCAGAGCTTGATATTGCTAGTGGAAGAGAATATCTCTGCTTTTTGATGAACAATGCTTTTATACATTGGAGTAATTGTTGGAAAGCTTTAGTTTTGTGTTTCTAAATTGGGCCTGTCTTTCTTTTAGGTGGTGTACAGGACTGTGTGTTTGGACTGGGTGGAACCAACCCAAAACAAAGTAAGTGTTGTGACCTCCCTATACCCCTTACAAATGTTCCAGCGAAATAGAAAGTAAAACTAAAATAACTCGGACTCGCGTCTGCATTTACAGATGGCTTTGAAAATGAGAAAATGGCGGAAACGCAAAAGAGAACTTGATCAACTTCTCCAGTGTTCAGACGATGAACAGGACTTTGAAAATTTGAACGAGAGTGAGACAAGGAGTCAAAGTAGTTCTGTCAGTAGTTCTGTCAGTGACAGTATCCCTTGTACATCAGATACTTTTCATTTGGACACCGATGTGGAATCTTATTGTAATGACTCAGAAACGGAGCCAAGTGACTCTGAGGAAACTAGCAGTTTGGAGGATGACCTGAGACAGTGGGCTTTGGAGCACAAATTGACACACAGAGCACTTAATGGTTTATTGCCCATATTAAGGACACAAGGGCACTTATTGCCTGTCGATTGCCGGACACTGCTTGCTACACCGCAGTCTAATACAACGGAGCCTAAATGTGGCGGACAGTACACGTACTATGGCTTGGAAAAAGGGATCCGCTGTTGTTTAAGCCAGATGGAGAGTAATGATGTGCACCTTAGTGTAAACATTGATGGCATACCACTTTTCAAAAGTAGTGGTGTCCAATTCTGGCCAATACTGGTGAAGTGTGGCCATTTTGATCCATTTATTGCTGCGATGTTTAGTGGCCAAAAGAAGCCAAGTCCAATCGAGGACTATCTGAAAGACTTCCTGACAGAGTACAAACATCTCAAAGATGATGGTATTATTCATGAAGGCCAGACTTACTCGGTCAATATTGATGCTATGATCTGCGATGCGCCAGCAAGGGCATATCTAAAATGTATTAAGGGCCACACTTCCTATGAGAGTTGTGAAAGATGTGTAGTAAGGGGTTCTCGTGTTGAGGGAAGAATAGTTTTCAGTGGGCAGGAATGCACTTCTCGGACAAATGACAGTTTCTCCAGAGTGGAATACAAGAACCACCAAAATGATGCTAGCCCCTTGATAGCTGCAGGAATTCCTTGTGTTAGCTCATTTGTCCTGGACTACATGCATATGGTGTGCTTGGGAGTAGTGAGGCGCCTGTTGATTTACATGACACGAGGCCCGAAAATCTGCCGTCTATCTCCAAAGCAAAGAGATGCAATTTCTCAAAAACTAATAGCACTGAGAGGGAAGATGCCAAGTGAGTTTGCACGGCAGCCACGGTCTTTACATGAACTAGACAGGTGGAAAGCAACTGAATTACGGCAGTTTTTGCTATACACAGGACCTGTGGTGTTGAAAACTGTGTTGTCCCCAGAGAGATACACACATTTCTTGTCCTTGACAGTGGCCATGTCAATAATGCTGGAGTCAGATGATAGGATTCGCAATGCCTATCTCCATTATGCTCAGGAACTAATGAAACACTTTGTCATGTGCTGTGCTGACCTTTATGGCAAGACCTTTGCTGTGTACAACGTACATGGACTAATTCATCTCCACGAAGATGTAAGCCACTTCAACTGTTCCTTAAATGACCTGTCCTGTTTTCCCTTTGAAAACTACCTGCAACAAATTAAGAAACATGTGAGGAGTGGTCGAAGTCCCCTGGAACAAGTCACCAGGCGTTTGTCTGAAATTGAACATTCACAAAAGGGCAGAAGCAAAGTCAACCTTGAAGTGTTTGCTTCTGTTAAAGAAAGGGACTGTTGTTTTCTCTTAAGAGACGACAAATTTGCTTTCATTCGACAAAAAAATGCAGATGGTACCTTTGCTTGTGAAATCCTGCACCAGCGTCACACTTCCCCATTATTTCACAAACCATGTAGCTCTGGACTTCTGAATATAGTGTGCATAGGAAGTGGTCAAATCAGGATGAAAAACAAAGTGCTGTGCCAAAGTGATCTTTTCCGGAAGGTGGCCTGCCTCCCTCAAGAAACGGGTGGTTCTGTCCTTATACCCCTTCGCCATGGTGTGGACCCCAAATGTTAAAGGTGAAATTTTCTATAACTATAACCCCGCAGGGATCACGGCTAATCACCTGTTTCCCTTTGTTGTTGTTTGTCTTTTTCTGCATGTTCTTTCTTGCCACAATTAAACTCTCTCACCTCCTGCCACAAAATGCTTTTCCCAAAGTAACCCCTCATCCCTCCTCTGCACATGATGAAACTGTCTTGACCACACCTGTCACTTTATCCACTAACGTCACCCAGGCTGACTGTCTAATGATCTTGCTGCTATTGATGAAAATCATTGCATGTTGTGCCCTCTAACCTCACAATTGGTGATTTGTTAAATGGGCTGTGTGTCCTTTTCAATAACATTGCACTATAATTTGCTTTGTACAACTATGTCTGCCACAGTGGTTCTAAAAATGGGTTTACGGGATTCCTTCATTTGGTTCTATAGTGGTCGCTTATTCACCTTATTCCGGACGTTTGCGTGGGCGCCACCATGAAATGTGCTGGCCCCTTTTCTCCTATCAGTTAACATGGGACTGGAGAAGTCCAAATAAAATCAGTCACTACATGAAAACAAAGCCGTTTTTCGGCCACACAGAGAAACGGTGCAGTGTTGACTTGCTGGTGCAAATGAACATTGGACATTTTACATAAATCAATCGACTAAACATCAGATTTGAGCAGAGAATATTTTCCCTCGTTCTTCATTTAAATGAACGGGCTTCGTGCTCGACCGGAAGTGCCAAGACAACGCAAAAGTGGGCGGGGCGGAATAAGGTGAATAGGTCTGTATAGATGTAATATAATGAAACCAGTGGGACAGTGGGACATTCAGAGTCATGGGTCTTTCAAATTAAAAGTTTGGGAACCATTGTTGTAGTCAATGCATGAGCTAAATAAAAATGCTAACTGCAATTAACTTGTATGCTGTCTTTTCCAGATATGTATACAAGGGCTGTGTGGAAGGAGGGTGACAAAGAGGAGGAGGGTGTTGTTCCAGAAGACTGGATTGACAGGCACCAAAAAACTGTCAGATGGCCACATGACCTGAGTGCCACAAAAACAGAAAAAGCGATAAGGGACAGGATAAATCCCCAGGAGGACTGGATGACTTTCCCTCTAATTAAGATAAAAATGTCATCAGGCAAGTATTAGTGTGTGTGTAATAACATAAGCAAGTCAATATATATATTTTTTTAATTCTGAATTTTAGCTAAGCGGCGTGAATGCGCCATCTACAACTTTACAAGCCATGCGGAGGAGGAGGAGGAGGATGAGGATGAGGAGGATGTGCCGATTAGATCAAAGAAGAGGGACCGCACCAAAAAAGGACTTCCAGAGGGTTTTGTAAATGGTATGTTTCTCACACTCTAGAACAGTGTTTTTCAACCACTGTGCCGGGGCACACTAGTGTGCCGTGACATATTGTCTGGTGTGCCGTGGGAAATTATCCAATTTGACCTAGTGGGTCTAAAGAATATTTTTTGAAAACAAATTAATTATTATCTGCAAATAATGTGGCATTCTCAAGTCTCTGTGCTGTGTAATGATCAGCAGAGTGACCATGTAAAACTCTTCCATATCACTTCATTTCTTTGAGACAAGAGAATTAGTGATGCATAGATGTGACAGTGTCATTGTGGCTAGCCAGACAGTGTTCCTATTCAATTCACACTTTGATGAGAAATGTAGATAAGTATTTATATTTATCTGAGGTTCGAGAGCCGGACCACACCTCCTATACGCCTCTTCCGCCCGCCGGCCTATTTAAGCCCCCCGACTACTAACCTCGTCCTCTCGTTTGGAGTTTCCGGCCGTCCAGCTTCCGTCCCGTCTCTGTTCCGTTTCCGGCGTCGGCCTGCCCGGAGGAGTCGTTTCTGTCCTTCTCCACCCCGCCACGTCGCAATCTGTTCCTCCCAGGTCTCCCGCACGTTCTCCCCGCCGCACTCATCCATGCCAGCATGACGGCTCCCCTCCTTCTAGCGCAAGCTCCAGGGTTAGCTCCGGGGCTAGCCGCCAGCCTAGCCGCCGCTCTCCGCCGACTCGGAGCTCTCCTCGTACTCTCCTCGTACTACTGTCAAAAGCGTCATGCGCCTAGACCACGGTGGCGGGATTGCAGAGAGCGCTGCGGACCGTCTCGCGCTGTTTAGGTTGTTGTTTGGCTCCAGCCTCCTCGCGATCACCGCTCCCGAGCTTCCACTTCCGGGTTGACCTCTCTCCAGGTCGCAGCCACCGGGAGCCACGTCAACAGCGCCCCTGGCGCTGCAACAACAGGCCGCGTGTTGCCTGATATCTCTCCACCTATCTCTTTCACCACGGATTTGCCTATGGTTTCACAGCTTGTTTTCACTTTCGACCCTCGTGCCTCGTCACCTGGCACTGCGTCGGGCTCTATTCCTCTTGCATCTACCTCAGGCACTGGGTTGCCCTCTTCTTTCTATTCTCAAGGTTGGACTTGGGTTTGGGTTGCCGTTGCGTTCCAGGCTTTGCTTCCGACCGAGAAGCGGGATTGCATCGCGCTCCTGCAGCGCAATTTCCTCGTCGCCCCTCGTGTTCTAAGTGGCAGCTTTTGTCCCTTTTAGGTCACTTGAATTTCGCCATAAGGATTATTCCCCAGGGTCGCGCTTTCGGTTCGTATCTCCTGGTCCTTGCCGCGTCGTCTCCCTCACTCCACGGGACATGATATCCGTCCCGCCGACGTCCCGGTTGTATACCGCCGCTGCCCCTTCAGCCGGTTTTGGGGGTTTCTACCGGGGCAGATGGTTCGCAGCTCCATGGCCTAGCGAATCATGCCGTTCTTGCGTCGCTTAGTTTGGCACTCCATATCTAACCAGTTTATCCTTAGAGCCAAGCACGTTCCGCGTCACCACAACAGCATAGCCGACTCCCTCTCTCGTTTTGCAGTTCCGACCTTCAGGATGCTGGCCCCCTATGTAGAGCCTCTTCCGACTCCTGTGCCACCATTCTTAGCTACGATCCTCGTCTTGTGACCAGCCCTAGCCGACCTTCTGCGGATTTCGTGCTGCCCCCGCACATATCGCGCACGCTCGAGTCCATGTTCTTGCTGGCTTTCTTCGGCTTTCTTCGTTGCTCCGAGTTTGCCCCGCCTTCCCTAGTGCACAGCTCGGCTAGGCTTCCTCACGTGGGTGCCAGCCGAGGCGTGCCCGACCGCCTAATCAAGATCTTAGTCCGTTGGTCATCCACAGCATACGAGGTCTACACACGCCACAACCTTGGCGATCTACAGGAAGCTCATTCCACGCTTCTCTCTTAGACTTCTTTGGGGACGAGAGCCCGTGAGCTTCCCTATCTGAAGCCCCAAAACGACAACGCCAACGTTCTAAAATAAACATCTTTTCATACATCATACCTGAGGTTGTGGTTTTTATGAGCGAACCACTTTATATTGTGAATATAGGCTACAGAGTTAGATTTTTTTTACATTTTGTGCTGGTGGTGTGCCTCGTGATTTTTCAAAGAAAAAAAATGTGCTTTAGCTCAAAAAAGGTTGAAAAACACTGCTCTAGAAAAAAAATGCCTACCATTGTACTATCTAGCTCAATCAGAATAATTGAGAGATATGCATGGTACTCACACATGAATAGTGAGATGTTTCTTGCATTTATAGATGACTACATTTGTAACCTATTGACACATTGGGCCTCAAATTTTTGACTAATGTTTATTTTTAAAAATTACAGACTCGACAGATTCAGAAGAGGGCATCACAGGTGATTTTCACTATTGACATTATTAAGATTGTGCCTTTTTTGCTTGTAGATGGATGATTTGTTTTTTTATTTTTTTTTCTCTATTTGCTTTTGTGTAGGTGGAAAACCGCCCAGCTACCCTGAGGTACCGGAAAAGCTGGCCATTCAAGACTCCAACATTAATGACTCTGCTTGTGGGTGCTGATGACAACTAATGAAACATGGAAATGTCTGGTGTATACACAGTAGGATAGTTACAAGCTATTTTGTGTTGCAGCTTCTGAAAATGAAGCCATGACTGTTACAGTGCAGAGTATGGCCAGATCTCAGGATGGCGAAATGTCCACTCGTGAGTATTTGCACGCTCCTCTCACATCTACAATCCCATTCAACAAAGATGGTTGTGAGTTAAAGGGGGGGTATTAGGCAAAATCGACTTTTTCAAGCTTTACATCATGTTATTAAGTCATTCCCTCATTAAAAACATGCCTGAAGTGTTGCCTTGGCACATTCACGTGCTTTTGAGTAATCTGTAAAAACTCTGATGGCGGCCATTTTAGGGATAGGTTTGCCTGAGTCCTCCTAGGAACGCCCCCACCTCCTGGAGACGTCTCCGAGCTTTCGTCACCAGCCGAGTAACCAACCACTGCTCCTCAGCAGAACCCCCTCCCCGCAGTGTCTAGCCCTAAGATGTAAACAGAGTCATCATGGAGGATTAGCTTCATGTGTTGTGAACCGGAGCCACAGCAGCTCTGAGACTTTTACAAAGACACACATCAGTGTTTCTGTTACCGAAACACCCAGGATTAAAACCGGTGACAATAACGCTTATTTCAGTGGCTGGTTCTGCGATCCATAGGGCATGGCAGTTGTAAAGAGATAGCCTCCAAACAGCAGTTATTTTTCAGGCAAGAGCCCCTTCCAAGCGTCCGGTGTGGAAGGTTCGTCTCCAAATAATATCCTGTGTGGCCATTGTTCACAAAGTGATAAACAGTAGCTCCTTTCCAACAATAAAAATTAAAATGCACCGATCGTAGTTTAAATACTGTTCAGACAACGAGCGCAGTGTTGTGATGCCACAGACAGCGTGTGGAGGGGGCGTGTCGGAAAGGGTCAGGGAGCGTCTTAAAGAGACAGAGGCCTATTTCAAGCCATTTGCTACGGCCATTTTGAAAGAGCAATTTTATACAAGGCAGTTATTCTAATTTACTGCATTGACAGACCAACAGAAGGTTTCGTCATTATTGTAGTGAGATATAGACTGGTGCTATGTGGCTGAAAAAAGCATAATACCCCCCCTTTAAGCATTAGTTACCATCATAGTTGTTGTTTGTTTGATGTTTCAGACTCTAGGAATCGAGCCTCATGTCACCCGTTGAACCCTGGTGCCAAATCTCGGGACAAGGACAACGTTACTCCACTTGGGAATCGAGCCTCGTGTCACCCGTTGAAGCCTAGTGCCAAATCTCGGGACAAGGACAACGTTACTCCACTTGGGAATCGAGCCTCGTGTCACCCGTTGAAGCCTGGTGACAAATCTCGGGACAAGTACAACACTACTCCACGTGAGAATTAATTTCTAGTTCCTACTGCTCAAACTTAAAGGTCCTATATCATGCAAAATCGACTTTTTGGAGCTTTTAGCCATGTTGTTATGCTATTTCCTTATCAAAAACACCCCCAGAGTGGTTTGTGGCTTCATTCACGCAGCTCTCTCCTGGTGAACGACTGAGTGTTCAGTTGTGTCGTCACAGCGGAACGGATGTGCTCGACGTCTGTAATGTAATGTCTTAATTCTATGCTTACGGCCTGATTTTAATTTGTAAAACAGCGTTTTCATTATTTCTGTCGTAAGAGAGAAACAAAGAGAGAGAAAAAATAAAAAATAAAATAAAAAAATAATAAAAAGGATGTACCCGAGGTGCTTCAAGGTCAGCTGAGGCCAAAACAAACACCCCTGAGCAGTCATGTTTGCGCTGCAGCTGAAGATGGAGCCCATTTGGAGAGGGGAGAGGCTAAATGCTAACATCTTTGGTCTTTTTGCGTTGCTGTGCCCACACAGACGAGTTGATGCGTACCTGTCTGGTCTTTCTAAGCTCAGGTAAGAACATGTCTGTGTGGGAAACACAGTGGCCTATTCCTTTAAAGCAACTCGTGGCTTTCTGGCACATCACACTACTTTGGGTCAACCCCTCTCCTTGTGAATGTGCCAAAAAAATGAGGAGGCTGAAAAGAGAGCTAAGTGGTAGAAATGGGATTCAGTATTTGTAAGACATTTTTGTGTGTGTTTTTCAGGATCTCGACATGATGCGACAAGGGGTACCTCAAGGAATGGCTCTCGCTCAAGGTAAATTGACAGGATAAAGCACAGCATCAGTAGTGGCTGGCTTCTATCAGTTAGTCACCAGCACTTCTTGTTGGCCAGCCAGTAAGGTATGACATGTTGTTTATCCAGGTGATTTTTAAATTATTGTATTGGTACTTGGTTCAGCAGTGGATCCAGCATCGCGTTCAGAAATGGCAATGTGTCCAGTTACAGGTCCAGGTCAGGGCACAGTGGAGGCGCGAGGCACAATAGCAGATCCAGCTCACGGCACAGTGGAGGCTCAAGTCACAGGAGCAGATCCAGCTCCAGACCTCGGCACAGTGGAGGCTCAAGTCGCCGGAGCAGCTGCAGACCTCGGCACAGTGGAGGCTCAAGTCGCCGGAGCAGCTCCAGACCTCGGCACAGTGGAGGCTCAAGTCGCCGGAGCAGATCCAGCTCCAGACCTCGGCACAGTGGAGGCTCTAGGTTCACCAGCAGGTCCAGGTCCAGGTCACAGCACAGGGGAGGCTCTAGGTTCACCAGCAGGTCCAGCTCACAACACCAAAATGTTTTGAGCTCCAGGCCTGACGGGTCACGCCACAGCCCCCCCTATGACAGGCCAAGATGTGGTGAGTTGTCGAATTGCAAAGTACTTTGTCTTCCATTGTTTTTGTACTGATTTGTGGTTAATTTTTCTCGTCTCATGCTGCCCAAATCTGTTTAGTTTGTCCTCTGTTAATTTCTTAATCTAACTTTCTGCAGATGCAGTGACCAATGGAAAATGGGCATTTCCATTGCCTTGGGATGGTAAGTATTGATGTATTGGTAGTGCAAGACGACAGGTCACACTGAGTGCAAGAGTGTAACTTTCATCTTTTTTTATATTCCACCTGATGCTACAATTGTGCAAATGTATGTTGTATGAGCTAGTAGCCGTGCAGGAATATCCTGTGGGGGGAAAAAAAATCTATACCATCAAATTCCAGAACTTTATCTACTTATCTTTTTTTTTTCTACCATTAATGGTAAGGAGGGGGTTTCTATCTTTTTTTAATACTATCTACAGTGCTGATTACTATAATTGCAAACTAGCCTTGCCATTTAGTTAATCATGGACATCAACTTTATTTCAGTGTATCAGAAAAAGGTGTTGACCATGCTGGTGGACCTTAAGAGCCAATTCAAGCAATCGCAACATCAGTCTTCAGCCATCCACATTAAGAGGATGGAGACTATGGAGGATTTCGAGAGGCAGGAGCAAGGCCTCTGTGACAAGAAAGCGTTTGATGCCCTGGTAAGTTTTGCAAGTCTAAAATTATATGGATAGTGTAGCATGACAAAATACAGTGCTTTCACAAACTGTTACACTACTCTGGCATCAATTTTATCTTGGACTTATTTCAACAGGTGCTCCGCCTTTCTAGAATTGGGGGAAAGGACACAAAGGACTGTGTCCACAAAGTCCTCGACAGGTATGTTTTCTACATAGACTATGAAGTTTGTGTGCTTGATGGGGTGCTCTGTGTGAACAGTTGGTGTGGCCTGCTTGCATTCATTTTTCCCCCTAGCTTTATCCTTCTGTAGCTCATGGCACACATTTTATCTATTTTCTTTTTCTATGAAAATGTTAATGTTTGATATATAATTGGAGGCATATAGAAGAAAGCATTCCATTTTTTGTCAGACATTTTTTGCATTATAGCATAATTGTCTGATCCTTCTCAACTTGTTGGCGTTTTTTTTTTTGTATAATTTTCTATTTTGACAAGTTCATCCAACATTTTAGTAGTGAAGACCAGCTCTTCTGCAACCTTGACTACACTTTCGATTTTAGTATAGGCTTGATGACCTGTTTGTTTCTAAATATATCATTGACATTGATTTACAATATCATTTTTATTTAGGCTCTTCACCAATGGCTTGATGGCCAACTTTAATATGAAGGGAAAAGGGAAAAAGGAAAAGAAGCCTTTGGAGAAGACCCTTCTTTATAAAGCGATACAAGGTATGCACATATGTTGAAAAGGGAAAGAAAGTGGTCCCCTTCCAATTTGGAAGTAATTAACTTAAAGGAATAGGCCACCGTTTTTACATACTGAGATATGTTCTTACCTAACCTTAGTCGAGTTAATATATCCCCGTCTGGTCTTTGTCCGTGCGCTCACACATACGCAGCCTCTCCCACATGTCACATAGCTCCAAAAAAGCTCACGATAGAAGCTACCAAGCTCTTCCACGTGTTCCCTATTTAAATAAAGTTACGTGATATGTTTTCAAGTGAAGTATATTTACACAGAAATGTAGCATGTCGATTTTATAAGCAGATAAAAAGGGGGACTATATTGTGAGGCGTAATGATACAGGAGCACAGCGTCCCCCTTTTTATCTGCTTATAAAATCGACATGCTACATTTCTGTGTAAATATACTTCGCTTGAAAACACTTCACGTAACTTTATTTAAATAGGGAACACGTGGAAGAGCTTGGTAGCTTCTATCGTGAGCTTTTTTGGAGCTATGTGACATGTGGGAGAGGCTGCGTATGTGTGAGCGCACGGACAAAGACCAGACGGGGATATATTAACTCGACTAAGGTTAGGTAAGAACATATCTCAGTATGTAAAAACGGTGGCCTATTCCTTTCAATTGGACAAAACATTTAATCTCCTGTTGTAGAAAATGCAATACCAACTGTTAAACATAGCTGTCTGTAACATTGCTAATCGACTATGGTAGTGGATGTATAAGCAACCTATTTTGGGGTTCAAACATGGGGATTCTGTATGACAGCACATTGCCTTCATATCTCGTTCTGTTCTACTTGTGCAGATGGAGTAATGCAATTTGATGAAACTGCAAAAGAGGCCTCCATAAGGCTGTATGCCGCAGAGCATTTGAAACATGCGCCACAAAGACGGGGAGGTGGGAATCGGGACACAGTTTAATAAAAATAATGCACTTTATTAAGCCATGTTGGACCTGTTGGACCTGTTGGACCTGTTGGACCTGTACCTGTACCTGTACCCCTGTCTTCAATAAAAAGAGAAAAAGAATTGAATTGGGCTTTATTTGTGATTAGTAAAGCACATGGCTCCTACTGGTCATGGAATTAATTGTCTGTTCCAGACATTGGAAGTATTTTGTATTTTGTACGGTCTATAAAAGTGATATAAAATTAGTAAATATTATACGTAGAAATGACGTCGACAACGACCTAATTTCGACTAGTATTGGCCCTCATTCGGAGGTCCTGGGAACGTTAACGTTGCACGTCCAAAAGACGTCAGAAAAAAGACGTCATCTGGAGTAACAGTCTGCACCTTCAGGGGACCGAAATTGGACGTCCAAAAATGACCGAAAAAAGACGTTGTTTCAACGTGTCTTTGCGCAGTGGGCAGCTGTTTTTTTCTCCGGGATTCAGCAACTATCACCAAAATATTGTTTTTCTGTGACTGTCTCTGATGGATGTTTGGTGAACCTTCGCCAGAACCAAAGTGGATTAACTTTTATAACCAACGCAAGTCCCATAATGTAAACAGCGATGGACCAGAGCGGTGAGTCAGTCCAAACGCGGGTTAGCTTGTGTGTTAGCATATTAGCATGTGTGTTAGCCATTTATGAAGCTGTGTTGCAGATGTCAACTCCGTATAACTGCATCGTGAAGTGACTTCACTTATTGTTGTTTATTTATATTACGGTACAGTTGTATGTGTATCGAAGCGTTGTGTCTTCCGGGTTCGAAAAATACCTCCAGAAAACACTTATATTTATCACAAAAATGAGTGCTCCATAATGGTAGAGGTACAATATATCATATAAATGCCTATACTTAACTTTGGAATGGCTAAAATAGCATGATATAGCTCCTTTAATGACAAATACACCACAGTTCTGTAGCTTTTCTAATCAGCACAACAGTTTTCAGCAGCACGAGCATGAGGGTTTTCTAATCATCAATTACATCAATTTAACACAATTAGCTAAAGCAATGTACCATTAGAACCTCTGCACACCTCTGTAGGTATTCCATTAAAAATCACCCATTTCCAGCTAGAAAAGCAATTCACAACATTAACAACGTCTGGACTGTACTTCTGATTAATTTAATGTTTAATGTTAATGTTACTTTTCTTTCAAAAATAAGGACTTTTGAACGGTATTGGAAGTGTTTTACCTTCCATTGATGTGATTCATTTGAATTAAAAGCGTGAAAGCTATGGTATTCTAAAAGCTTGTATGGTCCATTGTATTGCAGCTTTAAACGTGAATATTTTTTTTTTTCTATTACTGAAAAAAAAAAAATCTACAAAGGAAAAATATAAAGGAAACATGCATTTGACATTTTAACCTTTTCTACTGAACACAAAGGTTAAAGCTACACAAAGCACCTACACTATTGAAAGCCTTGGTGATTGTGTTGAATGTAAACTGTGTTGTTGGCGTCACTTTTCACAGTTCACTCACAACAGCACAGCCTCAGACATAAGACTGAGAATGGTGGACTTGAATAGCATGCCGTGTTGGGGCTTCAATGAGGGTTGGCTCCTGGGCCTCCATCCCCGTCACCTGAGAGAAGAACAAGCAATGTAAAAGGGAGGGAATCTCATTGTGGCAGTGTGAATGGTGCATGGTTGCCTTGCGGGGTATAAATAGGGCAGCATTCCCCTTTGTTCGTCCCTCCTGACCTCTCCCCTCCGTAACGTCAAACGCCAACAAGGAGCTAGCATGGCTGTGAGAGCTTTTGTGAAACATAACGTGAAGAATGTCGCTAAGAACGAGGAAAGGTCACTGTGTCAAGGCGTCGTGGTGTAGCACATGCTGTCGGTGAATGGCAAAGAGATCATTATTGTTCGTAACTATCGGCTGTGCACTGGGCCAACACCAACATCTTTGTAGCTTCTTGGATGTGCGAGGTTGGCGTCGCGGCTGTTGCCCTCACGTGTCCATCTCCGGGGTGTCTGGATGGCTTCACGGAGCTGTTGTGATCACAGCCACCCGGTATGTAAAAGTTTAGTGTCCCTGTAAACTGTTTCATTTCGTACTGTAGACTTATATTGTTGCTGCTGATCCGCGGGAGAGCCTTCCTTCTTTTGTTTAATTCCACCTGGTTTTCTGTCTGTGACTGCGGGCCACACGTCGTCTCGTGTCGTGGTCGTGACCCGTGTAAAGGCCTGCGTGGACGGGTAACGGGATTGTAAAATCATTTGGACATTTGGGTTAAAACCACATGAACTAATAACCTGTGTATTTTGAACAAAGAATGTGAAATGGTTATGGTGGACATTAATGAATGGAAATTCTTTAACCTACTGCAAACTATTTTACCCAATTTAAACCCGACACTTATAAATACATTTGTATTCCTGCCTCTGTCCCGGTGTTGTTGACAACAATTTAATGATAATTTGAGTCAAAGGCACAGGCCACCGTTTTTGAGATATGTTGTTACCTGAGCTTAGACGAGTTGATGCGCACAAAGACCAGACAGAGTGATCAGCCATGCACAATACCTCGCTCCAAAAAATCCACTTTTTATTAGACTAAATATCTTAAAATTGCATGATCTTGTTGATGTTTACACAGCAGTTGTGATGTACAAAACAATGTTTACAAGAGATTCTTCAAATAAGAGAATCTAGATACAACCTCAGAGGAACTGATCTGCTACAAAAACCTCTGGCGCACAGTAATACAAAGAGGAGGTGTTTATCAGTCAAAGGAGTTGATCTATGGAACGGTTTACCTCTTCAACTTAAGATCTCCAAAACTATTAAAGCATTTATGAAAATGTATAAGTTAAACATTATGGAGAAGTATAGAACACTTGAATGAAGACCATTAGAACAGAAGTTGATCGAGGATGCGTAACATAATTTAGTTTGTTGAAGTTTAAGTTTTTTGCTCATGGTGTTTCCATTGTTGGTATAAGAGAAACTGTATAATGTGTCATCTTTAGACGCAGTGTCACAGTTGTAAAAGGGGTTAGGCACTATAAGTCTCGACTTCAGCCTAAACCCCTTTCGGTCAGGCATCCTTTAGCATTTAAATTCTTAATGTACACGTTTTTCTTATTGTGTAATGTTTAAGATCTTTGGAAAACATGTGACTTCAGATCTAAATGTTCATAATGACCGAAGAAAATAAATAAACTATAAAATAAACTACTACTGCCATCGTACTCATTTTGTTCAGCGGGTCTGGATCTTCACACATGAGCTCCGTTTTCAGGTGGGAGGGGTGTCAATGTTCTCACAACTCTTGGGGGCAGCAGCCAGAGCCGGTTCTTCCTATATGCAAACTACGCAAGGTGCGTAGGGCCCCCACAGCCGTAAGGGCCCCGCATCTCAGTCAAACTACGGTGTTGTTTCACTGATTAATCAACACGTTGTTACGGGGACAGGCTCTTCCAGCGCGCACTCACTCTCCGCCTACTTCGCCACATATAACACCAGCAGTCTGCAAGTGGATGAGCAGGAGAGACCGACTGCCTCCCCCTGTCTCTTCCAAAGCGCGAGTGCTTCTCCGCTCGTGTCCCCGCTCGGCCGTCTGTCTCCCGGTGCTTCGCCTCATGCGCGGCTCCTCCGCGGCTGCATCATGTCACCCGTGTCCCGGACGCTGCCCTCATGTTTTCTCTGCGCGGACTCGGGGCTGCAACTCTGGGCCTCACTCTCATTTAAACTCTCTTCTTATTGTGTCTGGTGAGTCTAGAGTAGACGAGAGTAAAAAGCCGTTCTTCGTGGCCTTTTTGTTGAGTTGAATCCACATGGTTCTCATGAGCACAGTTACTTACAGTAACTCTGGTTCTCTGAATGTGCACAGTTTAAAACGGATTGGGCGACTCACAGGCTAATTCTCAGCGGTCAGACAGAAACAACCGTCAGGAGCAGGTTTCAGTTAGTTTTAAATCAGCGGTTCCCAAACTGTGGGTCAGGGACCAGAGGTGAGAGAATGGGACCATTTGCCATTTACTATTTTAAAAAGGGAAATCGACTAGTAGTAGTCCTAAATACCAGTCTCACAGTGGTTTAGTGGTTAGTGGTCCTCACACAGGGGACAGGGCCTGAATTGAGGTCTGTACGTTCTGCTTCTGCCCTGGAACCGTGGAACTGTTTTGACCATAAATGGATTCTCTCTTTGTCGAAGGGCCCCCGTGTGGATTTTTGCTTCGGGCCCAGAAGGGCCAGCACCGGCTCTGGCAGCAGCCTTCAATTTTTGGATATTTGGGAGCCGAGCCAGAACGGATTGAAGAGCTTTGCGAAAGAAGATATGCAAAGTTACAATCAGGTTAATGTTTAGGCAAAGCACATGCAAGGAAGAGACAATGTAGCAAAAAAGTAAAAAACATAACAAAAAACATAACAAAAAAGTGACGACTCGGTTGGAGAAAATGTCCTTGGTTACGGCGAGGGGTAAGAGATTAAATGCATTGCTAGAGTATAAATATACTAACCCTGCAGTACGTCTAAAACTGCAGCTGACCTCGTACCACTGAAAGATGTTCACTAACGACAGGTTGAGAACCAGTGGATCAGACACTTACAGGAAACCATTTTCCCTCAATCTGAAACACTCTCTCTGCTCTCCAGGATTATATTTCACCGAAGCTCAACGCTGACAACACAACTGATTGATTGTCATCTTAATCCTGATTCAGTGCCGAAATAGCAGGGACATTTTAATCCAAATCAGGGGATCTGTAAAGTCATTGCCTCGACCCTCTATGTTTACTCCCCACAGTCCTCCTGACCATATGGAGGAAGATTTTGTGCAGGTTTGCGGGTTGTCACAGCTTAATCTGCTTTAATCTAGTGAAGAATATAGGGCAGTGCCGGTACCACGGGAGTCGATTTTAAATTATACCAGAGCTGAGTGAGAATAATGTGTGGGCAAACTGTGCGAATGTAATGATATGGGAGGTCTACTCGCTGTAAGGCAGAAGTGGTGCAGTCGTTTCATCTTCTTACTTTCTTCAGTGTTTTATTTCTCTGCTCTGTTCCTCGCTCTGATCTAATTCTAAAGATGTAAGGGGGAGGTTACTTTGGGGGTATTTTTGTCCTATATCAAAATCTGGGGGGCCTGGCGTTCCCAATAGCTTCAATTATGCAGGGGACGATCGATTTTTGCCACGATCCAATACGAATCATGATACTCAGGGGCCGATCTGATACATATTGCAAGTAATTTTGATATGTAATATGTTTATCTTAAAGGGACTCGATACAAGTTGTCATTTTTACGCTCACTACTGCCACCTCAGGTCTTCCGCATAACTGCAGTTTCTATATTAAGCTCGTGCATGACGGCACTTTGGACCCGAATGAACAACTTTTTGAGTGACAGCGCAGGATTTTAGAGGCAGTTGTGTTAATAAGTTTGGGTTCTTTCTACACATCAGAACATAACTGGAGCAAGTAGGGGGTAGAAAATACATAATTTTAACATTTTTAAACTCTTATGCTCCGTCCACACCAAACTCGTTTTGGGCCTCAAGCGCGTCGTTGGACGCTTGTGCTTACTGAAAGTCAGACGCTCGTCACAAATGTCACCGAGCGTCAGACGCTCTGGCCGCGCGTCAGCTCAGAGTGCGTTCGTAGCATCTTGGAAGTAGCTGTTGCCTGAAAAATACACCTGCTACATCTCATTGTTGATTAAAAGTCTGCAATAAACCACAAATGCGTGAAGGCTCAGTGTGTGATCGTCATAAAGCCTGCTCTTTATCATTGCGGCTTCATTGACGTTATTAATGCTTGTTGTCATGGGAGAAAACCGGAGCTCAATGCGAGCTAACTGAGCTAACTTGTGACTTGTTGACATCTGTGGGGCCGGCGTAGAATCTGCCCCGGTGGCTCAGCTACAACGTACGTCACTATGGGGAGAAAGCTCGTGATTGGTCGACAATCGCGAATTTCGCCAAAAAGTTCAACATTTCCCAACTCGAGCGTCGGCCGCGCTCGACGCCCTGGAGGCGCGTCAAACGCTCACCAAGCACGAAAAACCTCAAAACGCACTGCAGAGGAGGTGCGTGACGCGCTGCGGGACATCTTGACACCCCCCGGAGGCGCGTCCTCCATGTATTTTAAATGTAAACCTGACGCTTTGGAGGCCCCAAATCGAGTTTGGTGTGGACGCAGCATTACAGGGACTATACGGAGTTTAAAAAATTTAAAATTATGTACTTTCCTCCCCTTACATGTTCCTCAATGTCCTAATGTGTAGAATGAGCCCAGACCTATTTACCACAACTGCCTCTAAAGTCACTCAAAAAGTTGTTACTTCGGGTCCAAAGTGCCGTCATGCACGAGCTAGAAGGTGCAGTTACACGTAAGACCTGAGGTGGCAGTAGTGAGTATAAAATGGCCAACTTGCATCTAGATTGAAAAGTGCATGAATTTTTTTTTCCACAAAATATAACAATGTGCTGTCATGGGGAAAACAAAACAGTACTGAGTATTGTGATCCTTTGTATTGCAGCACAAGTATTCCAATCCAATCTGATATTTTGTCTCAGCCCCAGCTGAAAATGATAAGGTAAAGGTAAGGTAAGGTGTACTTTATTGTCCTCTTGTTTGTCCTTTGCATTTGGCCCATCCTTCGATGCTGCTGGGATGACCAGTAAAGAGCAGTGGGCAACTGCAGTGCCACGCCATGGGACCCATCTCCAGATGTGGAGCCAGGCTGATGGTCAGAAACACTGGAGGATTCACCTATTGTACATGTTTTTAGTGGTAGAGGAAACCGGAGTACCTGGGGGAAATCTACGCAGACATGGAGAGAACATGCAAACTTCACACAGAAAGGCACCGTCCTGGTGGGAATCGAATCCGGGACCTTGTTGCTGTGAAACACAAGTGCTTATAAACAACCTGACAATTTGATAAAAGTCTCTCCCTGCTGTACATCTACACAGATATAGTCTTGTCACACTCTCTCAACATTCTTCTCTCTCTCCAAAGCATCTCTTCCACATCAAGTGTTTGAGCTGGATGTGTGCCATGCTTTAAGCCTTTATAACCCACCAGAGTCTGGAGCAGGTGGCTTCACCAGACGCGATAAACGCATTCAAGCTCCCTTTTGACCAAAGTGTTTACAAGAGTAACAAAACTGCTTCTAAGTATAGCCTCAACATCATCATCTCACTTTAGAGACGAGCATTCCGATCGACAAAATACTGTGTGTACACGTTTGTGTTTCATGGACCAAACAAAGACACAGTAAATCATTTCCCCCACAAGTTCTCTTTTTTAGTGAGACATAAGATTTGTTTACATGGTTTACTAGTTTTCATTACTTCCTGCAATCTTCATCAGAAATAACATGTGATGGTAGAGTCTTTTTCCCCCCACTAATAACTTATTCAGAAAGTCAAAGACATCCAAAATGGCGTCTGATCACATCTTTCTTGGAATCATGAAACAAACTAAAATCATCAATTTAAACCTATCCTTTATTCAGTTTTTGTCATAGAAAATATCATTTTTCCTATATATACTGTATGAAAATAATAAATTTTCCATCTACAGCAAAGGTCAAAATCAGTATCTCTTAAATGTTAGTTTCTCATCAAGTGCCTTCTTTTGCGAATAAAAGAGTAATACACATCAAACTTCAGCATGATAACAAGTGAAATCCCTCAGTTAAGGTTACGAGCAAGTTATAGAGCTTAAATAATTCTTGAGAAGACCTTTCTCTGCCCCCGACCATCGCGTCCCTTCTCTCTCGATGTACAATACTTAAACAAGGCGCGAGCTGTAAAAGCGGAATAATAAAGCCTCAGGTTATGGTCGGGGCGGTATGCATACTTTCCCTGCATATGGCCGTGCAGATGTACTTATTTATGGTCCTGGAGAGAGGCGCTCGCTCCACTCCTGCTGCTCCTCGCCGCCTCTGCTCCAAAAATGGCTCCGCTCCATTGTACCTCATCACGGAGATCAATGGTGACTTGTGTTGTAGGGGGTCGTAAACTGTTTATGATACGGCGAAATATCCCCTTCGGGAAAGCGTATGCATGCCGCCAATTAACAGACAGAGTTACAGCCCCTCCATGTTATTGGCCCCATCAATCCACGCGGCGAGGCACACCTCCACCCGCCTCCACCCGCCACTTATTGGATCTGCTTGACGCCGGTGAGGTCTGATTACGGAGTCGGGTGCCTGTTGAATTATCGAGCGAATTATGGCGCCGAAATGCCACACAAGACGCTCAATTTAGCCGCGTGGAGGGCGCTCTTCCCGCGCCGAGGAGACGGTGTAATTAAAAACGATTGGCTAAATGTTTTGTTCCGCCTCGTGTTGGACATAATGAAAAGGCGTCCCGCGTGTTTGCATGTGCGGATTTATTGATCTCCTGTGGACGGGCTGATCCCTCTGGGTTAGGTGTCATGGTTATTACAGCAGCTTATTTGGCCGTGATTCAGCTCACTATTGTGTCCATATTCTTATGTTCTTGGAGTAGATTAGCAGCCACTCAATATGCAGAGTAGGGTCAAAAGTTTGGAAACACTTTTATGTATCGGCTTTTCTTTATTTTCAACACTTTTTACATTGTGTGATTCTCATTGAAGACACTAAACTACGAATTAACACGTGGAATTATGTAGGAAATTATGCGCTGTTCCACTTGAAGCGCCATCAGTGCTGGAAATACTGGGCTATGATTAAGATGGCCAGATATTTTCGTCAACTAAAATAAGACTAAATAAAAATGAAAAGAAGAGACTAAAATCATCCGAACTTCCAGTGACAGTTTGAAAGACGCTCAAATCATTTAAATTCTCTGCCAAAGGAACAGCTCTGAGCTTTGTTCATGAAGGAGAAGCTCCATGAAGCAGAGAACCTTGATTAAATATGATCATAATACATATATAGATGAAGTCGACTCGATTCGTCTTAAATTTAGTTTTACAGGCGATTTTAGTCGATTTTAGTCGACTAGACTGAAATTGAAGAGAATTTTTTCCCTAAAAATCAAAAAAAAAAAATTTAAGCCATGTTTTTGTTGCTATTTCGACACTTCTTTCAAGAGGATTTTAGATTTGGGTAAAGCCGAACTGGAGAAAATGGAAAATGGCTTCTTGAAAAAAAACATTAAAAAATTACATGAATGAGGATCAAAAACTCAACAAAAAAGCAGCAAAAAAGCAACCCAAACGATACATAAAAAGGGGACAAAAACGTGACAACAACACAAGGAAAAATCAAGTTTGTCGGTCTTAACTTTCAAATGAGGTGTTCCCTTGGCCTATAGGCTGTAAACGATTTGGGTAATGCTGAACTGGAGACAATGTGCTTAGTTAAGAGGTAAAAAAAATTCTAATAAAAATAACTTTTCTGCTGAACATTTCTTCACTAAATAGCTGCTTCACTTTAATAAAATCATAATTACTAATTTCCACTGACATTATCCATCTGAATCAGTCATATTTTCAAAAGCGTTTTGCACTTTAAGCAGCTTATCCAGTTCAAAATTATTGAGTGGGAGAAAGAAAAATAGATGTAATCAAATTTCCAGTTTGAGCAAAAGTGTTACTAATGCATTTGTCGACAAAATGTCCATCTGTATTTTCTGCAAAATCTGTAAAAAGACTAAAATCCGGAGCGCTTTATTAGATCAGTGTTTGTAATGTAGCGCGGCTTTTCTCCCTCTCCCACTCGGAGGCTTTTAGCAGCGCCAGATCACTTTTCATTCCTAATCATGTTTTGTCACTCACTTCTCGTGGATTCACAGGGAAAAACAAGTGTCGAAGTTGCCTCGTTCATGTCCAAATGCGATTAGGTCGGGGTTGGTTTCAGATTTGGGGGGAAATGGCGTGAGAAATATATATATTCTGCGCAGGTGAAGCCGCGTTATGCCGTATCCTTTATGTGGCGCCTATATTAGGTTTACCGCTTTTCTGCCATTGTCTTTGGGCCATTAGCTGTGCGCCTCCTCTCTGTACATTTACGAAAGGTCTCGCCCCGCCATTACTGGTTATAAATACAGTACAGTATGTGGAGACCATTAGGAGAAGCATGAACATATGCAGCTTTGCTTTCATGTGATGTAAACACCACAATGTGCGCAGATTATTGTGCACACCTCGCAGTTTGTACAACACACAATTTATACATGCGTTTTAGTCACGTGACTTCTGTAGTTATAAAAAATAATAATAGATTAAAAATAATAATAATAATAAAATATATATCTTTTTAGATTTAAAATGTAAAAAAAAAAAAAAAAAGGAAATAAAAAAAAAAGTTCTAGCCGCCATTTTGAACACCGCTGGCTCATGCTCATGCAACAGTATCCATCTGCGTCTCAACTAGTGGAATTCAAGATGCTACGTCAAAAATTGCACAATGGGGGAGAACAACATCTGGAAAAGATTTAAAAAATTACTCAAAGATGTGCTAACGGTTTGAAACAATCTGCAGATACGGTTTTGATAAGAGAACTTTGCATAATACTCTCCCTTTGTATGCAATTGACAGCAGATGAGCTCAACAGATGCACAATGAAGATCGTAACCAATGGCCGCTGGCTGCTCTGCTTTATGACCACGACACTGGGGGCCGCCATTGCTGTAGTACCTCCATATCGCCACTAGGCCCCCATTGAAAAGCATTTTAGACACCTTAAAAACAACTTTAACGCCTGGTTTCAATATTTTCAACACTAGACTAGGCTAGATATTCCTCCTGAGATAACGCTGGGTTAATCACAGTTTATGAAACCAGGCTGGTCTGCGTAAGAAGAATTTTTGAAATCTCGTACGAGGCTCGGACTGTTAGCGCGAGCTACACGTTACGCAAGGGCCGGGTCTACGGTGAAGATCCCGCCCGTATGTCCTTTTTAGGAACATGCTTCGTCAGAGCTGGGGAGGGGGAGTCTGTAAATCCTCCATGAATTCCCCCTCGACCGTGGTCATTATGGTAAACGGGGAGGAGTGAGCAGAAGATGTCCATTATTTTTTACAGTCTATGATCGAAACCTTGGCATTTGATCCTTATCAACTGTCTGGAGATTTTTTTTAACGCCACTTAAAACCAGTGACAGTTCACCGCATCTAACGTTTGCGGACATCTATCTGCATTTGTGTGGTCCATAATCCCTCTCCGTACACTGGTGAAGCCGGACTACCACTGCTTTATCTCAGGATGGGTGACGGATGCCAAGACACATCAGGTGAAGAGGCGCAAAATGTTGTAGGTCCCAGGAAGGGTGAGTAATAAACAAATAAACGTATCTGGTTGCCTTTTGCGAACGTTAGCATGTGTCGGCACTCATCTCTCTCAAACAGTAAAGCTATGAGGGTTGTTATTTTGTGTCTACCATGAGTCGTGTTTTATCGATAGCTTATGGTTTTATCAGCTATGGATCGGGGTAACGATAACAAGAGAAGTGTGTTTACATTGCTCTCCTCAACGGAGAGGAGGTGTGCCTGGATCGGGAAGTTTGGGCATCTCTGCTGAGACTGCTGCCCCCGCGACCCGGCAAAATAGTTATAATGGAATCATTGTAACTATTTTGCATTTAAAGTTACTTACATTTGAGCAGCATCAGCTTCGTGGTTGTATAAGCTACGCAGCGGCGGAGTGATCTGCTAGAAAATAGTCCCTGAAAATGTGTTATACCATGGTCTGGGTGAATACTCGATTCTGATTGGCTGGTGGGGGCTAACAAGCGTGCAATATTTTGGTATAACCGCACACGTAGTCCGGTAGTTAAATCACTGGGATATCACTCCGCTGTTTGCATCGCCATAGCAACGCATGACACAGCTGAATCAGATACAGGCATAATTAGTGACTGACAGGAACGTATGAGATGGATTCAACGTTTTTGGCCAAAACAAAGCGTTTGATAAATGTTTGTAGAGGAGAGTGAGCAGCTAGGTTAGCTACTGTTAATAACATATGAGCTTTACATTTCTATTGAAAACGGTTAAGGCTCTATTCATGATTTTCAGGCGTACATAAAATGATCCTGCATTGAAGCATATTTGTCTGGATTAGTAAAGTCAAACATAAAAGTTTCAGTTGGGGGGGCCCAGGTGTGAGCGACTCCACCGCAGCTGTTTCCATAAACAGTTGAGCTGGTTGAGCTAGCTAGCTTTAGCTTCAGGTTAAACAGCGTAAAAGTGAAATAACTCCTGCCCACGAGTGCCGCATATCGGTGTTTACTTCCAGGGAAAAGTGTCGGGTTATTCCTGTTGTGTTGTGATTCTGTGCTGATGTTGTGTCGTTGAGCCTGACTGAGATCCTCGTAATAGCTGCGGAGAATGACTCGCTCTGAGACGAGCCTTCAGTGACCGGCTAATAACCCACACAAAATAGTCCCGGTGGTCTGGCATATTTAGTGAGTTTAGTAAATGAAAAAAAACATTTATTATAAATGTTATGTTATAATGCACTTTGCGGAGTAACACCACTCAGCTCCGCGTCGTGCATTATAACCGTCTAATGCACGACTCCTCGTTGTTTAATCCTTACGTAATTCATGGTATACAAGATAAGATAAGATGATACTTTATTGATCTCACAAAGGTCAATTATATTTCAACCATGATTCTGTCGACAGACATTTATATGGTTAGTCTGGTGTTATAAGTGATTTGCCTCAGACTGTTTTTAATGCAGGCTAGCTGATACCATAGAAATGCGCTAGCTTTGCATTAGCCTAGCACCACGTAACTCTTCAAATATAAAAAACTGCATGAATTTAAGAAAAAAATATCTCCAGAAATCAACAACACTCTGGATAACTAGGAAATGAGACCCTATGTCAAAAATAAGGAAATATCCCTTGAAGCTTCCAACTCCCCCCCGTTTGGAGCTATAGGAATGTACTGGGAGAGGCCAAATGCTAACAACATCTGGAAAAGATTTTAAAAAATGACTTGTCCATTACTTGAGTGGCACGGCGTGAAGTCAGTTGGAAAACGGTGCCTCGGCCCAATCCTTAAACTTTTCTTAAACTTGTACAAGTGGACAAAAGGGGGGCATCGTTCCTGTAAAACGAGCTCACTTCTTTAAATATGAACGAGCACACGACTTGGCGAAATTGGGGAAGGCTAATCATTTCCCCCCATAAAAGAGTGGGAATGAGCTTTGATAGCGGAGCGCTGAGATTGCGGTTCGTGTTGTTCTGGTATTTAACGACAAGGACACGTTTCGGCTCCCGCGAAGAACATTATTTCCCCAGAGAAGATTTTCATTTCAGAGTTGAGCTCCTTTACAGTGCCTTCCCCCTGACCAGGTACGGCTTCAAAATCATAATTTAGTTTAGCACAGTCGGAGAGCTCCAGAGGACAGGCCGTTTAAGTGCTATGTTTTTGTACGCGGCAATTGAATGAACAAATCTAGCGTTCAATTTCCCGGATCGTGACGGGCCTTCTGTGTGTTCAACTGCACAGACAATAAAGTACAGACAATAAAGTACTCCTTACCTTTAAGCTAATGGTAATGCTTTGTAAAATGTATTATACTTGAAGGGTGAGTAAACATGTATAACTTTAATTGTGAATTTTGAGAATCAACACAACGAAACTCCTTATGTTATTAACCTCTTAACTCCCGCCTGAACCGAGAGGATGTTTTTCCTCACGTCATCAGATTTTTTTTTCCATCATTTTTTTGTTGGGTATTCAACTCATTTTTGTTACTTTTTTGTAATTTTTTCGTCAATTTTTTATCACATTTTTGTCATTTTTTCGTAATTTTTTTTATCACATTTTTGTTATTTTTTGGTCCTTTTTTGGTCACATTTTTGTAATTATTTTGTCAAATTTTTATCATATTTTTGTCATTTTTTTGTAACATTTTGTCACATTTTGGTCATTTTTTTCGTAATTTTTTTAGCAAATCTTTGTCAATTTTTTATTAATTTTTTGTCATTTTTTGTCACATTTTAGTCATTTTTTCGTCATTTTTTTTATCACATTTTTGTCATTTTTTTGGTAACATTTTGTCACATTTTTGTCATTTTTTCGTACATTTTTTAGCAAATCTTTGTCAATTTTTTATTAAGTTTTTGTCCTTTTTTGTCAGATTTTTGTCATTTTTTCGTCATTTTTTTTATCACATTTTTGTCATTTTTTGGTCTTTTTTTTGGTCTTTTTTGTCACATTTTTGTAATTATTTTGTTAAATTTTTATCACATTTTTGTCATTTTTTGGTAACATTTTGTCACATTTTTGTCATTTTTTCGTACATTTTTTAGCAAATCTTTGTCAATTTTTTATTAATTTTTTGTCCTTTTTTGTCACATATTTGTCCTTTTTCGTAATTTTTGGGTCAATTTCTTGTGACATTTTTCCCACTTTTTCATACATTTTTCGTCACTTTTTTGTCAATGTTTTCTCACTTTTTTGTCACATTTCCATCATTGTTTTCGTCTCAGTTTTGTTTCTATCTTCACAGCTTTTTTTCCAGAAGCTTTTGGACTGGGATAAAGCCAAACTGGAGAAAATGTGCTCGGTTCAGGTGGGTGTTAAGGGGTTAATTTGGCCTGGGACAAAATATAGTCTCGCAATACTTTCTATACTTGTGTTTGGAGTATTGCCCACATTTCTTTCTTTATTTTCTGTCATGTATGCCATATACCATTGTATTTATTTTGTTCTTAAATTTAAAGGTACTAAAAAGATTTGAATAATACTTGTGTTTGGAGTGAACTGCGGAGAAATTAACATCAGTTTCATCAGGGACATTTGGCAGCACGTTCTCAAGAGGAACTCTGACAGAGACGCAGGACTTTGTGAAGAACAGCAGCGGAGTAGAAGAAGAAGAAGGACTCACAAAGACATTAATGGTGAGTTGTGCTTTGGTGTCGCTGTTGTTGTGAGTAAAATGGCGATAACTGAGCCTACCATTTAATATAATATGATATAATATCCTTACATATTACATTTGAGTTTTGGAATTGTCATCACAGTTGGTCAGCTGCACTACGTACAATAAAGTAGTTTTTAAATTGGGTTAAATGTGATGTACATACCCTCAATGGGAGCTTGGGGGCGCTGTTTTAGCAAATGTCTTCTATTGTCGTAATTCAGGGATAAGACAAACGACCACTTGTGTCGTATGGATTTGGAGGACTTGTTGGAGGAGGAAAAAGCTGTTTCAGATTTACCTTCCGTACCTACAGCTTCATCACAGAAATAAAAAAAATACATACTATATGATCAGATATTCCACCAAATCATGTCCTTTGGTTCATCCTCAGAGAAAGATGCTGCATTAATTAGCAGATTGGCGGCGCGGTGGCTTATGGGTTGTCACATTTCTGTTTGTCTTCTCTGTGTCACGTTAGTTTGAACTGTGTTGAGTAACTGTCTTGTTGTTGTTTCTCCTACGTTTGTGTTGTTTGTTTTGTTGCCTGTAAACTGTGCACGCTGCTGTTTGTGCCATTTCTGTGTTTTGTCTGATTGTTTCGTGGACGCCCTCGAAAATGAGATGCTGCATCTCAAGGGGCTTTCCATTAATAAACAATAAACATAGCTCCTAATCGCCGACAAGTTAGCATCAGAGGTCCCTATGCTAAAGTGGCGATAGTTAGCATTGAGGCTCCATTCCCTAACGCCTTCCTAATTGACAGCACAATTCGGAAGCTTCTTATCATGTTCAGCTTAAGATGAAATATGATCTGCACTATGACCATGTGATATTTGGCTTCTTCTCTGAAAACACAAACTGTGAGAAAACCTTTATCATAAACCTGTTGTTGCTTCAGGCAAAAAAATGTATCCATAAATGCAAGTTCTCTGGGAAAAAGCCAATCTTTTCTGTCTTTCAAAAAAGCTTACAACTGTATGGTTGCTCCATTTCGTCATTGGATAATCACAAAGCTGTTAAAACGTATGATATTTATTGAACGTATTTCAGTGATTATCTAATGGTGATTGAACTCACGAGCCTGCCACATTGTTTTCATGGCTGAAAGTCCTTTCTGCTGACCGGCATTGCGCTCATGGTATTGAATGTTGTCGCCACTTTTGGATGCCTTTGTGAGGAAATGGTTGGACCATAGTCCATATGAGCTGGAAGAGACGATTTTGCATTTAGTGCAAAATCTAGCCTATTCTTTGACCATATGTTGACTGCAGAAAGCTGTTAGCTGCACTTAATTTACTCTTTACTTTATTTTATTTATCTTTATTTTCTATTTTCTGCTGTTCTTTTCTCCCCTTTTGTATGATTTCATGTCGTTACCCTGTACCCCTTAGTTGTCGCTCACTCTATGCAAACCTTAAATTAAAATAAAATAAAATAAAAAAAGCTTCTTATCATGGCGGACGCTGATGCACATCCGGTTTGGCGGTAGACCTCTTACCAATTTTCACGTTTCGGATGGGGCCTGGGCCTGATACATCTCCAGTCTGCAAAAGAATGTCTTGGATTCGACCAACTTGACCAACTCTCAGAGATCTTCGACTTGAACTACCTTGAACACCCCTCGGAATCAGTTTGCTTGTTTTACTTTGTACACATCTACAACATGAGCCCAGGCTCCAGCTGCAGCCCAGTTAAAGCCTACAACAGCACAACTGAAAGCCTGTTTTTCTTTTTTTTTTCCTGCCAGGCCCAAAATTACCGCAGCCCACAAGGAAAGGTCTGGACTCTCCCAATTACCCAGCACGTCACTGACTATGTGCCACTGCCCTGTGGGTTATTGTTGGTTAAGTTGTTTTTTATGACACAAAAATTAAGGTAAAAGCGAGAAATGGAAAACCGCTATGCCCCTCTCAAAGTGCAGTATTTCCTCAAAGAGTTTGGGTGATTCAAACATCCATCACGAAAAATGCTAAGCTCATCTCAAACAAAACTTTCCTGACTGTAAAGTGAATCGTAAGCACAGCTCCTGCGGCTTGTGTTTGGGTTGCGGCGCCGCGGTTGTAGACTTGTGTTCGTCTGATTAGTGGTGGGAAAGAGCACCTCTCGCTGTCTCCATAATGAGCCCCTGATTGACTGGGGAACAGTTATGTAATCAGGGGCTGGTTTGTCTGAGCGAAGCAGACATGAGCCTAAAATGTAGTAATTGCACTTCTTTGCTCCTGCACCATCTATGTTCTGCAATATGATGATCTTTGATGGCTACATTCAGATGGAGCTGCACCGGGACAAGTGGTCGTTGATGATTCTCGGGCTGGAGTTTGCAACTTTTCTCTCAAAACCTTGGTACAAACAATACACAAACTACCGTAAATTCTCTAATACTGGCCAATTCCATTAGCGGCCGGGTCTCTAACAGTGGCCAGGTTCGAGGCTGACGGAGGCAAATTAAAGTCAGCCTCTAAATCAGGCTGGGGCTATTATTAGAAACTATAGTGGTAGAAATATTCCCCATGTTAGGAATTTGTCCCATGCTCGTGTAAATGAAAACTCACGTGCAGGAAGTAAACAAACGGGAACCCAGGCCGGGGCGTGGGCGCTGCGGAGTTGAGCTGATCCAAGCGTAACTTTGACACAGATTTAGCCACTTTTCAAACCTCCTGTGACTATATTTGGAAACAGGGCAAACAACAAATGTTTGTGACCCTCCATGGTTTTAATAAACCATCGCGTCTTCAAAGCACGTCCAGCTGCTCCGTGTGCAGGTCAGTCCCACGCCTCAAAAATAACTCCTCCCATCAGTGCGAGCGTCTCGTCTTTTCTCGGGTCAGTCTCATGATCGATCACAAACACAAACGCTCCGTCTAAACTCGCCTTTTACACAAGATAACAACAAATAATCCGGTCCGCGGTAAAAACGAAACAGAAACCTGCAGTGACATTAATGTCAAAGCTTCGCTAACAGCAACGAAACACTTCCTGTTGTCCCGACAAAATAAAAGGCGTCAGTGTTCCAGCCGCTGGGAGAGGGTTTGAAATGTTAATTAATAAATGAACCTAATATTTTAGGTGCAAATGGACACAAATCTCGTTTTTCTTCATTTTCCTGGTCGTCCGCTTTGCTGAAATAGAAATAAAGGCCTGTCTCTAATTGTGGCCTGGTTCCAATAAAGGCCTGGTCCTAGATGCCCTTGAGTAAATAAAGGCCCCGGCCTATATTAGAGCATTTACGGTATATACAGTTTATATGTTTATATGTCACGGGGGGGGAGAATTTACCGTTTGGTTGATTGTAGCGCATTGGTAGTGAAATTTCTTACTATAATTTTAGTATAATGGCTCTGTCTGAGGCACACTTAGATAGCTCTACAGTATTAATGACTCTGAGATAAATATATCTGTCTACAATATTTTTAGAAAAGATAGGAATAGGCATGGTAATGGATTTTCCATTTATTTGTAAAATGATGCTTGTGCGCAAATTCATCCTGGAAGACCTACCAGCTGCATTCATTCATCACCTCATCACCGGCGGCGCACTCCAATCATCCAATCACGGACCCCGCTCAAGCCGCCTTCACAACGGCCAATCACAGCAGCTGCTCATCCCCTCACCAGCAGTTCATCGCTCAGGATCCCTTTTTTAAGCTCCCTGGTCAATCACTCAGCCGTTTGCCAGCCGTGCTACGACCCTCCTCCACCCCTTTCTCCGCCTGGCTCCTCCTCGGCTCCGCTCATCGTCAAGTGGCCGACCCAGGTCTCTTCCACCACCACCAGGGTCCAGGCTCCGGGGAAGATCGTGGCTATCATTCGTCAAAGCCATGCATTCCATATTGTTCGTTCAGTCTGAGCCCCAATAATGATTCATGTTCGTTAATAAAACACTCACACTGTCATTCTGTTTCTGTGAGTCTTTTCACAGTTCAACTTCCTCAGCATAAACCAATGGTTGTTGGCCGTTGTTGTCGACCTCCTATCTCTACTGTGCAGTACACTGATGAAATATGTCACGCACTTATCAAAGTGATAGATAGGTATGGGGACATGTATCTACTTGTGGATCTAAACACTGGTTGTCTTCTTGTGCTTTGAAAGACAGATTGGCTACTTGCTTGTGTATAGGTCATATGTGTCAGCTTATTAATGCACCGACAAGAATTACTTGTAACTCACTGGGAACAATATGCAAGTCATGCATTGATCATATTTACACTATTTTAACTTCCATTCTGTAGTAATCGTCCGTAGAGCGAGGTCGGGGAAACCGTAGCACCCGGAGGAAACCTGGCTGCCTTCAATGCTCCTCTGATCCTCTGAAATGGTGCCGCGCCTCCTGGGTTTGTCACTGTTTCAGAGCGTGGTGTCCTGCACTGGCTTGCTCCCTCCGCTCCCCAACAGTCTTTCACCATCTTCTCCTCATTTGTCCCTTTTTAGTTTCCTGTAGCGCCTCCACTGTGCTGCAGGTGTGGGGGGCTCTTGGTGCCTCTGCAGTGTTTCAGAAGAAGAAATGTGTAGGTCTCAAATGTCTTGAGCTCATAAGTTACTTTTTAAAAAGCTTCTTTCCCCAGGAACGCTTTAGCGACACTTTTCAGGGTCACTGTCATCGAAATGCCAGAAATTGTGCCTTTGTTGAGCTGAGGAAGCTGAGAAAACAAGCTTTTTGTAATCAAGCAGAACAGTTACTTTCACGCTAATATTTTTTGCTTTAGTGACACCTCAAACATCTGAACAGTGATTTCCTTCTATCTCTCTCACATGAGAGACAAGCAAAAAAAACATCTTCTTTCTCATATACGCTGTAATGAAATGTGCCGCTGGAGACTGTGTCCGGATAAGGGGGCCGGGGTTAGCATTTTTAGCATGCTTGTCAGGGGCTTTTTTTTTAGGTCTGCTTCCTTGATCCCAATTTTCCACCATTGCTACGAAAAATAATAATAATAATGCATTGGTTTTATATAGCGCTTTTCTGGACACTCAAAGACGCTTTACATTGCACTATTCGTTCACTTCATACTCGGTGGTGGTAAGCTACTATTGTAGCCACAGCTGCCCTGGGGTAGACTGACGGAAGCGAGGCAACCAGTCTGCGCCATCGGCCCCTCAGACCACCACCAACCACTCACTCACTCACTACATTCGCTAGGCTTCCTGGTGTTCCCAAACGGTCTCCCATCCAAGTACCGACCAGGCCCTTCCCTGCTGAGCTTCCCAGGTCTGACGGGATTGGGCATCACAAAGGCGGTATGACCACGAAAAACACCACTAACCAAAACCTTTTCAAGTGTAACTTGTATTTTCGTCTGAGAGACCCTGTCAGATCAAAAATAATGTCTACAACTAAAATATTTACACCGCAGCTGCACAAGGCTTCAATGCACCCGTCCACACTGAAACACTTAATTGACGTCTAAAGATGTCATTGGCAATCAGAAACAGCCTATTTCAATAAAAGGTTCGATCTTTTTGTCTCACTCCCATTTCTTCATGTTGCATATTGACATTCTACTCGGAACCCTGTTTGTTGAATTTGTTCAGGTGAAATCTGCCTATGATTGAATGAAAAACAGAGGGATTTCACAATTGAGATCCTATTCAAACCATTCACATCAGCAAGAGCCGTTCGAAAGAGCCGATTCGGCCACGAGCGTCACTACTCAAGATCTGCAGACGAGTCCCTGGATGCTGCACGACACTCGACCTTGTGCTCCTAACAGTCGGCTCCAGCAGCATTAAAGAATATGTAGTGTAGAGTCTCTTGATGGAGAACACTCTCACAATAGGCTCCATTTTCCAGCGTGTTTTAGTTCCCGATATTGAGCGTACACACATCCACACATCATCCTAAACAATAAACTGAGGGGAAATGAAAAAGCACTCCCACATAAAGACCTATTTCTATTCGATAACACTGAAACATTGGGAAAGGCATTGGGGGAAAGACATCTCATTGCTTTAAGGTGAACGCAACCGGAAACAATCTTTCTCAAGCTGGTATATATTGAAAAATGTGAAAATAAGCCTTCAATTTGTTGTCATAATCATATCAATGCACGCCGGCCAAATTACATCTATTATAATGAATTTGCAGGAAGATTACTGTTGTTTGTTCAATCTCCGCACTTCATTTAATGGGGAGTGGCAGCATGATTTATGGGAGCTCAGAAAACGGATTTATTTGGTGCACATTTGCTCCGCTGTTCGTAACTTGCAACAAGGGCCTTATCTCTGAATTAATGAACGTTTGCTACAGTCTGGGGCACTTTTATTTGTTTTGTTTACTTGAGTCTGCGGTTTGACTTTTGCAATTTGGAGATGCTGCTTCCATTTGAGGTGCATGAGCAGAATGCTTAATTCTGCTACCTACTTCTGAAGGTTTTGTAAATGTGCACAAAAATCCTGTTTTACCATCAAGGTATGAAGGAAATGCAAGGCTTATGTGGTCATGCTGTCTCTGTTTTAAATGCCTTGTTATGTGCAGGACATCGCCAACATGTTTCCACTTGCATGGGCTTCTTGAAGAGCACTTTAAAAAACAATTGAAGTGCTGAATACAGTGAAAATTACACGTTAAAGAGGAAAAAAAGTGGGGCCCGCGGGCCAAATGTGGCCCGCCGAAGCAATTCTGTTGGCCCGACAGAGAGTGACTTGCTTTTGCTGCTGTGGTTAACACTAACTCTCTTCCATTGGTAAATATGGATGCAGTACACTTTTTGGCCACCAGCGTCAAATTGGGGGTGCTGTTTCACTCCTTTCATGAAGTTAAAGGGGGGGTATTATGCAAAATCGACTTTTTCAAGCTTTACATCATGTTATTATGTCATTCCCTCATTAAAAACATGCGTGAAGTGTTGCCTTGGCACATTCACATATTTTTGAGTAATCTGTAAAAACTCTGATGGCGGCCATTTTAGGGATAGGTTTGCCTGAGTCCTCCTAGGAACGCCCCCACCTCCTGGAGACGCCTCCGAGCTTTCGTCACCAGCCGAGTAACCAACCACTGCTCCTCAGCAGAACCCCCTCCCCACTGATGCCACAGACAGCGTGTGGAGGGGGCGTGTCGGAAAGGGTCAGAGGTTCTTAAAGAGACAGAGGCCTATTTCAAGACATTCGCTACAGCCATTTTGAGAGAGACATTTTATACAAGGCAGTTCTTCTAATTTACTGCATTTACAGACCAACAGAAGGTTTGGTCATCATTGTAGTGTGATATAGACTGGTGCTATGTGATTGAAAAAAGCACAATACCCCCTCTTTAAGAAAACACTGTTGTGGTTGTACAGAGCATTGTAGCATCAACTTTCACGTTTCCAACTTTTTTTATTTGTCCTTTATTGATCCAGGACAAAACTCATTGAGATAAAAATCTGTTTTTCAAGAGTGTCTTTCAAATGTGTACCGAATATATAATAAAGTAACTTTTATTATTTGCAGTTACATGTTTCACGCTTGACATCGCCGTGTTTGGCCCGCGACCCATCGGCACTTTTTTATTTTGGCCCACGGAGACAAAAAGTTTGGCCACCCCTGCATTAAACAGTCATGTCTCTAGCTGCGTTAAAAGCTGAAGAAATGAGCGGCCTCCTCTCATTGTCCACTTTGTTAAAGACATTCAAATCGGCTGCTCACGGTCTTTTAGCACCAGTTAAAATCCGAGCAGCTCCATGTTGGACAAGTTGCAGGTCGGCGAGTGATGAAATGCATTGCAGAAGTCAAAGCGATTCGTAATAAAAGCATGAATCAAAATCTCTAAATGATGCCAACGTTTTGGCTTTGGACAGGTGCCGTGGCTGATGAAAGCTGGACTCGACAACAGAGCCATGGAGCTTCAGAGCAGTGTCCAGCGTCCCACCAAGGAAGGTCACTGTGGGTTCTAGGTATAGATTAAAGCAACACAGATCTACACGAGAGGACGGGGCATCATGTAGACCAAACAGCAAGACCGTTTTCTTATTATCATTACAATAAAAAAGAACGCTCATGCGCTGTTTACTTTAATACACTTTGGAAAATGTTTACTGTAATATTCACTCTCGCTGGTTTAAAATGGAACTCAGAATGGAAAGTGCAACAGTCTTCAGTGGATGGAAGTGAGAGGAGCTATAGGGAGAAAAGAAGGTGGCCAAGTACAGAGCCTTGGGGCATTCTATATGTCCTAAACCAGGGGTGTCGGTGGGTCGCGGGCCACATATTTTGTAAAGGACTGTGGCCTCATAAATAACAACATCTTACACTTATAGCACTTTATCAGCCTGTGTCACATGTTTTTCAAAGTGCTACATAAAGTCATGATCCATTCACTCCACATTCGATGGCAGTAAGTTACTATTGTAGCCACAGACGCCCAGGGACAGACTGACAATTGACTACATGGCTATAATATGCTGTTTACATCCTGATCTCTTATTATGTCAGTGCCCTCTGCTGGACACTTGTGGAATTCTTTCCTTTTTTAAATTTAAGCTGCCCCCTAGTGGCTGGATTGGGCAAACTGTTTTTTTTCTTCTAATAATCCATAACTCTGCTCAGGGGGCTGGAGACTTCATGCTCCTCAAAGGGCCAAATTAAATCATCCCGCGGGCCACACGAGATGATCCTTGACCTTGACACATGTGTCCGAAACCTTTTCAGGAACAACAGGTGGCCGTGTCACAGTCTGCTTTTCAACTAAGCAGGACTTAACACTTTGAATTACTTTGGTTACAAATGTTCAACAAACAAAAAAATATATATATATTTTTGATAAGAGTCAAACCAGCACAGAACCTACTTCACTTATTCCATTACTGATGGATGGATGGATGGATGGATGGATGGATGGATGGATGGATGGATGGATGGATGGATGGATGGATGGATGCTTTACTATTACCCAATGGGGGGACATTCAGGTGTCCAGTAGCATAAAGTACATCCAGTTAACTGACATACACAGCACCAAAATATACAACAAATGCTTGGTACTATTGCTGTATTATTGTTATAATTTGGTGGCAAAGTGGTTTTGCATCCTAGATAAAGCTTCAAGATTTTATTTTTTTTTGTCCCGAGGGTAATTTTTCTTGGGAAATACAATGACATGATGACAGGATCAGTGAACCCATACAGTTCAACATAAAACACAGTTCAGTCAATCCCACACACAGATCACCGCTCTGCTGTTTGGCCTGAGTTCATGAGGTTTGACTGAAATGGGGGGAATCAGTTCATAGACCTTTTTAGGCATCTTATGTCAGGTGGTGCACTGTGTAGAGACAGACTGTTCTAGCTTTTAAACATTCTATTCTATCACCATGAATCATGTCAAGTATCATTAAGAAACATGCCAAAACATAGTGGGCTATGTGGGCATAGTGATCTTGTGGTTCATAGCGCAGGCTGTAGAGAAGACGAGGACGCAGACGGGCGGTGCTCCTTGCAATCTTCAGTGTCATACCTGGTGCAAAAAGTGGGCCGGACAGGAGGGGCGGACAGACTCGCATTGTGATGTTGTGGTGCCGCCCCCTCCCCAGACCTGAGGAAGGCGGTGGTTTGCAGGGAGGGGTTCTCTTGTAAACGCGTAACATGCATGATGCAGCGCGCAATGTTTAACAAAGATTAAAGAAATAAAACTGTCCTTCCGCTGCTGCAGCCACTCGCTGCAGATCCAAGACGAGCGGGCGGGACAGAGAGGCAGCAGCCTCGCGTTGGACACCGTTCAAATGCGCAAAGTTACGAAATGTAAAGGAGTTAATTCATCAGAAACTGTTACATTGGCTGCGGAGCAGTTGCAGAGTCGTGCAGTAGTTGCAAGAAAACTGTAGCGTATTGGAACATTTGCGCTACAGCTGCAGGATTCTTGGAGGGTTTGTTGCAAAGCGCGTCTTCCTTTTGGATTGAGCTGTGGCTACACACGGAGCATCATCAGGAGGTAAACACTGACACATGATGGAAATGTCTCCTTAAAACTCATATTAGACCTGGTGTTGTGGCACTTGAAGACATGTGTGGTTTATTTATGGAAAACTGTTGTTGTTTTGGTGTTGGGGGTGTGCGCGTTGATCTACAGTATCAACGTAAACCCGTGCATAACCTATGCTCAAACAGACTTTTTTCGCTTTTGTTTTCAATTTGACGTCGATTCTAAGGAAGAAGACAAGGCAGCGCGATGTAAAGAGGAACATAATGTGAAGGTTGCCATAGAAGAGCAGCGCGAGTGCTGCTTGTAATGAACCACGCCTCAGTCGGCCTCTTTTTCTTAAAAAAACGCCCTTTCCCTTGCGGCGTGGCAAACCCTGCGCCACATGCAAGATCGCGCGTGTACTATGTTGCGTTTAGAGTTGCGCACGGACTGCGCCAGTCACAAGATCTGGCCCAGAGTGACTTATAGGTCAAAATAAAATGAAAGCACCAATACTACCAAAGATTGCTTTAACAATGACGCCTGTCCCGAATGCCTCCTTCCTCCTCTCTTCATCTGCCTGTGGAAAAACACACATAATATTTGCTCCTCTTCCCCTCTCACTCACAGAGGTCTCGGTGCTTGAGCTGGAGGGCAGTAATCCCCCCTCAGTGCCCCTCCACTGCCCACTGCACTAATGATGAAATGAGCCCAGAGCTTAGCGTCACGCGGCTGCACTCAGACGACCCGCCGCAATGATACCAACCAAACAGCAGCCTCCCTGAGCAGCCATTTACCACTGTCCACACCGGGGGGACTTCCTTCTCCTCGCACAACTTTGTGATTTATAACCCGGGGCGTTCATTAACAGTATCTTGATCAAAACACGATGAAAGGTATTGGGTAAATTGAATAACAGAACTGAACTATTGGTTTTAATCTAAAGCCTAAAACGTGCACAACCTCCAGACCAAACCTGGGTCGAGATCTGAAAACGAGTCCCCAGGAGATTTCCACCATGTTTCCCCACAGGAACATTCAATACCTAACCTTTCTAGCTGTGATTAAGCTAAGTCTACCTTTACTATTCCGACAATTAAAGCACTTTCTTCTTCGCTATAGCGCAAAACCTTTTGAAGCCTGAACTGTGAGATCTCAGCTTCCTTTCGACACATTACAGGAATACAGTGAAGTTCACTGCCAGTTTAATTACATGGACATTGAGCTAAGTGTTGCTGCAAGACTCATTTGGAGTGAGAAAACTCCCACTCACTCTGTTCCTTTGTTCAGATTAATTCCATCTTTAGACCTTTATTTCTTCTTCTTCCGCCTCTTCTTTTTGGGGAAAGACTTAAGGCACAGAAACAAAAATATGTTTTAAGAGAATCAAAGCATGATAGCAAGTAAAAATAGGAATTAACTAAGGTAATTATTATTGTTACTATTATTATTACTGCATTATTTGTTTGTTGGTTGGGGCAGTGCGTGTGAAATTGTTTATTTTTGCTTATTTATTTCTGACCTGCATATGACAGACTACATGACAAAGTTCAGACACATGGTCAATCGAAAAGGGGACAGAAGAAGCTGCGCTGGTAAGATAAAGAACACACATTGTCAGAGAATTAACAATCGTTTTTGAGAGGATAGATGAAGAATAGGCAGCAGTCTGGATGTCTTTTATGGGGAAGTTTATTTACCATCGGTGCGGGACCCGGAGACATGAACTCGAGACATTGCTCTAGTCCTACCTTTCAAGTCTGTCTATGCTTCCACAGAAAAGGGATAAATACTCTCTCAGAGCGTCAGACTGATACGCAAGCAAAACATTCAGTGGCTGAGAGTGGGCAGTCAAGGCTACGACATACAGCTTGACTCATGGAGAGTACGACTTTACCACTTGACCCGGGATGATAAATAGCGACTCTGCTGGAGAGTCTAAGGACAGGGGACACCTACGCCGCTCCTCATCACCTGTTGCTGACTTTTATTTGGACACTTTCTTTGCCTGGATACTTCACTTGCCTGGATTTTACATGGTCTTATTCTCTGTTTTGTTTGATTGCCTTAATGTTTAGTGCAGCCCTGTGAGGCAACACCTGTTGTGATATCGGGCAATTCAAAACCATTGACATCCACTCTACTGCTCCTTCACGCTGCTCCCATCGGGCAGACATTTTAAATTCCCCCTGGCCCACAAAGAAAAATATAAGAAGTCATTTGTCCCAAAGGCAATCTCCACTTTGAACGGTCACAAACAATAGTCCTGCTGTTCATAATTGTTTTGTTGATTTTAAATGTGCCTTGTGCTTTTATGGAAGTGTGAGTGCATGTTTTGAGCCTGTCAAAGATGAATTTCTGTTGCCTTTGGGGACA
Source organism: Gobius niger (assembly GCF_951799975.1). Taxonomy (NCBI): domain Eukaryota; kingdom Metazoa; phylum Chordata; class Actinopteri; order Gobiiformes; family Gobiidae; genus Gobius; species Gobius niger. The sequence continues at coordinate 4,796,536 of NC_136868.1, forward strand.
GACAATAAAGTTTATCTTATCTTATATTGATTGATTGATTGATTGATTGATACAAGCAGCACAGTTTGCACTCCTATAGTAGCCTCACATTCTTTTCCTCGTTTACATCGCGCTGCCTCACGTTCTTTCTTTAGCATTACGGGCTTTTATAAGCTCTATCAGTGAAACGAAATACTTGAGGTATACACGGCCCCTTTGTTCCGCGGCTCGGCACTCGCTCGGCCGTGATTGCGTTAACGCGACCAAAACAAAAGCACATGTTTATGGATTCATATTTATGTTAATTATGTTTCTTACAGGGGTCTGCAACCTATTGCTCCCAAAAAGCCAGATGTTATTTGTGAAGAGCTGCAACCAGATGTATTTTTTGCATTTACTGAGAGCCAAACAAGGACTGAACAATGCCCGCTGCCTGCTCTGCTTTATGCCCTCAACACGAGAGGCCGCCATTCCTGTAGTACCTCTATATCGCCGCTAGTCCCCCATTGAAAAACAACTTTAACGCCTGGTTTCTCTTTTTTAAACACTAGACTAGGCTAGATATTCTTCCTGAGATAACGCTGGGTTAGTCACAATTAAAGAAAACAGGCTGGTTTTCGTAAGATGAATTTTAGAAATCTCGTAGGGTCGGACTGTTAGCATTGGAGCAGCGCGAGCTACACGTCACGCAAGGGCCGAGTCTACGGTGAAGATCCCGCCCTTATGTCCTTTTTAGGCACATGCTTCGTCAGAGCTGGGGAGGGGGAGTCTGTGAATCCGCCATGATTTGCCCCTATGGTAAACGGGGAGGAGTGAGGAGGAGCTGTCCATTTATATATACAGTCTATGTATATATAATACACTCAACTGAGACAAGTCCTGAATGCAGAGTCGACCAGGACTTCAGCATGTTCAAATCATCCTGCACTAAATAACCACAGAGTCTCAAAACATGGCTGAATGTTGCTTTCTATTACTCTTAAGAGGTTATTTTTGTGCTTATAAAATGTGCTTTACAAACAACTTTGATTTGAAAGAGCCCCAAGTGGCTCTTAAAACCACAAGTTGCCAATGCCGACTCTTCTTCTCTTCCTCCATCAGCAGTGCAAAGCGGCCCGTCCCCCAAAAGTGCGGGTCCCGGCTGTCGTCTTGAACCCGAACTCGACGTGCTTAGTCACTGTCTGTCTGCCAAAGTCTCTCCGGGACACGAGGCGCACGCAAAGTTTTGATCCAAGTATACGCCGCGATGTGTGAGGGGAGTGAGAATGACAGAGCGTTCCTGCCGCTCACACTGTGGGCTGGTGAGACGCAGACAGACACCGGGGGGAGCAGTCAGGAGCCGAGGTGCTGTTTAAAAAAACGCATTTGAAATCACAGATGAGGCGCCCCGCTGCGAGAGACGAAGCTAATGTTAGAACAAGCACTGCGCTCAGCATTACACAAGAGCTCGCACCTTTGTTCCAACTATTCTTTTCAGTGAAGGGACGACGCTGAACTGGATTTGCGGGTGTTTTGTTTGCCCATGATTCAGTAATGCTGCATATTCTTCTTCTATCATGCCTTTCTATTCTGATACAAAAGCTCATCTTTTACATCTTGTTCACTATCCAAGTGTCCGTATGTCAGAAAATGCCATATTCAAGTTTGTTTGCACAGCACATGTAACCTTTTAACCCCCACCTGAACTGAGCACATTTTCTACAGTTTGGCTTTATCCAAATCTGAAAGCTTCATGGTAAAAATGGTCAAAATAGTGACAGAAATGTGTCGAAAAAGTGATGAAAAAATGACCAAAAAAAGAGAGGAAGAAATGGTGGAAAAATAATGTAAAATTGATAATTAAAAAAAATATGACAAAGTGATGAAAAAATTATGGAAAAAAAGATGGAAAATTATGGGGAAATGATGAACAAATTTGGGGAAAAAGATGGAAAAAATTACAAAAAATTGATGAAGAAATGACAAACAAAGTGATGAAAAATGATGAGAAAGTGACAAAAAAGTGATGAAAAAATTATGGGAAAATTATGAAAAAATTATGAAAAAAATGACAAAAAAGGGGTGAAGAAATTTTGGAAAAATAATTAAAAAGGATTATGAAAATTATGAAAAGTTATGGAAAACATATTAAAAATTGAGGAAAAAATTATTATTCAAAAAGACAAAGGGTCAAAGGTGAGGACACATACAAAAGCAATACAGAAAAAAAGTTACATTAAATTAAAATGTATACAAAGCATCATTTTTGTTGCAGGAACAGAACTTGAATCTACATTTTATCTCTGAAAGGTCTACACAAGCTGAAAAAAAAAATATGAAAAGTTAAGTAAACGTGATGAAAAATCCACAAAAGAGCAATAAAAAAGTGACAGAAACTTAACTAAAAACATGAAAGAATAAGTGGCGACAACGCCGCAACAACGCAATGAAAAAGCTCCATTTAGATTAGTTTTGTAGGTATTTCCAATGGCTGGATGCATTATGGATGCCTTACTCTGGCCTAAAGGCTGTAAACTCCAGCCAAGCAGCTTTTAGATTTGGGTAGAGCTGAACTGGAGAAAATGTGATGGGTTAAGGCGGGTGGTAAGAGGATTTAAATCAAGCTATGTGCTCCCACCTCTTAGTTTTAGTCAGGAGGCGGGACCGGTCCAGTCCAACATACAAGGCAATACAAAGGTCCATTCAAGGGTTTCCTTTTCTTGCCTCGAGAGCCTTGGCAGGAGGTAAGGACAGTGTGGCCTGGTTTAGGAAAGGGCTGTGGGACGGGCCGTAGATGGTGGCTGTGTAGTCATAAACCAATGCAAACATGATAGCACTCATAATGACAACATACGCACACACACTGCTGGCATTTTGTTTTCCATGAGGCCTTTTTCACATCTTAAACAGTTTTCAGTTACATGCTTGATCTTGTTAACAGAAGGACTGTTCGAGCCTAGAACATCTCTCTTTCACACGTTGGTGCTGATGTCTTAAACAGTGACTAATTAAAGCCACAGTGACGCAGGCCCTTGATTAACTTTGATCATTCGAATCTTGAGATTACATTTCAAACTCACACATGGTTATTTTTATGCATCAACAGCCTTTGCAACGTGTGCAGCAACTGAAAGAAAGAAAGAAAGCAAGGAAGCAAGGAAGGAAAGAAGGAAAGAAAGGAAGAAAGAAAGGAAGAAAGGAACGACGGAAAGAAAAAGAAACAAAGGAAGGAAGGAAGGAAGGAACGAACGACGGAAAGAAAGAAACAAAGAAAGAAAGGAAAGAAACAAAGGAAGGAAGGAAGGAAGGAACGACGGAAAGAAAGAAAGAAACAAAGAAAGAAACAAAGAAAGAAAGGAAAGAAACAAAGAAACAAAGGAAGGAAGAAAGAAAGAAAGAAAGAAAGAAAGAAAGAAAGAAAGAAAGAAAGAAAGAAAGAAAGAAAGAAAGAAAGAAAGAAAGAAAGAAAGAAAGAGGGAAGAAAACCTAGTTACTGCTGTTAATTATGGTAATAATGTAAAACTGTATAAATTGAATGCTACCATAAAAATCAGCCAAGTTAGGCGAGCGTGATCACACACTGACTATAGATTCAGATTAGCTGTAAAATATTAATTAGTTTATCATTCGGGAATGTGCCAGGACTCCCACGAATCTTGGCGGCTCTTGGACATAATGATGGAATAAAAGGCCTGGACTGTAAGACGTCCTCAGCGGCAGATGAAAATTGGAGAACAGAAATTAACTTCTTTTCTTGGTAGTGCTTGGTAGTCCTAGATTAACTCTGAAATCCAGGAGCAGTGGAAAATGTAGGAGCACAAACAAAATAAAGAAGCTAATAAAATTAAAAAAAAACATTATGAACACCATATTATGCCACCTCTGCCTCAGGTGACCAGTTCTACTACACTGAAAAGTAGGACCCTTGAGCTCAAAAGGACAAAGGGTCAAAGGTGAGGACACATACAAAACCAATACTGGCTGCATCACTGGCTGCTATGGGCAAAAAAGGAGAGAAACTCATGATGTGGACCCCCTCCTCCCCTGACCTCAACCCTATTGAGAACCTTTGGAGCCTCAACAAAAAAAAACATCTATGAGGGTGGGAGGCAGTTTTCATCCAAACAGCAGCTCTGGGAGGCTATTCTGACATCCTGCAAAGAAATCCAAGCAGAAACTCTCCAAGCTCACAAGTTTAATGGATTTAAGAATTTTGAAGCTGCTATCACACAAGGGCTCCTATGGTAAAATATAACTTGACCTGTTAATATTTTTTTGATTGAAATAGCTTCTGATTTCAGTAAATATGACCTCCTACTGCTACAAATACAACAAATGACAATTTTCAGCTAACTACAAGCTTTAAAATGTATTGAAACGATGAGTTGCATGATAACTTGGAACAGTGGATTTTGAGGTTTTTACTATATTTATTTTTGAAACAAATACTGTTATCACTGGGAGATTTTTTCCACCACATTTAAATGATCCTCTACCAGTTAAAGACTTGAAAATTATGCTGACTCTCATTTGAGTTGACAATTTAGAAAATCTGAAAAATGTCATTTGCATAATAATTTGGAACGCAGTGTATTTGGTGGCGAATAACAGGTCTCCATGGTAACGCTGAGAGGAGGGGGCTGACTCTTTGTGAAGGACAATGATAGATACAGATGGTGGCGCATTTTGGCCATTTTTCTGGTGGAATATAAATTCATTTATCACATACAAATAAAGTAAAGTCTAAATTGGGTCCATGTTGATGTTTATTCACAGCAGATTGTTCAGTAGAAGTGATGGCTCTGTAGTGACCGTGGGATGGCTCTGTAGAGTAGCTGCAGAAGTGTGCATTGATAAACAGCTGCTGCTCAAGTCATAAAACAGGACAAATGCCCAAAAGGGAGGACTGGTGTTTTCGTCCTGACCCAGAACAAAAGAGTACAAAGAGAAAGACTTGCTCTTGGAAAGGTTGCAGCTCCCACACATGTCCGGCACCTTCTTGCTGTGAGACAGAGTTGGTAACGGCTTCCAAACTGAGTGTTTATTTGCTATGGAGAGAATGAATGAATCTAGGATGACCTGTTAGTGGTACAGCATGTGCCCATACCCAGTGCTCTCTTGTGTATCTACGTGCTATACCTCGGCATGTATGTTGAATGATCAGCTTGAACATCTGCGGCAAAGTATAAAAGATGAATGAAGACATGCCCTGACCAGTCGAAACAGCGCCGGAGCTGTCCATGGTGCTGAATATGGCATGTGGGTCTAAAATCTATCTGTAGGGGGTTTGTAAATAATACAGACTTAAACCATGGGTCCAGAGTGATGAAATATGTACAAACATATATATCCAGTCCTTAGACTAACAAAACGTCCACAAAATGGTGCCTATAACAGGAAAATGTAATGTGATCGAAAGTTTTATAATGGACTTTCTGGATAATTGCGAGCTTCAATTAAAGGTGCACTATGAAATGTTATATGTAAAAAATTAAAAATGCATGACGGCACTTCCGACCCGAAGTAACAAGTTTTTCAGTGACAGGGCAGGATTTTAGAGGCAGTTGTGGTGAACAGGTCTGGGCTCATTTTGCATCTTAGGACATGGCTGGAACATGAGGAAAAGACATAATATTAACATTTTTAAACTCTGTAAAGTCCCTTTAAGTAAATATTACTTTTTTAGCTGTAGATGCGGCATTTTTGGCTAATGAGTCTGAGAAATAAGTAGGTTCAGTAACTCTCTGTTGAGTTTCAGAAATACTGATTGTTGTTTAAGAGTTTTTTTTGTTTGTTTGTTGTTTTTTTGGCGTCCACACAGTAAAGTGAAGTTATTACTGCGCAAATTTCGAACTACTTGTATTATTACGCCTTACAATATAGTTCCCCTTTAAATCCGCTTAGAAAATCCACATCACTTAATTTTGTGTAATTATACTTTTATAGTGTAACACTTCATGTAACCATATTTAAATAGGGAAAACGTGGAAGAGCTTGTTGGCTTCCATCTTGACCTCGTTTGGAGCTATAGAGGAGAGGAGGAGAGGCTAAATGCTAACGCCGTGATAGAAGGCTGGTGTGAAGACCAGACAGGAACTAAAGAACTCGTCTAAGCCAAGGTAAGAACATATCTCAGTATGTAGCAACGGTGGCCTATTCCTTTAAGAGCTTAAAGGGATATTTCGGGATTTTTGACATAGGGCCTCATTTCCTAGTTATCCGGAGTGGTGTTGATTTTTGAAGATATTTTTTTGTTTTAATTCATGCAGTCCTTGTATTTGAAGAGTTTAGTGATGCTAGGCTTGTGCTAGGCTAGCACATGTCTATGGTAACTAGTAGCCTGCATTAAAAAACTCCTCAAAATCATGGGGTCGTACTCAAAACGTTGCCATATCTGATTTGTAGAAATCTCCTTTGTGAATTCCACTTGTAGTAATATCAGCCGCAGGTAAACAAACTATTGTAGATCCGGTAACCGAGCAGATCACTCCGCCGCTGCGTAGCTACAACCAGGAAGCTGATGCTGCTCAATTATAAGTTCCTATAAATGCAAAGTGGTTTTATTTATTTATTTTAATTCAGTCCACACAGACATTTATATGGGTAGTCTGGTGTTATAAGTGATTTGCCTCAGGTGCTCTGTGCTTGGGTCAGACTGTTTTTAATGCAGGCTACTAGTTACCATAGACATGCACTAGCCTAGCACTAGCCTAGCACCGCTAAACTCTTCAAATATAAGGACTGCATGAATGAAAAAATAAAACGAATCTCCAGAAATCAACAACACTGTGGATAATTAAATGAGGCCTTATGTCAAAAATCCTGAAATATCCCTTTAATTACGTGTGTTTCAGCCCAGAGAGCTCAAAGTGAGACTTCTGAGTAAGTGATCCGCGAAAAGGCACCATATTCAGACACACAACAGCGCATGCAGCCTTTGTGTCTGTGTTTGCAAAAGAAACATACTCTAACTACAAGAGAATAAATATACTTTTTCAACTTCCTCTTGCATACTTTCTGCGCGGCGGCAGGGTATTTTGGAGGAAGAGCAAGTAGCACAGTTTAGCGCAGTTATATAACACAAAACAAACACTAGCCACCCACCATTGTCTTTGCCTTCGCATTTATCACTCCTCTGCAGAGCCATTTACCACACAGGGGGAAACAGGTGCTCTGATATTTCTGTGCAAACAAATCTACCACTGGCGATGTTAACATGGAAAGGCTTGTTTTCGCTTTGGGCCGTGTTCACGTATGACCCACTTGAAGCGAACTCTGGGAAAATGGACTTTGTTTTAGCTGGAGAACACAAACTGAGTCTGGTGGGCATCAACAACAAAATCGATAAATCAGATTCTGTTTTAAACAGCGGCCAAGACTATTTCTTAAACTTTTGTGACCCGAGACTACAGGTCAAACACTACTCCCATAAAGGTAAACTAAAACTAAGAGTTTAGTGCTTTGCATGTAATACTTTAACCCCTTGACGCCTGAATTCATTTCCAATTATATGAAAAATTATATTATCAGTGTTTTTAGGTTTAGATTCAGCTTCAGTAAAGGGACTATACAGAGTTTAAAAATGTTTAAACTAAGTATTGTCCGCCCCCTACATGTTTCAACAATACCCTAATGTGTAGAATGAGCCCAGACCTGTTCACCACAACTGCCTCTAAAATCCTGCACTGTCACTCAAAAAGTTGTTACTTAAAGATGGGGTACCAGTCTATACCATCTTTGAAGGTTTGGTCATCACTACAATGATGACCAAACCTTCTGTTGTCTGTAAATGCAGTAAATTAGAATAACTGCCTTGTCTTGAAATACCAAATCACAGCTTGTTATTATTCATTTATTGGGAAAAGTTTATCTATTATATGCGGCCCGCGACCCGCCGTGGGAGCTTAATTTCGGCCCGCGACCCGAAATGAATTTGACACCCCTGACCTAGAGGCTCCAGTCCAAAGGCTTTTCGATTTGGGCAATGTCGAGCTGGAGAAAATGTGCTTGGTTAAAGCGGATGGTAAGTGCACTATACTTCTATCAATGAGTTTTCAAAAACTAAACTCTATTTCCATGATATGATTGAGTTTTACAGCAAAACTGATTTTCCATAACTGGAGTACCAGTCGCTCATCATGGACTTTGTGGACTGGTGTGAGCAAAGCCAGTAAGACAAAGGAGATGGTGATCGACTTTAGGAGGAAGCCACTCCCGCACACACCCCTGAACATCCAGGGGGAGGACATTGAGGTGGTGGACAGTTTCAAGTACCTGGGTGTTCACCTCAACAATAAACTGGACTGGTCCCACAACACCAACTCCCTGTACAAGAAAGGTCACCTCCACCTTCTGAGGAGACAGAGGTCCTTCTGCTCAGGACTTTTTATGACTCTGTGGTGGCCTCTGCTCCACTACGCTGCCATGTGCTGGGCCCCGGGCCGCACAGAGCGGGACAAGACCAGACAGAACGAGCTGGTCAGGAGGGCCAGCTCCGTCCTGGTCTGCCCCCTGGACTCTGTGGAGGAGGTGAGGGACAGGAGGGTGTTAGCCAAGCTCACATCCATCATGGACAACACCTCCCACACACTGAACAGGACTGTAGAGGAGCTGAGCAGCTCTTTCTGTGGCAGACTGAGACACCCTCAGTGCAAGAAGGAGCCGATCCTTCATCCCCACTGCTGTCAGACTGAACAACAAGACTGTAATGTGCACTAACCCCTTTGCAGAATACACACAATAATCCCTGTATTTAAATCACTTATGTGTCACTTTATCAAACACTTGCACTATAGCATTGTTTTGTTTAAATCTGTTTACTTTATTATTTACGGTTAATAATTTTGTCCACACAAAGTCCTTGGTAGTCATTGTACATAAGATACCACTATGTAATATTTAATTGTTTTTTGTCTATTTTTCTCACATTTTCTGCCTATTCTCCTGAGTGTTTCTGAGAGCTGAATGTAGCAAATTTCGGAATAGTCCTTCATTAAATTCACTGGGACATGCCAAAACATCTTATACATAAAGTACCATTATAAAAGAGTCTACATAAATGATCAATAATCCAAAAGAAGAAGAAGAGTTATGTCCATTGTGAAGAAAAAGATGCGAAGGCTAAGAACTCCAAAAGTAATTGAAAAAGTTTTAATAAAACCGATACATTCTTATCTGAGAAATGTGTCCTTTGTATAAGATTTTCTTTTCTAATCTCTTTTATAACTGTCTTTCTTTTATCACCGTCGTCCACAGTCAACAAACAGCATAACTAGTCTGTGGGTTTGTAATTTCTCCAACGCAGTAATTCCCTTGAATGTGACCAGCGCTACATCACAAATGTCATTTTCTGCTGATCTTGCTCCATTGAGAATTGATATGCAAAATGAGCACATGCAGATTCACACCAATTACTCCTGGCCCCCCTTTTTTTGCACTGTTTGTAATTATGTGTGCTCAGTAATTATTATAAATGTCCAATAGAAATGAGAAATTATAGTATTTGCAATGTCCACACAGTCAAATCCCATGGCACACATTACTCAGGGAAAATAAAAAATGCATCGAAACCGGTGTCGAGCTTGGGATTGTGTTGTCAAACTAAGTGAGACGGTGTAGAGTCCACCACTGGTCTCCAGGCCGGTCAGACAAGCCCTTTGCATGCATGCAATCTATCCGAGTTGCGGAGACATTGCGGAGACTCTGAAGTCTCTGCAACTCTCATACAGTGAGATAGGCCCTTTAATGATAAAACACTGAAGATTTTGAAATGTCAAAGCACTTGGTGTAAGCTGTAACTAATGGAGTTGTTCAACAGCTCGTGTCTCTACGTTTTCACTCATGTTCGTCTATATGGACAATGTTTGCCTTTTGCACAAGGAATTTCTAACTTTCGATTTATAACCTTCGATCCCACACCGCAAAAAGTAATTAACTAGATCAGTATAAACATCTCAATTTGAGCACAATAATCCAAATTTTAGCTGTTCTGACTAGTTAAGAAGTTCTTGTGCATTTGTCCCAGATTATTTCACTTGTTCTGAGATGTTTCTGACTCGTTTCGATACATTTCGTCCTTATTTCAGGTCATTTTCTTTGCCAATGGGGCAAGAAAATTGGTCTTATCTCATTGGCAATTTTACTTTCTTATTTCAAGCGAGATTTACCCTAGAACTGGTCTGAAATGTCCTCAAACAAGCAAAGCAAACTCGGTCAGATCGGGAAAAGTGTCTAAATGAGTGAAAACCGCTCAAAACAAGATACATTTCCTCAATTCAAGTCATTTAAGACAATGCTTGATATTGACTTTTTGCAGTGCAAACGCTGTACGTCCCTCCGAGACATTCATATTTTGTTGAGCTTTCCACAGAGAATAAATAAGTGTCTGAATGGTGTGCTGCAGACCAGGGGTGTCAAACATGCCTGATCCGGCCCGTGAGATAATTTAATCTGGCCCCTGCCCTGTAGAGCATGGGATACGGGGACCCCTGGGGGTTCTTGAGGACCTAGCAGGGGGTACTTGAAACTATTTCAGATTGAAAAAAGGGGGAAATTGAACATAATTTTTGTAGGAAAAGCTGTATTTTTCAGTAAAATGTGTTGCCTAGGGAGAATTGTAGGTTTATTTTGACCGCAACATTGTCCTTTTTCTTACAAATACCATTTTTTAAGTAATTACTTTCTAAATAAACTGCAACACCCCTGAGGTAGGGGGTACACGGACGACCATTGAAAGGCCCAAGGGGTACACCACTGCAGTAGAGCATAAATTCCCGAGTATGTAAAAAAAAAAGTCTAGCCACTAGGGGGCATTACATTTAAAAAAAAAAAATAGGAAAGAGTCCCACACGTGTCCAGCAGAGGGCACTGACATTACAAGAGCTCAGGATATGAACAACACATTATATACCCAAATGGACAGTCTGCCCCGGGGCGGCTGTGGCTTCAATAACAGCTTACCACCACCGAGTGTGGAGTGAATGAATAATGACTATGAAGCACTTTGAGGAACTTGTGACACAGGCTTGTAAAGTGCAATACAAGTGTGAGCCGTTGTTATTAATGAAGCTACAGTCAAGTTGGGGCTTTGACCAAATCACAGCTCATTATTGTTCATTCATTGGAAAAAATTGTCTCTACTATATGCGACCCGCGACCCGCCGTGGGAGCTGAATTTGGGCCCGCGACCCAAAATGAGTTTGACACCCCTGCTGTAGACAACTCCACTCACATACGCCGCACCCATTGTCACTGTTCAAATGTTCTTACGCTTCCAATTACATTTGTTATCAATGCCGGTGAAGAAGTAGGTGGAGCTGTCAGGAGGAAATGTGTGGATGAAGTTTTCATCAAGTTTATAGAGCAGAGTAGTTATGCAAACTAATCTGAAGGGCTGAACAGAGCGGGAGGGGTTTGTTATCCTGTTAATCCTTTTCATGAAATGGTTTTAGTTATATGCAACGCGAAATAGAGTTGTTTTCAGCTGGGTATTGACAAAATATAAATATATGATAGACTCATTACATGCAAAGTGAGATATGTACAGCCTTTATTTGTTATGATTTTGATGATTATGGCTCAGCTTGTTAAAACCCCAAATTAACAATCTCAGAAAATTAGAATATAGAAAATGGATTGTAAGCCATAAAAATTATAACAAATAAAAGCTTGATATGAGTCACTTTGCATATAATGAGTCTATATCATTAGTTTCACATTTTAAGTTGAATTACAGAAATAAATGAACTTTTTTTCTTATATTTTAATTATATGACGAGCCCCTGTATATTCCCAATCAAAATATATTTTACTGGAGCTTTTATTTATTTATTTATGTTAGGAACTTGTCTCATACTGGTGTAAACGACAACTCACGTGCAGGAAGTAAACAAACGGGAACCCGGGCACTTTGAGCGGGAACTTTGACACAGATTTAGCCACTTTTCAAACCTCCTGTGACTATATTTGGAAACAGGGGGAGAGTTGTGTGACCCTCCAGGTTTTTATAAAGTCACCATCGCGTCATCAAAACACGTCCAGCTGCTCCGTGTGCAGGTCAGTCCCACGCCTCAAAATAACTCCTCCCATCAGCGCGAGCGTCTCGTCTTCTCTCGGGTCAGTCTCATGATCGATCACAAACACAAACACTCCGTCTAAACTCGCCTTTTACACGAGATAACAACAAATAATCCGGTCCGCGGTAAAAACGAAACAGAAACCTGCAGGGACATTGATGTCAATGCTCCGCTAACAGCAACGAAACACTTCCTGTTGTCCCGACAAAATAAAAGGCGTCAATGTTCCAGCCGCTGGGAGAGGGTTTGAAATGTTAATTAATAAATGAACCTAATATTTTAGGTGCAAATGGACACAAATCTCGTTCTTCTTCATTTTCCTGGTCATCCGTTTTGCTCAAATAGAATTAAAGGCCTGTCTCTAATTGTGGCCTGGTTCCAATAAAGGGCCTGGTCCTAGATGCCCTTGAGTAAATAAATGCCCCGGCCTATATTAGAGCATTTACGGTATGTTAAAAGCCGAGATAAAGTTTCCGAGATGTTTTGTGTGCGACGTCCACTCTAAGGGACAAACTCTCCTCCTGAAGTTTATCGGCCGGACTAAAGGCATTTTCCTGTCTTGACCCGAGCGCAAACATTACAGAGGCTATTGCATTTGATCAGTTACCATTTCAACTCAAAATGCATTATTAGTATCTGTTTTCTTGTTTCAGCGTGGGCCGTTTATTGTCAGAAACGTGCTGTCAGTCGGCGGTCTATGGAGCGTGCACGCGGAGACGGATCTTTCTGCTCCCAAATAAGTGCCACTCGGGGAGGCATACATCAGACGAACAGGGCTCTCGGGTGATCTATACTCCGACGCAGGCTTTTAAGATCCGCATTAGCCGGTGTCCGCGAGCCATCCCCCTGTCTGCTGCCGGAGCTGGGGCCATTTAACAACAGTGTCATCTCAATGGGAGCCCGGCGGTGATGAGGAAACGACCATCGAGCGGTTATGTCTCTTATATGGGCAGATATGAGCAGATGAATGGGGCCTGAAATGGTGCGAGGCCCAAAGAAAGGGAGGCGCTTCTGTCAAAAAGGTTTTTCTTATCCTAACTCGCAATATATACACCTCGAAAAGAATATTGGAAACTGCCGATGTGGGATTTTTCAATCTGTTATTTTTCAATCTGTTCTGTCTCTTTTAAAAGCAGCTCAAATCAGTGCATTTTCACACATCGACATCCACTGAAGCTTACAGTTTATGAAAGATGTGACGTAGTAGATTCATCTGGACCAGCGCTTCCTATGGTCCAGCTCATCGTGGATTATTTGATCCAAAGATCCCAAAAAGCCCCCCCAACAGTATGAATTCACTATTTCCAAAGCACAGTAGTAGTAGATTCCCACCTGGACAAGGCCTTTCTGTGTGGTTCCGTGTTCTCCCCATGTCTGCGTAGGTTTCCTCCTGGTACTCCGGTTTCCCTTACCACTAAAAACATGTACAATAGGCCAGGATGAGCGTGTTTGAGAGTGCGAGTGTGGGACAGCGAATGGAAATCGGCCTAAGGCTACAATGCGGCGTGGCGTGTTTGCATGCATCTATCCATGTATCCATGATTTTTCTCATCCCCTCCTGGAGCCGGCACCTTAACGTGGGTGAGGGGTTTGAGTGCCCGAATGATCCTGGGAGCTCTGTTGTCGGGGGCTTTGTGAGCGGTTCAGAAGCCCCTTATGAGAGAGCAACAGGCCCAGTTAGAATCGTGAGGTCGTCCTCCTGTGGACTCACCACCTGCAGGAGGAGCCATAAGGGGCAGGTGCAATGTGATTTGGGCAGTACCTTGCTAAAATTGGGAAGCACCCAGACGGGTTGTGTCATCACTGCAAACAAGATCAAACTGTCAAGAGTCAGAGTATAGAATCCAACGAGCAGAGCTGTTTCGAAGTGTCGCTCCTGTGTCTCAGAATAACTGTGTTAGTCAGACTCTACTGAGTCCTTCCCAGGGCCAGGATTTCGCTATAAGGGCGCTCCTGGATTTCCTTGTAGCCATCGGGCTGCTGTGGATGTGATCTGAGTGTGGTACCGGATTTCACCTAGAGAGGCAGCAATGTGCTTGGAGGCACCTAGTCTGCCGGAAAGTACCCGAAGAAGTACTTTCCGGGAAAGGACAAGTGGAAAAAAATGGATGGATTTTGCTCATTATTGTCTCGTAATTTTACAAAATAAATGATAAATTTGAGTTGTTTTAGGCTGAATACTTATTGCTAATTCTAATGCTAATGAGGCTGAAACTCAGCCAAGGACAGATCAATGGGCAGGTAGGGTCGTTCAGACTGAACCTCAGCTGAGATTCGGTTGTTAGGACTTAACAACTACTAAGATATTTACCCACAGGTGAGAGCCGTTAATCGAGGGGAGGGACTAAGCCAAGCTAGACTCCTCCCTGTGGTCTATATCTGGTCTGCGGGCTGAGCTTAAACTTGTCGCTGACGAAGCCATTTGGACGACAGGCGAAAGGTCTGCACTTCAACTGCAGAATATAGGCGATGACTAAAGAACCTTCATTGAAGATTAGAGCGGCCACTTCAGGGGAGAGCTTGAAGTCAAAGCTCAATACCAACTTTTCTCGCACTGGCTTTTATTTTGAGTTGAGCAAGACATTTAGCAACTTCGGAATTCTGTCATATTTTCTGTAAGGTTTTTAACCATTTAAAGTATTATATGACATGTTTATTGTGTGTGCAGCACTTTGGAGCTGTTTTGTCTGTTTAGAAAATGTGCCACAGAAAAATAACTTGACCTTGTCTTGATAAATGACCCCCATAGTTTGCTGTAGGGGTGGACAATGAATAGAGCAAGAGAATAAGCTTTAGCGGGGCTTTGGGAGCCTTTGCCTTTCTGCAGGGTGTGCACATAAAAGGTCTGTTTGTGAATAAGTCGAGGCCGTTTGCCGCAAATACAGTAGAAGCCGAGATAAAGCTGTTCTGTTCTACGGCCCGAATCCCATTTTTCTTGGATTCCTCTTTGATTCCCGATAGTCCTCGCCCGTTTGCCTTGAAACAGAGGGCTAAGTGACAGACTGCACTTAAAAATCCCTGAATATCTGCATGTGAAAGTGGCATGTTTCGCACCAGACATCTCACAGTCGACCTCCTCCTCCTCCTCCTCTGTCGGCACTCTGTCCTCTCTCCCTCCACCTCTGCTTCCCGCGGAGTTGAACATCTGTGCACAGCTGTTGTGGAGGTGTCCTGTTCCATCCTTGTTAGTCTCAGAGCTGTAAGAATCAGCCAGCTGCCCCCGTCCCTCCAGCACCGCAGACACTCACTGGCGCTGCCCTCCTCGGGACTCTAAACAGGAGAGTGGACCGGCACGGGCTGTAAATAACACATCTGACAGGCTAATGTGGGCAGGGAGTTGTACAGTTCACCCACACTGATGGAATTTGACCGTACAGGGCCCAGAAGACCTGTTTCTTTTAAACCCAATGTTGTTCTAGGATCACACTAATTTGTGGAGAGACATTAAGGGGAGACATTGCAGGAAAAACTGTAGATTTTCACCTGGAAACAAATAAATGAATATTTCAGATTCAACTTCACGGGCTATTCTCTCATAAAACTTTTTTCCCCCTAACAATGTAACCCCTACAGAAGGGTAAACAATGTCAGAAATTCACAATTTTAAAGGAACTGGCCACCGTTTTTCCATACTGAGATATGTTCTTACCTGAGCTTAGACAAGTTGATACGTACCTGTCATCAACTCGTCTAGGCTCAGGCAAGAACATATCTCAGTGTGGAAAAACGTTCCTTTGAGGCGGGGGTTAAGAGGTTAAAAGGACCCAAGACTAGCTGTCAGTAAATGGACAGTTAATGGGGATCCTAATAATTCAACCTGAAAAGACTCAGAGACAGAATGTGTTCAACGTGAATCATGATTCGGGCTCAGACCACGGTGGAAGATGCCAGTAATGATATGGAATACGTGGCTGACACTGGTGGTGGTAGGACGAGACCCGGGACGGCAAGTTGGCGATGGGCAGAGGAGGTGGTCGACGACAGGGAAACGGTCGAGTGATTGACCGGGCATCTTAAAAGGGCTAGATGCAAGTTCGTCATTTTATACTCACTACTGCCACCTCAGGTCTTATGCAAAACTGCTGCTTCTATATTAAGCTCATGCATGACGGCACTTCAGACCCGAATTAACACCTTTTTGAGTGACAGAGCAGGATTTCATTAGGGGGAGGAAAATACATTATTTTAGCATTTTTAAACTCTGTATAGTCCCTTTAAAGGATCTATATCACGCTATTTTAGCCATTCCAAAGTTAAGTATAGGCATGTATATGATATATTGTACCTCTACCACTATTGAGCACTCATTTTTGTGATGAATATAAGTGTTTTCTGGAGGTATTTTTCAAACCCGGAAGACAAAACGCTTCGATTCAGTTAACTCCGCCCCCTCTCTCCACACATACTTTACCGTTATATAAATAAACAACAGTAAGTGAAATTGCTTCACAATGCATTTATAAGGAGTTGACATCTGCAACACAGCTTCATAAATGGCTAACACACATGCTAATATGCTAACACTCATGCTAATATGCTAACCCGCGTTTGGATTGACTCACCGCTCTGGTCCATCGCTGTTTACATTATGGGACTTGCTTTGGTTATAAAAGTTAATCCACTTTGGTTCTGGCGAAGGTTCACCAAACATCCATCAGAGACAGTCACAGAAAAACACTATTTTGGCTGATAGTCGCTGAATCCCGGAGAAAAAAACAACTTTGATTGGCCTCTTCTTGAAAAAGGTTGAATAAACTCCCGTCCTCGTAGCCAAACGCGCTTCTTTTTCTCCGTCCGTGACATTATCGTTAGGTAGGAATAAAGAACAGGTGTGTCCAGAATAGGATATAACGAGCTCCATCTTCAGCTGCAGCGCAAACATGACTGATCTGTTCAGACGCTCAGGGATGTGTTTGTTTTGGCCCCAGCTGACCTGGAAGCACCTTGGGCACATCCTTTTTTTTTTTTTTTTTTTTTTCTCTCTTTGCATCTCTCTTACGACAGAAATAATGAAAAAGCTGTTTTACAAATTAAAATCAGGCTGTAAGACATTACATTACAGACGTCGAGCACTTCCGTTCCGCTGTTACGACACAACTGAACACTCAGTCGTTCACGAGGAGAGGGAGGAGCAGCTGCTCAGAGAGCAGGATTCAGGAGGATTACTGAGAGCTGCGTGAATGAAGCCACAAACCACTCTGGGGGTGTTTTTGATAAGGAAATAGCATAACAACATGGCTAAAAGCTCTAAAAAGTCGATTTTGCATGATATAGGACCTTTAAGAAGGGGATCCTGGGCGATGAGTGGCTGTAGCAGGAATAAGCAGCTGCGATGATTGGCTGAAGTGAAGGTGCGGCTTGAGCTGGGACCGATTGTAAAGGCTGTTGTTGCTTAGGCAATGAATGGAGGCTGCAGGTACGCCTGGTTGAATTTGCACTGAAGCTTCATAACAATACATTTTGTGCTTTTTGGCCAATGATACTCATAAAACGCCTTATTTTTGAACAAAAGTCTCAAGCGATCGAAAACTTTGAATGGATTATTTTCGTTCCAAATTATTATGCAAATGACATTTTTCTAAGATTTTCTAAATTGTCAACTCAAATGAGAGTCAGCATAATTTTCAAGTCTTTAACTGGTAGAGGATCATTTAAATGTGGTGGAAAAAATTTCCTAGTGATAACAGTATTTTTTTCAAAAATAAATATAGTAAAAACCTCAAAATCCACTGTTCCAAGTTGTTATGCAACTCATCGTTTCAATACATTTTAAAGCTCGTAATTAACTGAAAATGGTCATTTGTTGTATTTGTAGCATTAGGAGGTCATATTTACTGAAATCAAAAGCTATTTCAATCAAAAAAATATTAACAGGTCAAGTTATATTTTAACATAGGAGCCCTTGTGTGAAGCAGCTTCAAAATTCTTAAATCCATTAAAAGTTTTTGGACAGTTTCTGCTTGGATTTCTTTGCAGGATGTCAGAATAGCCTCCCAGAGCTGCCGTTTGGATGAAAACTGCCTCCCACCCTCATAGAAGTTTTTTTTATTGAGGCTCCAAATGTTCTCAATAGGGCTGAGGTCAGGGGAGGAGGGGGTCCACATCATGAGTTTCTCTCCTTTTATGCCCATGGCAGCCAGTGATGCAGAGGTATTCTTTGCAGTATGACATGGTGCGTTGTCATGCATGAAGAGGATTTTGTTCGGGAAAACACGGCTCTTCATTTTGTAGCATAGAAGACAGTGGTCAGTCAGAAACTCCACATATTTTTCAGAGGTAATTTTCACACCTTCAGGGATCCTAAAAGGGCCTAAAGGGGCCGACCAGCTCTCTCACCATGATTCTGGCCCAAAACATGACTCCGCCCCCTCCTTACTGATGTCACAGCCTTGTTGGGACATTGTGGTCATTCACCAACCATCCACTACTCCATTGAGTTAACCATCCAGGGTTACACGGCGCTCATCAGTGAACAAGACTGTTTGAAAATGAGTCTTCATGTATTTCTGAGCCACTGCAGCCGTTTCTGTTCATCAGCATTCAATTAACCATTTAGGGGAGGCCCGGATAGAAGGTTTATGCACAACTGCAGCCTCTGGAGGGTCCTACACCTTGATGTTTGGGGGACTCCAGAGGCACCAGTAGCTTCAAATACCTGTATGCTGCTTTGTAGCATCTGTTCTCATAATCTGTTGTGTTTGTCTGGCAGAAACCGTCCATATTGTGCCTTTATCTGCACAAACCGGAGTGTGCTCTGAATCATCCACAGATCTCTTATCTGTATGATGATTAAGCTTAATCTTTCATGAAATATCGAAGGTTTTCATACCTAGACCAAGGCATTCAACTATTTCACACTTTTCATCAGCAGAAAGTCCCTTTTTCTTTACCATATTGCTTGAAAATGATGATCTGCATAATAAAGTGGAACACCCCTTTTCAGTAGTTTTTCCCTTAAATGGGCTTAACCCGACAACTACTCATCCCAGGTCTCTGAGATTTATGTCAGTGATTCATAGAGCCCCAAGACACGATACCATCCATGAGTTTCATTATTATTGCATTTTTTTTAACCTTTTTGACACAAAAATCCAATTTGCATAATAATTTGGAACGCAGTGTATGTCCTTCAGTCATCTACAAGAAAGTTTCAAATTGATACTTCGACATTTAACAGCAGTCTAACCCAGAAGAACCCAGAGATGAAACGCCACGCAGCCAAAGAAGAGGCATAAACACTTAACACAAATACGAAATCAAAATATGAAATTTGTAAAATTCATAATACGCCTGAAAACCAACCGAGAGCAGGACCTTGAATGCCTCACAGTTCAGGAAGTGGTTTGAATAGAATGTTTATTCACAAACGGCTGTGGAGTTTTCTGAATGTTTTTCCGCCTGATCAGGAAACAAAAAGGTGAGTGTCAAAGAGGATTCATGTGCCGTGTTTATTATTCATGAATGCATCATATTTATGCACATCATTAACATCATGTGAAGAACTAAAGCGTAGCATTTCCTGTTGCTGATCAAACCATCCAAGAGTGCTGACGTTAAGCTAAGTATGGTGTTGCCATGACAACTAGATGTCAGTTAACAAGAGTAATGACAAACTACTTACTTACTTTATGATGTGGTGCTTGGTGTACTTTGCCTTCAAGCCTGGTGAACTCGCCACATTTTTTAGATGTTAAGAAAGCTAACTAGTAACGACATTGCAAGACGTGGGGATTGAGTGTGTGAGTTAGCGCCTGTCTCCACTGTGTGATCCTTTGAAAACTGTGGCTGTCATTGTGAGTTTCGGGCTCTGGGCGGTATGAGGGCAGCTGCACTTGACGTGCGTTCACACCAAACGCGGCAAAGCATCAGGTATACAATGAAAATACATGGAGGACGCGCCTCAGGGAGCGTCAAAATATCCCGCAGCGAGTCAGGCCTGTTTCACACCACACGCCGAGCTCAGAGCCGAGCGCCCTTTGTGGCAGAACTACCTCGCGGCAAGCCGCATGTATTCATACTGCCACGGAGCGGGGACGAAACGCCTCGAGTAGCATTGGACTCAAAACAACTCCTCGTGGTTCATTCTAAAGCAACACTATGATAATTATAAGATAGAAATACAACTGATATGTCTCCTTAATGTGCAAAATGTGTTTTAAGCACAATAAAAAAAAGAACTAAAAAAAGTAGGCATGGAAAATTATATTATTAATATGCCTAAAGTTATATTTGAGTATAATTCCTTATGTATTCCAAGCACACGATTGGATAGACGTGAAATTGCTTTAAAAAATGTATTATTTTGGTGTTGAAAGCCGCTTCGCTGCGCAGCCCACACGCGAAAGAAATGCGCTCGAGTTTCATTTTTGGTTTTGGGAGCGGAGGCGGCAGCGGCCCGAGCCGCTTCTCTCGGCGCCGCCTCGGCGTGCTGTCTGTACACACAAGAGCTTTCCCATCTGAACAACAGGACGCGACTTGAAGCGCGGCTTGCGAATGCTGGCGCTGGCTGGTTCGCTCGTCAATTTGTTGACGACTCCGCGTGCGGTGTGAAACGGGCGTCAGTGTGCCAAGCCTCTGACTTCAGGTAATAAGCACAAGTGGGCTTTAGGCGCATTTTTGACGCCCGAAAAGCGTTTGGTGTGTACGCACCTTACACTTAGTGGTGTTTATTTTTATGCAACGTTCTCGTTCATGCTTGGGCTTTTCATTTGGTGGTGCTGGTCATAGATATATAAGGGCTAGATGTCTTAAGGCAGAGTCACTTCCGGCATAAACCGGCGGCCATCTTGCCACAGGGAAGCTTTCTGGTGAGCTGGAGTAAGTGAGTGATTAGCATGAACACAAATCCTCTTATCTCGCTGAAATCTTCACAGATTTACAAACGGTTAGATTTCTTACAAACGTTTTTAACGTGGCTATAATTCTGAATTGAATATGTTGAAATAAAGATTTTCTTTTTTTTATTCATATGTTTGTCATACCTACATCTCTGAGGTTTATAACAAACCAAACAGTTTGAAAACAGTTTATAACAAACCAAATCGGTAGAAAATTGAGCAACTTAAGGTTATTTAAAGGAGCTAGATGCAAGTTTGTCATTTTATGCTCACTACTGCCATCTCAGGTCTTATGCGTAACTGCAGCTTCTATATTAAGCTCGTGCATGACGCCACTTCGGACCCGAATTAACACCTTTCTGAGTGACAGTGCAGGATTTTAGAGGCAGTTGTGATGAACAGGTCTGAGCTCATTCTACACATTAGGACATGTCTGGAACATATAGGGGGAGGAAATTACATAATTTTAACATTTTTAAACTCTTTATAGTCCCTTTAAAAAGTACATGTACCATAAAACACAATGTTATGAGTGAGCGAGCTCCCTTCATAGTTATACAAAATTACAAGAAAGATGATCAAATCCACCCATAAAACATAAACACAAATGTATTACACTGAAAGCGATGAGTGCATAAAATACCTTCAGTGTCATTTGCACAGCTAAAAAGAATTGTTTTCAGCCTGGATTTTAACATTGTCAGTTTAAGCCTGTCTCACATCTCCTTGAAGCCTCACCGTTTAGTCCTTACTCTGGGAACAGCAGGAGAACCCTCCCTGAAGTTCTCCCTAACATGTCAGAGATGTACGTTGGAGACTTGTGCACAAGTCTATTCGATTCCCACCTGGACGGGCCTTCTGTGTAGAGTTTGCATGTTCTGCAATTGTCTTACAAAACCATTTCTCAAGTTTCCTCAAAGCACGAGTAGCTCTCTGACATTTTTATTTTTGTAGCTCAAATGGTGAAACTCCTAACCGGACGTCTATTGTTTTCCATGTTTCTATCGCCAGCATGAGCCGTCTAGAAAACCCCAACACGTGTGAGAGTACGTGCCCTGCTGGGGTGCATGGGTCACCTTCCTCCTCAGAGAAGCTTCGTATCGTCAGCAAATCCCAGAAGAGACGGGCTCCTCACCGACCAAAGCCTTTGAGCAACCAACCCCTAATGGGATCCACCGGCAGAACCACCCGATCCCGAGGCGCCCCTCCCTGCGTGCCCGCCCAGCACCAGATAAGGAAGGCTGAGACCCGTCTGGCGTTTGAAAGCAAGTGGCTGCCGGTCCACAGCAAGACCGCCCGAATTCAAAGCAAACCCAAGTTGGAGTTCTTGCCCGCTCTGGACCACGGGATGATGGTGCTCCTACTGGACGCGACGAGGTATTGCAGCGCCAAGAAGTACGAGGCTATGGTCAGCTGCCTGCACACGGCGCTCCAGGTAACTAACATACTGTGCATATACTCCTCACTCGAACTTTTTATATATTCTGGCTTTTAATGTCACTCATTTGTCATTGGAAATGTAGTAAACTCCTGCAAAGATACATCCTATTTTATTGGTTGACTTTAGAGTTGAGGAAAATACACTGTTACCACGGAGATCTGCCAAGTTTGTAGATGCTAGCAAACAGTTTCCAACTCTTAAAAATAACCATCAATATTTCTGAAACTCAACAGAGAGTTGCTGAACCTACTTATTGCTCAGACTCATTAGCCAAACATACCGCACCTACTGCTAAAAAAGTATTTACTAAAGTTGGTACTTCCGGGGTTAGCGTAGCTGCTGCGCTGTTAGCATTTTTCTCCGCTAACCCGGAAGTACCGATTTTGGGAAATATTACTTTTATAGCAGTAGCTACAGCATTTTTGACTAATGGACCTGATAAATAAGTATGTTAATATTGATTGTGGTATTAAAGAGTTTTGTGTAGTTTCTCCCAGAAGTAGAGCTGTGACGTCACCACTGAACAAACGTATTGTCATTCAAGGGGGCGTGGCCTAGCCGAAGAGGTAGAAAACCTCTCATGATGAGAGTCACAATTTTTCACAATTTTTCGCCGTTTTCTGGAGGACAATAAACATATTTATCACACACAAATAAAGTCAAGTCTAAATCGGGTCCATGTGGACAGCTAATTGTTCAGTAGATAGTAAAAAAGGCACTTGTGAGATAACGTAGCATGATGCTAGCATTACCTTCACTAGCATCCTGGTTAGGATTGTCAGTTTTTTAAGTATTTATGGGCTGTTAAACCACTTTGCTCCTCTCCATGTCTCCGTTTCTTTGTTTAGTAGAAAACTAAAGTTCAGCATTAGCTAAAGTAGTTTTGGAGTAATTATAGAAAGATTTTTCTCCTCTTTGTATTACCCCTCAACTGCTTCAAACATGACCATGGGCAATTCCAGAGATGGTGTATGTATCTATACGTTTGTTAAGTGTGACGTCATGACATCCGCTTCCGGGTACTAGCAGACCGGCAAATATGCGAGAAAAAAACATTAAAAACTCTTAAAAACAACCATCAATATTTCTGAAACTCAACAGAGAGTTACTGAACCTACTTATTTCTTAAAATGCCACTCCTACTGCTAAAAAGGTAATATTTACTAAAGTCACTACTTCCAGGGTTAGCGTACCGCAGTTTTGGCTAACGGGCCTGATGAATAAGTATGTTCAACAACTCCCCGTTGAGTTTCAGAAATATTTATTGTGGTATTAAAGACTTTTTTCACATCTCGGGACCTGGAAGTAGAGCTGTGACCACCACTTAACAAACCTATGGACTAACATTGGCTAAAAGAACAAAAAGTTAAGAAAAAAGCCATGGAACAAGTCCATTAGCTGCTAAATCACTGCTGGTAAATACATCTCCACATGTTGTGTCCAAGTGCTTTGATGTGAACAATAACTTAAAATTTCCATTGTTTTTTTATTGCTGCAAATCCCATGCTTTGCAACATGACATCACGATCTTGAACTCTATGGTAATTATTGTATTATTGTGTCACTTGGAACCAAGGTCTTTCACGGCTCTTACCTCCGCTATTTATATGTTTTGTTTTGTTTAATTTCTCAACAATGTTGCCTTGTAACATGACAGATTACCATGGCAACTGTGAATGCACAACATACCTTTCCGAACTCCGTAGCACATATTGTCATTTTTCTTCTGGTGGATCACAATTTGGGTTTTTTTCCTCACATTCTGGTCGTAGAAGAATCCAAGATTAACTCAAAGTTGCAATGTATAATACACAAATACAGGAGTAATTGCTCACATTGAAGCATTTTGACACTACTTTTTAAAATTGGTTTTAGCTAATATGGACTATGAGTGAGCGTATACTACAATATTAAGCCTGTGTTGAACTTGAATCAAAAAGCTTAAGGTTAAGTGTTGAGGTGAGGGCTTAAGCATCGGGACAAAACAGGGACGACAGGAAAGCTCCCATGCAGCCTGGGAAAGTTTTCTGAAATGAATCTTTGTTTCCGTAATCCAACACAGTCCTGATTTGTCTGCGTTTCCTGTAGCTGTTTTCGGACGGCCGTGTGTTGGAGGACATGCTGAGCGCAGACCCAGAGGACCTCAGTCTGGTGCTCGGTCACATCCACAGTCAGCTGGTGAAGGCTTTCCTCAGGAGCAGGAAAGAACAGGGGGCACTGGAGCACGCACACAGGTCAGAGGTCAAACCGTCTACCCATGTGAACTTTTAAGGCTCATTTATGCTCTATGTTCGAGATGCATTTGGCATACGCATGGAGCTTTCTATTCGTCTTCTAGGTGAGTACATCTGCTCCGTCAATAGCCTTTGGACTCAGCAACAGAGCTCCGCCATATTTGCTTTGGTCACTGCCCTTCATCTCTTGCATTGGTACATTTTCAGACGTAAATCCAGCGACATGTTTACACAAGCTCGAACGTCATGGCGGTAACTAAGCTTGGAACGTATGGATCTCTGAGTGCAAAATGATGAGTCTTAAGCCCAGGGATTTTGCTCATTTTATAAGATTTGTGGATGTGACATTGATCGAAAAACTCATGAGCCTGCACTTGTTCAGAAAGAGAATCGTAGCTGCAGACGGCGGGTGTTTAGTGGAGGTGTACGCGGCTTGCTAGTGGTATTTATTTCCATGGAAACGTGCAGGGAGAGTTAAGCGCGGCCCGGACATTCCTGGGCTCTGTTGTTTTGACTCTGGCAGTGCACTGGTGTTGCATTTTTGGAAGATGGTTGTACGGTTTTATTATTACCCTTTGTCCCCTTCGCGGTACGACCTCCGGCCTGCATTTTGTTGAGCTTTTTTGTACTTAAAGGGGGGGTAATATGCAAAATCGACTTTTTCAAGCTTTACATCATGTTATTATATCATTCCCTCATTAAACACATGCCTGAAGTGTTGCCTTGGCACGTTCACGTATTTTTGAGTAATCTGTAAAAACTCTGATGGCGGCCATTTTAGGGATAGGTTTGCCTGAGTCCTCCTAGGAACGCCCCCACCTCCTGGAGACGCCTCCGAGCTTTCGTCACCAGCGAGTAACCAACCACTGCTCCTCAGCAGAACCCCCTCCCCACTGATGCCACAGACAGCGTGTGGAGGGGGCGTGTCCGAAAGGGTCAGAGGTTCTTAAAGAGACAGAGGCCTATGTCAAGACATTCACTACAGCCATTTTGAGAAACCAATTTTATACAAGGCAGTTATTCTAATTTACTGCATTTACAGACCAACAGAAGGTTTCGTCATCATTGTAGTGTGATATAGACTGGTGCTATGTGATTGAAAAAAGCATAATACCCCCTCTTTACGATTTTCCAGAATGAGTGACAGGCCAATTCGTGCAAAAGGAACCCAGTAGAAATCACAGAAATTCCTACTAATGAGCGCATTTTGTAAGTCATCGAATCCCAGCCCCGATGTAAATTGAATGTTCCATCCCCATACAAATGAATATGAAAGCCCAGTGCCCATGCTAACGTAGCCTGGTTTTACCACACCCTCGTACTCATTTCGTTTTGTACAAGGGTCTGGATCTTCACAATTGAGCTCCGTTATTAGGTGGGAGGGGTGAACTCCTTTGAAACGATTGGATCTGATTTTCGCTAGCGTTTGATTGTGACGTATGTAAATGCGCCCGATTGAGTGAAACAGCCATCATAACTCTCGCGGGCATTCCTTGTGTATTCCGAGAAGGCTTCAATTTCAATTTCTTGATATTCGGGAGCCGAGCCAGAACAATTTGAAGAGCTTCCATTACTTTCGTATCCGGTGCCATTGACAAACTACAACAAAATGCGGCGCAAATGCTTGACGTCACCGGCCTGTAGCGAAATTATAATTTACCGGAGTTTACGGATGGCTAAGGCCAGGCTAATACTAACGTATAGGGATGTATGTTTTGTCTTTTTCATTGAATTTATATAATTTCTGTGGTTTCTTTATCATTAACATCTTATAAGATGATGTTTAGTGGCCACTGGATGTGTGTCCGACCCCACAAAAAGCAGAAACTTAAAAAGCAACTTGCATTACAATATAGCTCAGAGAGTTTGATGCGCTGATTTGTAGCATTTATTAAAGAGGGGGTATTATGCTTTTTTCAATCACATAGCACCAGTCTATAGCACACTACAATGATGACCAAACCTTCTGTTGGTCTGTAAATGCAGTAAATTAGAATAACTGCCTTGTATAAAATTGCTCTCTCAAAATGGCTGTAGCAAATGTCTTGAAATAGGCCTCTGTCTCTTTAAGAACCTCTGACTCTTTCCGACACGCCCCCTCCACACGCTGTCTGTGGCATCAGTGGGGAGGGGGTTCTACTGAGGAGCAGTGGTTGGTTACTCGGCTGGTGACGAAAGCTCGGAGGCGTCTCCAGGAGGTGGGGGCGTTCCTAGGAGGACTCAGGCAAATCTATCCCTAAAATGGCCGCCATCAGAGTTTTTACAGATTACTCAAAAATACGTGAATGTGCCAAGGCAACACTTCAGGCATGTTTCTAATGAGGGAATGACATAATAACATGATGTAAAGCTTGTGTGTTGATACAGTTCGTTTTTTGTTCATCCAGTCCTCTAGAGGGCGTTAGTTTTTGGGTACTTTAGTTTCAGCCCATAGGTGGCATCTCAAATCCCCAGCACACAAAAAGTAAACATGTCCATGCTGTTGAGTCGTGCGCCATCTGAAGCCATCTACACATTTTCAGCCCTTTGAGTGGCAATATTAGTAAGTGTTATTGATTAATGTGATGTTTAGAACAGGTATATTTCATTATTGGCAAAGGTTGTTTAATTTTATTGACCATTTTAAGAAATGTGTCCTATAAATTCCTAGAGCTACTCAGCTAACTCAAATCACTTTTGCTGCTTTTTATCTTTGTGTTTTAGTCACTAATACACGTATGTATTTGTGTCTTTTTCAGTTTCACACTTTTTTGCAAAATTAAATCCTGTCCAAAACGACACGTGCCTGTTCCTTGGAGGAGATAATGCAGGAAAGAGTTTAGCTGGCTGTGAATCCCAATATAGGACAGGAGTCACATTGGGTGCAACAGTACAGCTTGAAAAAGTCGAGTTTGCATAATACCCCCCCTTTATTGATTTCTAGTTGAAATGTGGTCAATGGGATGACAACAACTGAAAACATCTGGATCATTCGTAATTTGTGATGTTTGGTGGCTAATGCTAACAGCTATAGGACAAATACATTGATCAGGCTAACGGACTCTGAAAAGTCTCCCAGCCGACATACTAACTGTCCACATATGTTACGATCGAACACTGCTTCTCCTTTTCAATTCTATGGTTTGGATGAATTTGACCTCTGCATTGACCCATCCCTCTAATGCCAAAGGACACCTTTCAGGAGCGGTGGGCAGCGGTGGGCAGCGGTGGGCAGCGGTGGAGCGACGACTCACAGCAAGAGTTTGTAGTTCCCCCAGAGCCTGCCTGCCTTTATTCTCACCTGCAGAAACAAACCGACAGTCCGCAACTTGTCAGCGTCAAACACGACAGACCGGTGGCCGTGATACGTCCGAGAAACTCTAGCAGAAAAGTGAATAGTTTGTTTACAGATTGCGGTGCTCCTCTTGTTTTTGTCCTCTTTAAGCGCCTGTTTGATGGATGAGACGCGTGGGCCAGTTTGACTCGGGCGAACTGGCTCCAGCTGCATGCTCCTCTCTCACATCTGTCATGTCCCCACACGACGAAGGATCAGTTGGAGCATACGCAAACTTTAGATACAACCGTGTCCATGTTTATATGATTTCGTGGGTGGGAAACTATGATTTTTCTGACAAATATTTCTTAATTTGTGATTATGGAATTATAAACACGCCAAGCAACATTTCATCCAATAAGGATCCGATGTCTTTCCTTCCTTTGGTACATGGCACTGGATATGTAAAGGTGCTTCTTTGTTCATTGTCTCCATAGCAGTGGTTTGGAAGCGGTCACCAACATGGTCACTGTTTCTTCCTGTTCTATTTCACTGTAGAGGAAAAAATAATTGCTCGGAAGAAGCTCTGATGAGTTTTATGAAATAAAATAATAAAGGTTTGTTGAAAGTGCAAGGAAAGGGTAAAAGAGAGAGCGGCATCTGGGGAGTTTGGCATAGTGGCTGCCTCTCACAAATGACCGCCTGGAGTGATCCAAGCAGAGGGTTTTATACACTGAACACAAGGGGAGGGTACAAGTGAGACAAAACATAAGTGTGAGAGTTTCTTCTCCTCTTGTGCTAATTCATGCAGGATGTCTGTGACAAAGGTCTTCAATACACAACACATTTCAGTCACGGTCGGCCATGAATGTTGAGTACTTTAACAAAAGACAGAACTTCAAATATTTCCATTACATCACTATGTATATTTACTCCAACACAATAATTCTCCATATTCTCCAGAGAGATTTCTAAAAATCTAGTCCTTTTATTCCCTCATCATTTCTAATATCCAAGAGCTCAGGATCGTGTTAACATCGCCAAGATTTGTGAGATTCCTAGATTCCAAAACAATACAATACTAATACTAATGCAGTTTTTGAAATGAATGAATGTTGTTTTAGGTTGGCTGATTTTTGTTGTATATATTTCATTTATAGCATCCCAAACTCTATAAATGTATAAATTAGTACAACACAGTCTGAACAGTTGCCACAAATACTTCAGAAGTTGTTGGAGATGTGGAGAGATAACCTTGTGTGTTGATAATTGTTGAGTGTTAACAAAGAGTGTGAGTCAAATACTAGCTTAGATAAGTGTGCTCGTTTCAGAGGTGTTTTTACAAGCTGTTGAGGGATTTTTTTTCTAGTTTATGTTCTAGCATGTCACGTTTTAACGTAAACGATGTGAATAAATATCTCTCTGCGTTCAAAAGGCCAGCGGAGCGTTTGTATGCAACCACAGTCTATATTATTGGGAACAAAAAACATCCATCCATCCATCCATCCATCCATCCATCCATCCATCCATCCATCCATCCATAAAACCATCCATCCATAAAACCATCCATCCATCCATCCATCCATGCTGTTGTCCGCGTAGACCTTTTAACCAGTATTTAAGATACAACCATTCTATCCATGGTTTATGTGATAGTTGACTTCCCAAAGCATTTCTATGGCAATAGGGGCGGGTTTAAATTGCTCTCATTCTGGTGGAAAGCAGAAGTCAAAGCAGCAGCTCAGAACCAGCACATTGGCAGAAATGCCCTCTGGTGAGAGTTTTGTTGGAGTGCTGAATTTTACAAATGAAGTCTGGTGCAGATCAGTGGTTCCCAAACTGTTTTGTCTCGCGCACCCTTTGAGTCAGTAATGTATTCTCCATGTGCCCCCTACCTCGAGGATCCTGCCAAAACATTCAAAGAGATCTACTAAACTCTGATGTATTAATGATTAGTAGAGTGAGGTGCTCAAATAGAGTGAGGTGCTCAAACCTTTTACTGAAAAGCATAATTAAAAGTCACGTAAAAGTTGCTCAGTGCTCAAGTAACCCCAGAGGTCCCCATACCCCTGGTTGGGAAACATTGGTGGAGATGAATGATTTGAAAATACTATAGGTGCATTCACAACCCCCTCTTGATCTGAATCCTGGCCTGTTTGCTTGTTTGAGGTGTTGTGAATGTGCAAAGGGACTCTGATCCGAGCCAAAGAAGTGAACCCTGGTCTGGCTGAAAACGGTCCGGTTAAGAGGAACTTTCAATCGGATCATTTGATTTGTGAACGCGACTGAGCCAGAGAGCGGACCCACCACCTGCAGGAGGAGGGGCTGGTGCAATGTGATTGTGGCTCCAACAGCTGCCCCCACGACCTGGAAACGGACAAGTGGAAGACGATGGATGGATGGATGGATGGATGGATGGATGGATGGATGGATGGATGGATGGATGGATGGATGGATGGATGGATGGATGGATGGAGAAAACATACAAGTTGCTCATAGCCCATTGTAGCCCATTCCTACATCGTGTATTGGCTCATTTATGCTCCCATTTCGTACGTTAAGAGATCGGTGCGCTATGAGCGTAGTTATTGTCACTGCCAAATTAAAGGATCTATATCATGCTATTTTAGCCATTCCAAAGTTAAGTATAGGCATTTATATGATATATTGTACCTCTACCATTATGGAGCACTAATTTTGTGATAAATATAAGTGTTTTCTGGAGGTATTTTTCAAACCCGGAAGACACAACGCTTCGATTCAGTTAACTCCGCCCCCTCTCTCCGCTCATACTTTACCGTAATATAAATAAACAGCAATAAGTGAAGTTACTTCACGATGCAGTTTTACGGAGTTGTCATCTGCAACACAGCTTCATAAATGGCTAACACACATGCTAATATGCGTTTGGATTGACTCACCTCTCTAGTCCATCGCTGTTTACATTATGGGACTTACGTTGGTTATAAAAGTTAATCCACTCAGGTGAAGGTTCACCAAACATCCATCAAGAGACAGTCACAGAAAAACACTATTTTGGTGATAGTTGCTGAATCCCGGAGAAAAAAACAACTACTGAGGCGTGGCCTCTTTAGGAAGGTTGAATCATAGACTGTATATATAGTCCTGTCCTCGTTGCCAAACGCGCTTCTTTTTCTCCGTGACATTATTGTTAGGGAGGATGAAGAACAGGTGTGTCCAGAATAGGTTACAACGAGCTCCATCTTCACAGCTGAAGCGCAAACATGACGTCTGTTCAGACGCTCAGGGGTGCGTTTGTTTTGGCCTCAGCTGACCTGGAAGCACCTCGGGCACATCCTTTTTCATTTTTTTTTATTATTTTTTTGTTTCCTTTTTTTTCTCTCTTTGTTTCTCTCTTACGACAGAAATAATGAAAAAGCTATTTTACAAATTAAAATCAGGCTGTAAGACAGTACATTACAGATGATGTCGAGCACTTCTGTTCCGCTGTAACGACACAACTGAGCACGTCAGTTGTTCACCAGGAGAGGGCGGAGCAGCTGCTCAGAGAGCAGGATTCAGGAGGATTGCTGAGAGCTGCGTGAATGAAGCCACAAACCACTCTAGGGGTGTTTTTGATAAGGAAATAGCATAACAACATGGCTAAAAGCTCTAAAAAGTCGATTTTGCATGATATAGGACCTTTAAAAGATTTGCGAAGAAACAACCGAACACGGCCACAACCTGATCCCGCTCCATTTTGTAAACAAGAGACAGAACAGGATGTGGAGTTTAATCGACCAATCAGAGAAGCGTACTTCTTCTTCACTGTTTTCTGTACTAGGTTTTGATACAGCGCCATCACAGGCAGAGGATTTCTGCATTTAAGATGATGATTCGCTTGACAAAAAAGAGGTGTGAATTTCCAATTGGAAAGCTGAAACCATGTTGCACTTTTGGTCTCCAATCAAACCGGGTCTCAGGTGTGAATGCGACCTATTATTTAGTTTCTAGATGTGTCTGTTGATCATGTTTTGCTTTATTTTGTGGCTAGACAGTTGTCAAAACCCGAGTAGAATTTAAAGAATGTTTTACTAGTTTCTTCTAACTAAACTATATTCTTGGACAGTGCAGTGGCCGAGTGATAGCACGACTGCCACACAACAGAAGAGTCCCCGCTTTTACTCCTGTAACCACCAGTCTGACTAAAAACGTACACGGTACTGGGGAAACAAAACAAAAAAACTTTGAAAATTAAAACTCACAACTTTTCTCCGTTTCTGATTGACAAACCCATGCCCCAGGTAGATATGGAGAAAAAAAAAAAATCCATTTGAACGTTGCTGTCCTGACCGGCCCCCGGAAACCACAGCGTTGAAGTAAGTATGAGGCTTTTCTTGCTGCGTTGGCAGTTTTGGGCGCGGGTGCCCTGTAGCAGTCAGTTTTGGAGAGCGGCACTTCACAGCGCCCTGCCACTGAGTCGTGAGTTGATAAAGAGAGAGGAGAAAGCTTTTGTTGTGGATTTACGGCCGTCGCTGCTGGGCTTTCTCCGACGAGAGAGCGCTATTATTGGGAGCTTACATTTCCATATAATTCTGTTCGTTTTCTCCCTCCCAGCGCAATCCGGGACCGGCTCGATCCGCTCCCATCGGGAAATATCTTTTTAGCCAAACAATATCGAGCGGCGTCTAGTCACTTGTCTCCTCGGAGCAAGTTGCACGGTGATTTGGCTGGCTTTTGAGTGCAATAGACAATCTGGGTGAAGTGTTCTGCTCAAGGACACAAGATAGATAGATAGATAGATAGATAGATAGATAGATAGATAGATAGATAGATAGATAGATAGATAGATAGATAGATAGATAGATAGATAGATAGATAGATAGATAGATAGATAGATAGATAGATAGATAGATAGATAGATAGATAGATAGATAGATAGGTTTTATTTAACCTCTTAACCCCTGCCTTAACTGAGCAGATTTTCTTTGGCATATTTCCCAAATAATAAAAGCGATTAAAGAGCGAAAAGGTGCATGGGTGAGGCCTTTCTCAGGTAGACGAGTTAATTTATCCCCGTCTGGTCTTTGTCCGTGTGCTCTGTCACGCAACCGGAGCACATACGCAGCCTCTCCCACATATAGCTCCAAAAAAGCTCACGATAGAAGCTACCAAGCTCGTTCCCTATTTAAATAAAGTTACGTGAAGTGTTTTCATTCGAAATATATTTACACAGAAATGTAACATGTCGATTTTATGAGCAGATAAAAGATAAAGACTTCCCCCCGCTCACTTCCGTCAATAACCTTTAGGAGTTACTGCGCGGACGCTGTGCTCCTCGTATCATTACGTCTCACAATATAGTTCCCCTTTTTATCTGCTTATAAAATCGACATGTTACATTTCTGGGTAAATATACTTCGCATGAAAACTCTTCATGTAACTTTATTTAAATAGGGAACACGTGGAAGAGCTTGGTAGCTTCTATCGTGAGCTTTTTTGGAGCTATGTGACATGTGGGAGAGGCTGCGTATGTGCTCCGTTTGCCTGACAGAGCGCACGGACAAAAACCAGACGGGGATATATTAACTCGTCTAAGGTTAGATAAGAACATATCTCAGTATGTAAAAACAGTGGCCTATTCCTTTAACAGACAAAACACTTAAAATGTGTGTATCTCATTATATGAATGAGATGAGCTGTGTGCTTTTATTTTGGCGAGCTGGATCGAAACAGGAAGTCACTTCTTGGGCGGCGTTGTTATGAACTGAAGTTATGCACAGAGTCATTTGCGACTTCACAGCCTCCGGGTCGGAGCCACCAATACACACTAATAGAATCACGATGAAGAAGCTAACAGGCTAACGGGCAAAGCTAACTGCGGGCTAGCGTCACTTTAAACAGTATTTACAGCCAAGTTAGAGTGAAAAAAAATATTTCCATTGTGTAATTGGATGTACAATATCCCTCTCTCCCTTCGCCTTTCCTGTCAGCGTAGTATTTACTCTCCAAGACAATTAATAAGTTAAAAAATAGCAACTTGCTACGACACCTGCAGTTGCGCTTATGGCCTCTAGGGGCGAGAGTTACTTAGCACTGCTTTTAAAAAAAGCATCTAAATAGCAACAAACACGAGAAGTGAATGAGGATGAAATCGCAGCCCCCCCCCCCAAAAAAAGGACTTTGTTTCTTATCTTTGTGTAGTTGTATTTATGGTATTTTCTATGGACCCCAGGAAGAATAGCAGCAACTTTGGTGTGGCTAATGGGGATCCTAATAAATAAACATAAATAAACATAAACAGCAATGGGGTAACTTTGATTTGGCTGTTTAGGATCAATATAGCATTTTCTAACAAAATATCAGATAGCGAACAAGATGTGCTTGAAATTGTACCAAATGAAGTCCCCTTAAAGCTTATCAAAACTGATTATTAAATGGCATTACATCTCCGCCGCATGGAAAGTAAAAATCCATAGGCTATCTATGTTTAATCCCTTTCGCATGCCGCACTGACGCCCTTTTCTTCTCTTGACACATGAATTGTGAAAAGTTTCCGGGCTTTTTCACAAGTTGAAAATAGTCTTGTGAGTTTTGTGAAGGAAACGGCTCCATTGTGCTATATCTGTCTCCTGCTTTTATCCGGTCTGATTCATCCTCCCGTTGTGTGTTTCTCCTTTCGCAAAAAAAGTCAAACGAATCCTGTGAAATGCTAATGCAAGTCAAAGAGTGGAGCCAGAGGTACAATTTCATCTCAGTCAGCATTTGACTCCGGAAGTTTTTTTTTGTTTTTCAATCTACTCTGCGCCAAGCGTGGTCACTCGACTCTATTTGCTGCTCGATTTCTTTTATTCTTGTACAGCCCCCATGTTACAAGAGCAGTCGTGTCAACAAAGGGGACGAGAAATGTTGATTTAAAGGTCTTATATCATGCAAAATCAACTTTTTGGAGCTTTTAGCAGTGTTGTTTTGCTATATCCTTATCAAAAACACCCCCAGAGTGGTTTTTGACTTGAATTGACCTGAATCCTGCTCCACCCGCTCCAGGAAAACAACTGACTTGCTCAGTTGTGTCGTCAGAGTGGAACTGAAATGCTCGGCGTCTGTAATGTAATGTCTTAATGCTATGCTTACGGCCTGATTTTAATTTGTAAAACAGCTTTTACATTATTTCTGTCATAAGAAAAAAAAAAAGAAAAAGGAAGTGCCTGTCTGACTCGTCTGCGCTGCCCCTGCAGAGAAAACTGAGCGACTGAACAGATGTCATGTTTGCTCCGAAAGCTTTGAAGGAGCTCTTTCTAACCTACTCTGGACACCTGTTCTTTTTTCTTACCTAACGATAATGTGGCGAAAATGCGCGTTTAGGTGCGAGAGGACAGGACTTTATTCAACGTTCCTAAAGAAGAGGCCACTCGCCAGAAGTTAGAATTTTCAGCCAAAATAGTGTTTTTCTGTGACTTGTCTCTTGATGCTTGGTGAACCTTCGCCAGAACCAAAGTGGATTAACTTTTTTTAACCAACACAAGTCCCATATTGTAAACACCTGATGATGGAGCGGCCTGGACAGAGCGGTGAGTCAATGAAAACTTGTGTTAGCTCATGTGTTAGCCATTTATGAAGCAGATGTCGACTCCTTATAACTGCATCACTTTTTGCTGTGATATTTATATTTCTACTATGGTAAAGTTGTATGAGCGGAGAGAGGGGGCAGTGTTAACTGAATCCAAGCGTTTTGTCTTCCGGGTTGGAAGAATACCTTTAGAAAACACACATATTTATCACAAAAAATAGTGCTCCATAGTGGTAGTGGTAATATATCATATAAATGCCTATACTTTACTTTGGAACGGCTAAAATAGCGTGATACAGATCCTTTAAGAAAACCTTTTTTGACAGTTTGAGCTTTTTAATCTACTTTTTGCTAATCTGTTCAGGGAAGAGGTTTTCACCACAGACAGGAGTTTGGTGAAGGTGTCTTTAACTTCATGGACTCCTCCATATGATGCATATCACCGCGTGGTCTGGAAGTTTGAGTTTGGAAGAAATGTTAAAAGGGACTAGATGGAGTTTAAAAATGTAAAAACAAATGTATTTTCCATACCCTACTTGCTTCAGCAATGCCCTAATGAACCCAGACCTATTCACTATAACTGCCTCTAAAATCCTGCATATTAAGCTATATAATTAGCTTGTGCATGCACAAGCTTAATATAGAAACTGCAGTTATGCATAAGACCTGAGGTGGCAGTAGTGAGTATAACAAATATCAACTTCCATCTAGTCCCTTTAACATGGAGGGTTACTTTAACATTTGAAAGATAAAGCAGAAGAGGTCTGTTTTATAAGTCGAGGATTGTTTGGTCAGAGAGGACATTGGTGGAGATGAGAAGTCATATTTCCTCAGTGCAGCCGTTTTCTCACTGATGCCTTTTGTTCCCTCAGGAGTGTCCATCTGAACCCCTCACACTTCCAGAACCATCTGTGCCAGGCCGTGGTCTACAGGAGGCTGGGGCAGCACTGGCTTGCAGCGAAGTAAGTTCAGCAACACTAAATTGTGGGCTTGGATAATGTGCGCCTTTGTCACAAGACAACTAGATGATTTGTATAGCAGTGGGCTGGATGCGAGCGTCACGTGACTTCCGAATGGATCCTCAGGAGACGCTGCTCTTCCTGTCCCATTATTTCCCTCCGAGTTTGCAGCAGTGTCTCGTCCACAAAAATAAGTAGCTCAAGATTCCATGAATGGCAGTGAGTGACTGATGGACAGTCATTAGCGTCGTGTTTAAAACATCAGGAGCAAAGAATTCACTGGAGGAAACTTCTGTGCTGTTTTTGTCTTGAAGTTACGGCTAACAGTAAATAGAAAGTAAACAAAAGACTTTGAATGAAAAATGAATCGGTCTGTCTTTTTAGTTGGTTAATAAAAATTGGAGTTGTTGAGTGGAGTTGTTCTCAATGAACACAGATGTCATCCAATGCCTCCCTCAGTCCCTCCTGACTCAGTGGACGCTTTTAAAAAGCATTTGAAGTCTTGATGATTTTTTTTACTATTTACTATATCTTTTTGACGTTGTTGCTTCTGTTGTTCTGAGTGCCCCAATGACCACGGGCAACACTGATATGGGAACCACTATATGTGCTTTATTTGTCATTGTACAACTGTACAACAAAATTGTGTTGAGGTGTTAGTCCTGAGCCGCTGCGACTGAGCCGCGCTGCCGCCTGGGTCAAACTGACCAGCATGTTTTTGGAGGTCGGGGAAACCGTAACAGACGGAGGGAACATGGCTGGCTTCTTCCAGTCTCCATTGATCCTCTGAAATGGTGCACCGCCTCTTGAGTTTGTCCCGGTTTCAGAGCGTGGTGTCCTGCACTGGTCAGCTCCTCCACCTCCTTCTTCTTCTTCCTCCTGCGCAGCTCCCTCTGCCCCACAACAGTCTTTCACCATCCTCTCCTTTGTCCCTTTTTTGTTTCCTTTAGCGCCTCTTGTGACGCCTCCACTGTGCTGCAGGTGAGGTCTCAAATGTCTTTAGCTCATAAGCTAGCTCTATGTTTAAATGAATACAAAATGAACATTGTACCAGAGATGGTAATGACAACAAGGAAGTAACAGGATCGTGAAGTATAATATATTTAATGTGCCTTCATTATATAATATTATCTTGGCTCCTTCTTACATACTGTATGATTGGCATTGGTAACGATCTGAAAGTAAATATAGACACCAAACAATACCAATATTTTTACAATATTACAATATTTTTGGGCATGATAACCATTTTAACTATACAGTTAGTGTATAGTGAGTCTTTCTACAGTGGTTTGAAATGTATTTATTTTTCTTTTGTATAATTAATGTAAGGCATAAAATGTTCATCTAATTGCTAAACTGTATCAACACTGGATGTTGTTACTACTGTAATTCGTATTACTCCCTTTGGGGAATGTATCCATTATATTACCTCAATGCCATTTTGACATTTCTACTATGAACATGAACATGTTTAACCCTCGTGTCGCCTTCGCGGGTCTAAAAGACCCGCTGGTATGCTCCGGGCATTTGGATGCAAGGTGACACAAGGGGGCGCCCTTCCAACCTTCTCAGTGTAAATGTGAGTTGACTTTCTTCAGAGGTAGACTTTCGGTCAAACACCATGAGTGACAGCAACATGAGGCTAAATACAGTGAGCTCTTTGTTTGCAGTAAAAAGGCTGAGGCCTCATTGCTCTTCAGTCACAGACTGAGAAGTGAAGAAGGAAGTCATGGAGCTTCTGCTTTAGACAGAACTTCAGACTTCTGCTGCAGGTAACGGTCATATTACATAATCAAATGTTGTAATCTGTAAAGCACTTTGTGATACCTTTCGGTATAAAAAGCGCTTTATAAATAAAGTTTAATTTTGATTGATTTGATCATATTCTGAAACTCAAATCTGTTGTAGAAACATAATATATGGAAAATATTTTTTAATTAGAAAAAGAAAAATATTTTAAAATCCTGTATCTAATCAAAAAAATATTTTTATTTTTTATTTTATTATATATATTTTATTTATTTTATTTAAATTTACTCTCATTCTAAAAAAGAAAACCCGAACAAACCCTTTTCATTTGTATCTGCTGTAAAGTCATGTTTGTTCCAGTTCCTCTGAGTCATGGTGGGTCATGGTGGACCATGACAGATGTGGACAGGACTGTAGTAGATCTACTTTTACTTTGGAGAAAATAGTTACTATAGTAACTGTTGAAGAAATGAACCTCATGAGCTTCTTCTGTAACATCTGTCCACATCAGTCCTGCTGCACCACGACTCAGAGGAACTGGGACAAACATGACTCTACAGCAGATACAGATTACAAGGGTTTGTTTGGGTTTTCTTTTTTAGAATGAGAGTAATTAAAAAAAAAATATATGTTTTTGATTAGACACAGCATTTTTGTAATTGTAATTATTTTCCATTTATGTTTTTACTTCAGATTTGAGTTTCAGAATATGATCAATCAATCAAACTTTATTTATAAAGCACTTTGCATACCAAAAGGTATCACAAAGTGCTTTACAGATTACAACATTTGATATGATGTAATATGACCTTTACATGCAGCAGAAGTCTGAAGTTCTGTCTAAAGTAGAAGCTCCATGACTTCCTTCTTGACTTCTCAGTCTGTGACTGAAGAGCAATGAGGCCTCAGCCTTTTTACTGGAAACAAAGAGCTCACTGTATTTAGCCTCATGTTACTGTCACTCATGTCTGACCGAAAGTCTCACTCTGAAGAAAGTCAACTCACATTTACACTGAGAAGGCTGGAAGGGCGCCCCCTTGTGTCACCTTACATCCAAATGCCCGGAGCATACCAGCGGGTCAAAATAACCCGCGAAGGCGACACGAGGGTTGAGATAAACCTTTTATTGATCTCACAAAGGAGAAATTCACTTGTTACAGTCGGCGTTACTTCACAGTCTTATTGTACAGTCTGACAGCAGTGGGCATGAAGGCTTTGCGGTAGCGCTCCGTCCTTCACTGAGGGTGTCTCAGTCTGCCACTGAGAGAGCTGCTCAGCTCTTCTACAGTCCCGTGCAGTGGGTGGGAGGTGTTGTCCATGATGGAGGTGAGCTTGGCTAACACCCTCCTGTCCCTCACCTCCTCCACAGAGTCCAGGGGGCAGCCCAGGACGGAGCTGGCCCTCCTGACCAGCTTGTTCAGTCTGTTCTTGTCCCGCTCTGTGCTGCCCGGGGCCCAGCACACGGCAGCGTAGTGGAGAGCAGAGGCTACCACAGAGTCATAAAAAGGCCTGAGCAGAGGCCTGCTCACTCCGAACGACCTCAGTCTCCTCAGAAGGTGGAGGCGACTTTGGCCCTTCTTGTACAGGGCGTTGGTGTTGTGGGACCAGTCCAGTTTATTGTTGAGGTGAACACCCGGGTACTAGAGACTGTCCACCTCCTCAATGTCCTCCCCCTGGATGTTCAGCGGTGTGTGCGGTAGTGGCTTCCTCGTGAAGTCGATCACCATCTCCTTCGTCTTACTGATGTTCAAGCACAGGTGGTTGCGCTCACACCAGTCCACAAAGTCTAGGATGACTGACCGGTACTCCAGGTCGTTCCCCTTAGACACACAGCCCACGATGGCGGAGTCGTCGGAGAACTTCTGGAGATGACAACTGTCCGTGTTGTATGTGAAGTCCGATGTGTAGATGGTGAACAGAAACGGTGAGAGGACGGTGCCCTGAGGGGCCCCGGTGCTGCAGACGACCACCTTTGTGACTGTGCATATAATCCTATTTGTTATTTGTTATTTGGTCGTATCATGTGAAATTCATTTGCTTATTATATTGATTATGGGGTATGCTCACATCATCTTTCTTGCTTCAGCCTATACTACTACTACCTATTTCTGAGCAGAATGTACTGCTCAAATAAATAAATAAAATTAATAAACTACTTAGTGGCCAGTAGGGGGTAGCGAGCGGTGGCCTTGTTCTCAGCTGTATTTTAAATTAAATGTATTTATTTCTGATTCTGGTTGCCTGTTCAGGACCGTCGTCCCTGATCAAGGACTGACACCAGTTCCATTTACTTACAGTATATAGGAAAATTATAATTCGACCAATATAGACATTTTTAGATATAATGAGGCCCTT
Organism: Gobius niger; assembly: GCF_951799975.1. Taxonomy (NCBI): domain Eukaryota; kingdom Metazoa; phylum Chordata; class Actinopteri; order Gobiiformes; family Gobiidae; genus Gobius; species Gobius niger. The sequence goes on from NC_136868.1 coordinate 4,836,930, forward strand.
CTCCCCAAAACATCTATGCCAGTCATGGAACACCATCACATAAATCAAAACATTAATGGACAGAAAAATACAACACATATGCAAATCAAGCATTAACATTCTTATCCATATTACATTATTTGTGGTCCAATCATAGACTCTTTTTTTTGTTGTTGTCCAAAATTATCAAGTAAAATATAATTAAACAACAATTTCAGCAGAAGTACTCTTTTGGGAAAATGTGGCTTATAGTATCAATTTTCAGTGTGTCAGGTCAGAAATTACCTAAAATTATCCACATGTTAGCCACATGTTAGCCACATGTTAGCCACATGTTAGCCACATGTTAGCCACATGTTAGCCACATGTTAGCCACATGTTAGCCACATGTTAGCCACATGTTAGCCACATGTTAGCCACATTAGCATTTAGGCACTAACCTGTTGAAAATGCCCACAGGGCCACTGACTTCACAGTTGACAGGGATACATCTGAGTAGACGTCCATTGTCTCTCTCTGTCCAACAATCTGCCATAGTCCATATCAACAGTGAATGAAGACGTGTAAAGGCCTTTTTTCTGAAAAACAAGGCAGCCATTTTGCTACGGGGGAAGGGTTTGAATGACGCACCTTTGAGCACATAGGTAAATATGGAAGAAAAAAAATACCCACAACATTTTGCTTTGATTTAGTTAATTTTGGGGAGGTTTGAACTAGGATAGATATGTTGATCTTCTAGTACACTGTGTATTGAAATCTTGTTCTTCTAGTACACTGTGTATTGATATGTTCTTCTAGTACACTGTGTATTGAAATCTTGTTCTTCTAGTACACTGTGTATTGATATGTTCTTCTAGTACACTGTGTATTGAAATCTTGTTCTTCTAGTACACTGTGTATTGAAATCCTGTTCTATTCAGTACACCGTGTACTTCACGGATCGATACTGTTTGTTTCTCTTCTAGTACACTGAGTACTGCTTAGATAGATATGTTGCTCTTACAGATGTGTTTTCATTGTATTTTTTTTTATTATCAAAAAGCGCTAAAGGTCATCTATAAAGAACATGTTCGGCTCCATTATGATGCATTACCACTGCAGAAAAGTGCACACGGAATAACAAATAGAGGCATTCAGTTCTTTAACAACACATTGTGCAGTCAGAACATACACTTCATAAAAAGACACATCATTTCTCGTTGCTCCATGCCAAAGAAATGAGAGAGAATTTTCTACACATTTTTTTTATTACATTTTACAAAACCAAAAGTATACATTGTATTAATATTTGGTAGCATTGCCTTTTAAACTGTATAACTTGGGTCAAACGTTTTGGATTTCCTTCCTCGAGCTTTTCACAATAGTTGGCAGGAGTTTTGGTTCATTCCTCCAAACAGACCTGTACCAGAGTACCAGTACTCAGCCGATGTCGGTACAGTACTTGTTTAATGATGCGATTTGAAACATTTTCTAATGTTGATAATCTGTTGGACTCTTACACATCAAGGGTTTTAAATGTTTTGGATACTATTGCACCTGGTTAAAGGTTAAAATGGTCAACAATATGTAAACGTCACCTTGGAGAAATGAAGATTCGGTTAGGGCACAGAAAAGGGAGTGTCGGGAAGCTGAATGGCAATGGCACAGGTCAAAGCTCCAGGTTCATTTTGAAGTATGTTAGAAAGAAGTGCAGTAATCAATCACTGACATTGATACATTTTTATATTGATTTTAACTGTTCTCTTGTAATTTTATGCAACTGTGAAGCACTTTATTGTGTATGAATTGTGCTCTACAAATAAACTTGCCTTGCCTTGTTTCACTCTGGATAATGACAAACTCTTACCAGGTTCAGCATCTTCACCAGGTCTTTTGTTCTTGGGTTCAAATTTCAGACACAGCACTCGGACACAGAACCCGCCTTCTCTCTGATCTGTGTGATGACTGGACATTTCCATCATTGTTTTAACCAATGGCACCTTTAAGTGTCTTGAAATTGCACCCAAGGATGAACCAGACTTGTGCTTCCAAGGTCATGGCATCATCATCTGGGCTTTTCCAGATTGTTTAAAAGTATAGTAATCTATGTCTGTAAACTTCTGATTTTGTAAAAAAAAAAAAAAAATCTGTCTCACATTCTTCTGGAATTTGACAAATAGAAACCATTTTTACAATTCTAATTGACCTAAGAAAAATAAGAGTTGATTCTGGTTTCATGTCAGACAGTGAGAAGTGTATATGTAAACATTATGGTTCTCACTGTAGGTTCCATGTGTACTTCATCTTGATGTAACACTAATCTTAACCATTAATCTGTACACTATTTTATGCTTTGATGATTATTGATTTCAAAAGTTTTTATTTAATTATGTTTCATGCTGAACTATACCTCCACTTAAACAGGCACAGATGTGAGTGAGGTCCAAATAGTGTAAATAGTGTAGTTGAATAGCAGCCACTATTAGTCTGAGTTAGTATCAGTCGCACCAGTAGCAGCACCAGTCCTGTAAAGCTGAGAACACACTACAGGATTCTTTTTGCCCAGTTTTTCTATACTTTTCAGTCACACCGAGTCTTCCCAGGTCGACCCCAGATGAGTTCTCGACTCGCCTTCGAATCGTGTAATGTGGGAGGCAGAAAAACGAAACCCCATTTGCAGTAAATCAAACATGTTTGAATTGTAAAGCCGATTTTGGACGCACAGGAGAAGCGTGGGCTGTTTCACCGACCGAAATGTGAACACACGGAGTACAGCGGCCATAACAGAATAAGCACAGAAATAGTCATAGCCTTAGCTCCCCTCTCTCATTTCCCTATCATAACTGCGGGGCAAACTACAAAACACCAACCACAGCAAGACTCATGTAGACCAGGCCAAACAGAAACAGAAATATATTACCAAAAGGGCAGAAGAATGACTTTTTACAAACAAACTGCAGAAGCTCTCACGGCTTTACTTCTCCTCTCCGCTGTCAAAGGGTTAATGTCTGTTTGGCTCTCGATTCCTTATTTTTTATTGAATATAGGGATATCCCGATCCGATATTTCCACACTTCATGGCCGATACCAATCTGATACCGATAGTCTTTTTGTATTATTATATTTTTATAGTATATATATGATTATATATTAGATCCATGCAATGTACATTGTGGGATAAAACAGGCCTTTCTAACATGCACGATGTTTTGGATTCAGCTTTGAATTGTAATGTTGGATATTATACTGGCTAAAAAAAAAAACATTTTAAAAAGCATTTTTGGCTAAAGGCCCTTCAGGTTTATTGTGTTATGTTTAAGGCCTGTAAAAGAAATAAGCACTAGGACCACATGGCTAATTGCATAAAGTGCATATCTGCCAGAGCACTGTCATCACTGCTGTTGATCCTGCTGGAGCTGACTCCTCCGTAAAAGCTAAATGACAGCACTGCAGAGTAAACAAGGAACCGTTCTTTGCCATTGTTGTTTCTAGCGGCTGCTGATTGTTTTCAGTGAGTTTTTAGAAGCAAGTGTTAGTGGCAGGTTAGCGGCTTGGCACATTCACGTATTAGCGTTAGCATTATGGCTGTTTACAGCACCTCCCACCTGTAGGTTTACCACTCCGCTGCGGGAAACCTGAAGGCTGGAGCTGCCACAGCCTTCTTTTGGATCAGACCCGATCCAGTCATTAAATCTTTTCTGATACGCTCAAAACTCGACTATGAAATGATACTGAAAATGGGATCGGAACATCCATAATTGAATATGCTACGTCCTGCTTCATCGCCTCCTTCTAATTTCCATTTGAGAGAACTACATTATAAACACTCATACCGAGCGCCGTGAACATGTGTTGTTATGTGTGTGTATGTCAGTCTTTAGAAAATATGTTAAAGAGGGGGTATTATGCTTTTTTCAATCACATAGCACCAGTCTATATCACACTACAATGATGACCAAACTTTCTGTTGGTCTGTAAATGCAGTAAATTAGAATAACTGCCTTGTATAAAATGTCTCTCTCAAAATGGCTGTAGTGAATGTCTTGAAATAGGCCTCTGTCTCTTTAAGAACCTCTGAGCCTTTCCGACACGCCCCCTCCACACGCTGTCTGTGGCATCAGTGGGGAGGGGGTTCTGCTGAGGAGCAGTGGTCGGTTATTCGGCTGGTGACGAAAGCTTGGAGGCGTCTCCAGGAGGTGGGGGCGTTCCTAGGAGGACTCAGGCAAACCTATCCCTAAAATGGCCGCCATCAGAGTTTTTACAGATTACTCAAAAATATGTGAATGTGCCAATGTACCATGTTTTTAATGAGGGAATGACATAATAACATGATGTAAAGCTTGAAAAAGTCGATTTTGCATAATACCCCCCCTTTAAGACTGAGAAAATCACGCAGTGTGTCCTCAGCTTTAGGCCCGGGGAAGTGTTGTTCTATCGGGGGAACACGGCTTCAATGGTTGGCCTCACGGGACGACAGGGATTAAGTGGTCAATCTGCATTATCGGCAGCTGTGCCCTTTACATTCCTGTTTATCTGTTTTATCTAGTGCACTTATGATGAGTGAACAGGTCACCAGCAGTGCATGGTCAGTTGATTAGTTTGCTTATGTCTGAAAATGATCAAAGGTAAGAAATGTTTGTTGATAAATTGTTTTTTTTTTACAGATAATACCAGATTGTTAAACCTCTGAACCCAGGGGTGGACTGGGACTGAAAAACAGCCCTGGACTCTGACCAGCCTGGCCCAAATTAGTGCAATTGTGCACTTCCACAATTACATATTTTAACCTTTTATTATTGTTTTTTTGACTGGCATCAGCAAAAAGAACAGGAAAGGTGGTAGGTGGTTGTAGAAACAGAAGCAAAATCATTAATATAAATAATATATAATAATGGTCCCAAAATTGAACCTTGTGGCACACCATACTTTACGGAATTCCTTTTAGATTCATGTTTTTTTTATACTGGGCTTTACCCAAATCTAAAAGCTTCTCGACTGGAGAGCAACGGTGTAACGCCTCATTTGAAAGCTAAGACCTACAAAAGTGATGGAAACTTTTTGTCACGTCGCCACATTTTTGTCACATTTTTGTTGTTTCTTAAATTATTTTTTCTATCGTCTTTTATTGTGTTTTTCTCACGTTTTTGAATTTTTTTTGTCTGTGTTTTTCTCACGTTTTTGTTGACTTTTCATCCTCTTTTTCTCGCTATTTTGATGCTTTTCTTTTTAGCTTTTAGATTTGGGTAAAGCTCGGTTGAGGCGGAACTGGTGGCCCTAGAGCCAGTCGCCCTTCTGTGCTCTTCCAGAATGGACATATGGCCAGTCCGCCCCTGTCTGAAACCCCATATCCAGAGGAGCTCTATCTACACTGAGACCATTCTGGGGGTAAACAGAACGCCCTGACCCCTCTCCCTCCCCTCTCTCTCGCCCCTCAGGAGTGCGCTGACTGCAGACTGGCTGTACTGCTCGCTGGCCGTTCCCAATCGCAGGATCAGCTCGCAGCTCCGGCTCTATTGGCAGGTGAGTGGACAGATGGCGCCGGGGCGGATTGTGAGACCGAGCGGCCATTGGTTATCCGGACTCCTCCTCGGCCGATCAATCACCGGCGTTTTGTGACCTCGGGCTGTGTGGCATATGCTCCGCTAAAGGCTTTATAATGAAGCCATGAAGCCACAAGGGCAGGGGGGGAAAGTTTGTCCACTACTGCAATACTGTTCATGCGCTGGGCAGAGGCAAAACTATCGATGTATTTCAAATAGGAGGGTCCAAAAGAGCTGAATTGAATTGGCACAATCAAAGGCTGGTGGAGGAAAGAACCGAGTGTAACTGAGAAAAACTTGTTTGCTTTGTTGGCTGAAATGTAACGCACTCTAACTTTCTGAAAGCGCCATTGTTCATACTCTGCACTACGGATGCACCAATGCCACGAATACGAGTACTTTGATTTCAGTACATGCCGATGCTGAATATAGATACAGACGGCATCTCTAGAATCGCCCATATATGGTCATGTTTGAAAACAGTTAAGGGGGAAAACACTTGGAGAAAAATCTAAACTTTCTCTAATTATTCAAAAACAACTTCAAGAAATGGTGAATTATGAATATAGTTTCTACTAAATAAAGATACAAAGACATGGAGAGGAGCGAAATGGTTCAACAGCCCATAAATACATAAAAAAAAAACGGAGAATGCTAACATGATGCTACACGTTAGCATCGGGCTAATGCTAACGGTTGGCTAGCGCTTGCTACAACTGCCGTTCTACAGAACAATCTGCTGTGAGAAAATATCAATATGGGCCCGATTTACACTTGACTTTATTTATGTGTGATAAATAAGTTCATATTCCATCAGAAAATGGCTAAAAAGAGTGAAAATTGTTTCCCAAAAGATTCGATATTCCTCCTCGGCGAGGCCACGCCCCCTTCTATGACGAGATGCCGTCTGTATCTATGAGTACAAAGCATTTTCCTCTTTTTGAAGTGTATGTTTATGCAGACTTTTTCCACAGCAGACTGGTTAGCTAGTTATTAATTAGCTGCTTTACGAAATTACATTGCCTTGATTAAAATAGGCTTCCCTTTTAGTTATAGTCTGTCAGAACTGAACATATGCCATTTTATTTATTTTTCATTCAACATCATTTTTATTGCCGAACAGCCCATGTCCAAAAGTTACTCAAAGCCTGTGCTGTATTCATTCATTCATTCATTTCTATTTTATTCAATAATAGTAGCCTATTGAGACGGTTACTTATTACTAACTAGCCTCTTTTTTGCCTTAAAGGGACAGGCCACCTTTTTTCCAGACTGAAATATGTTCTTACCTGAGCTTAGACGAGTTGATGCGTACCTGTCTGGTCTGTGTGCGTGCGCGTGGAAGAGCGCGGTAGCTTCCAATTTCACCCCCATTTGGAGCTATAGGAATACATTGGAAGAGATGCTAACAACATCTTTGGTTGTTTTGTGTGACTGAGCCCACGCAAAAAGACCAGACAGGTACGCATCAACTCGTCTAAGCTCAGGTAAGAACATATCTCAGTATGTAAAAATAGTGGCCTGTCCCTTTAACTCTGTGGATTTTCCCGTACGTGTGTTTTAACTAGAGCAGCATAGCCGGTAGCCTACAGCATTTTCATTATTTTTGCGACATATATTTATATATATATAAATATTTAACTCAACATGGACCTGCTGTATCTCTAGGTTATACACTTGTGTGAAGTTAGCTCCCCCATAGTGTCCGATTCACTCCAAACTAGTGTTATTGTTTAGCTCTTCGTTTGTGCACGTAAAAATGCACATAAAACGCTAATTTTACAAACGAAGCACAAACGAATGACACCATTTTGAAGCAAATTGGACACTATGGGGGGGTTGATCAATTACCAATCAACGATCAATGCCTCAAAAACGAAGTGCGCACTTGTGCTAATTTTATTTGCACCCACGTGGGTGCAAATAAATAAATAAAAATGCAATAAATGTATGTGCATTTTTACGTGCACAAACGAAGAGCTGAACAATGACACTAGTTTGGAGTGAATCGGACACTATGGGGGGGCTGATCAATTACCAATCAATGATCAATATCTCAAAAACGAAGTGCGCACAAACGCTAATTTTATGTGCACAAACGTGCACAAACGAAGCACAAACGAATGACACCATTTTTAAACAAATCAGACACTATGGGGGGGTTAACTTCACACAGGTTTAATATACAGATGAATTAAGCCCGTGGGCAAAAAGCCGCTTAAGAATCGCCAGAGCTGTTAGTCGCTAACTAGCCGCTAGTTAGCAACATTAGTGGCTGGTCTTGCACTGAGGTACAATTAAGACATTTAGCACTTGTTAAATCCAACACAGACTCTGATTTAGGGATTGTAGCCTGTAATAAAGTTAGCTCTAGGTGGAATATTGTATTTCCACATTGAAGAATTCTCCAGTTTGTCGCTCTTTTGCTCTGCTCAGCTGAGGTCCTGTCAAGTGGTATCTTTAAAGGGGGGGTATTATGCAAAATTGACTTTTTCAAGCTTTACATCATGTTATTATGTCATTCCCTCATTAAAACATGCCTGAAGTGTTGCCTTGGCACATTCACGTATTTTTGAGTAATCTGTAAAAACTCTGATGGCAGCCATTTTAGGGATAGGTTTGCCTGAGTCCTCCTAGGAACGCCCCCACCTCCTGGAGACGCCTCCGAGCTTTCGTCACCAGCCGAGTAACCAACCACTGCTCCTCAGCAGAACCCCCTCCCCACTGATGCCACAGAGAGCGTGTGGAGGGGGCGTGTCGGAAAGGGTCAGAGGTTCTTAAAGAGACAGAGGCCTATTTCAAGACATTCACTACAGCCATTTTGAGAGAGCAATTTTATACAAAGCAGTTATTCTAATTTACTGCATTTACAGACCAACAGAAGGTTTGGTCATCATTGTAGTGTGATATAGACTGGTGCTATGTGATTGAAAAAAGCATAATACCCCCTCTTTAATACCTTAAACAGTGGCCTATTCCTTCAATGAGTACGAGTGTAAGTACAAGCATGTGGTATCGGTATCGGTGCATCCCTTCTCTACAGTCGGTGATTATGTTTTAGTCACATCTGCCCTGGGTCTGACTAAAAATGAGTGTTGGTCTGCAGAAGGTTTTGTGTGTTTCAAAGCATGATGAGATGGTAAATGGTCTCAACTTATGTAGATCTTTTCTAACTACACTAGGCACTCAAAGTACTTTACAGCAAGGGCCCACTCACCCATTCACACTCTCACTCATACACCACGTACTCAGACAGTGGAGAAAAGGACGGTGAAGTGTCTGACTCAAGGACACTTTCTCTCTAATCTCTCACACTGAATGAGACTCTTGAACAAACAAACTTTCACCTGGAAACAAATAATGACGGTTTACAGAGCTTTCTTCAAGAGGGATTTGTGAATATCTAATTCCTGCCACATTCATTGAGTTTTGAATCCCTAAAAAACAAAAGTTACGTTTTTACAGATTTATTCAAAGCTTAAACACAATCTAAAATTCCCTCTGAGCAAATATTACAGTCAGCTTTCTGGCCCCAGCCGACTCCTTTTGAGGCTCCATTATGTGATCAGAGTTGATCACCGTCTCCTCGTGTTGCGGGGTGGTCTCGGACGGAGCTGGTAGTCCGTAGGATTTTTGTGCGACCAGGATTCTGTGAGGCGGGACCCTCGTCCTCGCTAGTTGAAGCACTGGTGGGCAAGTTAAACAAGACTGAGCAATTGTGTCCGGGTCGGTGAAGGTGGCTTTTGCCAAGCGTACACTGTATCTTTTTTGTAGTCCTGTTGGTCACGCTTGAGTTTATTTTTATAAGTTTTGTCCATGTAAGACCTTGTGTCAATTCCTTAATATTTTCTCAGAGTTTGTTCTCAAGTGTGTCGTGTGTGTGTGCTATAAACAACTTTGAGACATAAAATCATGGGGTTACTAAAAAACGTTGTGTGATGTTTAAAATTGGCATATTGGTCAAATAAAATAGTGTTTGTGCATGTAGAAGCGGTGCCACCTCGTCTTTTCGCTAAAATTAGGAGGAGATGCCTCAGCGAGAACACCCAGCCAGGTTTCAGGAGTAGAGGCCATTGTTTGTGAGTGACCGGCTGCCAAACCCGTTCAGACGAATGCCATCTGGCCTGAAGAGCAGCCGTTCCAGAAGAACTTGTTTGAACTTGTTTGGACACTCCCTCAGTCAGACCTGGCTCCTCCTCAGATAAAATGAATAAATACAGTCATCTCATCCTCCACAGCTCACTCCACTCTTCAGCTTCACCTGTTTATAGTCAGACTCAGTGGCTGTTATCAAAGGAGAAATGGAGCAGAGACCTATCGACCAAGAGATCATTCAAAGTGAAGGACATGTTCAGCTGCACCGACCAGCAGCTCATCTCCTACCTCTGCTCTGCGGACCGACACCAGGGCCTCACAGTGACGGCTTCAACAGAGAAGGCCCATCAGCAGAAAGAACTGCTGCTCCAGAGCCTCCAGATGAAAGAAACAGACCTGGACCAAGAAAAAAAATTAAACTAAAATCGTCATTCAGTCCATGGGGCGCCATAGTGTTCGAAGTGTGAATCCAAAACATCTCTCTTTGGTACAACTTTTTCAGGATATTGCCCCCTCTTGTGGACACAGCAACCCTTTCGATTCCAAAGAACCTCAAAGAGGATGGTGAAACATGATTTGCTTCTTTGTAATGTTTGGCAATAGCATAGTCCCATAGTCTATATTGCCTGTTCTGATAGCAGTCTTATGTTCTGAGATCCTTTGTTTTAATTGTCTTTTTGTCTGACCAGCATATGCCAAACCACATGGACAGAGAACCATATAAATGACATGGCTTGGCTTACAACTGATGAATTGACTTATTGTAAATTTTCTTCCGGTATGTGGATGGTTAAAACATTTTGTATTTGTTCTGTTGTTGCAGCAAGTACAATTACCACATCTGTGCATCCCAGTTGTTGTCAGCCATGTTAGAGAGGTCTGAGGTCTGTTTCTTTACTTCTTCTTCTTCAAGGTTATTGGTGGACTGCAGGCCAAAAAAAAGTGCATGCCACCACCTACTGTATTGGGTGTTCAACAACATAGTGTCAAAATAAAGACTCTTAAGGAGAAAAAAAAAAGAAAAATCCAAATGATTCATCACATTTCCATTTAGAGTTATTTTTATCTCAGCAGCTGTTTCATAAAGCTACATCACCCATAGTATTGGACTATAAAATATACTGCAGCCACTGACTTTAATGACTCAAACATGAACCACAATAATCATACGAAGCCACACAGAAAACAGACGATGATAAAAGGCTGTTTCAGATTTACCTTGAGCTGCAGCTTCATCACATTATTTTATTTTATTTTATTTTATTTTATATTATTTTATTTTATTTTATTTTATTTTATTTTATTTTATTTTATTTTATTTTATTTTATTTTATTTTATTTTATTTTATATTATTTTTATTTTTTATTTTTTTTTTTTATTTTTTTTATTTATTTATTTTTTTTTTTTCATTTCATTTCATTTCATTTCATTTCATTTCATTTCATTTCATTTCATTTCATTTCATTTCATTTTATTTTATTTTATTTTATTTTATTTTATTTTTCATTTTCATTTTCATTTTCATTTTCATTTTCATTTTCATTTTTTATTTTTTATTTTATTTTATTTTATTTTATTTTCAGGAACTGGCCACTGTTTTTGCATACTGAAATATGTTCTTACCTGAGCTGAGACAAGTTGATGCTGTTGTCTGGTCTTTGTGTGTGCCCTCAGTCACGCGAAACGACCAAAGATGTTGTTAGCATTTGGCCTCTCCCAGTATATTCCTACTGTATAGCTCCAAATGGTTAGAAGCGACCAAGCTCTTCCACGGGCACAAACACAGACCAGACAGGTACGTATAAACGTGTCTAAGCTCAGGTAAGAACATCTCAGTATGGAAAAACAGTGGCTTGTTCCTTTTAAATGTGCGTCTGTCAGTCAACAGTGGTTACAAATGAAGAATCACTCGAGGGTGGGGGTGAGGGGGGTGAGGGGGGTGGGGGGATTGGCGGCGCAGTGGCTTATGGGATGGCACATAGCTCCTAGTCACCGGTTAGTTAGCATCACAGGTCCCTATGCTAAAGGAGGTGTGATAGCTAGCTCCTTCTCTTACCTCTTTCCTAAATGACAGCCCAATTCGGAGGCTTCTTATCATGGCGGACACTGACGCACATCCGGATTGGCGTTCGACCTCTTACCAATTTACTGGTTTCGGATGTACCCTTGGATCATTACTCATTGCAGGCGGCATCTGATCAGGGAGGAGCAATGTGACATTCATGAGAAATTCCTACATTTCCTGCAGCATCTCATCTTAATCATTTCCTTTCTAGTTTTACACAAATTGCTTGAATAAACAAAACAAATTAAATGTAATATCTTTATTGCTACAATCATTTAAAGTTGTACAACGCATATACCAACACTGAAGTTCCCAAAACAGGTTTGTATTGGAAGAATTCTGATTATTTTAATTATCAGGTGCTGCTGAGTCATAGTGAGAATAAAGAAAAGCCCTTACATAACATTCACTCGATCATTACTCTCTGACAACTTCTGTTTGTTTGTTCCATCATTGTATGAGTTAAAAACAGAGGTTGGATTTAGTGCTGTGTGATGTTGGGAAAACATCTAATTGCAAATTTTCTGCAATTACTTTTGCCAATTCTGTTTCAGAACTTCAAACCTTCAGGCAGATTTAAAACAATATGGGAAGGTGAACTCGTGAGAGAGGACAACCGATCAGTTCACTTTTTTGTCAATTCCTCCATACAGCCAATACAGAGAATCAAAATTGTGTTGCAGCATCTCAAACCCAATAAAAAAATATTTAAAAGATACAGACGGCATCTTTGGAACTTTAATTATCAGGCGCTTCCCTGTTTAGCCGCATTATGTAATAAAAGTCTAAAAAAGATTAATAAAATGCATTACACAATGCGTTGGGGAGGTTTATTACAAAATGCGGCTTTATTACGAAGTTAAGGGTCAATCTTATTACATTTTGGACTTTTATTACATAATGCACTGTTCTTACATAATGCGGCTTAGAATGATTGCAGAGAAACACATGGCATCTTTGGAATTTTAATTATCAGGTGCTGCCCACAATGAGTCATGGTGATAAGAGACGGCATCTTTGGAATTTTTTATCAGGCGCTTCCCTGTTTAGCCTCACAGGGCAGCGCCCCGTGGTCCACACAGTTACTTCACTTACTTCACAGGTTAGAAAACTGGGTGGGAATCTCCAGTACTGCTCTTAACTGGTTCAAGTCCGACCTCGAGCGACAGGACGTACTTTGGCAACTGTCTCTCTCTTGCTATGACCTGTGGAGTACTCCAGGGGTCAATCTTAGGACCCCTCTTTTTCAACTTGTACATGCTACCATTGGGTCAGCTAATAAACAGCAATAATGTGTCTTGACACTCAGATCTATGTGTCACTGGCGGCAGGTCAACACGGGCCTGTGGATACTTTCTGTCACTGCATCCAACAGATCAGCCCTGAGAAGATTATATTGGATTATATTATAAAAGTCCAAAATGTAATAAGATTAATAAAATGTACATAATGCGTTGGGGAGGTTTATTACAAAATGCGGCTATTTTTTAACCTGGCTAACACCATGCTGCTGTGTGCGCTCGAATTATTTCGAACTGCACAACAGCCTGGGGACCATGGCCCAAATTTTCCGGTGGATTTGGGAACCAATCACAGAGCGAGGAGGGACGGCAAGACGATGACGTGCTATTCGATATACGGAAGCTTGTAGTTTATTTACGGATTAAAAAAAAAAGTTTATTTACGGATCCAACATGACAGCAGCAGACACGATGGTATTTTTCGATCAAGCTTTAGACCTTGTTCTAAATAATTTAGCTCAAAAGTTTACAGCGGGTACGTCATACGTCATCTCATACGATGATACGATTGGCCGTGGCTACGTGCAGACGCATGATACTTTTTTTTTTTTTTTTTCGTATCGCCCAATAAACGAGTATGGACGATCGTAAACCACACCTCTCCTACGACAAAATGAATTGGTGGTCCCCAGACTAAATATCACTTGTGATTTTAGTCTGGTGTTAGCCAGGCTAGCTATTTTTACAAAATTAAGGGGCAATCCTTATTACATTTTGGACTTTTATTACATAGCGCAGTGTTATTACATAATAGCCCAACCTCTCAAACCCAAAAAAAAATGTAGATGGGTAATTACAGAAATGTAATTTTGGACAATGATTACCATGACAACAGTAGCATTTTGTACAGACATTTTCTCAAGATTGATATTTTTATTATCAACGGTTCATTGTAACATAAGCCAAGTGTTTTTCTTCCCTTACATAACTATGAGCAACACTTGGATCATTACTCATTGCAGGAAGCATCTGATCAAGCAGGGGCAAGATGGCGTTCATAAGAAATGTCTACATTTCCTGTAGTGTCTCGTCTGAATCATTTTACACAAATTGCTTGAATGAACAAAACAAATTAAATACAATGTCTTTATCACTACAATCATTTAAAGTTGAAAAACGCAAATACCAACACTTAAGTGCCCAAAACTGGTTTGTAGTAAGCCACAATTCTGCAGGATGAGGTGTTTAACATTTCATGTTTTATCGAGCTACACATTTATTACATAATAGAAGAGGACAGTCTTACACTTTGAACTGTTCTTACAACAATTGGCTTGACAAGGAGTCATGCTAATAAATATTCGCCATCTCCTCTTAAATAAAATAAAAGACTTCACTGTGAGTATGGGGCACCTCTATCAGTGCTTCTTATTATTTGCACAGTTCATAACCCCAATGTCACCGTTTTGCATCAATGCCACAGGGTTTCTTAAGTTAAAACTCAACTTAAGTAATTCACAACTCCAGGAACACTCCTCTTGTTTTGTTGTGCAGCGTCTTCCTCATGTACTGTCAATTCTAAATTGAAAGAATTTGGATTATTTTATTTATCAGGTGCTGCTGAGTCATAGTGAGAATAAAGAAAAGCCCTTACATAACATTCACTCGATCATTAATCTCTGACAACTTCTGTTTGTTTGTTCCATCATTGTATGAGTTAAAAACAGAGGTTGGATTTAGTGCTGTGTGATGTTGGGAAAACATCTAATTGCAAATTTTCTGCAATTACTTTTGCCAATTCTGTTTCAGAACTTCAAACCTTCAGGCAGATTTAAAACAATATGGGAAGGTGAACTCGTGAGAGAGGACTACCTATCCGTTCACTTTTTGGTCAATTCCTCCATACAGCCAATACAGAGAATCAAAATTGTGTTGCAGCATCTCAAACCCAATAAAAAAATATTAAAAAGATACAGACGGCATCTTTGGAACTTTGATTATCAGGCGCTTCCCTGTTTAGCCGCATTATGTAATAAAAGTCTAAAAAAGATTAATAAAATGTATTACACAATGCGTTGGGGAGGTTTATTACAAAATGTGGCTTTATTACGAAGTTAAGGGTCAATCTTATTACATTTTGGACTTTTATTACATAATGCACTGTTCTTACATAATGCAGCTTAGAATGATTGCAATGAGTCGTAGCGCTGCCCAACCTCTCAAACCCAAAAAAACACACGGCATCTTTGGAACTTTAATTATCAGGAACTTCCCTGTTTAGCAACAAGTCATGTTCGAAGCAGCCAGTGGATAAGAGCAAAGAGAGAGAAAAAAATTAACTCCACCACTACTTTAACAATAGCCAAATTCTGAATATAGTTTTCTACTAAATAAAGACATGGACACAAGCAAAGTGGTTCGACAGCCCATAAATACTTTAAAAATGAACAACCAGGAAACGTGTCTTCGTCAAGGCAAACATTATTATTTTTTTGCCTTGACAAAGACACGTTTCCTGGTTGTCCATGTTTTTCTTTGACTGCTTTAACATAACTTCACAGCAAGTCACTTCTCTCTATTCTTGCTATGTCTTGGAGCTGTTTGACTGCCGTCTATAAAGTAAACTGTGCTGTGGTGAATCTAACAGGCATTTTCTCCCATTTAAAAAGTTTGGCTCATTTTTTAAATTATTATTATTATTGTTTTTTAAGGAACTGGCCACTGTTTTTGCATACTGAAATATGTTCTTACCTGAGCTGAGACAAGTTGATGCTGTTGTACCTGTCTAGTCTTTGTGTGTGCCCTCAGTCACGCAAAACGACCAAAGATGTTGTTAGCATTTGGCCTCTCCCAGTATATTCCTACTGTATAGCTCCAAATGGGGTGAAGTTAGAAGCGACCAAGCTCTTCCACGGGCACAAACACAGACCAGACAGGTACGTATAAACTTGTCTAAGCTCAGGTAAGAACATCTCAGTATGGAAAAACAGCGGCTTGTTCCTTTTAAATGTGCGTCTGTCAGTCAACAGTGGTTACACATGAAGAATCACTCGAGGGTGGGGGCGAGGGGTGTGGGGGGATCATAGACTGTAGAAAAAATGGACGTCTTGTGCTCACTCCTCCCCGTTTACCAGAATGACCACGGCCGTGGGGGAATTGATGGCGGATTTACAGACTCCCCCTCCCCAGCTCTGACGAAGCATGTTCCTAAAAAGGACATCTCTGAGCTGGACACACTGTCCCTCACATCGGACCACAAACCGTTTGCAGAGCTGTATCCCTTTCTGTCCACAGAGTCACAGCTGTAGTGGTGCGTATGTGTGAGGATGAATGCAATCTGGTCTGAAGAGCAGCCGTTCCAGAAGAACTTGTTTGGACACTCCCTCAGTCTGGCTCCTCCTCAGATCAAATAAATGAATAAATTGAGCCGTCTCATCCTCCACAGTTCACTCCACTCTTCAGCTTCACCTGTTTATAGTCAGACTCAGTGGCTGTTATCAAAGGAGAAATGGAGCAGAGACCTATCAACCAAGAGGTCCTTTCCTCTCCCATCTTCTCTCAATACAACAAAGTGAGGGACATGTTCGGCTGCACCGACCAGCAGCTCATCTCCTACCTCACAGTGACGGCTTCAGCAGAGAAGGCCCATCAGCAGAAAGAACTGCTGCTCCAGAGCCTCCAGATCAAAGAAACAGACCTGGAAAGGCTCCGGCAGGAAGCCCAGGACATCAGCAGCTCTACCCAGACAGCAATGCAGCAGATTCTGTTCGAGAAGCAAACCCAACTGATACGAGTCCAAGAGCTCCAGGACCAACTGCAGCGCGACGTGACTGAGCTGAAGAGAAACATCTCTGAGCTGGACACACTGTCCCTCACACCGGACCACAGCCCAGACTCACAGAAGATTCAGAGTGGCCCACTCTGCTACTTTGAAGATGTGACCACAGCTGTGTCACTGCTCAGAGACAAACTTAAGCTCACTCTGGAGGAGAGTCTGAGTCCAGACTTGAAGACTTTGAAGGATGATCTCACCAATGTCTCAGGGGCTCCAAGTGCAGTCCATGTTTTGCTGTCACCAGCTGAACCCACCACCAGAGAGGATTTCTTACAATACTCAAAAGAAATCACTCTGGACCCAAACTCAGCGAACAAACGGCTGGCTCTGTCTGATGGAAACAGAAGAGTTCGAGTTGCAAGACAAATCCAGAGTTATCCTGATCATCCGGACAGATTCAGTTACTGGTTTCAGATCCTGAGCAAAGGGAGTCTGACGGGCCGCTGTTACTGGGAGGTGGAGTGGAGAAAGAAGTGGGTCAGTGTCGCCGTTTCATACAGCGATATTGAGAGGAAAGAAGACGGTAAAGAATCTAGATTTGGAAACAACGATGAATCCTGGGCTCTGCACTGCGAAAACGACGGTTATGTGTTCATACACTCCTCTGTCCGGTGTGAGGTCTCAGGTCCGGTCTCATCCAGAATCGGGGTTTACCTGGACCACAGCGCAGGGACTCTGTCGTTTTACAGCGTCCTGGACAAATCCATGACCCTCCTGCACAGAGTCCAGACCACCTTCGTTCAGCCGCTCCACGCTGGAGTCTGGGTTGACAACAGCGCATATTTCCCTCAACTCAAGTAGGAGCTGGTGATGGTTTTGTACAAAGGGACTTTCTGGACTTTCCTGTCGCTGAAACAAGTTGTAAATTTCACGTGTCGAATCACAAAATATGAATTCTGCACCAATTTATTCACCAATTGTTTTGATTTTGTTCCATGTTTTTTGTTTCTGTACATGTTGGATGTGTTTTGGGTTCAGTTTGAGTCATACATTGTAGAACTTGCTCAGGGATCACAGAAAAGGTCCCACCGGTTATGCAAACATTATCATCTGTACACTGTCATTTTGCTATTCATCAATAAAGTCATGAATGAGTATGTTTCAAAGTGCATTTTTTTTGTACCAAATCTCCAGCCTCATGAATACTTTTGTAGTAATTTGCTGATGATGGGGATGCAGAATTTTGAGCCAGTTTTTGTTTCATGTTGACGGGTTATTACTGAAATATCATTTTAGACAATCATTAGGCAAGGCAACTTTATTTATACCACGCATCAGGTTAAGTTCACTTGCAGAAGCAGGAAAAAAGCACGAAAGCCAGGAGAAGTTAGAAAAACGCGTCCGCACTCGACAGAGACAGGAAGAGAGGAGTTACCATGAATTACCATGGCAACTGTAGCATTTTCACCTTACATTTTCTCAAGATTTACATTTTTAGTACGAAGGTGAGAGCTGTGTGTAAACTGAATGGTTCATTGTGACATAAGTCAAAGTGTTTTTCTTACTATGAGGAACACTTGGGCTCCATCGGAAACCATCAAACTATAGCATCTATGTCCAAACCCAAGCTCCTGAAGTGACATCACCAACAGCTGTTTCTTTACTTCTTCTGCTTTAAGGTTATTGGTGGACTGCAGGCCAAAAAAAAGTGCATGCCACCACCTACTGTATTGGGTATTCAACAACATAGTGTCAAAATAAAGACTTTTAAGGAGAAAAAAAAAAAAAAAAATCCAAATGATCCATCACATTTCCATTTAGAGTTATTTTATCTCAACAGCTGTTTCATAAAGCTACATCACCCATAGTACTATAAAATATACTGCAGCGACTGACTTTAATGACTCAAACATGAACCACAATAATCATACAAAGCCACACAGAAAACAGACGATGATAAAAGGCTGTTTCAGATTCACCTTGAGCTGCAGCTTCATCACATGCATAAAAAATGCTCTGGTCAAATATTCCACCAAATCCTGTCCTTTGGTTGATCCCCAGAGAAAGAGGCCGCATTAACACACAGTGAGGTCTGCTCCTTCACTGCGCAATGTCTGCAAATTAGCCGTGTGGCATAAGTTTCTACTCAATGAAAGCAAAATCACAAAAGCACAAACTGCCTTCATTTAGGCCAGGGGTGTCCAAAGAGCGGCCCAGGGGCCAAATGCGGCCCTCAGACCAATTTATGGTGGCCCTCGGCCTCTTGCTGTATGGGTACACATCACCAGAGATGGATCTTTTTATTTGAAATGTAATATTCAATACAATTGTAACCTAACAACTAACATTTTGTTGTGAGACAGAGCTGGCATGAAGGTTTTAAGCTTAAATAGAGGTATGGGGCACAATTTAAACCTCTGCTAGTCGAAGGTTTTGCGGCTCTAACTACTGATCTACGGCCCTTCACCCTGTGTACACTTCAATATGCGGCCCCCCATGAAAAAAGTTTGGACACCCCTGATTTAGGCCATTTACTCAGGCAGCTCTTAAAACAGTGAGATGTGACTGTGCTGTGGTGACTCTAACAGGTATTTTGTCACTTATAAAGTTTGTACATAATTAAGTACATAATTCAGTGTATATTACTGAAGCGTCTTTGAGTGTCCAAAAAAGCGCTATACAAGTTTGATGTGTTTGATGTATTATAATTTTTTTATTATTATTACATAATGTGGCTTAACATGCGTCGTAGCGCTGCCCAACCTCTCAAACTCCAAAAAACCACACGGCATCTTTGGAATATTAATTATCAGGAACAAGTCATGTTCAAAGCAGCCAGTAAAGAAAAACAAAGAAAGAGAAAAAAAAATAACTCCACCACTACTTTAACAATAGCCAAATTCTGAATATAGTTTTCTACTAAATAAAGACATGGACACAAGCAGAGAAGTTTCGACAGGCTTCTGTTCTGTCTGACATGTGGTGGTAAATGTGTTTTGGTAAAAAAAAAAAAGTCACATGGACCCGATTTTCACTTTATTGGGCATGAGTTAAATATGTTATAGTTCACAAAACAACAGATTCCCTTTCCCTTCCCTTAGCGGTAGAGTAATATTTAACATGATGTGTGGGACAATAGGAAATAAAATACGAGAGGGCAGGCAGCAGAGGGAGGGGGGAGAGTTCAGCTCCCTGACAGTATGGTGGATGAAGCTATCTTTTCTGTACAATGGACCTGACAATGATGGAGACGCCTCAGTTTTGTCCCTGAATGTTTTACTTTACAGAAGAAGTAGGTCTAAACTACATGGATCATACATAATGGTCATACATGTGGTGTGCCCCAGGGTTCAATTTTAGGCCCAGTGCTTTTTAATCTGTATATGCTCCTTCTTGGTGATGTCATCAGGAGACACGGGGTCAATTTTCACAGTGATGCTGATGATACAAAGTTATACATCTCCATGTCTCCTGATGACACCAGGCCAATAGATGCACTTTCTAACTGCATTTTAGATTTCAAACTCAGGATGACAGAAAACTTTCTCCAGCTTAACCAGGACAAAACTGAAATGTTAATCATCGGCCCTGAGGTCCAGAGAGAGAGACTTTTACCCAAACTACAGTCACTGTCTATGAATCCTTCCTCACAGGTGAAGAACCTGGGTGTGATTTTTGACTCTGAGCTGGCGTTTTTTCCACACATTAAGAATATCACAAAGATGGGTTTATACCATCTAAAGAACATAGCCAGAGTCCGCCCCATTCTCTCTCGGGCCAACACGGAGACACTCATGCATGCTTTTATCACCAGTCGTATCGATTACTGTAATGCCCTGCTTTCTGGTCTTCCCAAAAAGAGTATCTCAGGTTTACAGCAGCTCGAGTCCTGACGAAGACCAGGAGGCGGGACCACATTACACCGGTCATAGGATCGCTGCATTGGCTCCCCATGTGTTTCAGGATCGATTTTAAAGTTATTTAACGGTTTTCAAATGTCTTAATGGTCTTGGTCCTTCTTATCTTTCAGAACTGCTTTTACCTTATGAACCTTCACGGCCCCTTCGCTCCTCCGGCAGGGGTATCCTAGTTATTCCTAAAGTCAACAAAAAGACTCATGGTGAGGCGTCTTTCCAATATTACGGCCCTCGCCTCTGGAACCACCTGAGGAGGAGCTCAGGGCTGAGGAGGAGCTCAGGGCTGCAGAGAACATTCATGTTTTTAAGAGCAGGCTCAAGACCCACCTTTTTAGCTTAGCTTTTAACGGACTAATCTATTCATTTAATCCTAATATATAAAATATATATGGGAGGGTGTGCCAGGCGTATTGTTTTAAATGTTGTAATCTGTAAAGCACTTTGTGATACCTTTCGGTATGAAAAGCGCTTTATAAATAACGTTTGATTGATTGATTGATAATACACAATAAAGGTCCATGTTGGCATGAAAACCTGTAATCCTGCAATTTGGTTGAGATACAGTATTTTATAAGACACATTGTTTACCTAAATACTGTATTTTCTGCCTTAGCGATTTCCTTACTGCGACTATTGCAGGTGTTTGATGTCCGCCTGAGCGTCCAAGGCCGTTTTTGAAATATTTTGCCATCAAAAGACTGTGAACTTTCTGCTCACTATAAAGTTCCCGCAAACTTGAACCTCTCTTACTTTCTCATCGACTCGTGCACTAAGTTTGTGGTCCTCCGAGGGTACAGTGCAGCACAAGTCCTGAGGAAGACATTATCGGGGCTTTAATCTGCGCCGAGGAGGAAGGTGTGGACTAATTAGAGAGGACAGGACTGAGAAGAGCTAAAGACTCCGGGTCTATTGTTAGCACGTCTCCTGCAGCTGCTTAAGCACTCCAGCTCTGATCTATCCAGCACCGCTCTCAATGTTAAATTTGTGAAAAATATAGCGCTGATTGTATTTATTTGGGCTGTAAAGAGGTGTGATTCTTTCAGTGACTGAGGTGTGAGGAATATGTTTAAGTATTGAGTCCTCCTTGTCTATGTGTGAGGCAACTGTATGACTGGGCAAGGTCCTGTTACATTGATATCATTAAAAACATCAAAACCACGTTATAAAATGCTGTAAAATGTATATATTTTCAGGGGGGCTAACCAAGCACCTGTGGAGCCGCTGTTCTCCCGTCCAGACCTGGCGCTGTATTATGAGCTGGCACGCTTATGTTTGCATCCTCATTTATTCAGCTCCAGACTCTTTTTTACCTGTCCAATGTATTATTCTATTTGGCAAAGTTGGAGTCCACATAGTGAGGTTTAACAAGCATGTTGACCGGTTAAACAGCTCACCCAGTGCGGTTTCCCCAAACTCACACAAATGTACATGGTGAAAGTAGAGGGGACCAAACAACCACTTGGGGAGAACTATCAGTGGGAGAGGAAAGCACCTCAGGGGCCAGGCCCGAGACCAATTTTGGGTGGCCCTCAAGCTTCTTGTTGAATTGACACACATTGCCAGAGATGGTACTTTTTACTGCAAATGTAATAGTTCTTCACTATACAGGTATTAACATTTTTCTGTGAGAGAGCTGCATCAAGCTTCCAAATCTAAATAATGATATGAGACACAGTTAAAACTAGGGCCCGAAAGATATATCGGCTGGCCGATATTATTGGTGCTATCGGCCAAAATAGGCCGATATCACTGGTGACCGAAAGTGATAGAGACTTCCCGTTTTCAGCACCGGAAAGATGATCCATCCCACAACTTCCTGTTCCTCAGGGGAGCAGAGAAACATCGTGTGGAAATTGTTTGTACACATATTATACATATTTTAGTTTATAAACTTTTGCGTATAATTTTTTGTTTCGGAATCTACAGATTTTTGTCCTTCAAACAAGCCCCCTCTGAAGTAACTACTAAACATAATTATACAGCGCCCCCTGCTGTCACAGTTCAACACTGACACATTTAGAAGCTTCATACACAGGATTATAGACAGTTCTAAAATGTGGCCACAAATATCAGTGGCGCAAACCTGCATCGGCCAATAAAATACCCCATAATTGTTTAGTACTATAGTTTATTGAAAGGACAGTGTGCAGTTACATTAAAAAGAGGCTCCAAAGACTTTTATTGTTTCCAAAAATACGGTTTGCTCCCGTGACAACGCTGAGAAGAGCATAATATTTTTAACCATACTGGTTACTGGTATGTCAGTCTTGTCTCGGGTGCAAAAGCTCCTGGATATGTTTAAAATGTGCACAGTTTGTGATATGGGCATTATGGTATGGCTGCTTTTTCGCACTGTATCATCGCAATCTTAGGCGCCAATTTATGTTTTTCCCAGTGAGTGCCCAGTTAAAAAAAAAAAGAAGTAAGAATAGATTTCACTAATTTGTGCTTATGAGTCGAGTGCTCTACCCAGAAAGCTTAACAGGTGAAACAATATGCTGCTGCCTCACTTATATGAATGTAATGGACCGCACAGCGCTCACATGTTCGCAGAAAATGGAGTGACGCCTCGTGATTTACAGATTGTATCTATTGAATCATTTTGTAATTAGGGAAAATTTGCCTGGGTGCCCCGCAGCACAGGATCGGCGCCTATGATTACAGTGATTGTATTTTGACTTAGTGGGGAGCAGTTCTGCGTGAAAACAGGCACTTAAAATGTAATGTAAGTAAGTATGTTAAATTGATTAATGTTCTAATACACACAGATATATATCGCCTCCAACTTGCCTTCGTGTTCAAATTTTGGTGTGGGGCGCTGGAGAGATTATTATTAGAGCGCCAAACAGGCCTGGACCGCCACTGAATGCGCAAACGGAATTGAATCTTGATGAATATTCAGGCACATATAATATTTGTCAGGCTGCTCAATCTAAAATTGTGCAGGAAAAACAACCGCTTACATTTGACTTTCTCTTGTTTTTGTAGATGATGTTGAGTGAGGCCCAGGCTGTGGACAGCAGTGTGACTGTGCGGTACACTCCCGTCAGAGGGGACCCGTCATTGGAGGAGCTTCAGAGAACTGAACAGAGCCTGATGGAGCAGGACCCGTCTGTGGCCTATGTTTACACCGGTACAGTCTCGGATGATTGTTTTCCGATTGTTTCCAACGACATCACCCATAGTTCCGGCAGCCATTTTGAACACCGAAGTACAATTACGCAGTACTACAACAGGTAACAACAACTCAATAATAAGGATGCAAATGAAAGACAACTGATATATAATGGCATTTTTATGTACTCGTAATCTTTGCTGAAGAAGAAAACAGTTAAAGAGTGAGAGACGCACGTTTATGTGAAGAAACCAGCAAATATAGCACAGACGTAGCAGCTACAGCTACAGCAGGATTTACTAAAGATCTGCTTCACTCCTCAGACAAAAATAACACATCATAGAGGAAACAGAAAACCTTTCCCTGTGATTTTTACAGTTTGTCATGTCAACAAAGTCTCAGTCTGAGTCAGTGTTTAAGCTGCTCAAGATGTTAGCATGCTACTGGTTAGAAACTGTCATCAATCAACTGTCAATGGCTTTAACACAACAAACACACGTGTGGCTCACGTCTATGAACACTGAGGAAATACTACATAACAGCTCAGCTCTGACCTCTGTCACATGTTGTATCCAAGGCTAGATGTAGTGTGGTCTCTTGGAGAGGTCAGAGCTGAGCGTTTGAAGCTAAATGCTAACCGGTTGCATGCTAACGTCTGACTCACTGGTTTTCTTCACATAAGCAACTGAGCAATGATTATGAGTACACAAAAATGCCCCTGTCAATCAGTTGTCTTTCATTTTCATCCCGAGTAGAGATATTGCTACATACTGTAGTACTGCATAATTCTACTTTGCTATTCAAAATGGCCGCCATGACAACAAAAGTCACATGACGGAAAAGCATGTATACTGTGATGACGCGATGCTGTCAGATGGAGGGAGGTATTCCTCAATGGATTAGATCAGTAGTTCTCAACCTGGGGGGCAAGTTTGCAGAGGGTCCCAAGAGCTTAGTCAGTGTGGCTGGGACGAAAGTACAGATACTTGTTTTTTGAAAGGAAGGACTAAAAGTAAAAAGTTGCCAGGAAAAGAAATACTCAAGTAAAGAATATCATTGTTGAGCATTAGCAGCACATAAATAAACGTAAATAATATTATTCCGTAAAAGTGAAATTTAGCCATAATCATCATCCCTCACTATATCATCTCAACCACATGACAGATTCTACATATTAACAATGTGATGTCTGTAAATCTGCAAAAGGCCTCGTGCAGTATTCATACACAGAGTACCCACAACGGTACTTTCCGGAAAGAAGTATTTTTTGCAATACAAACTTTTAGTCTACCAGAAGGCAAATGTAAATAACTTAAATTAGCCGTTATCAGATATTCAGCCCGGATGTATTAGCTATGGCTGAGTGTGCTGCAGTCAGTTCATCGGCTTATCTTGTTTACTGTTTAATTAGCAAAGGGAATAACACGCGTCATTATATAAACATTCGCTCTAAAAAGTGCACTTTCACTTTTTTTTTAAAAGGCAGCCGAGTGTGTGTTCAGTGTGTTGTGGCAAGCAGTTTGTTACTGTTACGAAGAGCGTGATAACATAGGCCAAAAGTCAAACTGAGGACAACTGTGGGCTACGGGAGCTTAGCATCACTGATACTGACCCGGAGGGGGCGGGTCATACTTTCTTAATTATAGACACAGGCTGTGATGTGTCATAGGAGGCGTGGTGTCTGTTTATCAATCATTTTATTATTTGACTATTCTTTGGTACATTCTGGTGGACTATAAGCACATTCCATAATGGGTCCTTACAGGGGCTGGATGCAAGTTGGCCATTTTATACACACTACTGCCACCTCAGGTCTTATGCGTAACTGCAGCTTCTATATTAAGCTCGTGCATGACGGCACTTCGGACCCAAGGTAACAGCAACTTTCTGAGTGACAGTGCAGGATTTTAGAGGCAGTTGGGGTGAACAGGTCTGGGCTCATTCTGCACATTGGGACATGGCTGGAACATGTAGGGGGAGGAAAATAATTGTTTTTTTAACATTTTTAAACTCCCTATAGTCCCTTTAATCAATTTTCTTGTACAGTGTTAAAGTATCTGAGAATGAAAACAGATTGTCCAGCCACAATAGCATGCTATTGTGAAGCCGCTGGGATGGGGATCAGCGCCTCCAAATCCGAGGACATGCTTCTCCACAGGAAAAAGGTGGCTTCCCCTCTTCAGGTCGGTGGGGAGTCCTTGCCTCAAGTGGAGGAGTTCAAGTATCTCGGGTTTGCATTCACGAGTGAGGGACGGATGGAGTGTGAGATCGATAGATGGATCGGTGCGGCGTCAGCAGTGATACGGTCGTTGTATCGGACTGTCCTGGTGAAGAGGGAGCTGAGTCGAGGGGCAAAGCCTCACCTATGGTCATGAGATTTGGGTAATGACCGAAAGGACCAGATCGCGAATACAAATAGCCGAATTTAGTTTCCTTCGCAGGGTGGCTGGGCGCACCCTTCCAGATCGGGTGAGGAGCTCAGTTACCCGGGAGGAGCTCGGAGTAGAGTCGCTGCTCCTTCACGTTGAAAGGAGCCAGTTGAGGTGGCTAGGGCATCTGTTACGGATGCCTCCTGGTCGCCTCCCGCGGGAGGTGTTCCAGGCATGTCCTATTGGGACAAGACCTCATTGAAGGCCGACAACAACTGGAGGAGGATGGATCGGAAGTCTGGGCATCTCTGCAGAGACTGCTGCCTCCGGGACCCGCCCTGGACAAAGCAGAAGAAAATGGATGGATGGATAATCTCATGAATGTTTTAATGTATTAACTCGGGATTAATCTAAAGCTTTTACTTGTAATGGAGTAATAACAGCCTACACTTGTATTGTGCTTAACAAGACTGTGTTACCAGTTTTCTCAAAGCGTCATATTGTTGTCATTATTCCTTCACGCCATTCTCGCGATGGACAGCGACTGGGATAAGGCTCCCCATCTGGGCCATTGGCCCCTCTGACTCCACCAACCCCTGACACAAGCAAACCCACTCTCATTCATTCTGGCTTTTTGAACATGTTTTTAGTTGTAAAGGGAAACCAGTGTACCAGGAGGAAATCTACGCAGACACGAGGCAGACAAGCAAACTCCACACAGAAAGGCCAGTTAAGCACGAACATACTGCTTTGACCTCCACAGGTACTGTCTTTGTGGTGCGAAAACGGCCATTACATCTGGGTGTGTCATCCAATTTCATCCGGGTTCCACCTGAGAAGTCTGCCCCCCCTACAGCCGATTGTGCTCCTGCTGTCTCAAGTACACGACAGCATTCTTTATCTCCGCCTCATGTGGTTTGAGTGCACCCTGTTTGTCTTAGCCGTAAACACCCCTTTAACAAGACCAGACAAGGGAAACTCTCCGTCCTCCCAGTCACTCACTCAGCATTGGTCCACCGTATCTGGTATCTTTAGACTGGACGGCAGGATGGAGCTGTGAATGTGTTAGCGCACCTCAGACAGCCCCACTGCCAGTCAGCCATACCCTCTATCAGTCGGTCAGTGAGAGAGAGGGAAAGCTGCTATTGGAGCCTGACTCAACAGCCAACATTGTCCTGTTTCTACTTCTGAACCTAAATCTGTTTGTTTCCTCTTAATACTTTATTGTATAAATGTTACTTATCTTGAGCACAAAAAGACAGACAGATAGTTTAAACCTCCGCAAATGTATTTTTGATCGCAGCGCCAAATGTCGCAGCATGCTAAAGCTAGCAGCAACATGCTATTTATGACTGGGTCATTTCAGTTCATGAAATGCTGTTCAACAATATCTCATCTAACACATTTTTAATGCACAAGTTGTAATGGTCAAATCACTTTATGTGAGTAGTTTATATTAATGGAACCTCAATAGCCTTTCATTTACTAAGGATATTTAGTGCAGAATAGTCCAGTGATCCTTGTTAAATGTTTTTCAATTGGTTTATTAACAGATATAATTGATAATTGATCTGTGACATCATGACAAGAAAAGACTTTATGATCTTAAAATGGAGAAAGTCAGAGAAAGTCTCTTGGTACCGGTTAATATCGGATATCAGCAGATGGTCAAATCCCCAGTATCGGTATCGGCAAAAAAGCTGGATCGTTGCATCTCAAAAAATGTGTTCATTAAGCTCATGTAGAAAGACTTTGGGGAGCTACTTGGAAAGGGCAGGAGAGGTGCTGCAGCTGATTGATGATTTAGAGGTCCAACGTTTCGAGTAATACCCATTCTTTTCATCACGGGCTCGGATGTCTGAGATCATCACGTCCCTTGAAGAGGCTTTAACAAAAGCAGATGAGTTTTTTTTTTTTTTTTAAACAAGTGCTTCATCCTTAATCCACCAACCTAATGTAGCGCAGAGATGTGTGAGCAAAGAGAGGGCTTCAGTTTTAGCAGCTTATTAGCGAGAGACTGAAGTTCCGGCTCTGGGCACAATTGGAGTTTCTCTGCCTCTGCGTCCATCACAGACCTGAGACTTGTCGGCATTCTCTGCAGAGCTGTGCTTTGAGCCACATGCTGCATCCAAATGGACCTGTTTGAACCTGTTTGTTTCCCAAAACAAATCATTCATTCTCTACATCAGTGTTTTTCAACCAGTATGCCGCGGCACACTACAGTGCTGTGAGATACTGACAGGTGTGCCGTGAGAAATTATCCAATTTCGCCTAATTGGTCTAAAAAAGGTCTTAACAAATTCATTATTATCCGCAAGTAATGTGCCGCGCTGTCTAGTAGTGATCGGCAGAGTAACCATGTAATACTCTTCCATATCAGTAGGTGGCCACAGGTAGCTAAATAATTTGAGACAAGAGAATTGGTGATGCATGAATGCGATAGGTGGCAGTGACAGTGGCATTGTGGCTAGCTGGCAAGACGTGACAGTGATGGAGAAGTTTTTGAAAAGAAAAGATGCTAATTCCGAACTGGACCCTGGACAAAATCTGGACCCAGGTGAAGGCCCAAGTATGAGTGGAGGTCAAAAGAAAGTAAATAAGACGGTTAGCGCGAGGCAATTTAGCGAAAAAGCTGTCTTTCATTTGGATTTACTTTCACCGGAGATGCAATGAAAGCGACTCCGTTGTGCTTGGTGTGTGGTGAAAAGCTTATCCAACAGTGCTATGGTCCCAAGTAAGCTTAAACGCCAACTCCAAACGAAACACCCTTCGCTTCAACACAACAATCTGGACTATTTTGTTCGCCTGCGTGAAAACACAGAGAAACAAGCAACTTTAATGAGAAAAAACACAAAGGTAAACGAGAGAGCCCTTAAAGGTAGCTATCACGTTGCTGAACTTGTAGCTAAGTCAAAAAAGTCGCACACTGTGGCAGAGACATTAATACTTCCCGCCTGCAAAGCCATTGTAAATGAGATGCTCGGACCTGAAGCAGCTAAAGAAATAGCCAAAGTCCCTCTCTCAGACAGCACGATTTCCAGGCGTATTGATGACATGTCTGCTGACATCGAAAGCGTGGTTTTGGAAAAGATCCGTATCAGTGAGAAATTTGCATTGCAGCTTGATGAGTCCACTGATATTAGCGGGCATGCTCAACTCTTGGCCAATGTGCGCTTTGTGGATGGAGACGCAATCTCTTTTTTGCAAGGCATTACCAGAAAAAACAACAGGAGAGGAAGTTTTTCGGGTCACATCAGAATATCTTGAACAAGGAGGACTTAAGTGGGAAAACTGCACAAGTGTCTGCACTGATGGAGCTGCAGCCATGGTCGGGCGCACAAAAGGCTTTGTAAGCAGAGTGAAGGAAAGAAACCCAGAAGTGATTGTTACGCACTGTTTTTTTACACCATGAGGCCCTCGTAGCAAAGACTTTCCCAGCAGACCTAGTTCCTGTGTTGGATGATGTTGTGCGCATGGTGAACTTTGTTAAGTCACGACCCATGAAAAGTCGCATATTCGCATCTTTGTGTGAGGAAATGGGAGCGGAGCATAAAACCTTGCTTTTTCATACGGAGGTCCGGTGGTTGTCGCGCGGCAAGGTCTTGGCCCGTGTGTATGAGCTGCGGGAGGAACTTAAAGTGTTTCTGTTAAATGAGAGGTCCGATTACGCAAAGATGCTTGCAAGTGATGAGTGGTGTGCTAGGCTGGCATACCTGGCAGATATTTTTCATCATCTGAATGAACTGAACACACGAATGCAAGGCCGAAATGAAAACCTGCTTACAAGTACGGATAAAATAAATGGATTCCCGTTCAAAGATGCAACTCTGGCAGGAACATGTGGAAAGTGGCAATCTTGAAATGTTCACACTCACAAAGCAATGGCAAAACGTTAACTCTGCAGCACTGTGTGAGATAATAGTTAAACATTTAAAAACTCTTTAGGAGAGGATGTCATTTTATTTTTCTTCAGCCTCCACTGACTGCCTTGACAGGGTTAAGGACCCATACAGCTCAGCATCAGTTGGTGGAAAGGACACGAGTTTACAGGAGCAGGAGGAACTACTGAACTGAGACAAAACCGCAGTTTAAAGCTAAGCTTTGCTGATCTGCCTTTGGACAGTTTTTGGTTGGCTACTTCTAAGGAGTTCCCCATTCTGGCAAACAAAGCTATTTTGACATTGCTCCCATTTTCCACAACATATCTGTGTGAGGTGAGCTTTTCAAGCCTGACTGCTATAAAAGCTAAAAACAGAGAGAGACTGAGAGCTGCTGAGGAAGAGCTTCGTGTGGGTCTTTCTTCGATTCTTGCCTGGATATCAGCTCTGTGTTCATCCAAACAGGCCCAGGTTTCACACTGAGTGAGTAGAAATATTAAATTTGATTATAAAATACTTTTTCTTTGTGTTTATTTGATTCTTATTCAGGACACTTTGATAAGAACAACTTTACATTGTGAATATAGGCTGCAGAGTTTCATTTTTAAACATATTTTGTTGGTGGTGTGCCTCGTGATCTTTTCAATGAAAAAAAAGGTTGAAAAACACTGCTCTACATCATCAGTGTCTCTACTTTTTTCTTCGAGGGGCAGACATTAAAGTGTTTACAGTGTGGAGAGCCCATTTAGTAGAGTTGTATGAATTTGACATTTTTTAACATGTGCATCTCCTGACTTACTCAGACCCCCGGGGCGTCCACGTCCTGCCCAGCACCACAGACTGGCTCTCCACTGCCCCCAGTGATATGCAGAGGTACTACATCACGTTGGGATTCAAGTTCAAGAAGGACGGACTCTTCACTGAGAAACTCTGCTCTCGGCTGTGGCCAACTCTGGCAGGTCTGTGTCTGACCCTGAACATTTTTATTATTGTGAGTTAAAAACCTTGGAATGTCTTGTTTTAAGATTTTTCATGTTAAAGGGATATTTCAGGATTTTTGACATAGGGCCTCATTTCCTAGTTATCCAGAGTGTTGCTGATTTCTGGAGATATTTTTTTTGTAATTCATGCAGTTCTTTTGTTTGAAGAGTTTCGTGGCGCTAGGCTAATGCAAGGCTAGTGCATTTCTATGGTATCAGCTAGCCTGCATTAAAAACAGCCTGACCCGCTCCACAGAGCACCTGAGGCAAATCACTTATAACACCAGACTAACCATATAAATATCTGTGTCGATAGAGTAATTTTAACCATTTTGCTTTTAAAAGAACTTATATCTGAGCAGCATCAGCTCCGCGGTTGTATAAGCTACGCGGCGGGGGAGTGATCTGCTAGAAAATAGTCCCTCAAAATGCGATCATTCATGTGATGCAAGGCCAGTTATATTCCAAAAATTATTCTATGGACACAGACATTTATATGGTTAGTCTGGCGTTATAAGTGATTTGCCTCAGGTGCTCTGTGGAGCGGGTCAGACTGTTTTTAATGCAGGCTAGCTGATACCATAGAAATGCGCTAGCCCTGCATTAGCCTAGCGCCACGAAACTCTTCAAACATAAGAACTGCATGAATTACAAAAAAAATATCTCCAGGTACCAGCAACACTCTGGATAACAAGGAAACGAGGCCCTATGTCAAAAATCCTGAAATGTCCCTTTAAGGTCAAGGGTAAGGTATACTTTATTAATCCCCGTAGGGAAATTCATTCTCTGCATTTGACCCATCCTCAATGCTTTTGTGTGGTAGTCGTCTCTTAATGTGATATTCTTTTCATAGCAATGCTTCATCTAACTTGGGAACTACAGCATTTTCAACTTTAATTGCATTTGTTCCCTGTGTTAAAGCAGTTTATATCGTGTTCCTCCAGTTTTCAGGTGTTTGCTTCTGTAGTAGTTTTCCCTTTTTTCTCTCCAGTTGGTGACAAGAAGGAGAGGCCTAGCATAATGTCAACAGGGATTTGTATCTGTTCTATCCAAGCCCCGGTTATTGAGTTTATTGAGCTGTGTTCATTTGCGGATGACACTAGAAATAATCTTTGCTGCCACGTTATTTCCTACACTAAAAAGTATTTTTTTCCCCGAATCATTCACAAATTTCGCAGGGAAAAAAGATAATGATGCTCAAATAGATTATGATTGTCACAAAATCACCTTTTAGTGATTTTCTGCTGCAGAACCGCAAGCGGGAACTCATCAAAACAGCGACAGGACAGAGCAGGGCTGTATCCTTTCCAGTTCTGTCATGCAACACATCCAACGTAGTGAAGCTAAATTGTCGACTGGACTGGGTTTGGTTGAGTTTAGGACGTTTCGCCTCTATTCACAGAAGCTTCTAGCTCTTGTGGCTCTTCTTCTGAGCTCTTGGGGCTCTTCTTCTTAGCTCTTGGGGCTCTTCTTCTTAGCACTGTGGCTCTTCTCCTGAACTCTTGTGGTTCTTCTTCTCAGCTCTTGTGGTTCTTCTTCTCAGCTCTTGTGGCTCTTCTCCTGAACTCTTGGGGCTCTTCTTCTTAGCACTGTGGCTCTTCTCCGGAACTCTTGTGGTTCTTCTTCTCAGCTCTTGTGGCTCTTCTTCTTAGCTCTTGTGGCTGTTCTCCTGAGCTCTTGTGGCTCTTCTTCATAGCTATTGTGGCTCTTCTCCTGAACTCTTGTGGCTCTTCTCCTGAGCTCTTGTGGCTCTTCTCCTGAGCTCTTGTGGCTCTTCTTCTCAGCTCTTATGGCTCGTCGTCTTAGCTCTTGTGGTTCTTCTCCTGAGCTCTTGTGGCACTTCTCCAGAACTCTTGTGGCTCTTCTCCTGAGCTCTTGTGGCTCTTCTTCTCAGCTCTTATGGCTCGTCGTCTTAGCTCTTGAAATCATGAGATGTGAAAGAACAATCTGAGACAATGGCGTGGATTAAGAATATTTACTGGGAGAAACGTATGGAACAAGTTTCACAAAGAACAAACATAGACATGGGGTTTATATCCTATTATGCAAATTAGGTATGTACGGGGTGGATCCTAAAACATGATTGGCCGGCCCAAATAACTAAGTATTCTCTTAGTTATTCTCGGTGGGGGGTTAGTTGAGACAGACTGTCTGTCTGAACAGCTATGTATAGATGGAAAAACACATTCCTTGTACTATAGGTTTACCAGTAATTTCCACTAACGTAGGCATAATACACGTTACGCACTCCTAACTCAACACACTGGCGTGCTTATCCATTTATAATATAATTTGAACATAGCAATGTTAAAATTATGACTTCAGCTCTTTTGGCTCTTCTCCTAAACTCTTGTGGCTCTTCTTCTGAGCTCTTGTGGCTCTTCTCCTGAGCTCTTGTGGCTCTTCTCCTGAGCTCTTGTGGCTCTTCGTCTTAGCTCTTAAGGCTGTTCTTCTTGTGGCTCTTCATTCTGGCTACAAGAACTAAGAAGAAGTTTCTGTGAATGGAAGCAAATTCATACTTCAGATCACGCAGCTTTAGGTAGCTCTATAGCTTATTTGCGTCACTCTACTAAATAAATAGTGTTTTTTTTTTTAGAGATGCCATGAGTCAAGCCATTTGTAATTTTCTTCGCCCGTTCCGAGTTGTAGCTCACGGCACTAATGCAACCCGAGTGGTACTCTGAGTTCTATTTTCCTCTTATTCTCACAAAGCCCAAACCTGTTAAAAAGAGTCGCCCTGACCTGCTCGGCACAGGGCAAACGTCGGAGTGTAGCTCCACAAAACTCTGCCACAAAGGACTGGAGCGACATCTCACTCTGACATTTAAAGCTACATTTAGTTGCACTTCTGGTATTTTCACAACAGACTTTTACCTCAGTGTGTCTCAGAAATGGCTCCCAACAGTCGAACATTCTCCCCCACGGTCCACAAAAAGCTGCAGGAGAAATGCGCAGGTTGTGACAAACATTACTTTTGCTTCTTACAAGATTATGAACAATATACTGGCGGAAAAAAAGAACTGTGTGAAGATCAAATAAAGCCAATGAGTGACATTTTAACATTCCCAGTGCCCTCAGTCTCAGCGGGTCTCTCTTGTACTTGAGTATTTATATAAATCACCTAAAGCTTGTATCAATCTGTCCAACATCTAAAAGGTTAATGAGGCGGTATTCTCTGCCAGAGTGAACTGCCGGGCAAATCTGTTTTTCTCACTCGCGCAAATTTCTTTTTTGGATCTTACCGAGATCGAGACCCTTAAGCCCGGTGTTCGCTGCACAATCTGTTGCTTGCGACTGCGGCTGTGAGCTGGATATGTATTTTGTTGACAGTTCTGACAGAGATCATAGCTGCCGCGAGACGAAGGCTCATTCTGCGACTGTAGCGTCCCAAACTGCCTGTTGCAGCTCGTCTTTGGTCGTGCAACGGGGCTATTTTTAATCCTTGTCCCTGTCTCACTACATACAACCCATAGAAATCACAGAAATGACTCTAGCCGTCTGAGCCTGTTCCTACAAATGGAGATTCCCGGACCTGTTTGAGTTGAGCGTTCGATCCCCATACAAATGAATGGTGAAGCCAGCACCTATATTAAAGTATGACATGTCCGTTTTTTTGACATTTATATTATTCATGTGGTTTTTCTGTCATTAATATATTATAAGATGATAATTAGTGGACCCAAAAAGCAGAAACTTCATGGGATGTGATTTAGCATTTAGCTCAGACACCAATTTTATACGCTGCTATTTGTTTAATCCAAAGTAAAAATCTAAAAAGCTCTGTTAAGGATTTCTAACTAGGCTTTGACCACAACAAAATGTGGTCAGTGGGTCGACAACAGCAACAAACATCTGCTTAGCTTTCAAATGAGGCTTACACAGGCCTAAATAATAGCCAAAGAGGACAGAATGCATTCGGTTCAGGCGGGTGGTAAGAGGTTAAGACCGCGACGCTAGCGGCCGACATTGTCCGCCATTGCAGCAGCACCTCCATATGTGGGCGGCAAAACAAGCTAGTTTTCCATTAGAAAGCATTGCACTTTAGACACATTCTAAACAACTGTAAAGCCTGGTGCCTAGTTTTGAAAAAACTTTCTACAGCTAGATATTGCTCATGTGATAACGCTGTGTTAGTTACAATTGAAATCTCGTATACTAATGAGGGACGGACCTTGATTGACCGGCCGTTAGCATTAGAGCTAATGGCGCAAAATAATTGTCATATTTTTCATTCGGACCCAGACACGTGACCTGAGGTGGGTGGGTGGGACTGTCGCGCTCTTTTGTAATCCCCACGAGAGGTGTTCTTCCCCCTCGGCTAGGCCACGCCCCCTTGTATCCCCCATGTATCTATCCTACACTGATAATGCTTAGTCCATCCATCCCTAATAAGTACCACCATCAAATAAAGGAAGTATTCAAAAGTGTCTTTGTTTTCACTCGGAGTATGTATACGCCTTCATGTCTTACCAAAGCCTTTTTTAATCCAGCCGTGCACTCCTTTAGGTCATGTGTCACTTACTTGTAGTGCGCCAGGGTTAACAATGCCGAGTGCGTTGGCTTGGGTTTTCCGTTGCCCCCGGCGACGCTCTCTGAATCTCAATCACCTCCAAAAATGTCTGCGGCCGCGCGCGAGAGGACGGCGAAATATTTCAGTCAATTAGAGCCGCTGCGCCGGACCTTTACATGAATTTCAATAAGCAGGATCATTAAAAAAGTACCAGGAACAAATGTTGAATGAAATATTGAACAGGCCAGATTATTGGAGAGGTCTGAGGGGGCTAATAGGACAAGCTCCGTGAGTGATGTGTCTTTTTTTTTTTTTTTCCCTTTCTTTGTCGACAGAGGCGAGAGGAGATAGGACGCCCGGCGCAGGGCCTTCACAGCAGAAGAAGCTGGACACCGAGGAGTTGATAAACATGTATGAGAAGATACTGCCCACTTTGGACTTGATGCAGGCCACACAGCTCAGCGTGAGTAACCGGGTTTATATAGGAGTTAGAGGAGTTTGTGTGATAGAGTTTCCCGTTGGAGCTGCCCAAATCACTAATAATAGACTAGAGAGACTAGATGCAAGTTGGCCATTTTTATACTCACTACTGCCACCTCAGGTCTTTCGCGTAACTGCAGGTTCTATATTAAGCTTGTGCATGATGGCACTTCAGACCACCTTTCTGAGTGACAGTGCAGGATTTTAGAGGCAGTTGTGGAGAACAGGTCTGGGCTCATTCTACACATTAGGACATTGATCGAACATGTAGGGGGAAGAAAATACTTAATTTCAGCATTTTTAAACTCCATATTCCCTTGAAGTGACAACAGTGGAGTAAATATGAAAAGAAAACAAGGATGTAAACGCAACAACAAAGTGACAAAAAGTCAACAAAAATGTGACAAAATTCAACAAAAATGTGACAAAAATTCAACCAAATTGTGACAAAAATTCAACCAAAAAGTGACAAAAATTCAACAAAAATTCAACAACAAAATTACAAAAACTCAACAAAAAAATGTAAAAACTCAACAAAACTTCAACCAAAAAGTGACAAAAATTCAACAAAAATGTGACAAAAATTCAACAAAAATGTGACAAAAACTCAACAAAAAAATGACAAAAACTCAACAAAAATTCAACCAAAAAGTGACAAAAATTCAACAAAAAATGTGACAAAAATTCAACAAAAATTCAACAAAAAAATTACAAAAATTCAACAAAAATGTGACAAAAATTGAGGAAAAAAAAGGTGACACAGGTGGACCAAAATTATATTAATGCCATGAAGTCATGCCATACTTTTATAAGCATGGGTAGAAAATCTAGCTTGAACATTCAATGATGCAAAACAGACAAGTCTGGGACCGTAAATGTGCACCTTTGTAGCAATACGTTTGTTAATAAGATACTTCTGATTCCAAACTGTTGAGAGCGCCATAGCTAAACAAAAATCACAATTTTATCTGAAGGCCAAAAGTTTTTTTTTCATCTTTACGCCTAATTAGAAAAATAAATGTCATTTCTCCAGTAAAAATTAAGATACATTTAAAATAAGCCTTCATTGTGTATGTGTATGTATATTTAAAGAGACTAGATGCAAGTTGGTCAGTTTATACTCACTACTGCCACCTCAGGTCTTATGTATAACTGCAGCTTCTACATGAAGCTCGTGTGTGACGGCACTTTGGACCCGAAGTAACAGCTTTTTGAGTGACAGTGCAGGATTTTAGAGGCAGTTGTGGTGAACAGGTCTGAGCTCATTCTACACATTAGGACATAGCTGGAACATGTAGGGGGATAAAAATACTTAGTAACATTTTTAAACTCCGTATAGTCCCTTTAATGTCAGAAAATACTTTATTTGTGATCAGATGTTTAAAAAGAGTAGTTGGCTCTATAGCAGGATAAAATCAGCAAAATCCCATTGTAGTGAATAGGGCTAAAGCTCCATTGGAAGTGGAGCGATGACGTGATCAAGTTTGTTTCTTTTATTTTTTATTTTTTATGTGTGTTTTGTGTATTGTGTTGTTTATTCACACACATACTCATAATGCTTGCATCCAATCCAACTTGATTTATTTTGCACTTTTGAAATGGAAACTGTTGACCAACGTGCAGTACACAGTCGGACAAACAGCGCTGTATCTTATAAATGAAGAGTCAGGCTGGCTTTCCTTCCCCCAAGTCAAGTCATTTTGACCAGTGAAATACTCTTTTCTTGCAGCGAAAGTTGTAAAAACCGTCCTACAGTGTGTTTAATGAATAAAAGTCCATTAGAAGAAAGCCAGTTAGCATCAGCGTCGGGGCTCTCTGGTAGATTGTCTTCGTCGGATGGGACACTTAGCGCGGCCCATAATGGCCACAGCGTTGTCATCACAGCGATCTGCCTCTGCTGCCGAGTCGCTGATGGCTCTAAATGACCCACATCAGTTTCAATCAGCACATGTTGCTTTAATTTCATCTGATGCGTCCATTGTGAAGCGGTAGTTAACGCTCACTATGGGGATTGAATGAGGACCCAAAGCCAAAGAAGAGAGAAGCTGGGAAAAGAAGAGCAGCCACGAGTGAGAGCGATACTTAGACAGAAAAAACACAACAAGAGAAAGAGAAAGAATCATGTGGTTCATAAGGATTTAGTACCTAGAAAGGCGTCAGACAAATTATGGAGTGTGCTTCAATTGCTTCTGAGAAATAGCCCTTACCTTCCTGGATTTCAAGCACTGTACACTGAACTTTTAAAAGCGGGAAGAATGAAAGTGAAGCCTATTTTGTCTTTTTTTTCCAACTAGGAAGAAAAGGAATTGGTTTATGTGCTGATTTTTCTCAGACAAAGCGTTTCGAAAGTGGCCATTATCAGTTCACTCCACATACAGCGTTTGCAAGGTGTGTGTTTAGCCAAAGCCCTTGGGTAGATCCTCCAACTCCCAGCAGCCACTCGGTCACACAACACACTCACATGAAACAACAGGTGAAGTGTCTTGTTCAAGGACACAACCACGTGCACCATTCAGAGGCAGAAATCAAACAACCAGCCTTGGGATCTGTGGACATAGTCTTGTAGCCTGGGACACACATTTTTTATTTTTATTTTGCCATTTTAAAACGAGATACCATATTTTCAAGGCCACAGTAAATGCGAAATCCTGGTTTCACACGTGCCCAGGAGCGGGTTGGATCCTGAACTGAGAGGAGAGTGTTTACACATAGGCGCGATGCTTTATGAAAAGGCATTTTTTCCATCATTCGTGACGTTCGTAACATTCCTTCGTGCATCTCAATAGGGTTCTGAACAGAGCGCATTGGTTTGTGACATCCGTGACGTTCGTGGAGGATGTTTTTGCCGGCCAAAAAACCTTTCACGAATGCCGCAATTCACCCGCCTTCATCCTCATTCCGTGGAGGTCGCAACAGAGCGTCTCCTTTTGTGATTATTAGTGGTGATTCAGAACCCAGCGTGATAGTTGTCACAGAATTCGTAGGGAAGGAATCACTGTCTTGCACTCAAAATTGATAGAAGCCCACGCTATACCGATGGAGAGGGAGCGCGGTGTGGAGCAGAGGCACAGGTTACAGTACATTTTATAATTTGAAAATATGTCTTTGTAATTAAATAGTAACAATAAAATGCAGGAGAAAGAGATGGTGATTATCATCTCTGGTGACTGGCTCGTCCTACTGGAGGCTATTTCATTTTCTAGGGCTGCTCGATTATTGCAAAAATAATAATCACGATTATTTTAGTCATAATTGAAATCACGATTATTTGTTGCCTTTAAAAAAAGTCTATATTTATTTTATTTATTTACTAATCAAAACACTATGCTGATATTTTCTGTTTTCTGAACAGTCATAAAAGTACAAATGATTTCAAGTACGCCTTGATTAAAGAGAGGTCTCTGTTTCACACCTGCCCCCTGCTGGCCAGCCCTCACACCTGCGCAAGTAAACTGAGCAGTGCGGGCTGATGACATCATCACACAGCGCCGTTTGTTTTTATGTCAGGCAAAAGCACGAGCCATGGCACGTGAAAAGCGAAAGGGAAAAGAATCCCTGCGGCCTGAAACAACGCAAGTCTGCTTTGGAAAAAAAAAAGTGAAAAAGAAAATATTTAAAATGGTTTTGTGATTATGCTCGTTTTGTAATTGTTTAGTTCTGTAATCAAAATCGTATCTCTGCATTTGCCACTTGGACTTGCAATTTTGTTTATAAGCGAAAACAAAACTACTCAAAGCTGCAAATACTAAAAGTTGCATAAAATTACAAGAAAACAGATGAAATCAATAGAACATCAACATGAAAATGAATCAATTACAGTAAAAGGCAAAAGTCCAGATAAAATACTTTCAGTCGTCGTATGCATGGGCAAAAAGAACTGTTTTCAGCCTGGATTTGAACATTGGAGGTAGGCTGCTCGATTATTGAAAAAATAATAATCACGATTATTCAAATGATTATTTGTTGCCTTTTAAAAAAAAGTCTATCTTTATTTTATTTATTCATTAATCAAAACACTACACTACACTTTATGTTTTCTGGACAGTCATAAAAGTACAAATGATTTCAAGTACGCCTTGATTAAAGAGAGGTCCCTGTTTCACACCTGCCCCCTGCTGGCCAGCCCTCACACCTGCACAAGTAAACTAAGCAGTGCGGGCTGATGACATCATCACACAGCGCCGTTTGTTTTTATGTCAGACAAAAGCATGAGCCACGGCACGTGAAAAGTGAAGGGGAAATAATCCCAGCGGTTTGAAATAACGCAAGTCTTCTTTGCAAAAAAAAATGGCCAAAGAAAAAAAAAAGAAAAAGAATATATATATATTATAATCGATTTTTAGAGATTATGCTAATTTTGTAATCGTTTACTGTTGTAATCGAAATCGTAATCGAATTTCAATTGATTGCACAGCCCTAATTGGAGGCTAAATCATTTTTGTAAAAACATAACTTAACCATGATGGATGCCGTGGTTAGCAGCTCCGTGATAAACACACTTCGAATCCAGATCGGCTCAGAATCGACACTATTGGATTATGGGCTTTAAAAATGTGAGAGTTTTGGGGTTTGAACAATGACACTTATGTAATCAGGAAGTACAGAACGAGGCGCTGACACCGTAGAAGAAGAAACAGCTACATTTAACTGCTTTGTCTGAGGAGACAAAACATGAATGTTCTTAAATACTACTCCAGGTCTGTCTTTGGCGAGGGAACAACGTAAAAAAAAAAGGGTTTTAGCCTCAGGAGAGTCAATCTTTTAAATATTATTCTGACAATATGGCCTAAATGATGGCAGCCTTGAGTAGTTTTGTTTTTGCTGATAAACGTAATTGCAAGTCCACATGGCTAATGCATGAACTCCTACAATATACTGCAAATGAGAATGAAGCAATTTTATTCATGTTTATATTTATCTACACTTATAGGTCCCAAATTCACCCGATTCTTGACATTCTCAACAGATTCCTGACAGAACCATTAGATATGAGCCAAGAGGAACAGTTTGATATACAGTCCACATGTTTCTCACTTACAATTTGTGGCTATATAGGCTTCGACCCGACAAATAGTGATCACACCGACGCCACACACAAAGAATCAACTCCCCAGCTTTATAATTCAGCTATATAAGTCCATGTTATGAACTTTACTTACAG
The DNA here is from genome assembly GCF_951799975.1 of Gobius niger. Classification (NCBI taxonomy): domain Eukaryota; kingdom Metazoa; phylum Chordata; class Actinopteri; order Gobiiformes; family Gobiidae; genus Gobius; species Gobius niger. Next base: position 4,878,015 of record NC_136868.1, read on the forward strand.
TCCCATTGGCCTCCTTCTCTCATGTACCTCCTTCAGTAGCGCCACAGTCCACGGCCTGTGGGACCACTCTGTCCGTGTGTGACTTACACTCTATTAACCTCCACAGCGCTGGGACCATGAGGACGGGAGGAGGGGAGGGGGGTGTCCTTCAAAACCCGACCAGGAGCTCATGTACAGGGCGGACAGGTATCCCGCTGTGGTTCTCCAGTAATTATTCCAGTTTGGGACAACAGTGTGGCCTGTCCCCTTTAAGGCTGGGACCAAGGTCACGCTCTGGTTACATGTTCTGACCTAGATCTGCTCCGAAGAGGCTGTTCCGTTCAGATGAAGCTACATGAGGACTATTGTTGATAATAATCATTCCTTTGCTGTGCTGCCATGCAAGAGATAAAGCAAATTGAAATAGTTAAATAGTAAATCTATGTATAAAACTGTACAATGTCATGTCACACATTCTGGTTTACACAGTGACCGTATGTCTTGTATGTCAGGCAACAATGCTCAGTGTTAAAGGGATATTTCAGGTTAGAGTGTTGCTGATTTCTGGAGATATTTCTTTTGTAATTCATGCAGTTCTTATATTTGAAGAGCTTCATGGCGCTAGGCTAATGCAAGGCTAGCACATTTCTATGGTATCAGCTAGCCTGCATTAAAAACAGTCTGACCCGCATCACAGTGCACCTGAGGCAAATCACTTATAACACCAGACTAACCATATAAATGTCTGTGTCAATAGAATAATTTCAATCATTTTGCTTTTAAAAGAACTTATATAGGCGCATTGAGTTGCCTTGAGTACGAAATGCGCGGTGTAAATAAAGTTGCCTTGCCTATTTGAGCAGCATCAGCTTCGCGGTTGTATAAGCTACGCAGCGGCGGAGTGATCTGCCTGAAAATAGTCCCTCAAAATGCGATCATTCATGTGATGCAAGGTCAGTTATATTCCAAAGATTATTCTATCAACACAGACATTTATATGGTTAGTCTGGTGTTACAAGTGATTTGCCTCAGGTGCTCTGTGGAGCGGGTCACACTGTTTTTTATGCAGGCTAGCGCATTTCTATGGTATCAGCTAGCCTGCATTAGCCTAGCGCCACGAAACTCTTCAAATATAAGAACTGCAGAAAATTACCCAAAAAAATCAGCAACACTCTGGATAACTAGTAAATGAGGCCCTATGTAAAAAAAAATACTGAAATAACCCCTGCAGCTCAATAAACATCACATGGAGCCGCGGGGTCTCCCAGCCATTGTTGCCGTGTGATCGTCATTTTTGTTTTTCACCACATTTTTGTCACTTTTTCATTGCACTTTTGTCACTTTTTTTTGCTGATTTTCAGGCTCATTCTCATCACAATTAAAAGGCTTTTTTCAAGAATCTTGGATATGGGTGAAGCCAAACTGGACCAAATGTGCTCAGTTCAGGTGGGGGTTAAGAGGTTAAAACTAGGCATTTATCCTGTGTTTTTTTCTTTTTTTGTCGGACATGTGGCTCATTATGCAGGATAAACAAACCACTGCGCTGTCGGAAAAAGCCACTGATGACGCTGCGGCATCCGTCAAAAATAGAATCGCGACATGACGGACTAGTGTAAACCGCCAGCTTGATTGTGTTTCATTTGGTGCTCAGTGTAATGAGGCGTGAGTTTATCCTTTCCTGCTCTCATTTCAGTCTGTCCTGTCGGCTTTCTGCCTTTCCGCTCCTGTTGATTCTTCTCCGCAGGCCTACGTGTCTCTGATTCTCTGCTAAATTGTTGCATCTTCATCTGTCTCTATTTGGTTAACATGTCCCGACCCACAGACCCCCAGTGACTGCAGTGCTTTTAAGTAGTTGTTCTGAATGCCGTGAAAAGACATTATGTTGTGGCTCGCCTTTTTTAGTCTCTCTTTCTTACTTGCAGTTGTTTACCGCGGTGTGGCCCTAACCCGGTGTATAATTCCGGTCTTGTTAGCGCGTCCTCCCGCAGCCTCCATCTGTCCGCCTCCCGCTGCCCGACAGTTTTGTACCGTTTAACTCGCTCTGAAGTCCGCGGCCCCCACTGCTCCCGCCGAGCGGCTGCAAAGCCAACAACAAAGGGGGCTACGGTGAGCTCCATTCACCCTAACAGGGAAGGGACCGGCAGAGCGCCCCCTAGAGCCGGTCAGGGTGGGTTTGCACCGTCGGAGCAAGTGGACGTAGGGTTTTGAGAGATCAGTTTAAACTTTTCCCTCTGACGTGGTGAACCTTCTTATTGAAATAATGTGTGGCGTTTACCTACAAAAGACTTTGCGGGAGATGAACAGTATCAATCATGTCGTCTACTCCAGACCTCTACCAACCCCCAACAGTGGAGAGAATTTAATTGAAAATGTTTCATCCTTGTTTGAAAAGTAAACAACTTGGGATACCTCAAGTCTGTTGGAGGGACTGTGGTCCCACATCTTCAGGACATGTCCTGAAATTCAACCATTTTGGTCAATTGTTAGCAGTACATTACGGAAGGTGTCAGGACACAGCATGGATACAGACGGCATCTCGTCATAGAAGGGGGCGTGGCTTCGCCGAGGTGGGAAATAGAGAAACACAAGTTTCCCCTCTTTTCAGCCATTTTCTGCTGGAAAATGAACTTCTTTATCACACATAAATAAAGTCAAGTGTAAATCGGGCCCATATGGATATTTTCTCACAGCAGATTGTTCAGTAGAAGTGAAAAAATGGCAGCTGTAGCTAGTGCTAGCTAACCACTAGCATTAGCCCGATGCTAACATGAAGCATCATCATCATAGCATTCTCCGTTATTCATGTATTTATGGGCTGTTGAACCACTTTGCTCCTCTCCATGTCTTTGTATCTTTATTTAGTAGAAAACTATATTGATATTTCAGCGTTTGTTAAAGTAGTTTTTGAATAATTAGATAAAGTTTAACAAACGCTGAATTATGAATATAGTTTTCTACTAAATACAGATACAAAGACATGGGGGGGAGCAAAGCGGTTCGACAGCCCATAAATACATAAATCACAGAGAATGCTAACGTGATGCTTCATGTTAGTAAAAAAATTTTTGCCATTGAGACTACATACGTAACTGTTCTTCAGCTGTAATTTTGTGTCATTCTCTGGTAAACTTGCACAAAAGATATTGCAGAATTACTGTAAATGTAAGGTTCATTGATCAGTGATTATGATGACCACAATTGTACTTTTTATTTTTGTTTCAATTGTACTGGACGCCTCCTCCTCAACCTCCCTTCATTTTCTTCAATGAATGTTATTTTTTTATTTTGACGTAAAACTCCAATCAAAATTAAAGCTGTAAAAAAAAAGTATATATATGTTTAAACTTATGACTGTACATCTTAGCGTCACGCTTTATGGAGAACACTATTGTTTTCAACAGAGGGGACGTAAGTGGGATTTAAGCTGTGTAAATAAGGCTGCTTGCTATCAGCTCTTGAGAGAGAACAAGAGAAGGAGGGCTCGACTTAATGACATCAGAAGTTGGAGAGCATTTTTCAGGATGACTCTGACGTGCATGAAACTACAGAAGAGGATTGGGGCCAAAGTAAAAGTCCAAATTCTGAGAATAAATACAAATTTAAAAAAGGAAACAGGTGGTTGAAAAATTATTTGTGCGGCTCTGAGAAAAGCCAAGGGAAAATGTCTTATATTAAAGTCAGCTGTTTGATTTTCACCGGCAAAACTCACTAAGTCGGAGTTAATTTTGTCATAAGTTCAGTCAAATGTAAATGTTTCTGAAAACCTTGTGTAATCACAGCATTTCACAATTAAAGCAATTACGTCACAGCTACTTAATACTCACCCAGACACATTATTCACGAGGCTTAATGAAACTACAGCTGAGCAAACTCTTTTTTTTCCCTCCCCCCACTCTCGTGTCACCACTAATGTATCAAATTACATAAGCTTTTCTGTCCATTTAACCGCTGCCAGAACAGAACAGTGCTTCTTATTGCGTGACTCAGACGGCGAGTGAGAGTCGCCGCCTCTCAGTGCAACCGAGTGGGATTTAAAAGCCTTCGCGCTCGCTTTGGCCCCACTCACAAAAACAACTAACAAGTGTAATGGGTCCACCGCACTCTCTCCGCAGACCAAAAGTGCCATCCGCGATCGAACGGCTTTTTTCCTTTCTTTTCTTTTGACTTGCTATTCGGCAGGTGCAGGCGCAATCAAGCAGAAATCGCAGTTTGGATGGCTGGTGTGCTAGCAAATTGCATTAATGATAATAAGTATACTTAGGAGCTCAGGTTTGAGAGTGTCCTCTGCAGAGAATGAAATCTGTGTCTCATTATGGATAAAGCCTGCTCGGGGAGGTGATTATGCTTGATCCCCGGAGCTTCAATGCGAGGTCCGAAACCCACACACCTTTTCTGTGTCACGTTTCAGAAGCAGCGAGGGCCAGCGCTACACAGAGAACATCGCTATACGCTCTTTCTCTCGGGACAGTGTTTTACAGTGGATAAATCAATGGCCGCTGGCTGCTCTGCTTTGTGACGATGACGCTAGAGGCCGCCATTGCTGTAGTACCTCCCTTTAGCCGCTAGTCCCCCCATTGGAATGCATTGCACTTTAAAAACAACTTTAAAGCCTGGTTTATACAGCTAGATGTTCCTCCTGTGATTACGCTGAGTTAGTTGCAATTAAAGAAACCAGACTGGGTTTCGTAAGAACATTTTTAGTACTAATGAGGGTCGGACTGTTAGCATTAGGGCCGAGTCTACAGTAAAGATCCCGCCCTAATGCCCATTTTAGGAACATGCTTCGTCAGAGCTGGGGAGGGGGAGTCTGTAAATCCGGCATTATTTCCCCCTCGAACCTGGTCAGCTCTTGGTGCTCCTTTTGGTGCTGATGCTGCTGCTGCTGAATGCATTGCGCTCTGACCGGCCCTTAAAAGAAATTATTATTTACGTTGGGTTTGTTTGGGGATCGGGATGACAATTGATTGCTCGGGCTCTGGTTGGGTCAGGCTTTATGGGCCTTTTTCTTTTGGGCCCGATCTAAACTCTACCCGTGATGCTAAATACCATGGAAATGAAGATGCTGCAGTCCATGTTGGGCCTCACAAGATTAGACCCCAAAGTCCTTGGAGTGCCCATCCAAGAGAAGATAGCCTGGTTTGGTCATGTTAAGTCCAGATGAATCCAAGACAGACAGAAAATTAGACTCCAAAATATGGGTGTTTGCCATAATGACATACTATTACATACGTATGGTTTTGCGACAAAAGTGTATCCTTCCAGCCCTAGTAGTTACAGTACTTTAATAGGTAGACACATTAACAACAATTATCTGGAATTGTGACAAGAGACATGCAAGTAACTAACTAACAAAAGTAGTCACCTGGCCTGCTTTAGGGTGACCAGTGGAACACTTTGGAACACAAAACACAAAAGTGGAACACAAAACTAGACTGTGTCAAAACAACACAAACATGTAGAGGAGAGTGGAGCAACAGTGGAGATGTATTATTTTCTGACTGGTAACAAAAAATCTCTGCAATATTTTGAGAAAAGTAAAAAAGAAAAAGAAATCCTACCGTCTATTGACTCATGTGATTTGTTTCTCTCCACAGTCAGGATTAGGACCAGGTTCCGGTCTGATGGAGAGGCTGCAGTTTGCCTCGCTGTTGGATAAACGGGGCCTCCGCAGAGAGAGCGCTATGACCCTCCTCTGCTGCCAGGCCCAGCTCAGCACTGCCCCCTATCTGCCCCCCTGCCCCAGCGCGAGCAGCGGCCGTTCACAACAGGACGAGCGACTGGTGAGGAGAAAACCATCGCCGCCATGCACAACCACAGTAGGGCGAGGGGAGGGCTGATGTTCTGATGGAGGTACAACCCACTCCTCTGCACAATAACTCAGACAGGACAGGTGGCAAACCAGGTCGCTGTTTCTCCCGCTCTGTCCGTGGTGTTTGTTGCACACCAGGACGGGGGCACCACTTTTAAGTTGTTCCCACATTTCTATAAAAGTAAATGTACCTGTAGGCCTTCGTTATCTTGAATATCTGACCGTGCACGGAGAAGAAAGTCCTGTATTTTCAGTTTGCTGATGATGCGTGTTACACCTGATGGACACCTGTGGCTTAGATAAGTACGGCCTATGAAAATATAAAGGGACTCCCCTGAAAAAGAGATTGTTCATCTCAGTGGGACTTTCCTGGTTAAACAACGGTAAAAATAACAAAAAGAAAAAAATGCTCATGTTGATAGTCAGACAGTGGCAGACATTTGCAATATGAGTCACACCAAGTGTGAGTCAGTGGAAAAGTTTTTCTCTGTTACTTCATCTTTATAAGAAAACTTTTCAGGTAGCATGAAACCTCTTTGTTCTTACAAAGTTGTTTGCAAGTCAGTCAAGTTTAATCTGATTATGGTAGAATTAATAACTGCACTGAAGCAGCTGTTGATTTTGCAAATTAACTCTTATTTCTTATCTTATCTATCAGTATACTTACAATTGGTTTGTTGCTTACATTTTGTTTTATTGCTTATTTAAAGAAGCCACACTCTGAACACGCTGAAATGACTTTAAAGGGAAATGCTTTGTAGGGATAACAATTGATTTGTTGAAATAATCATAAGTTATTGAAATAAGAGAAAAAGCAGAACAGTAAAACCTCATATCGATATCCAGTCACTAGAAGAGAGAAAACCACATCATGAACTGGAATAAAGCCGGGATAATCCGAGCTGAGACTCACATATGGGAACACTGACGGAAAAGCCATTCAGATTAGGAAACAAAATGATCTAAGATCTATGAAGCAGACACTTTATCACACCAGAGATACTGTCCTGGGGAGCGTGGGGAAGTATTCTGAACTCAAGTAAAACAGGAAAACTATACGCACGCGAGAGACATGTGACTTCAGAGTGGATCTAGAGGCCACGTTCTCTCCTGATATTTCTCGATTAGAGACTAGCAATGTATAGTCCAAGTATACAGGGTAGTTCAAAAAGAATGAACCGATTTCATTATGCAATATATTTAATAATGAAAAACAATAGAGAACTCCAGCCAAGTCACAAGTATTCTACTCACAATCAACTTCTAAGTGTTCAATGTGGCCACCACCTGCAGCATGTTCAACATCAAGTCCTCTGTGAGGTCTGAGAGCAAAGTTTGGGGCCCCTTGTGACAACCTGCACCCGCCTGTGCATGGTCAGTCCCTTATACACTCGCCTTCACCACACCCCGGTTTACTCCCCCGTCCAGCCTCTCTCTCTCTGACCTCACACTCAACGCCCATCTCTGCCCCTTCGCCCATTCGCTCCCCCTGTTCCTGTGGAGCGGAAGAAATTGGGGGGGGGGGGACTTCTTTTCCCCTTTTGAGTGGGGATTTATTTTGTGTATGGGGGGGGGGGGGGGGGGGGGGAATTATGAACACTTATGTGATATTAGTCCTTGTTTATTTTCAATACACACTTGTTCTGTCTGTGTTGGTGGTGTTCAAACTATGTCATACAAAAGGGTTTATGCCATGTAACATGTGTTCTTGTGAGGATTGTAGCATTGTAAGGAAACTCACCGACTGTATCAAACCCATAGACAGCGATACATAACCCTTTAACGTCAGGAGGGAAACCTGACTGGCACCCCTAAAAGTGAACCTAACAATAAAAGTAAAAATAATAACAATAACAAACAAACTGTCAATCCGTCACACCCTTTCCGCCCAATCCATCTCTGGTGCACATTTTCATAAAAAAAAAAAAAACTTTAGAAAACTCCTCTTTTAAAAAGGCACGGACTCATGTCGATGCTTGAGAAGTGAAGCAATGCGTCATGAAATCGATTCATTCTTGTTGAATTACCCTGTAAGATTACACGGTAGGCAGTGAGTTACTGATGGAGAGTCTCTCGCCTCATATTACAAACATTGCGTCAGGAGCAAAGACTTTATTTGTCTTGAAGCTACAACTAAATTAAAATAGCGTCTAGATTTGAATGATCTTGCATGAAAAATAATGGGCATAGCTTTATTATGAATAATTTATAATGGTTTATTGTTTGTAACGTTGTTTGTTGGCGCTAGTCATTATCTCTGGGATAAAAACCCCTACCTTAATGTGCACAGACGTCGTAGACCAAAGTCCTTGAGCTGTCATCTGCACAATAGATGCCGTCAAAGCCTCTTGACGTGAGAGGCAAACTGTGCGACTGAAAGCTTACACAAACTTAATAACAATCCGCTGCGTGGTAACCTGATGAAAAGCTTGTGAAAAAGTATGAAAAGCGTCGCCAGTTTCTATTTCCCGTGATGATCTCCCAACTTTTTGAACATTCAGTCCGAGAAACCCAGGCCTGCCTGTGGACGGGACACTGAGAGGAGACACCTGGGTCAGATCAGTGTTCACAAACGCCTAATGACACCCTCCACTGGTGCAGCAAACAGGACAGGAGTGAGAGGGCTGCCGTCATCTTGTTCACCTCCAGCTGAGGGAACCCACAATGCACTGGGGCAATGGATAAGGTGGAAAGAGTCATTTAAAGCGGACGAGCAAAACTGACTTTTATGAGCTTTAAATCATGTAATAGCTTATCAGAATCATTCCTGTTATTTCTCTTCACTCAAGTTTCAGTATCGGGCCTATATTTCACTGGAGAGAGTTGCAGCTCAGATTGCGTGCATACAAAGGCCCCTATCTCACCAGCCTGGAGACTAGTTGGAGACTTGAGTTGCCGCTGGTCATGGAGACGTCTCTGGGATGTCTCCTGGAGATAAGGCGAGTCTCCAGGTAGTCTCAGTGAAAACGAAAAGGTTCAATTTCAGGTCTCCATGTGGTCTCCGTATGGTCTCCAACATTAGGTGTGTTTAAGATGAGCGAGGCGCTGCAGGCCGGTCAGATTCGTGTCCAAGATGGCCCCGCCTCGCTCTGACGCCACCTGTGCGACGATGCCCGTATTCTCGTGAGACCGAGGCGGCTGGAGCGCCTTGGGGAGGCGAGCGAAGTTGCTTTTCTCCGCCTCGTTCGGCTGCCTGAACTACAAAGGCCAAAGGGATTGTGGGAAATGAAGTGCCGTAAACACGTACGCTGACAGAGGACTGACAGATGATTGGATATGAGTTGTGGTTAGATCAGAAACGTGTTGCCGTGACGCTCTGCAGCTCCTGCCTCCTTTTTTCTCACCACAGATCTACTTTGATTTGCAGAAATGCTTCAGAGTCTTCATTATTGACAGAAAGTGCCAGTGTGTTCAACATATGGCCTACATTTAAATAAGCATAAGTTTATTGTTCTAATCCTAAACTGTAAGAGGAGAGTCTGTTATTTTAGCTGTAGTGATGGGTCTGTCTGGTGTGTGGGAGAAGCAGAAATGTGTTCACAAACTTTTAAAATAGTTTTATTCCCAAACTTTCTAACAAACGCGAGACGCTGCGTGATCTGAGGCTCCTCTCTGTTCTCGGGGCTGAGATGTGTCTGACTTGATTAGAGGCGCCTTTCTCCGCCCTCGGACGCCACCGCCTGGTCTCGTCTGGAATCGAGGCGGGGCGAACTTCATCTTAAACACACCTATTGTCTCAGTGAGGCCTGTGCGGGCTGAGGCAGTTGTCCCGAATGTTGTCATACCCACTTTTCCCTCCCACTGCACACTGTAATAAGTGTTTCTGTGACTGTGAGCAATAAAAGTGATTCTGTCTGCCTTTTTGTGTTCAAACAACTTGTTATTTAAACTCTTCAGGGTGCCGGTTTTGGTCCGGGCATTTGAATGCAAATGGACACAAGGGGGCGCCCTTCCAAGCTTCTCAGTGTGAATGTGAATTGACTTTCTTCAGAGTTAGACTTTAGGTCAGACAGCATGAGTGACAGTAACATAATACAATGTGCTCTTTGTTTCCAGTACACTGCAAAAAGTATTTAACTAGATCAGTATAAACATCTCAATTTGAGCATAATAATCGAAATTTTAGTTGTTTTGACTAGTTAAGAAGTTGTTGGGCATTTGTCCTGGATTATTTCACTTGTTCTGAGCTGTTTCTGACTCGTTTCGATGCATTTCGTCCTTATTTCAGGTCATTTTTTTGCCAATGGGGTAAGAAAATTGGTCTCATCTCATTGGCAATTTTACTTTCTTATTTCAAGCGAGATTTACCCTAGAACTGGTCTGAAATGTCCTCAAACAAGCAAAGTAAACTTGGTCCGATCAGGAAAAGTGTCTAAATGAGTGAAAACCGCTCAAAACAAGATATATTTCCTCAATTCAAGTCATTTAAGCCAATGCTTGATATTTACTGTTTGTTGTGTAAAAAGGCTGAGGCCTCATTGCTCTTCAGTCACAGACTTAAATATTATATCATTTTCTATGTAATATATGGAGAATTGTTAATGCCATTTCAAAAAGTCTTACTTCATATTTGCCATTCCTAACCCTAATCATAAACCTGACTGCCTGGTCAGGGGGGACAGTAAGTAACAGGTTAATGTGCAATGTCCCCCTATACAGGAGCACTAGCACACACTGCAAAAAGTAAATATCAAGCATTGTCTTAAATGACTTGAATTGAGGAAATATATCTTGTTTTGAGCGGTTTTCACTCATTTAGACACTTTTCCTGATCGGACCAAGTTTACTTTGCTTGTTTGAGGACATTTCAGACCAGTTCTAGGGTAAATCTCGCTTGAAATAAGAAAGTAAAATTGCCAATGAGATAAGACCAATTTTCTTACCCCATGGGCAAAGAAAATGACCTGAAATAAGGACGAAATGTATCGAAACGAGTCAGAAACGTCTCAGAACAAGTGAAATAATCCAGGACAAATGCCCAAGAACAACTTACCTAGTCAAAACAACTAAAATTTGGATTATTATGCTCAAATTGAGATGTTTATACTGATCTAGTTAAATACTTTTTGAAGTAGCAGGTTAATGTGCAATGTCCCCCTATACAGGAGCACTTGCACAGCCTCCTCTCCCTCTTTGCTGAAAACGTGCAAACTAATGTGCCACTATGACGCTCCGGTTAACAGCAGCATTTTAGTAGCAGTTCAATCCTGACGTCAATAGACACCGACCAAACCAAACAACATCCCTCTTCAAACGCGCTGAGTCATCCGTGCATGACTCGCGGTCACGTAAAAGTCCGCTCCACAAAAAGGGCCACGTTTGTCCATTTTCCATCTATACAGTTCCTGTAATTCTTCACAGCGGCTCGTCCCGGCACCAGCGGTCAGTCCGTCCGAGCGAGATAATGGACAGACAGGTGTCCCGGCCCCACACCGATGCTCAGCTTTTGGCTATTTTCTGCTCTCAGTTTGACATTTCTCTGGGCCATTTATGTCTTTTCGGATTCTGCGCGTGGTGAATTATTAAAAAACGGGGAGAGCAGAGCTGTGTGGAAACACACTGGGCTGGTAGCGAGGCAGCGAGACGACCCACGGCTGTTTTTCTGTGTTTTTCTGAGATGGAAATAAGGCATATAAATAACTGAACATTTGATTGTATTCACCTATATACAACAAGAGGCGGCAGAGTGGTTACTGCCCGTGCCTCTAAATCAGAATCTCTTTCACAAAATCACAAAGAAGCCTCGTGTTTAAAGCTGCACTGCCCATTTTCTCCCGTTTTCAAGCCGTGAAAGTCGGAAGTGCTGCTCCTAATCGATTCTTTATGTGGATTCATGATGTGTGTGTTTTAGGCACATGATCAAAGTTCTCTTCCATCACTTCTGGATTAGCAGCACTGTTTTAGTAAAGCACTCTGATACCGTTTCTGTAAAAAGCTCTTGTTTCTTCTGTGGCTTGTCTCCAGCTGCAGGAGCTCCAGGCCGACCTCCTGGACAGAACGGCCGGCAGAGGCGCAGGATCAGAGCGCGTTTGGGACAGAGTACTTCAGGTGAGAGAGGATCGACGTATTACCCAAATTACCACCACTTACCCTGAAGGTTGTCGTGATAGAGATGGTAACGTTTGTTTTCCCTGTGAAACACAGACACTTGAGGGAAAGTAGATGTGTTGCATTGGCCTTGTACATTTAGAAATGATCTGATTTCAGAGTAAGGAAGAAAAAGTCTCACCAGTTACACACCTGCCAAACTGGGTCTGTCTCTGCTGGCAAAAGGAAACGATATACTGTACAACAATTTAAGAGGAAACTAAATGAATTTCTTCGGTTCAGGTGCTGCACCTGAGTCCCAAGTTTCCTCAAAGCACACAGTATGTGGCACTGCCATCTGGTTTTAGGGACACGGTGGTTATAAACCGGTGGGAGCTGGGCTTGAACTTAGAGATGCACCAATCAAGCCTTTTTTGCTTCCGATACCGTTACTGGAGCTATGAAACCAACCAGTATCAAAAGACATCCTTAAAAGTAGCTTGTTGTAGTGGAAAAGTAAAAGGTCCTCATTTTAATAAGTGAACTTCTCAACTTAAATCCCTTAAAGGGACTATAAGGAGTGTGTGTAATGTGTGGAATGAGCCTGAACCTGTTCACCACAACTGCCTCTAAAATCACTGAAAGTCACTCAAAAAGGTTTAATTCGGGTCATGCACAAGCGTAATATAGAAGGTGCAGTTACGCGTATGACCTGAGGTGGCGGTAGTGAGTATAAAATGGCCAACTTGCCTCTAGCCCCTTCAAGTCTTATCTTCGAAACGAGATGTTCACCTGTTACTTGCCAGTTTAGGGTTAGGTCTAGGCAGGAGAGCCTACAGCCCATATGCCAGTGTGATTCCTCTTTTGAAAGCCAAGTTTCTAAAACTATGTGTAAGATCTGTGTGTGTGAAACACAATCATCACCCAAAGCCCTGACCCTAAACCAGGGTGTCGAAATCCAGCTTCCTTGGCGGGTCGTGGGCCACATAGAACGTGATAAATATGCGCCCGCATGTTTATAATGTAAACAGGAAAATACTATTGAAAAATGAAATTTGCCAATAAATGATTTATATTGAGCTGTGATAGTGATGATTTGGTCAAAAGCCCGGGACGGTAATAATAATGGGTCACACTTGTATTGCGCTTTACAAGCCAGTGTCACAAGTTTCTCATAGTACACTATAGTCATTACACTGTAGTCATTGTTCATTCACTCCACACTCGGTGGTGGTAAGCTACTATTGTAGCCACTGCCGCCCTGGGGCAGATTTACCACTTGCCTATGTGTTGTTTATATCCTGATCTCTTATTATGCAGTTCCCTCTGCTGGATACAGGGGACAGAAAAACGGCCCTGGACTCTGGACCAGCCTACAGATTTAACACTTAACCGAGTGCATTTTCTCCAGTTCGGCTTTACCCAAATCTAAAAGCTTCTTGACTGAAGAGCAACAGTGTAATGCCTGATTTGAAAGCTAAGACTTACAAAAGTGAGTTTTTTGTCACGTTGTCGCAACATTTTTGTCATGTTTTTGTTGCTTTTTCGTCACTTTTTGTTGTGTATTCACTGTGTTTTCGTCACTTTTGTGTCACTTTCGTATTGTGTTTTTGTGGCTTTTTTGTTGCTTTTTTCCATTGCTTTGTTGTGTTTTCGTCTCTTTTTTTGTCATGTTTTTGTGGGTTTTTGTTGCTTTCCTGGCACATTTTTGTTCCGTTTTCATCCCCATTTTCGTCGCTATTTTGATTCTTTTCTTTCAAGCTTTTAGATTTAGGTAAAGCTCGGTTAAGGCGGGGGATAAGAGGAGAAAATGGAAAGGCCAGACCGGTGGCCCAAGAGCCAGTGGCCCTTCTGTGCTCTTCCAGAATGGACATATGGCCAGTCCGCCCCAAAATACATTTGCGTAGCGTAAGCCTAACACAGCGACAGACTAGTCCAGGTTCAGAGCTTCAAAATAAGGTACAGCATGTCCATATTTACTGAGATTAAGTTGTTGAAAGTTGTATTTTTAAAACAGGAAGAGTCAAAACAGATATTGCTTTGGTATTGAATATTTGTTGCCGATACCCGATACAGTATTTGTTTCCAGTATCAGCTCCAGTGCATCCCTAGTTGAAATAATTTTAATCTAATCTGAACAAAGCACAGAAAGGTTTCTTGTGAGTAGCAAAAGTGCATTAAACAGGTTCCCAAAACAAAGCTAACACTGTGTTATTTACAATTTTGCAACCATTAGGACCATGAGCATTAGGATTTCAACTTTTTCTGCACATTTCTTCACAAATTTCGCCATTTCTCTAGTGTTATACTATAAATTCTCACCACCAGCATCATCTCATCAAAATAAGTCATGAAGGTAAACATGTCAGCCGCATGGTGGTTTCCTCTTCGAGCCTCTCAGTTCAACAAACGGTCCTGAAGCTTTGTCATTGCCCACACAACATTTTCTTCCTGTTTCGTTTAGTTTGGGAAATAATTGCGGTTTCTTTTTTTGGCTCTGAGCTTCATCGGCGGCCGGATCAATAACATAAGAAGCAGACACTTTAGAAAGTCCACTCACAGCCCTGCTCTGCCCTGGAGGCTGAGAACAAAATATCACACTGTGTCTTAGCAGCTTTAGTCTTGCTGTATTCTCTGGCGCTAAAAGACCTTAGGAGAAACACCAGGAGGCACATGTATCAGTCAGCAAGCCATCTCCAGGTCAATAGATCAGATATTCTAATTTGCCGTCAAGGGAGTAGATACTTCAAGGAAAAACCTATGTATAACTTGTTGCAAATTTCCATTCGGTCGTATTGAAGTCTAAACAAGAAAAGCTCTGCCATAGAAAGGAAGCCCACATGCGGCTTATTCAGCTCATTTTGGAGCTATTATTGCCTGTTTTCACAACTTGGATTTTCCTCCCTCCAAAATCTGTCATTCTTACATAACTTTGTAATATTTAGAGCCGTCGCGCTGATTGGTTACAACAGATCCCACGCTACATGAGCAGAACTGTGTTTAAACTCATTTTGTGTAAGTTCAGTGGGCAAAGGATGAGGAAGTGGGGCAATTAAAGTCGTTTTTCTTCAATGACACATTAGACACCATTTTTTGCTTAACGATAGTAAACACTTTCTTTAGTTTTACCATTTATTGTGATGTTTATAGTTTCACTTCCTTTTTGGACACTGACAGGAAGTGGTGTAAATAGATACAGACGGCATCTTGTCATAGAAGGGGGCGTGGCTTCACCGAGGGAGAATTTCTTTCAACATTTTTCACTCTTTTTAGCCATTTTCTGGTAGAATATGAACTTATTTGTCAAGTCTAAATCTGGTCCATATAGAAATTTTCTCACAGCAGATTGTTCAGTAGAAGCGAAAAAAACGGCAGTTGTAGCTAGTGCTAGCTAACGTTAGGCGACAGTGGCGCAGATGGTAGAGCGGGTCGTCTCATGATCGGAAGGTCGGGGGTAAACACTTTCTTTAGTTTTACCATTTATTGTGATGTTTATAGTTTCACTTCCTTTTTGGACACTGACAGGAAGTGGTGTAAATAGATACAGACGGCATCTTGTCATAGAAGGGGGCGTGGCTTCACCGAGGGAGAATTTCTTTCAACATTTTTCACTCTTTTTAGCCATTTTCTGGTAGAATATGAACTTATTTGTCAAGTCTAAATCTGGTCCATATAGAAATTTTCTCACAGCAGATTGTTCAGTAGAAGCGAAAAAAACGGCAGTTGTAGCTAGTGCTAGCTAACGTTAGGCGACAGTGGCGCAGATGGTAGAGCGGGTCGTTTCATGATCGGAAGGTCGGGGGTTGGAATCCCACCTCCTGAAACGGCACATTGTCGTTGTGTCCTTGGGCAAGACACTTCACCCACATTGCCCCCCGTGTCTGCGTACATTGGTGTATGAATGAGAGACTGGCTCCTTGCTGTAAAGCGCTTTGAGTGCCTAATGTAGGTGGAAAGGCGCTTTATAAGTTGAGACCATTTACCATTTTACCATTTAGCCCAATGCTAACATCTAGCATCATGTTAGCATTCTCCGTTATTTATGGGCTGTTGAACCACTTTGCTCCTCTCCATGTCTTTGTATCTTTATTTAGTAGACATCTATGTCAATAATATAAACCAGCCTGGTTTCTTTATTTGTAACCGGCCCAGCTTAGAAAGTAAAAAAAAAAAAAGAGAAACCAGGCAGGTGCTTAGAACGTGTGTAAAGTGCAATGTTTGCTAAGTGGCTCGCCTCTGCTAAAACATGACTATAACTTTACCGGGAGTGGGTACGTCCCCAGCTCGTTTCCATGGAGACGTCGACTAAAGTCAGTAGAATTGAGAGTTAAACAGGTTAGGCCAGGGGTGCCCAAAGTGGGGCCCGCCAGTGACCTACTTTTGCGCTGCATGTGGTTAATACTAACTCTCTTCCATTCATTCTCAATGGTAAATATGGATGCAGTACAGTTTTTGACCACCAGCGTCAAATTGGGGGCGCTGTTTCACTCCTTTTGCAAAGTTAAGGAAACACTGTTGTGGTGTCTTGGTATTTATAAATTACAGAGCGTTGTAGCAGCAACTTTCACAGTTTTCCAACTTTTATTGCAAAGGCTGTTGACATCAACAAAGGTATATGAGGTAAAATTGACTTATAAAAGAATTTATGCTGAACTGACACTTTCAAAACAATCTAATGTGGCATTTTCTTTGAGTTAGCGAATGAGGTAAAAGTTACTGTAGGTGCTGTAGATGCAGGTGTTTGCACAATTGCTACAATTGTTGATTTTGGTCTACTAAAATTAGACTTTTGCCATAGTTACCATTTGTTTTAATATAGCATGTTATTTGCATAGATAGAATCGAATGCAAATGTAGGCGAAAAATAAAAAGTTAATTAAAAAAAAGCAACTTTATAATTTACAGTTATATGTGTTTTTCTTGCTTGACATCGCCGTGTTTGGCCAGCGACTCACGGGCACTTTTTCATTTTGGCCCTCGGAGACAAAAAGTTTGGGCACCCCTGGGTTAGGCCCTCATCCAGATCCATTCTTTGATGATTCACAGCAAAAATAGGATTTTCTGTGTCGAGCTGGTGGCAACAGTATTGTCCAAAATGTTACGCAGTGTGCCTTTAAGAAGTAAAAGTTAAAGTAGTGTATTATTAGCCTTTAAGGAGTAAAAGTAGTGTTTTTATTCATTTGCACTGTCAAATCGCTTCCATCTGTCTGTCTTTTTCCCTGTTCGTTCTAATGGACTAATATGACTTTTGAACAGTGGAGCAATTAGCCTCAATACAAATGTAATGCCAAGGCGTCCATTAATGCATCAGCCTGACGTGTCCAGAGGAAAGTTCAACGTTTATACTCTCCTAACATGTCGACCCTTCCCTCAACGCGGTCCCTCCTCCTCGTTATGTGTTACAGCCTTTTACTGAGGGCCACATGTTGCTCCCCGGCTCATGAATCAGTCCCGATAATTGGTTGACATTTATTATAGCGCTTATGTAATCTGTCAAATATCAAAGTGTGGAAGTTATAGCGGAGGCTGTGATGAATTGTAGATTGTCCACACAGCGTTCTCTCATTTAGCTCTCCGGTATGTCTTTGCAACGAACTGAGAGTGTAGGAAGTTTAGTCATCGCTCACTGGTCTGGATCGCGTTCTCTGGGCGCAGTAACAGCACTGGCCAATAGAGGGCAGGAGGTTAAGGTTTGACGACTAAAATTGGACAAAATCTAAATTAAAAGTTCTTCATGAGACTAAAACTATGACTAAAATGTCCAGATATTTTAGTCGACTAAAATGAGACTAAATAAAAATGAAAGGAGAGACTAAAATCATCCAAACTTCTATTGACCGTCTGAAAGAGCCTCAGATCATGTAAATTCACTGCTAAAGGATCAGCTCTGAGCTTTGTTCATGTGGAGCAGCTCCATGAAGCAGAGGAACAAGATTAAATATGATTAAAATGAATATTATCAATGCAAAGTCGACTAAATTAGTCTCAAATTTAGTCGACTAAATTTACTTGCAATTTTAGTCGACTAGAACTAGACTCAAATTGAAACGTTTTTTTTTGTGGCTAAAATTAAATTACATTTTAGTCAAAAGACTAAGACTAAAACTAAATTAAAATATGTTGTCAAAATTAACACAGCTATAGACCGGTGCTATGTGATTGAAAAAAGCAGAATACCCCCTTATATGTGTGTTGTGTTTAAACTTCGCTCATGCAATGTCAGCAACACATCTGGACCTAAATACGGCGGGAACCATATCTTTACATGCGCTTCATAAAAGGACACATTGGAATTTTTTTCCCCCCACTGTCAGACATGAAACCGGAATTAACTTTTATTTATTTTTTAGGTCAGTTAGAATATTAAAAATAATTTCTATTTGTCAAATTCCAGAATGAGAGACAGAGGAAGGAAGTACTCCATCTTTACAAAACAAATACCACCTTCCTTCAACGGCTGCATTGAAGGCTATAGTGCACGTGAACCTTCAGTTTTTAACTCTCATCGCTGACATAATTAGCAAAAATAGTTTCTTTGTATCCTTTTTTAACCTGTGTTTGACATTGTCCTTGGCCTTTTACTCCACCAACAGTTACACAAAAGCTTTTTAATGCTTATACTTTCTCATTTGCTGGTTTGTTTCTGGCTTTGAACAGAATTTGAAGGCTTAAACTGTCTTTTTTTTTAAAATATGCTCTTGACTGACTGACTGACTGAATAATTATTCCATGTTTGTCCCCTCGAAACACTCCTCCACCTCCGCTGCCCTTCTGTCTCTTCACCTCCTCAGCCTCAGCTTCAGTTCTTCAGTGTCCCTGCTCCTCTGCGGCGCTGATGGAGCTGCTCTCTCCTTCTTAGGTCTGTAGATCCCTCTCCTCTCCTCCCCTCTCTCCTTCCTTCCTGCCTTGTCCTGCCTTCACCCCTTTTTCTATTTCTGTCCCAGACACGCCTCCCTCTGAAGCGTGCGTCTTTAAAGGCACAAAAACAGCGTGGGGTAGGAGTTTGTAGTAGAGGTTTCGAAGGCTCGCTGCTTCATCTGACGCTGAGACCGACTTTACCCTTGATCATTTTTTACAGATCCAAAACTAATTGTTTTCTTACTCCTTTCCAGCCGAGATTCCCAACAACTCTTAGCAACTGGATTAAAAATACTCCTTTAATGAATAATTTCACTCCAACTACTGACAGGAGGTTGTGGGCTTGTCATTTTGGGTCAAACAACTTAAAAAAAAAAAAGCCCATGTCGTCTTGCCTGATGTCCAAGTTGTAAAAAATTGTAAAATCCTGAATAAGCGTGATATTAGAAGCTCATAAATAATATATTGCGTCACTGCGGTTGTTTCAGGTGAGCTGGCTGGAGGATCTGATCGCTTCAGAGGAGAAAAGCTTCAACCAAAAAGAGGCCAAGAGACTCCAAGAGATAAGTGAGGTGAGCAGGAACACGAAATCATAAAGGTGCGCACAAGCTAGTACTTCATCCACATTTGCTGAGGTCTCAAAAATGTAATTGGGTCCAACAAAGCTTTTTGTAAATGTCAAATAAATAAAATGTGACGTATATTACTTAAAGTAATGCAAAACATAATCAAAGACCTATAGACCCTTTAATTGTTTGTAAACATTCTGGGTTTAGCTGAATGTTGAACCAACAAAAGACATCTTTGCACAAATATTTTAAAAGGGAGGGTGTTATGCAAAATCGACTTTTTCAAGCTTTACATCATGTTATTATGTCACTCCCTCATTAAAAACATGCCTGAAGTGTTGCCTTGGCACATTCACGTATTTTTGAGTAATCTGTAAAAACTCTGATGGCGGCCATTTTAGGGATAGGTTTGCCTGAGTCCTCCTAGGAACGCCCCCACCTCCTGGAGACGCCTACGAGCTTTCGTCACCAGCCGAGTAACCAACCACTGCTCCTCAGCAGAACCCCCTCCCCACTGATGCCACAGACAGCGTGTGGAGGGGGCGTGTCTAAAGGCTCAGAGGTTCTTAAAGAGACAGAGGCCTATTTCAAGACATTCACTACAGCCATTTTGAGAGAGACATTTTATACAAGGCAGTTATTCTAATTTACTGCATTTACAGACCGACAGAAGGTTTGCTCATTATTGTAGTGTGATATAGACTGGTGCTGTGTGATTGAAAAAAGCATAATACCCCCTCTTTGAATGAACAAACATTTGAGTTGTGCACTTGTCTCTCTTCCAACTCTTTATTTTGAGTCGATAGACTGACGTGTGAGCGCATCAGGTCCACTTTGTAGGTTTAAGAGTGTCGTCCACGGGTGCTCTTCAAGGACGGGGCCGGAGCCAGAGTAAAAACAGAGACAGTCACCAGGCAACCACTTCATACAAGCCATTGTAGCCACACAAGGCAAGAATTCACAGAACAAAGAAAAGAAACGGAGGCCGTAGTGTCACAGAAAGGGGGAAAATCTATTTCCTCATTTGATCACATGATGTATCGCATGATCTAATCAGCTGTTAAATCAGTACCAGCCCTTGTTCATTCAAAAACAATGGCCGTCCAGATGATTAAATAAATAGACTGCTCGAACACAATCACACAGCAAGTCACTCTTCTCTGTTTTTACTTCTTTATTTTGAGGCTTTAAGACATTAGCAAAGATTTTAATTTTAACTGTAGAGCATTTCATCTCAAGGGCCACTTTAGCAGGTTGGATTTTGTGCTTAACCTGCAGATGCTTTAGACGTTGGCCCGCTGTTCTGCTCGAGTGCGCACCAAATCGAGCGGTGCTAGTGCGTTAATCACGGTTTAAAAGATGAGACAAAAGCGCAAACTATTTAAACCCTCATTCCTCAGGTTAGATTTAGTTACTGATTATTCGCAGCATGTGGAGGAAAAAATAGAAATGTACCACAGACGAACCCTTTAAATGAAGACCCTGTGTTTAATTAGTGAGTATAGTAGTTCCTGTTGGCTTACCTCTCTAAAAAAGTGAGAAAGGCAGAATAGATGAGCATTTAATATCTTTGTGATTTCAATTCCGGTTGGCCCTACATCATTTGCATTAGAAACTTTATGCACGGCGTTGTTGTCACGTGACTCACAAACACCAATGCGAGTTTTGGCCGTCATAGTTGTTTTTGAGAGCTCTCCGCCGCCGCATCCTCAGTCCCAAAACGCTCTTACATATTTAACAGCTTTTCTTCATCCGCTCGATGCATATTTATAAATGGTTTTGACCAACAATTGACTCGACGTTGCGTTGCGTTGTCGACCCGGGCGCCTTCCAAACTTGAATATTTATACAACAAAAGCAGAGCACGGAGAGGACGGTTGGCGCCGGCCCAGAGTCTGTAGTTCTCAAGGAACTGATGAAAGCTGTTTGACATTTTGCCAGAATTGTTTTACATATTTTTCTTTGCGGCCCATGTCATGGCCAACCAAATGTTAAACCTTATTATACATCAATTTGTCCAATAACACATTATAAAATCTACACACTAAAAAGGAACAGGCCACCGTTTTTACATACTGAGATATGTTCTTACCTTAGCTTTGACGAGTTCTTTAGGACCTGTCTGATCTTCCCCCGTGCCTTCAGTCACGTAAACACAGCGCAGACGGCGTTAGCATTTAGCCTCACCCCCTCTCCTCTATAGCTCCAAAACAGGTCAAGATAGAAGCTGCCAAGCTCTTCCACGTTTTCCCTATTTAAATATTACGTGAAGTGTTACACTACAAAGTATAGTTACACAAAATTAAACAATGTGGATTTTCTAAGGAGTAGTTCGAAATCCGCGCAGTAATCTTCACTTTACTGCGCAGTAATCTTCACTTTACTGTGCGGATGCCAAATTACTCCTGGTATTATTACGCCTTACAATATAGTTCCCCCTTTTATCCGCTTAAAAAATCCACATTGTTTAATTTTGTGTAATTATTAGGGGTGTAACGGTACGCTAAAATTGTATTCGGTTCGGTTCACGGTTTTGGAGGGCTCGGTTCGGTTAATTTTCGGTACAAATAAATAAGAACTAACAAATTTTTTCTTTTGAAAAGCTGCCAATACACAATAGAATTCTTGCATAAAATAAATAAAAGCGACCCCCTGTGTGAGGACCACTAACCACTAAACCACTGTGAGACTGGGATTTAGGACGACTACTAGTCTATTTCCCTTTTTAAAATAGTAAATGGCAAATGGTCCCATTCTCTCACCTCTGGTCCCTGACCCACAGATTGGGAACCGCTGATTTAAAACTAACTGAAACCTGCTCCTGACTGTTGTCTCTGTCTTACCGCTGAGAATTAGTCTGTGAGTTGCCCAACCCGTTTTAGACTGTGCACATTCAGAGAACCAGAGTTACTGTAAGTAACTGCGCTCGTGAGAACCATGTGGATTCAACTCAACAAAAAGGGCACGGAGAACGGCTTTTTACTCTCGTCCATTCGCCAAACTACTGTCCGGATACTCTAGACTCACCAGACACAATAAGATGAGAGTTTAAATGAGAGTGAGGCCCAGAGTCCGCGCAGAGAAAACATGAGAGCTGCGCCCGGGACACAGGTGACATGATGCAGCCGCGGAGGAGCCCTGAAGCCGTATAATAACACATTTTATTATACGGCTCTTCACAACGTAAGTAGAACGTTCAGTTGATTTGAATGGGATTTCCCAACGTTCTACCGGTCCTTATTTCCTGATAAAGGACCTCTGAAAAAAATAATGACCGCTGCCAATGGCAACGGAGTTCGTGGTTTCATATCACTCCGCGCGTACGTAGTAGCGACACTATCTGTCCCCGTCACTGCGAGAGAAGTTGGGGGAATCGCTCGTGAAGTTAGCGTGAGACTGACTTTCAACTTACCCATAGATTAACCACCATTCCTCCAACTGCGCCTTCAACTAAGTAGCTAGGCTAGCTACTAGCCTTGCTGCTTCTAGCCTAGCAAAACGTTACAGAGCAACGCGCAAACTTTTGGGAACTATTTGTTTTGGAAGTCATTAAATTAACCTTTCGACCTTCATAAAAGTGTACGAAGTTTATGTGGTGTGTGTTCAGTTGGCAAATGGCCGTATAATAAGTGGGATAATGTATAGAACGCTGGTCATTATCGGGAAAATAAGCACCTTCAGGGCGAAGCTTGTTTTCCCGATAATGACCAGCACTCTATCCCTTACGTAAAATCTACACACTTAAGAAGCTCCGGAGTGGATGCTGTATGTGTTGCCATAGTAACACTGCGCACCAGGTCAGGCACAGTTTCATGCGTGCGGGGCGTGGCTTCGCCAAGGGGGAAAACAGAATCTTTTGGGAAACACAATTTTACACTCTTTTCTGTTGGAATATGAACTTATTTATCACATAAATAAAGTCAAGTCTAAATCGGGTCCATATAGACATTTTTTCACAGCAGATTGTTCAGTAGAAGCGAAAAAAATAAAAAATAAAACGGCAGTCGTAGCTCGCGCTAGCTAGCGCTAGCATTGTGTTAATGCTAACGCTGGCTAGCTTTAAGCATCATGTTAGCATTCTTCGTTATTTATGGGATATTTAACCTCTTACCACCCGCCTAAACCAAATGCATTCTGTCCTCTGTAACACCTCATTTGAAAGCTAAGACCCACAAAACTGATCTTTTTCCTCGCGTTGTTGCAGTGTTGTTTCACCTTTGTAATGTTTTTTTTTTATTATTATTTTGGTCACATTTCTGTTGAGTTTTTGTAAAAAAAAAAAATTGCATTTACATCCTTGTTTTCTTCTCATTTTTTGTGGCTGTTTTGGTGCTTTTTTCCCAAGAAGCTTTTTGATTAGGGTAAAGCCAAACTGGAGAAAATGGGATCCGTTCAGGTGGGAGTTAAGAGGTGAACCACTTTGCTCCTCTCCATGTCTTTTTATCTTTATTGGGTAGAAATCTATATCAATAATTCAGCGTTTCTTAAAGTATCCATCCATCCATCCATTTTCTTCCGCTTTATCCGGGGCCGGGTCGCGGGGGCAGCAGTCTCAGCAGAGATGCCCAAACTTCCCGATCCACACACACTTCCTCCAGCTGTTCTGGGGGGACCCCGAGGCGACACCAGGCCAGCTCGGAGACATAGTCCCACCACCGTGTCCTGGGCCTTCCACGAGGCCTTGTCCCACTAGGACATGCCTGGAACACCTCCCGCGGGAGGCGACCAGGAGGCATCCGAAACAGATGCCCGAGCCACCTCAGCTGGCTCCTTTCGACGTGGAGGAGCAGCGACTCTACTCCGAGCTCCTCCCGGGTAGCTGAGCTCCTCACCCGATCTCGGAGGGTGCGCCCAGCCACCCTGCGAAGGAAACTCATTTCGGCCGCTTGTATTCGCGATCTTGTCCTTTCGGTCATTACCCAAATCTCATGACCATAGGTGAGGGTGGGAACGTAGATCGATCGGTAAATCGAGAGCTTTGCCCCGACTCAGCTCCGTCTTCACCACGACAGACCGATACAGCGACCGCATCACTGCTGACGCCGCACCGATCCGTCTATCGATCTCACGCTCCATCCGTCCCTCACTCGTGAACAAGACCCCGAGATACTTGAACTCCTCCACTTGAGGCAAGGACTCCCCACCGACCTGAAGAGGGGAAGCCACCTTTTTCCGGTGGAGAACCATGGCCTCGGATTTGGAGGTGCTGATCCCCATCCCGGCCGCTACACACTCGGCTGCAAACCGCCCCAGTGCGTGCTGAAGGTCCTGGTTTGTTGAAGCCAACAGAACAACATCATCCGCAAACAGCAGAGATGAGACTCTGAGGCTCCCAAACCGGACACCCTCCGGCCCCTGGCTGCGCCGAGAAATTCTGTCCATAAAAGTAATGAACAGAACCGGTGACAAAGGGCAGCCCTGGCGGAGACCAACACGCACCGGGAACAGGTCTGACTTACTGCCGGCAATGCGAACCAAGCTCCTGCTGCGGTCATACAGGGAACGGACAGCCCTTAGCAGAGGGCCCCGGACCCCATACTCCCGGAGCACCCCCCACAGGGCACCACGAGGGACGCGGTCGAACGCTTTCTCCAAGTCCACAAAACACATGTGGACTGGTTGGGCGAACTCCCACGAACCCTCGAGCACCCGACGGAGGGTATAGAGCTGGTCCAGTGTGCCACGACCAGGACGAAAACCGCATTGTTCCTCCTGAATCCGAGGTTCAACCATCGGCCGGATCCTCCTCTCCAGCACCCTGGAGTAGACCTTACCGGGGAGGCTAAGGAGGGTGATTCCTCTGTAATTGGAACACACCCTCCGATCCCCCTTCTTAAAGAGAGGGACCACCACCCCGGTCTGCCAATCCAGGGGCACTGTCCCCGACCGCCACGCGATGTTGCGAGGCGTGTCAGCCAAGACAGTCCTACAACATCCAGAGACTTAAGGTACTCAGGGCGAATCTCATCCACCCCCGGAGCCTTGCCACCGAGGAGCTTTCTCACCACCTCGGTGACTTCAGCCCCGGTGATGGGCGAGCCCACCTCCAAGTCCCCAGCCTCTGCTTCCTCATCGGAAGACGTGACGGCGGGGTTGAGGAGGTCCTCGAAGTACTCCTTCCACCGTCCGACGACATCCCCAGTCGAGGTCAGCAGCCCCCCACCCGCACTGTACACAGTGTTGGTGAAGCACTGCTTCCCCCTCCTGAGGCGCCGGACGGTTTGCCAGAATTTCTTCGAGGCCGACCGATAGTCTTCCTCCATGGCCTCCCCGAACTCCTCCCAGACACGAGTTTTTGCCTCTGCGACCGCACGAGCTGCAGCACGCTTGGCCTGCCGGTACCTCTCAGCTGCCTCAGGAGTCCCACAAGCCAACAAGGCCAGGTAGGACTCCTTCTTCAGCTTGACGGCATCCCTTACTTCCGGGCGCCACCACCGGGTTCGGGGATTGCCGCCGCGACAGGCACCAGAGACCTTACGGCCACAGCTACGAGCAGCCGCATCAACAATGGAGGAGGAGAACAGAGTCCACTCGGACTCCATGTCCCCCGCCTCCCCCGGAATCTGGGTGAAGCTCTTCCGGAGGTGGGAGTTGAAGACCCCACTGACAGAGGGATCCACCAGACGTTCCCAGCAGACCCTCACAACACGCTTGGGCCTGCCAGGTCTGACCGGCTTCCTCCCCTGCCAGCGGATCCAGCTCACCACCAGGTGGTGATCGGTTGACAGCTCAGCCCCTCTCTTCACCCGAGTGTCCGAGACACGCGGCCGGAGGTCAGATGACACAACTACAAAGTCGATCATCGACCTCCTGCCTAGGGTGTCCTGGTGCCACGTGCACTTATGGACACCCTTGTGCTCGAACATGGTGTTCGTTATGGACAAACTGCGACTAGCACAGAAGTCCAATAACAGAACACCACTCGGGTTCAGATCGGGGAGGCCGTTCCTCCCAATCACTCCCTCCCAGGTCTCACTGTCGTTACCCACGTGGGCGTTGAAGTCCCCCAGTAGAACAATGGAGTCCCCAGTCGGAGCACTATCTAGTACCCCTCCCAGGGACTCCAAGAAGGCCGGGTACTCTGCACCGATGTTGGGCCCGTAGGCCGAGACAACGGTGAGAGACCTGTCCCCGACCCGAAGGCGTAGGGACGCGACCCTCTCGTCCACCGGGGTGAACTCCAACACGTGACGGCTGAGCTGGGGGGATATGAGCAAACCCACCCCAGCCCGCCGCCTCTCCCCGCGGGCAACTCCAGAAAAATGGAGAGTCCAGCCTCTCTCCAGGAGTTGGGATCCGGAACCCAAGCTGTGCGTGGAGGTGAGCCCGACTATATCTAGTCGGTATCTCTCAACCTCCCGCACAAGCTCAGGCTCCTTCCCCCCCAGCGAGGTGACGTTCCATGTCCCGAACGCCAGAAGCTGTGCATGTGGACCAGGTCGTCGAGGCACCTGCCTCTGACTGCCACCCAGTCCTCTCCGCACCCGACCCCTACGGATCCCTCTGCGGGTGGTGAGTCCACAGGAGGGCGGGCCCACGTCGTCCCTTCGGGCTGTGCCCGGCCGGGCCCCGTGGGCAGAGGCCCGGCCACCAGACGCTCGCGTTCGGGCCCCAACCCCAGGTCTGGCTCCAGGGTGGGGCCCCGGCTGCGCCATGCCGGGCGACGTCTCGGTCCTTGATTGGTGTACGTCCATAGAAGTCTTGTGAGCTGCTCTTCGTCTGACCCGTCACCTCGGACCTGTTTGCCATGGGAGACCCTACCAGGGGCATGAAGCCCCGGACAACATAGCTCCTCGGATCATTCGGGTACTCAAACAACCCCACCACGTTAAGGTGGCAGCTCATGGGGGTTGTTTCTTAAAGTAGTTTTTGATAATTAGAGAAAGTCTAGATTCTTCTCCAAATTGTTTTCCCCCTTAACTCTTTTCAAACATGACCATATATGGGCGATTCCAGAGATGCCGTCTGTATCTGTCTTATAAGATGAAATTCAGTGTCCATTGGATGTGAAACTGACCCCACAAAAAGCAGAAACTTAGCTGAATTTGAGTTAGCATTTAGCTCTGTGGACACTTTTATTCACCAATTGAAATCTAAAGTAAAATCCGAAAAGTCTACATTCATTAAAGATTTCTAACGAGGCTTTGACCTCACCTAAATGTGGTCGGTGGGTTGACAACAGCTGAAAACATGTATTAACGTTTATAATTTGCAATGTTCGATGGCTAATGCTAACGGCTATAGGAAAAATACATTGAGTATTTTGAGTGTCCCGTATTAGCCAACTTGCTAACTGCCCGCATGCGTTAGGATCGAACGCCACTTCTGCTTTTTATTTCGGGTCACTATAGACCACAATGCACTGCAAGAGTCGGAGAGGAGCCACGGAGGAGAAGTCTTTAAACTATGTACAACACGTATGAATTAAACCAGGTGTTTTAATCATGTGTATTTTTCACTTTGACATAACTCTTTAAAGGAACAGGCCACCGTTTTTACATACTGAGATATGTTCTTACCTTAGCTTTGACGAGTTCTTTAGGACCTGTCTGATCTTCACCCGTGCCTTCAGTCACGTAAACACAGCGCAGACGGCGTTAGCATTTAGCCTCTCCCTCTCTCCTCTATAGCTCCAAAACAGGTCAAGATAGAAGCTACCAAGCTCTTCCACGTTTTCCCTATTTAAATATCACGTGAAGTGTTACACTACAAAGTATATTTACACAAAATTAAACAATGTGGATTTTCTAAGGAGTAGTTCGAAATCCGCACAGTAATCTTCACTTTACTGCGCAGTAATCTTCACTTTACTGTGCGGATGCCAAATTACTCCTGGTATTATTACGCCTTACAATATAGTTCCCCCTTTTATCCGCTTAGAAAATCCACATTGTTTAATTTTGTGTAATTATACTTTGTAGTGGAACACTTCACGTAACCATATTTAAATAGGGAAAACGTGGAACCGGAGCCCGACGCAAAGCGGAGGGGTCTTATTTCGCCCTGAAGCCGTATAATAACACATTTTATTATACGGCTCTTCACAACGTAAGTAGAAGCTCAGTTGATTTGAATGGGATTTCACAACTTTCTACCGGTCATTATTTCCTGATAAAGGACCTCTGAAAAAAATAATGACCGCTGCCAATGGCAACGGAGTTCGTGGTTTCATATCACTCCACGCGTACGTAGTAGCGACACTATCTCTGTCCCCGTCACTGCGAGAGAAGTTGGGGGAATCGCTCGTGAAGTTAGCGTGAGTCTGACTTTCAACTTACCCATAGATTCACCACGATTCCTCCAACTGCGCCTTCAACTAAGTAGCTAGGCTAGCTACTAGCCTTGCTGCTTCTAGCCTAGCAAAACGTTGCAGAGCAACGCGCAAACTTTTGGGAACTATTTGTCGCGGAAGTCATTAAATAAACCTTTCGACCTTCATAAAAGTGTACGAAGTTTATGTGGTGTGTGTTCAGTTGGCAAATGGCCGTATAATAAGTGGGATAATGTATAGAACGCTGGTCATTATCGGGAAAATAAGCACCTTCAGGGCGAAGCTTGTTTTCCCGATAATGACCAGCACTCTATACATTATCCCTTACGTAAAATCTACACACTTAAGAAGCTCCGGAGTGGATGCTGTATGTGTTGCCATAGTAACACTGCGCACCAGGTCAGGCACAGTTTCATGCGTGCGGGGCGTGGCTTCGCCAAGGGGGAAAACAGAATCTTTTGGGAAACACAATTTTACACTTTTTTCTGTTGGAATATGAACTTATTTATCACATAAATAAAGTCAAGTCTAAATCGGGTCCATATAGACATTTTTTCACAGCAGATTGTTCAGTAGAAGCGAAAAAAATAAAAAATAAAACGGCAGTCGTAGCTCGCGCTAGCTAGCGCTAGCATTGTGTTAATGCTAACGCTGGCTAGCTTTAAGCATCATGTTAGCATTCTTCGTTATTTATGGGATATTTAACCTCTTACCACCCGCCTAAACCAAATGCATTCTGTCCTCTGTAACACCTCATTTGAAAGCTAAGACCCACAAAACTGATCTTTTTCCTCGCGTTGTTGCAGTGTTGTGTCACCTTTGTAATGTTTTTTTTTTATTATTATTTTGGTCACATTTCTGTTGAGTTTTTGTAAAAAAAAAAAATTGCATTTACATCCTTGTTTTCTTCTCATTTTTTGTGGCTGTTTTGGTGCTTTTTTCCCAAGAAGCTTTTTGATTAGGGTAAAGCCAAACTGGAGAAAATGGGATCCGTTCAGGTGGGAGTTAAGAGGTGAACCACTTTGCTCCTCTCCATGTCTTTTTATCTTTATTGGGTAGAAATCTATATCAATAATTCAGCGTTTCTTAAAGTAGTTTTTGATAATTAGAGAAAGTCTAGATTCTTCTCCAAATTGTTTTCCCCCTTAACTCTTTTCAAACATGACCATATATGGGCGATTCCAGAGAAGCCGTCTGTATCTATCTTATAAGATGAAATTCAGTGTCCATTGGATGTGAAACTGACCCCACAAAAAGCAGAAACTTAGCTGAATTTGAGTTAGCATTTAGCTCTGTGGACACTTTTATTCACCAATTGAAATCTAAAGTAAAATCCGAAAAGTCTACATTCATTAAAGATTTCTAACGAGGCTTTGACCTCACCTAAATGTGGTCGGTGGGTTGACAACAGCTGAAAACATGTATTAACGTTTATAATTTGCAATGTTCGATGGCTAATGCTAACGGCTATAGGAAAAATACATTGAGTATTTTGAGTGTCCCGTATTAGCCAACTTGCTAACTGCCCGCATGCGTTAGGATCGAACGCCACTTCTGCTTTTTATTTCGGGTCACTATAGACCACAATGCACTGCAAGAGTCGGAGAGGAGCCACGGAGGAGAAGTCTTTAAACTATGTACAACACGTATGAATTAAACCAGGTGTTTTAATCATGTGTATTTTTCACTTTGACATAACTCTTTAAAGGAATAGGCCACCATTTTTACATACTGAGATATGTTCTTACCTTAGCTTTGACGAGTTCTTTAGGACCTGTCTGATCTTCACCCGTGCCTTCAGTCACGTAAACACAGCGCAGACGGCGTTAGCATTTAGCCTCTCCCTCTCTCCTCTATAGCTCCAAAACAGGTCAAGATAGAAGCTACCAAGCTCTTCCACGTTTTCCCTATTTAAATATCACGTGAAGTGTTACACTACAAAGTATATTTACACAAAATTAAACAATGTGGATTTTCTAAGGAGTAGTTCGAAATCCGCGCAGTAATCTTCACTTTACTGCGCAGTAATCTTCACTTTACTGTGCGGATGCCAAATTACTCCTGGTATTATTACGCCTTACAATATAGTTCCCCCTTTTATCCGCTTAGAAAATCCACATTGTTTAATTTTGTG
Source organism: Gobius niger (assembly GCF_951799975.1). Classification (NCBI taxonomy): domain Eukaryota; kingdom Metazoa; phylum Chordata; class Actinopteri; order Gobiiformes; family Gobiidae; genus Gobius; species Gobius niger. The sequence goes on from NC_136868.1 coordinate 4,908,662, forward strand.
TAATTATACTTTGTAGTGGAACACTTCACGTAACCATATTTAAATAGGGAAAACGTGGAACCGGAGCCCGACGCAAAGCGGAGGGGTCTTATTTCGCCCTGAAGCCGTATAATAACACATTTTATTATACGGCTCTTCACAACGTAAGTAGAAGCTCAGTTGATTTGAATGGGATTTCACAACTTTCTACCGGTCATTATTTCCTGATAAAGGACCTCTGAAAAAAATAATGACCGCTGCCAATGGCAACGGAGTTCGTGGTTTCATATCACTCCACGCGTACGTAGTAGCGACACTATCTCTGTCCCCGTCACTGCGAGAGAAGTTGGGGGAATCGCTCGTGAAGTTAGCGTGAGTCTGACTTTCAACTTACCCATAGATTCACCACGATTCCTCCAACTGCGCCTTCAACTAAGTAGCTAGGCTAGCTACTAGCCTTGCTGCTTCTAGCCTAGCAAAACGTTGCAGAGCAACGCGCAAACTTTTGGGAACTATTTGTCGCGGAAGTCATTAAATAAACCTTTCGACCTTCATAAAAGTGTACGAAGTTTATGTGGTGTGTGTTCAGTTGGCAAATGGCCGTATAATAAGTGGGATAATGTATAGAACGCTGGTCATTATCGGGAAAATAAGCACCTTCAGGGCGAAGCTTGTTTTCCCGATAATGACCAGCACTCTATACATTATCCCTTACGTAAAATCTACACACTTAAGAAGCTCCGGAGTGGATGCTGTATGTGTTGCCATAGTAACACTGCGCACCAGGTCAGGCACAGTTTCATGCGTGCGGGGCGTGGCTTCGCCAAGGGGGAAAACAGAATCTTTTGGGAAACACAATTTTACACTCTTTTCTGTTGGAATATGAACTTATTTATCACATAAATAAAGTCAAGTCTATATCGGGTCCATATAGAATTTTTTCCACAGCAGATTGTTCAGTAGAATCTGAAAAAAAAAAACGGCAGTCGTAGCTCGCGCTAGCTAGCGCTAGCATTGTGTTAATGCTAACGCTGGCTAGCTTTAAGCATCATGTTAGCATTCTTCGTTATTTATGGGATATTTAACCTCTTACCACCCGCCTGAACCAAATGCATTCTGTCCTCTGTAACACCTCATTTGAAAGCTAAGACCCACAAAACTGATCTTTTTCCTCGCGTTGTTGCAGTGTTGTGTCACCTTTGTAATGTTTTTTTTTTATTATTATTTTGGTCACATTTCTGTTGAGTTTTTGTAATTTTTTTGTTGAGTTTTTGACTCTTTTTTTTTTTTTTGCATTTACATCCTTGTTTTCTTCTCATTTTTTGTGGCTGTTTTGGTGCTTTTTTCCCAAGAAGCTTTTTGATTAGGGTAAAGCCAAACTGGAGAAAATGGGATCCGTTCAGGTGGGAGTTAAGAGGTGAACCACTTTGCTCCTCTCCTTGTCTTTTTATCTTTATTGGGTAGAAATCTATATCAATAATTCAGCGTTTCTTAAAGTAGTTTTTGATAATTAGAGAAAGTCTAGATTCTTCTCCAAATTGTTTTCCCCCTTAACTCTTTTCAAACATGACCATAAATGGGCGATTCCAGAGATGCCGTCTGTATCTATCTCATAAGATGAAATTCACAAAAAGCAGAAACTTAGCTGAATTTGAGTTAGCATTTAGCTCTGTGGACACTTTTATTCACCAATTGAAATTTAAAGTAAAATCCGAAAAGTCTACATTCATTAAAGATTTCTAACGAGGCTTTGACCTCACCTAAATGTGGTCGGTGGGTTGACAACAGCTGTAAACATGTATTAACGTTTATAATTTGCAATGTTCAATGGCTAATGCTAACGGCTATAGGAAAAATACATTGAGTATTTTGAGTGTCCCGTATTAGCCAACTTGAGACCACAATGCACTGCAAGAGTCGGAGAGGAGCCACGGAGGAGAAGTCTTTAAACTAAGTACAACACGTATGAATTAAACCAGTTGTTTTAATCATGTGTATTTTTCACTTTGACATAACTCTTTAAAGGAATAGGCCACCATTTTTACATACTGAGATATGTTCTTACCTTAGCTTTGACGAGTTCTTTAGGACCTGTCTGATCTTCACCCGTGCCTTCAGTCACGTAAACACAGCGCAGACGGCGTTAGCATTTAGCCTCTCCCTCTCTCCTCTATAGCTCCAAAACAGGTCAAGATAGAAGCTACCAAGCTCTTCCACGTTTCCCTATATAAATATTACGTGAAGTGTTACACTACAAAGTATATTTACACAAAATTAAACAATGTGGATTTTCTAAGGAGTAGTTCGAAATCCGCGCAGTAATCTTCACTTTACTGTCCGGATGCCAAATTACTCCTGGTATTATTACGCCTTACAATATAGTTCCCCCTTTTATCCGCTTAGAAAATCCACATTGTTTAATTTTGTGTAATTATACTTTGTAGTGGAACACTTCACGTAACCATATTTAAATAGGGAAAACGTGGAACCGGAGCCCGACGCGAAGCGGAGGGGTCTTGTTTCGCCCTGAAGCCGTATAATAACACATTTTATTATACGGCTCTTCACAACGTAAGTAGAACGTTCCGTTGATTTGAATGGGATTTCCCAACTTTCTACCGGTCATTATTTTCTGATAAAGGACCTCTGAAAAAAATAATGACCGCTGCCAATGGCAACGGAGTTCATGGTTTCATATCACTCCGCGCGTACGTAGTAGCGAAACTATCTGTCCCCGTCAATGCGAGAGAAGTTGGGGGAATCGCTCGTGAAGTTAGCGTGAGACTGACTTTCAACTTACCCAGAGATTCACCACCATTCCTCCAACTGCACCTTCAACTAAGTAGCTAGGCTAGCTACTAGCCTTGCTGCTTCTAGCCTAGCAAAACGTTACAGAGCAACGCGCAAACTTTTGGGAACTATTTGTCGCGGAAGTCATTAAATAAACCTTTCGACCTTCATAAAAGTGTACGAAGTTTATGTGGTGTGTGTTCAGTTGGCAAATGGCCGTATAATAAGCGGGATAATGTATAGAACGCTGGTCATTATCGGGAAAATAAGCACCTTCAGGGCGAAGCTTATTTTCCCGATAATGACCAGCACTCTATACATTATCCCTTACGTAAAATCTACACACTTAAGAAGCTCCGGAGTGGATGCTGTATGTGTTGCCATAGTAACACTGCGCACCAGGTCAGGCACAGTTTCATGCGTGCGTGGCGTGGCTTCGCCAAGGGGGAAAACAGCATCTTTTGGGAAACACAATTTTACACTCTTTTCTGTTGGAATATGAACTTATTTATCACATAAATAAAGTCAAGTCTAAATCGGGTCCATATAGAATTTTTTCACAGCAGATTGTTCAGTAGAAGCGAAAAAAATTAAAAAATATAACGGCAGTCGTAGCTCGCGCTAGCTAGCGCTAGCATTGTGTTAATGCTAACGCTGGCTAGCTTTAAGCATCATGTTAGCATTCTTCGTTATTTATGGGCTATTTAACCTCTTACCACCCGCCTGAACCAAATGCATTCTGTCCTCTGTAACACCTCATCTGAAAGCTAAGACCCACAAAACTGATCTTTTTCCTCGCGTTGTTGCAGTGTTGTGTCACCTTTGTAATGTTTTTTTTTTAAATTATTATTTTGGTCACATTTCTGTTGAGTTTTTGTAATTTTTTTGTTGAGTTTTTTGTCCCATTTTTGTTGAATTTTTGTCTTTTTTTTTTGCATTTACATCCTTGTTTTCTTCCCATTTTTTGTCGCTGTTTTGGTGCTTTTTTCCCAAGAAGCTTTTTGATTAGGGTTAAGCCAAACTGGAGAAAATGGGATCCGTTCAGGTGGGAGTTAAGAGGTGAACCACTTTGCTCCTCTCCATGTCTTTTTATCTTTATTGGGTAGAAATCTATATCAATAATTCAGCGTTTCTTAAAGTAGTTTTTGATAATTAGAGAAAGTCTAGATTCTTCTCCAAATTGTTTTCCCCCTTAACTCTTTTCAAACATGACCATATATGGGCGATTCCAGAGAAGCCGTCTGTATCTGTCTTATAAGATGAAATTCAGTGTCCATTGGATGTGAATCTGACCCCACAAAAAGCAGAAACTTAGCTGAATTTGAGTTAGCATTTAGCTCTGTGGACACTTTTATTCACCAATTGAAATTTAAAGTAAAATCTGAAAAGTCTACATTCATTAAAGATTTCTAACGAGGCTTTGACCTCACCTAAATGTGGTCGGTGGGTTGACAACAGCTGAAAACATGTATTAACGTTTATAATTTGCAATGTTCGATGGCTAATGCTAACGGCTATAGGAAAAATACATTGAGTATTTTGAGTGTCCCGTATTAGCCAACTTGCTAACTGCCCGCATGCGTTAGGATCGAACGCCACTTCTGCTTTTTATTTCGGGTCACTATAGACCACAATGCACTGCAAGAGTCGGAGAGGAGCCACGGAGCAGAAGTCTTTAAACTAAGTACAACACGTATGAATTAAACCAGGTGTTTTAATCATGTGTATTTTTCACTTTGACATAACTCTTTAAAGGAATAGGCCACCATTTTTACATACTGAGATATGTTCTTACCTTAGCTCTGACGAGTTCTTTAGGACCTGTCTGATCTTCACCCGTGCCTTCAGTCACGTAAACACAGCGCAGACGGCGTTAGCATTTAGCCTCTCCCTCTCTCCTCTATAGCTCCAAAACAGGTCAAGATAGAAGCTACCAAGCTCTTCCACGTTTTCCCTATTTAAATATCACGTGAAGTGTTACACTACAAAGTATATTTACACAAAATTAAACAATGTGGATTTTCTAAGGAGTAGTTCGAAATCCGCACAGTAATCTTCACTTTACTGCGCAGTAATCTTCACTTTACTGTGCGGATGCCAAATTACTCCTGGTATTATTACGCCTTACAATATAGTTCCCCCTTTTATCCGCTTAGAAAATCCACATTGTTTAATTTTGTGTAATTATACTTTGTAGTGGAACACTTCACGTAACCATATTTAAATAGGGAAAACGTGGAACCGGAGCCCGACGCAAAGCGGAGGGGTCTTATTTCGCCCTGAAGCCGTATAATAACACATTTTATTATACGGCTCTTCACAACGTAAGTAGAAGCTCAGTTGATTTGAATGGGATTTCACAACTTTCTACCGGTCATTATTTCCTGATAAAGGACCTCTGAAAAAAATAATGACCGCTGCCAATGGCAACGGAGTTCGTGGTTTCATATCACTCCACGCGTACGTAGTAGCGACACTATCTCTGTCCCCGTCACTGCGAGAGAAGTTGGGGGAATCGCTCGTGAAGTTAGCGTGAGTCTGACTTTCAACTTACCCATAGATTCACCACGATTCCTCCAACTGCGCCTTCAACTAAGTAGCTAGGCTAGCTACTAGCCTTGCTGCTTCTAGCCTAGCAAAACGTTGCAGAGCAACGCGCAAACTTTTGGGAACTATTTGTCGCGGAAGTCATTAAATAAACCTTTCGACCTTCATAAAAGTGTACGAAGTTTATGTGGTGTGTGTTCAGTTGGCAAATGGCCGTATAATAAGTGGGATAATGTATAGAACGCTGGTCATTATCGGGAAAATAAGCACCTTCAGGGCGAAGCTTGTTTTCCCGATAATGACCAGCACTCTATACATTATCCCTTACGTAAAATCTACACACTTAAGAAGCTCCGGAGTGGATGCTGTATGTGTTGCCATAGTAACACTGCGCACCAGGTCAGGCACAGTTTCATGCGTGCGGGGCGTGGCTTCGCCAAGGGGGAAAACAGAATCTTTTGGGAAACACAATTTTACACTTTTTTCTGTTGGAATATGAACTTATTTATCACATAAATAAAGTCAAGTCTAAATCGGGTCCATATAGACATTTTTTCACAGCAGATTGTTCAGTAGAAGCGAAAAAAATAAAAAATAAAACGGCAGTCGTAGCTCGCGCTAGCTAGCGCTAGCATTGTGTTAATGCTAACGCTGGCTAGCTTTAAGCATCATGTTAGCATTCTTCGTTATTTATGGGATATTTAACCTCTTACCACCCGCCTAAACCAAATGCATTCTGTCCTCTGTAACACCTCATTTGAAAGCTAAGACCCACAAAACTGATCTTTTTCCTCGCGTTGTTGCAGTGTTGTGTCACCTTTGTAATGTTTTTTTTTTATTATTATTTTGGTCACATTTCTGTTGAGTTTTTGTAAAAAAAAAAAATTGCATTTACATCCTTGTTTTCTTCTCATTTTTTGTGGCTGTTTTGGTGCTTTTTTCCCAAGAAGCTTTTTGATTAGGGTAAAGCCAAACTGGAGAAAATGGGATCCGTTCAGGTGGGAGTTAAGAGGTGAACCACTTTGCTCCTCTCCATGTCTTTTTATCTTTATTGGGTAGAAATCTATATCAATAATTCAGCGTTTCTTAAAGTAGTTTTTGATAATTAGAGAAAGTCTAGATTCTTCTCCAAATTGTTTTCCCCCTTAACTCTTTTCAAACATGACCATATATGGGCGATTCCAGAGAAGCCGTCTGTATCTATCTTATAAGATGAAATTCAGTGTCCATTGGATGTGAAACTGACCCCACAAAAAGCAGAAACTTAGCTGAATTTGAGTTAGCATTTAGCTCTGTGGACACTTTTATTCACCAATTGAAATCTAAAGTAAAATCCGAAAAGTCTACATTCATTAAAGATTTCTAACGAGGCTTTGACCTCACCTAAATGTGGTCGGTGGGTTGACAACAGCTGAAAACATGTATTAACGTTTATAATTTGCAATGTTCGATGGCTAATGCTAACGGCTATAGGAAAAATACATTGAGTATTTTGAGTGTCCCGTATTAGCCAACTTGCTAACTGCCCGCATGCGTTAGGATCGAACGCCACTTCTGCTTTTTATTTCGGGTCACTATAGACCACAATGCACTGCAAGAGTCGGAGAGGAGCCACGGAGGAGAAGTCTTTAAACTATGTACAACACGTATGAATTAAACCAGGTGTTTTAATCATGTGTATTTTTCACTTTGACATAACTCTTTAAAGGAATAGGCCACCATTTTTACATACTGAGATATGTTCTTACCTTAGCTTTGACGAGTTCTTTAGGACCTGTCTGATCTTCACCCGTGCCTTCAGTCACGTAAACACAGCGCAGACGGCGTTAGCATTTAGCCTCTCCCTCTCTCCTCTATAGCTCCAAAACAGGTCAAGATAGAAGCTACCAAGCTCTTCCACGTTTTCCCTATTTAAATATCACGTGAAGTGTTACACTACAAAGTATATTTACACAAAATTAAACAATGTGGATTTTCTAAGGAGTAGTTCGAAATCCGCGCAGTAATCTTCACTTTACTGCGCAGTAATCTTCACTTTACTGTGCGGATGCCAAATTACTCCTGGTATTATTACGCCTTACAATATAGTTCCCCCTTTTATCCGCTTAGAAAATCCACATTGTTTAATTTTGTGTAATTATACTTTGTAGTGGAACACTTCACGTAACCATATTTAAATAGGGAAAACGTGGAACCGGAGCCCGACGCAAAGCGGAGGGGTCTTATTTCGCCCTGAAGCCGTATAATAACACATTTTATTATACGGCTCTTCACAACGTAAGTAGAAGCTCAGTTGATTTGAATGGGATTTCACAACTTTCTACCGGTCATTATTTCCTGATAAAGGACCTCTGAAAAAAATAATGACCGCTGCCAATGGCAACGGAGTTCGTGGTTTCATATCACTCCACGCGTACGTAGTAGCGACACTATCTCTGTCCCCGTCACTGCGAGAGAAGTTGGGGGAATCGCTCGTGAAGTTAGCGTGAGTCTGACTTTCAACTTACCCATAGATTCACCACGATTCCTCCAACTGCGCCTTCAACTAAGTAGCTAGGCTAGCTACTAGCCTTGCTGCTTCTAGCCTAGCAAAACGTTGCAGAGCAACGCGCAAACTTTTGGGAACTATTTGTCGCGGAAGTCATTAAATAAACCTTTCGACCTTCATAAAAGTGTACGAAGTTTATGTGGTGTGTGTTCAGTTGGCAAATGGCCGTATAATAAGTGGGATAATGTATAGAACGCTGGTCATTATCGGGAAAATAAGCACCTTCAGGGCGAAGCTTGTTTTCCCGATAATGACCAGCACTCTATACATTATCCCTTACGTAAAATCTACACACTTAAGAAGCTCCGGAGTGGATGCTGTATGTGTTGCCATAGTAACACTGCGCACCAGGTCAGGCACAGTTTCATGCGTGCGGGGCGTGGCTTCGCCAAGGGGGAAAACAGAATCTTTTGGGAAACACAATTTTACACTCTTTTCTGTTGGAATATGAACTTATTTATCACATAAATAAAGTCAAGTCTATATCGGGTCCATATAGAATTTTTTCCACAGCAGATTGTTCAGTAGAATCTGAAAAAAAAAAACGGCAGTCGTAGCTCGCGCTAGCTAGCGCTAGCATTGTGTTAATGCTAACGCTGGCTAGCTTTAAGCATCATGTTAGCATTCTTCGTTATTTATGGGATATTTAACCTCTTACCACCCGCCTGAACCAAATGCATTCTGTCCTCTGTAACACCTCATTTGAAAGCTAAGACCCACAAAACTGATCTTTTTCCTCGCGTTGTTGCAGTGTTGTGTCACCTTTGTAATGTTTTTTTTTTATTATTATTTTGGTCACATTTCTGTTGAGTTTTTGTAATTTTTTTGTTGAGTTTTTGACTCTTTTTTTTTTTTTTGCATTTACATCCTTGTTTTCTTCTCATTTTTTGTGGCTGTTTTGGTGCTTTTTTCCCAAGAAGCTTTTTGATTAGGGTAAAGCCAAACTGGAGAAAATGGGATCCGTTCAGGTGGGAGTTAAGAGGTGAACCACTTTGCTCCTCTCCTTGTCTTTTTATCTTTATTGGGTAGAAATCTATATCAATAATTCAGCGTTTCTTAAAGTAGTTTTTGATAATTAGAGAAAGTCTAGATTCTTCTCCAAATTGTTTTCCCCCTTAACTCTTTTCAAACATGACCATATATGGGCGATTCCAGAGATGCCGTCTGTATCTATCTCATAAGATGAAATTCACAAAAAGCAGAAACTTAGCTGAATTTGAGTTAGCATTTAGCTCTGTGGACACTTTTATTCACCAATTGAAATTTAAAGTAAAATCCGAAAAGTCTACATTCATTAAAGATTTCTAACGAGGCTTTGACCTCACCTAAATGTGGTCGGTGGGTTGACAACAGCTGTAAACATGTATTAACGTTTATAATTTGCAATGTTCAATGGCTAATGCTAACGGCTATAGGAAAAATACATTGAGTATTTTGAGTGTCCCGTATTAGCCAACTTGAGACCACAATGCACTGCAAGAGTCGGAGAGGAGCCACGGAGGAGAAGTCTTTAAACTAAGTACAACACGTATGAATTAAACCAGTTGTTTTAATCATGTGTATTTTTCACTTTGACATAACTCTTTAAAGGAATAGGCCACCATTTTTACATACTGAGATATGTTCTTACCTTAGCTTTGACGAGTTCTTTAGGACCTGTCTGATCTTCACCCGTGCCTTCAGTCACGTAAACACAGCGCAGACGGCGTTAGCATTTAGCCTCTCCCTCTCTCCTCTATAGCTCCAAAACAGGTCAAGATAGAAGCTACCAAGCTCTTCCACGTTTCCCTATATAAATATTACGTGAAGTGTTACACTACAAAGTATATTTACACAAAATTAAACAATGTGGATTTTCTAAGGAGTAGTTCGAAATCCGCGCAGTAATCTTCACTTTACTGTCCGGATGCCAAATTACTCCTGGTATTATTACGCCTTACAATATAGTTCCCCCTTTTATCCGCTTAGAAAATCCACATTGTTTAATTTTGTGTAATTATACTTTGTAGTGGAACACTTCACGTAACCATATTTAAATAGGGAAAACGTGGAACCGGAGCCCGACGCGAAGCGGAGGGGTCTTGTTTCGCCCTGAAGCCGTATAATAACACATTTTATTATACGGCTCTTCACAACGTAAGTAGAACGTTCCGTTGATTTGAATGGGATTTCCCAACTTTCTACCGGTCATTATTTTCTGATAAAGGACCTCTGAAAAAAATAATGACCGCTGCCAATGGCAACGGAGTTCATGGTTTCATATCACTCCGCGCGTACGTAGTAGCGAAACTATCTGTCCCCGTCAATGCGAGAGAAGTTGGGGGAATCGCTCGTGAAGTTAGCGTGAGACTGACTTTCAACTTACCCAGAGATTCACCACCATTCCTCCAACTGCACCTTCAACTAAGTAGCTAGGCTAGCTACTAGCCTTGCTGCTTCTAGCCTAGCAAAACGTTACAGAGCAACGCGCAAACTTTTGGGAACTATTTGTCGCGGAAGTCATTAAATAAACCTTTCGACCTTCATAAAAGTGTACGAAGTTTATGTGGTGTGTGTTCAGTTGGCAAATGGCCGTATAATAAGCGGGATAATGTATAGAACGCTGGTCATTATCGGGAAAATAAGCACCTTCAGGGCGAAGCTTATTTTCCCGATAATGACCAGCACTCTATACATTATCCCTTACGTAAAATCTACACACTTAAGAAGCTCCGGAGTGGATGCTGTATGTGTTGCCATAGTAACACTGCGCACCAGGTCAGGCACAGTTTCATGCGTGCGTGGCGTGGCTTCGCCAAGGGGGAAAACAGCATCTTTTGGGAAACACAATTTTACACTCTTTTCTGTTGGAATATGAACTTATTTATCACATAAATAAAGTCAAGTCTAAATCGGGTCCATATAGAATTTTTTCACAGCAGATTGTTCAGTAGAAGCGAAAAAAATTAAAAAATATAACGGCAGTCGTAGCTCGCGCTAGCTAGCGCTAGCATTGTGTTAATGCTAACGCTGGCTAGCTTTAAGCATCATGTTAGCATTCTTCGTTATTTATGGGCTATTTAACCTCTTACCACCCGCCTGAACCAAATGCATTCTGTCCTCTGTAACACCTCATCTGAAAGCTAAGACCCACAAAACTGATCTTTTTCCTCGCGTTGTTGCAGTGTTGTGTCACCTTTGTAATGTTTTTTTTTTAAATTATTATTTTGGTCACATTTCTGTTGAGTTTTTGTAATTTTTTTGTTGAGTTTTTTGTCCCATTTTTGTTGAATTTTTGTCTTTTTTTTTTGCATTTACATCCTTGTTTTCTTCCCATTTTTTGTCGCTGTTTTGGTGCTTTTTTCCCAAGAAGCTTTTTGATTAGGGTTAAGCCAAACTGGAGAAAATGGGATCCGTTCAGGTGGGAGTTAAGAGGTGAACCACTTTGCTCCTCTCCATGTCTTTTTATCTTTATTGGGTAGAAATCTATATCAATAATTCAGCGTTTCTTAAAGTAGTTTTTGATAATTAGAGAAAGTCTAGATTCTTCTCCAAATTGTTTTCCCCCTTAACTCTTTTCAAACATGACCATATATGGGCGATTCCAGAGAAGCCGTCTGTATCTGTCTTATAAGATGAAATTCAGTGTCCATTGGATGTGAATCTGACCCCACAAAAAGCAGAAACTTAGCTGAATTTGAGTTAGCATTTAGCTCTGTGGACACTTTTATTCACCAATTGAAATTTAAAGTAAAATCTGAAAAGTCTACATTCATTAAAGATTTCTAACGAGGCTTTGACCTCACCTAAATGTGGTCGGTGGGTTGACAACAGCTGAAAACATGTATTAACGTTTATAATTTGCAATGTTCGATGGCTAATGCTAACGGCTATAGGAAAAATACATTGAGTATTTTGAGTGTCCCGTATTAGCCAACTTGCTAACTGCCCGCATGCGTTAGGATCGAACGCCACTTCTGCTTTTTATTTCGGGTCACTATAGACCACAATGCACTGCAAGAGTCGGAGAGGAGCCACGGAGCAGAAGTCTTTAAACTAAGTACAACACGTATGAATTAAACCAGGTGTTTTAATCATGTGTATTTTTCACTTTGACATAACTCTTTAAAGGAATAGGCCACCATTTTTACATACTGAGATATGTTCTTACCTTAGCTCTGACGAGTTCTTTAGGACCTGTCTGATCTTCACCCGTGCCTTCAGTCACGTAAACACAGCACAGACGGCGTTAGCATTTAGCCTCTCCCTCTCTCCTCTATAGCTCCAAAACTGGTCAAAATAGAAGCTACCAAGCTCTTCCACGTTTTCCCTATTTAAATATTACGTGAAGTGTTACACTACAAAGTATATTTACACAAAATTAAACAATGTGGATTTTCTAAGGTGTAGTTCGAAATCCGCGCAGTAATCTTCACTTTACTGCGCAGTAATCTTCACTTTACTGTGCGGATGCCAAATTACTCCTGGTATTATTACGCCTTACAATATAGTTCCCCCTTTTTATCCGCTTAGAAAATCCACATTGTTTAATTTTGTGTAATCATACTTTGTAGTGTAACACTTCACGTAAATAGGGAAAACGTGGAAGAGCTTGGTAGCTTCTATCTTGACCTGTTTTGGAGCTATAGAGGAGAGAGGGAGAGGCTAGATGCTAACGCCGTCTGCGCTGTGTTTATGTGACTGAAGGCACGGGTGAAGATCAGACAGGTCCTAAAGAACTCGTCAAAGCTAAGGTAAGAACATATCTCAGTATGTAAAAACGGTGGCCTATTCCTTTAAGATGAAAATATGATAAACATTTTCTGCCTTTTTGCTCAAAATCATCTAAAGAGTCAGAGGTTTAATGCTGGTGCCCTGCTCTATAACCTATATCCATGTGTGATTTATGTACATTTTTTACATTTTCAGGATCAGACTTCAACATAATAATATTTTCATTCAAAAAAATAAAAAAATACAAATTAAAAAAAGATTTTATGAACTGCAGTACCCAGTTCATGATGGTAAAGAAAGCAGGAGAGAGTGGACTCCCCTGTCGTGTCCTGTCACTTCAGCTTTGGCACATTATTTCCAAGTCAGTTTTTCCTGATGAGAATATTGAAATAAATCACAGACTTTTCTTTAACTTGAGTAAACAGTGCAAGAATAGTTCATCTGCTGTTGTTTTGATGTTGTTTGGTACACTAAAATGACATTAAACTACTTAGAGTGAACGGTTCTGTATTCTTTCAGTACAAAGAAAAGAAAAGAAACTTGCATAATGTTATTAAAAACGGTTCACAGGTGGACTGAACCGAACGTGCTGAAACTAAACGGTTCAAATCATTGTAGTTAGTTAAGTAGTAGTTAAATATTAATGTTTTGTGTATTGATTTGTGTTACAGCTGAGGACAGAACTCCAAAGCACATAGGGAACTATTTCCTTCTCACGAAAACAATGACTTCACTTCACTTCGCCAAGTCACCCGCTAACTCATAGTCTTGGATAGAAAAGAAATAAATGATAAATTCTTCGAGAGTGGTGTTTCGTTCATTCGGTCAAAGCGAGGCCTTTGAAGGATATACTCATACTATAGGAGGCCATTAGGATAATAGGCATGAGCACTCATAGATAATGTGCTGCCATTTTGACAGTGTGAGCAGTCATTTGGAAGCAGCTGTTTCGACGCTGAATGTTAACCATTACAACCAAGATAATTGAAATTGTAATGTCATGTCAGTTTTGAGTTTTGCATATATAGTGTGGAAGGCCAGTGTATATTGGAGTATTCAAAATGTGTGAACGTGTTATTTTGGGGTAAAAATACAGTGACTGACCAAAAAAAAAGTTGTCGTCTGGATTTAAGACGAGACACTGCAGGTGAATAGGGGGGAAACAATTGAGGTATCAATTTTAAACTTTTGCTGAACATTAATAATATAAATGTGAAGAAAAAATGTATTGTACGTTTTCTGTCACTTTATGTTTTCATATAAAAAGGCTTTTCGTGTTCAAAAATGACCAAAATTACCGATATTTTCAGTGACGAAAGCTAAATAATGGATTGACCCAGGTTTAAATTTATGGTTTTGTTTTATTGACATATTAGTAACAAGGCAAGGCAAGGCAGGTTTAGTTGTAGAGCACAATTCATACACAAGGCAATTCAAAGTGCTTCACAGTTGCATAAATAAAATACAAATACAATCAATAAAAACATCAACATAAAATTAATCAATTACAGTAAAAGGCAAGAGTGTAGATAAAATACTTTCAGTTATATGCATTTTTAAGTCTTGTTTTGACTCGCTCTGTCTTGAGCACTATTTCACTCTGTCTTAACACAATTTTTAAGTCTTGTTTTGACAGATAACAGATATTTTTGCCCTGTTTTTTTGTGTGTGTTCAAAGCAGAATAAATCAGGCTGGGAATTAGATATTAAAAAATTACTCTGAAAAAAACTTATTAACTAATTTATAGATAGATAGACACGGAGCAAAAAAATGGCCTCCACGGAGCGTTCCCATACAAAAACCACTGCTGACAAATAAGAACGCAACAGCTCGTCTCTCATTTGCCAAAAAACTTCTGGATGATTCCCAAGACTTTTGAAGAAATGATCTGTGGATTGACGAGACCAAAGTTGAACATTTTGTCATGACTGTGACTCGTTACATCAAGCGGAAAAACAACGCAGAATTTGATTTTAAAAAAAGAACGCCGTGCCAAAAGTCAAACATGGAGGTGTCAGTGTGCTGCCTCAGGACCTGGACAACCTGCTGTCATTGATGGAATCATGAATTCTACCAGGAACTCCTAGAGGAGAACGTCCAGCCATCAGTTCAAGCCCTCAAGCTCAAACATACGAATAAATCCACTTCTAAACGGCATAAAGTTTTGGAGTGGCCAGGTCAAAGTCCAGTTTTAAATCTATTTGAAATGCTGTTGCGTGACCTCAAAAGGGCAGTTCATGCACAAAAACCCTCCAATATATTCTAATTCTGGATCAAACAGTGGGCTAAAATCCATCCTCTGTCAACACTTGACTTCAGTTATTGCTGCAAAGGGCAAAAACAAAACATATTTGTGATGTTGCATTAATTTCAGTAAGAACAGCGGCTTTGGTCACAGGATTATAGCCAAAACATCAGAGTTTAGCATCAGTTTGGTGGTGAATGAAAAAGGGGCATGAGGTTCACAAGCCTTATAGTTTCCCCCTTCCCTCGGGTTTAAAGTAACTCCTAACTCTTTTATTACAGCTACTTTCATGTATGATTCTGTCAGTGATTGTCAAGTCGCTGCACAAGATTCAAAATAAATGAATGAGTAGATATTATAAAACAGGGGATTACGTCACAAAAACTTTTCTCGATGCTTTAATTCAACCTGGATAGACTCACACAGACAAAAGCAGCGATTAGGAAGATTTATTGACATGTACAGTGGGCAGGGGCGGACTGGGACTGAAAAACAGCCCTGGACTCTGACTAGCCTGGCCCAAATTAGCGTAATTGTGCACTTCCACAATACATATTTTAACCTCTTGCCTCCCGCCTTAACATTAACGAGTGCATTTTCCCTTTCGGCTTTTTATTATTATTTTTTTGATCGGTATCATCAGCAAAAAGAACGGGAAAGGTGGTCATAGAAACAGAAGCAAAATCATTCATATAAATAATAAATAATAATGGTCCCAAAATTGAACCTTGTGGTACACCATACTCCACGGAATTCCTTTTAGATTCATGTTTTTTTTTAGACTTTTTTAATTTAAAAGCTTCTCGACTGGAGAGCTTCTCGTCACGTCGCCACATTTTTTTTTTTTTTTTTTTAGTTTTCCTATTTTTTCTATCTTTTTTTTCTCATGTTTTTGTAGGTTTTTTTGTCCATGTTTTTGATGCTTTTTTTTCCAGCTTTTAGATTTGGGTAAAGCTCGGTGGCCCTTCTGTGCTCTTCCAGAATGGACATATGGCCAGTCCGCCCCTGACAGTGGGGGGAAAAAAGTATTTGGTCAGTCCCCCATAGACTTTCTTTTGGATTTTGGCCAAATACTTCCCCTCACTGTATATTAGTTTTGGCGATCAGACCCCAGCGGTAACATCGATGTATGTATGAAAGTCAGTATGGATGAACAGCTTGGAGTGAGGGATGTCTCCCCTGGAGCCTGGACCCTGGTGGTGGTATAGGAGACCCGTGAAGATGCAGCAGGGAGAAGCCGTGGACGGAAGAGACGGAGATGGGGTGGAGGCGGGTCGCAACACAGCTGGGAAGCGAACCATGATTGCTGGGGCTTAAAGGAATAGGCCACCGTTTTTACATACTGAGATATGCTCTTACCTTAGCTTTGACGAGTTCTTTAGGACCTGTCTGATCTTCACCCGTGCCTTCAGTCACGTAAACACAGAACAGACGGCGTTAGCATTTAGCCTCTCCCTCTCTCCTCTATAGCTCCAAAACTGGTCAAGATAGAAGCTACCAAGCTCTTCCACGTTTTCCCTATTTAAATATGGTTACGTGAAGTGTTCCACTACAAAGTATAATTACACAAGCGGATAAAAGGGGGACTATATTGTAAGGCATAATAATACCAGGAGTAGTTCGAAATCCGGGCAGTAATCTTCACTTTACTGTGCGGAGAGGCTAAATGCTAACGCCGTCTGCGCTGTGTTTACGTGACTGAAGGCACGGGTGATGATCAGACAGGTCCTAAAGAACTCGTCAAAGCTAAGATAAGAACATATCTCAGTATGTAAAAACGGTGGCCTATTCCTTTAAAAGTGGGACGGAGGGCGATGATTACGGAGGTGCGGCTCTTACGCTGATGGCTGAGGTGGAGGTGTGGCCTTCTCAGAGGCGATCATTGGCTGGAGGAATGTGATGCTGAAGTTAGTCTACCAGGTTGAATTAACGCCTAGGCTTCAAAACACTGTGTTATTAGTTATTTCAGGCATTTTGGCAGGCTTTGTTTTACTCACCATCCTCCGAATATATGTCATTCACATCGTGTCCTTGTGCAATATGAATCTCTGCCATAAGAATGATTTTCCACTGAACCCGCAGCCATAATCTTGGAGGTCAGACTTCCCTGTCCTCGCCTGCTCCTGCGCGGGCCCAGGCTCCTCCTGTGGGACCCTCTCCTCTGCAGAGCGGGTCAGCAGTAAACGGCCGCGCAGTCGTTTGAGCGCGGCATAAATTAGCCGCGTTTATTGAGTGCGGAGACGGAGCGAGGCGGCGGCGGCTGGCACCCTCTCCGTATTGGCATCTGCAAAAGATGAATTGTGCTCCCGGTGCTTTCCAGTTCTAAACAATGATTATAATTCTGCCAGTTCATGTTTCATTAATGAGAGGATTAAACGGCTGACGCAAGGCTCCGGAGATGAGGCGCACGCGGCAGGTACTGCAGGAAACCACTTCAAATGTACACGCACTTCAGATCTTTAGTGCAAATGTTCTGCAATCAGGAGTTGGTCTTGCCACGCTAGCTGCTTCGCGACATGTCCCTGCAGGGAAATTTGTCCTATTTCGTTTGACCTTTCCTTCAAAACTGCATGGGGCAACTTCAGGAGCAGTGCCAGTTTGAGCTTGATATAGAGGAGACAGGAAAAGGACTGTGTGCGCTGCGGTGCTGCAGTGCATGTAATTATAAAGCCTTTTGTGAATTAGTTGGCTACTTTTTGTTAGCATTACTGTGACTGTAAAGCTCCTTTTTGCTCCCTGAAAACTCACCCTGCGAAGAATTAGAAATAGGGAAGTTAGGAAAAAGTTTTGAACCATAACTAACAATCTAAAGCAGACACGTGCGTGCACAGTTGAGGCGTGTGAACCTACTTTGGAAACCTCAGCTGTGTTTTTTACATTTTCTGACTTGAAATAGTTGTGGTGCCCTCGGCTGGCAGTGGAGTTGTTTACCTTAATAGATCCTTCTCGTAGTCCCTCTGGGGGTAATACAAGTGTTAATGGGATGATTGGGGGGTCTTTCATCTCCCCCGGTGTCTCTTAACCTGACTAGCGCCAGACTGCTGTGTGCACTCGAATCATTTCGAACTGCACAGCAGTTTCGCATGGATTTGGGAACCAATCACAGAACGAGGAGGGACAGCAAGACGATGACGAGCAATTCGATATACGGAAGCTTGGAGTTTATTTAGTTTATTTAGTTCGTTTATTTATTTATTTACGCAACGCTATTTTTCGATCAAGTTTTAGGCCGTGTTCTATAGTTTAGCTCTAAAGTTTACGTCATACATCATCGGATACGATGATACGATTGGCTGTGGCCTCGTGCAGACGCATGATAGACATACAGCCCAATAAACGACTATGGACGATCGTAAACCACACCTCTCCTACGAGAACATGAATTGGTCGTCCCCAGACTAAATATCACTTGTGATTTTAGTCTGGTGTTTTAGTCTGGCGTTAGCCAGGCTAGGTGTCTCTGGCCACAAAACCACAATTGCAATTTTCCTGCCTCCGGGTCAGAGTCCCAATACACACTAATGGAATCACGAAGAAGAAGCTAGTGGGCAAAGCCAACTGTGGGCTAGCGCCACTTAAACAGTATTTACAGCTAAGTTTGATACAGATGGTATCGTGTCATAAAAGGGGGCGTGGCCTCACCAAGGGGGAAAACAGAGTCTTTTGGGAAACACAATATTTCACTCTTTCTAGCCATTTTCTGGTGAAATATATTTATTACATACAAATAAAGTCAAGCCTAAACCGGGTCCATATGGATGTTTATTCACTGCAGATTGTAGAAGCAAAAAAACAGCAGTCGTAAGCACGATGCTAACATGAAGCATCAAGTTAGCATTCTCCGTTATCTATGTATTTATGGGCTGTTCAACCACTTTGCTCCTCCCACTGTCTTTGTATCTTTATTTAGTTGAAAACTTTATTCATATTGCAGCATTCGTTAAAGTCGTTTTTGATAAATAAATAAATAGAGAAAGTTTAGATTTTTCTCCAAATTGTTTTCCCGCAACATGCTACAACACCTGCAGTGGCGCTTATGGCCTCTGGGGGCATGAGTTACTTAGCTCTGCTTTAACCTGTGTTATTGCTACATTACAAGTAAAAGTCACTAGTGTAAAAAAGGTCTGCAAAAGTAATGGACGGGGCCTTTCTGTTCTTTCTGAAATGTGCATGTTCTCCCCGTGTGTCTGCGTAGGTTTCCCCGACCACTAAAACATGTACAATGGGGACGAATGAGAGTGTGTTTGAGAGGGCGACTGCGGGACAACGGATGCAAATGGCTCATGGCTGCAACCCGGTGCGGTGCTTTCATTAACAAGCACTGTCCCGACCAAACAAGCCCAGCGCCCCCTACTGTGCATCACGAAATTGGACCAAACACACAGCTACGAAGGGAACTGCAATATTTATTTTGTCAAATGTAGTGGAGTGAATAAAAAAAACCATCCCACACACACGTTTATTTGATCCACATACACTATTGTTGCACGGTTGGTCGTGTGTGGGAATGATTATTTTTTATTCATGAACGCTGGGATTCTCCCTCACCTCCCACGCACCTGCTTTAAGTAATTGATGTGCAAAAGTTTTTCTCCCAAATGCTGTGGAGTAAAAGTAGGCTCGGTTACTTTAATCGTACCTGTAGGTAAATGTGAATATCTCCCATCCTTCAGCTCCCCCCCCACCCCCCTCTCTCTCCGTCCTCCCCCTCCTGCCCTGCGCTTCCTTATCGCCGCTCTCTGAATGAATCTGCCGCCGCCTTATTTGTGAACAATCAGCTCTTTCTCCCCCCGCAACACAAAAGACACAGCGCCCTCTCGTCTCGGGCCCGGGTTGAGTTTAGGACGAGGCAATTACCGAAAACGAGATTGGAGCCGGGAGATGTGCGCTGAATTGGGGAACGGTTTCATGAATATTTCGGCCGCCTCGCAGACACATTGTCCAGGTGGAGACGGCGCTCGGCTGTAATTCGGGTCCCCGACAGATTGTATTTACACAAACAAGACGATGTCGCTTCCTGTGTGTGTCACGTGATCGACCGCTCCAGACCGGGACAAATGGAAAGTTTAGTGGGATGTTGCTTTTGCGCCGCTAACTCTCAGTATGGGCCCTTGCTGCTTCACCCTGGCTGCTGTATTGAGCTTGGTGCAGCTTCCTACGATAATAGTGGGGCTCCCTCTGCCATCAGACTCATGAGCACTAAAAAACCTATTTTATTTGATCTTGAATTGCATGCCCTTAAAAACCTAGGATTGTTTTATCACTACTTTATGTTGACTGTATGGTTTCATTTAAGGTAGCTCCTGGGATTTCCTTCTCTTAAATGATAAAAAGACTGAGGTCATTGTGTTTGGGCCGAGTCGAGCTTCCTCTGCCCATGGTGATGTGGGGGCGCCGTCTCAGTACCTGAAGCCTGTTGTCACAGATCTTGGTGTGAGGTTTGACTGTGATCTTAAACTTGACGCTCAGGTGAACTTCTTCCAGATTCGACAACTGTCTAAAGTAAAACCCGTTCTTTCACGGCACCACTTTGAGATTTTAATCCACGCCTTTATCACCAGTCGCCTGGATTACTGTAACGCATTGTACACCGGGCTAAACCAAACGTCCCTAGCCCGACTTCAACTTGTCCAAAATGCTGCTGCACGCCTGCTATCTGGCACTAAAAAGCGTGAGCACATAACGCCTGTTTTAAAGTCCTTACATTGGCTCCCTGTCCGTAGCCGGATTGACTTTAAAATCCTCCTATTTGTTTTTAAATGCCTTCACGGCCATGCACCTTCATACCTGTCCGACCTTATTCAGCCTTACACTCCGGCTCGCAGCCTCAGGTCGGGAGACCAATCTTTGTTAGTCATCCCAAGGTCTCAAAGGAAACTGATAGGCGATCGTGCCTTTTCAGTTGCAGGCCCATCATTGTGGAATGCTCTGCCCTCGCACCTTAGACAGGCCGAGTCACTTTCTGTT
Organism: Gobius niger; assembly: GCF_951799975.1. Classification (NCBI taxonomy): domain Eukaryota; kingdom Metazoa; phylum Chordata; class Actinopteri; order Gobiiformes; family Gobiidae; genus Gobius; species Gobius niger. Next base: position 4,929,452 of record NC_136868.1, read on the forward strand.
TTTAAATCGGCTCTTAAACTTATCCGTTTACTGTAGCTTTTAATTGAGTTTAGAATCTTTTGTATTTTTATCTTTTTTGCCTGTATTCCTTGTTCTTTTACCTATGTGCTCTTAATTTTTACTGTGACATTTTGCTGTTTGTTCTGCACTTTGGTCAAATATGTTGTTTTTAAAGTGCATTGTAAATAAAGTTGGATTGGATTGGATTGGGATTTTTTTCCACTTTCAGAAGAGACTGATGCTTTAGGTGCAGAGTTTCAGTCATTGCATATTTTCAATATAATCCTCCACTGCACAATACAAACCATTTTGGCTCGATCTCGAGGATACGGCGCCGGCATTGCACCAAAAGGAGTCACTAACATGCAGTTCTTCCTCGTTTTAACAGGTTTTAAACTCCGCTTCTTGATGGATTCTAGCTGGCTGTTTTGAACGGCTCTTTAAGGTGTTTAACGGTTTGAACCGGATCTCAATTGTGAAAAGAGTTGGATGTTCTTTTTCAGTCAATTTTCCCAGAACTCTCCCGAACAAACACAAGAATCAGCCCAATAATGGAGCAGGCCACTCAGCTTAATGCACTACAAAGGATTTGTTTCAGCTTCAAATTCAACCTGGAAGACCTACCTGCAGCACTCATTCATTGACTGGCAGCTCTTCACCAATCATCCAATCACAATCCTGTTTCAAGCTTCACCTTCCCGACAGCCAATCACCGCAGCTGCTCAGTCCTGCTTCAGCCATTCACCGCCCAGGATCCCCTTCTTAAGCTTCCTCGTCCATCACTCGGCCATCCCCCAGCTGTGCTGCGCCCCTCCTCCGCCCCTCCTTCGCCTAACCTCTCCTCGGTTCTGCTCGTCATTGTCAACTGCCCGCCCCGGGTCCCATCCTCTACCACCACCAGTGTCCAGATTCCAGGGAAAGCGTCATTCACCATCGCCATGAATTGCTTATCGTCAATTCAGTTTTCCGCCGGGGTCTGAACCCCAATTATGATCCATCCATCCATCTTCCTCCACTTGTGCCTTGCCGGGTCATGGGGGCAACTGTTTGAGTTGCCCAAATCAGATTGCACCAGCCCCTATGGCTCCTCCTGCAGGTGGTGGGTCCACGGAAGGACGGACTCACGATTCTAACTGGGCCTGAACCGCACTTTGTTTGACCCAACTAGGACCTGTTTGCCCTGGGAGACCCAGGGGCACGAAGCCCCCGATAACTTAGCTCCCAGGATCATTTGGGTGCTAAAACCCCTCCACCACGTTAAGGTGGCGGTTCCAGGAGGGGCAATTATGATTCATGTCCAATAAAACATTCCTAACGCCGCTCTGTTTCTGTGAGTCTTTTCAGGTTGAATTTTTATTCGTAAATATCAGCCCCATTGTAATTTTAGATAATCAATAGATAGATGCTGCGAGTTATTTGGCTGGCGTTATTCAAATTTTATATAAAAAGAGCCAGTCTTTTGAACGGCAATTTGAAATGAATGGATCCCAAATACTCGTCCGTAAATCCATCACTATTAGGGGGCGGGGATTTTGCGAAAGATCAATTCAAATGACTTACATTTAACCCAGATTCGAAATGCAGCGGATTAGAAAGTGCAGATTCCGGCTCTAAAATGTGAGAGTAATTTAAACATGAAAGTAAAAGTGAGCAAGTCTACGGTTCATGTATGTGACAAAGTATATGTAATGTGAATTTTCCATTCAAGTATGTGGATGGAAAATTACAGTGCAGTAATTTTCCTTTCATATACTTCCACAGGCGGAAAAACCCTCTCAGATCACGGCGTGGACATACGTGGCTGAAACACAGGCTTTCTCAGGGGTCACAAGTCGGGAAAGATGAGCCAGGCAGTCCATGTTTGTGCGTCGTTGAACTCTTATAAAACTTCTACTGTGTCATTATATAAAAATGCAGAACCGCTGTCATTTTCCTTCCATATACTTCCACAGGCGGAAACGTCCAAAAGAAAAACCCTCTCAGATCACGGCGTGGACATACGTGGCTGAAACACAAGCTTTTTCAGGGGTCACCAGAACCGCACTCCCGAGTACTTCCACAACTGAATTTTTCCCTAAAATCACAGACCACTCCAAGCCATTACCTCTCCGCTCTCTCCTCCCTCTCCTCTCTGGCCGGTTTGGTCCATGCGAGGCTGCTTTTAGCTCGTGTGCAGGTGTGAAAAGGTCAGACTCGACGGAAGTGCACACGGATGGAGCTGTCAGGCTGAGTGCCTCTGAAGGACTCTTCTAACAACTATGTTCCCTCACACTTTCCTGCCAGTTTTTTTTCAGATCTTGTTTTTCCCGTCACGCGCAGAATGTAAATCTGTGTGGTCTGAGGCGGCGACTTGTAATAATTGTTTTTTAAAGATAAATGGGAAGAAATCACTGCCATTGTTGGACCTGATGCCGACAGCACTTACCTAAACATGAGCACAGAAGTGAATAAGGTTTGAAGCAACTGCTACAGCTACATTATTGTTTATAGGTTTTTAGCCCAGATTATCCCAGTGAGAAAACAAGCTTCGCCAAAATATTTACTTTACCTCTTAACCCCCACCTGAACTTAGCACATTTTCGATGAAAATGAGAAATAAACAAGGATGAAAATCAACAAAAAAGTAATGAAAATGCGACAAAGCCTAAATGTCACAAAAAGCAACAAAAAGGCTCTAGTTGAGAAGCTTTAAACACTACAAAAAGTGAATATCAAGCATTGGCTTAAATGACTTCAATTGAGGAAATATATCTTGTTTACAGAGGGTTTAACTCATTTAGACCTTTTTCCTGATCTGACCAAGATTATTTTGCTAGTTTGATGAAATTTCAGACTGGTTCTATGGTAAATCTCACTTGAAATAAGAAAGTAACACTGCCAATGGGACAAGACCATTTTTCTTACCCTATTGGCAGAGAAACTTACTTGAAATAACGGCGAAATGTATTGAAACGAATCAGAAACATCTCAGAACAAGTGAAATAATCTAGGCCAAATGCCCAACTAAATCTTAACGAGTTAAAAAAAAAAAAAAATTGGATTATTATGCTCAAATTGAGACTATCTAAACTAATCTAGAAAACTACTTTTTGCAGTGAAGGGACTAGATGCAAGTTGGTCATTTTTATGGCCACTACTGCCACCTCAGGTCATATGTGCAACTGCAGCTTCTATATTAAGCTCGTGCATGACGGCACTTTGGACCCGAAGTAACAACGTTTTGAGTGACAGTGCAGGATTTTAGAGGCAGTTGTGGTGAACAGATCTGAGCTCATTCTACACATTAGGACATGGCTGGAACATTTAGGGGGAGGAAAATACTTCCATCCATTTTCTTCCGCTTTACCCGGGGCCGGGTCGCGGGGGCAGCAGTCTCAGCAGAGATGCCCAAACTTCCCGGTCCACACACACCTCCTCCAGCTGTTCTGACCCCGAGGCGACACCAGGCCAGCTCGGAGACATAGTCCCACCACCGTGTCCTGGGTCTTCCACGAGGCCTCTTCCCACTAGGACATGCCTGGAACACCTCCCGCGGGAGGCGACCAGGAGGCATCCGGAACAGATGCCCGAGCCACCTCAGCTGGCTCCTTTCAACGTGAAGGAGCAGCGACTCTACTCCGAGCTCCTCCCGGGTAGCTGAGCTCCTCACCCGATCTCGGAGGGTGCGCCGAGCCACCCTGCGAAGGAAACTCATTTCGGCCGCTTGTATTCGCGATCTTGTCCTTTCGGTCATTTCCCAAATCTCATGACCATAGGTGAGGGTGGGAACATAGATCGATCGGTAAATCGAGAGCTTTGCCCCGACTCAGCTCCCTCTTCACCACGACAGACCGATACAGCGACCGCATCACTGCTGACGCCGCACCGATCCGTCTGTCGATCTCACGCTCCATCCGTCCCTCACTCGTGAACAAGACCCCGAGATACTTGAACTCCTCCACTTGAGGTAAGGACTCCCCACCGACCTGGAGAGGGGAAACCACCTTTTTCCGGTGGAGAACCATGGCCTCGGATTTGGAGGTGCTGATCCTCATCCCGGCCGCTCCACACTCGGCTGCAAACCGCCCCAGAGCAGCTGAAGGTCCTGGTTCGTTGAAGCCATCAGAACAACATCATCTGCAAACAGCAGAGATGAGACTCTGAGGCTCCCAAACCGGACGCCCTCCGGCCCCTGGCTGCGCCTAGAAATTCTGTCCATAAAAGTAATGAACAGAACCGGTGACCAAGGGCAGCCCTGGCGGAGACCAACACGCACCGGGAACAGGTCTGGCTTACTGCCGGCAATGCGAACCAAGCTCCTGCTGCGGTCATACAGGGAACGGACAGCCCTTAGCAGAGGGCCCCGGACCCCATACTCCCGGAGCACCCCCCACAGGGCACCACGAGGGACACAGTCGAACGCTTTCTCCAGGTCCACAAAACACATGTGGACTGGTTGGGCGAACTCCCACGAACCCTCGAGCACTCGATGAAGGGTATAGAGCTGGTCCAGTGTGCCACGACCAGGACGAAAACCGCATTGTTCCTCCTGGATCCAAGGTTCGACTATCGGCCGGATCCTCCTCTCCAGCACCCTGGAGTAGACCTTACCGGGGAGGCTGAGGAGGGTGAAAATACTTCATTTTAACATTTTTAAACTCTGTATAGTCCCTTTAAGATTTGGGTAAAACTGAGCTGGAGAAAATGCACTCGGTAAAGACGGGGGTAAGAGGTTAAAGTACCAATTAGTGGCACCGATACACGTATCATGCGCTGAAAGCAATGTCTCAGCCGAGCGTATCACCGAGTGTATCACTTTGAGAAAAGTCACGTGACCGACACACTGTGTCATTTTGTATCATGTATTGTTGTACGCAATGAGCAGCATCGAGCAGTAGGGGGCGCCAGCTGAACGAGAGCATCGCCTGGCTCATGTTGTCATTTGGGATTTATGCACTACACGCCGATCATGCGGGTGCTCCCGGGCTCGAGCGCCCGCCCTGGGCTGCCTTTATTAAATCTCATTTTTAGAAGATTGTATCCCTGATGCTTCTCATTAATTCTCATTCATTTGTTTCTATCCTCATTATCCGGAGCAGTTTTCCTCTTTCTAAAATTATCACTTCAGTTGGTTAAACAGCTCAATCCTCACGATTTGGTTCATATTTGTGAATGAGAATAAATGAGCAGCTCAGTCAGTGTTGAGTTCGCTTTTTTCAGGCTCACTGCTGCAATGCTTTTCACCACCAGATGGCGCCTATAAGCCGACGAACACTGCGTGATACAGTGTGACACAATTTGTAAAAGTGTGCGCCACAAACACTGAGGTATCATCTGCCCATCATGAGCAAAAAGTCGCTCCTCAGAGCTCCAGAGCCTGTCAATCATTGACTTTGGCTTCCACTTTTATTTCTAATATACGAAAACCAGCGTGGTTAAAAATATGACACCCAACTCTGCGTTGTCACATGGGTCATAGCGATTTTTAGGAAAAAATGAACTCTTTGGAGCCAGGCTTTTAAGCAGTGCAAACAAAGCCCAAAGCTACATACAGAATGAACCCTGTTTATACCGAGTGTCTTTTGGAGTCGCCCCTGGCCACCAGGGGGTGGTATTACAGCAATATCTGCTCCCAGCCATGAGGACCAAAGAGAAGGGCTTTCTTCTCTCATTGATCTGACCCATTAAGAAGCTGAAACTTGACTGAATATGAGTTAGCATTGAGCTCTGAGGACACTTTTAGGCGCCATCTTGTATCTAAAGTAAAATCGCTCATCATTTGCGATGTTTGACGGCTAATGCTAATGGCTATAGGAAAACTACTTTGAGCAGGCAATCGGACTGAAAGGTTTCTTGGACTTGCTATCCGCACATGTTAGGATGCGGCTTCTCCTTTTTATCTACAACCACTCCAGGTTTGCTATTATTAGCGCTACATCTGTCGTGGTTTGGAGGTGCGAAGGTGGACTGAGGACCCAGATGCAATCAGCCAACCAAAATACTGAAAATACATTTAATGGAAGATTCCAAGGACAAAAATGCAAAAATGCAAAAACCCAAAACTCCCAAAACTGAACCAGGACACAGACATGAACGACAATGATCCAACAAAGACAAGGGAAAACAGAGGGGTCTAAATACACAAGGAACAGGGAGCAGGTGAAACACATTAGGGCGGGGCAGGTGATCAACAAAGGGGAAGCAAAGCAAAATCACAAGGACAGAACAGACAGGTCAAAATAAAACACTAAGGACAAGAACACTACGCAAAATAAAGGGAGAACTGAACATGACAGACAGAACCGTGACAACATCATGGCTACCAATCTGCTCTAAAGGTCTCAGTCACAGTCACAAAAAACACCCACAACATGTGCATGACCAAACGGATGAAAAAAAGTGGATTCTGTCTTCAAAGTGTCAGCACATGGTCAGACCAGAGACTGAATTGCCAATATTACAACAGAGTGAAGAAAACTCACTTGTTAGCGTTATCTTCCAAATCTTGCGCTGCGAACAAACCCAGTGCTTAGTGAGCCTTCGATACCGCTCTCCGCCTTTTAAGGCTTCATAAGTACAACAAAGCCCTCCTCCATTTTTCTTCATTTGGCGCATCGATCCGCTCACTCACTGCTTTGTCTCCTCAAAATTGTCCTCCAAGTGTTGTTTAAACCTTAAAGATGCCGTAGAAAGAGCGCTCTGTAATTAAGCTGGAGGCCGTGTTAATTTGAGCAGAGCCTCACGGGCGGGCGGCGGCGGCGGTTGGGAGTCGCTTGCATTGATTGTGTTAGTGGCAGTAGCTTTGCAGAGACAGAGAGGAGGAGGCGGCGTAAATGTCAGCAGGATCGTAGACAGGTGAGTTACTGTGGGGGAAACGAGGAGGCAATTAAAGGGACATAAGAGCAGGGAGAAAGCGAGAGAAGAAGAGACAGAGGGCTTTTATAAACATGTACAGATGGAACAAAGGCGGCTGAAGACTCACACTTTCCCACCGGAGGAGAAACTTGTCGGCCTGACCGCTGTAGGCTAGTCTATCGCGAGGTCGGTAAGTAAAACCTGCATGTCAGATTGAAAATGAGGAGAGCGCGGATCCGATGGTGCCGTCATGTGAGTCCCGGCACATCTGGAATCTGCTGCACGAGCAAGTAAATGTTATGACGAATACTTTTCACCTCACTATTTTTTAAATGGATTCTTGCAGCGAGACTTTTAAACAGCCACAAATACAAAACATAACCACACCGCAAAAAGTAGTTAACTAGATCAGTATAGGCATCTCAATTTGAGCATAATAATCTAAATTTAAGAAGTTGTTGGGCATTTGTCCTAGATTATTTCACTTGTTCTGAGATGTTTCTGACTCGTTTCGATACATTTCGTCCTTATTTCAGGTAATTTTCTTTGCCAGTGGGGTAGGAAAATTGGTCTTGTCTCATTGGCAATTTTACTTTCTTATTTCAAGCGAGATTTACCCTAGAACTGGTCTGAAATGTCCTCAAACAAGCAAAGTAAACTTGGTCCGATCAGGAAAAGTGTCTAAATGAGTGAAAACCGCTCAAAAAAAGATACATTTCCTCAATTCAAGTCATTTAAGCCAATGCTTGATATTTACTTTTTGCAGTGCATCAAGTGTGCCTTGGAGTTAACAAAGTGTAAAACCCAGGCACTCCAAACAAACATGAGCAGCACGAGGAGATTTGTCAGAATCTGGTTGTTATTATTTATTTATTTATTGATCCCTGGCTTTGTTTTAACCGGTTTTATATACACAGATGTTTACATACATGATATAAAAAGACACACATGCATTTTTTTCCCCCAGTGTCTGACATGAAACCAGAATTAACTTCTCCTTTTCCTAGATCAATTACAATTTTCAAATTATTTTTATTTGCTAAATGCCAGAAGAGATAGATTTTCTTTGATTTTTTTGGGTTACTTTTCCATCCATCCATCCATCCATCCACCCATTTTCTTCCGCTTTATCCGGGGCCGGGTCGCGGGGGCAGCAGTCTCAGCAGAGATGCCCAAACTTCCCGATCCACACACACCTCCTCCAGCTGTTCTGGGGGGACCCCGAGGCGACACCAGGCCAGCTCGGAGACATAGTCCCACCACCGTGTCCTGGGTCTTCCACAAGGCCTTGTCCCACTAGGACATGCCTGGAACACCTCCCGCGGGAGGCGACCAGGAGGCATCCGAAACAGATGCCCGAGCCACCTCAGCTGGCTCCTTTCGACGTGAAGGAGCAGCGACTCTACTCCGAGCTCCTCCCGGGTAACTGAGCTCCTCACCCGATCTCGGAGGGTGCGCCCAGCCACCCTGCGAAGGAAACTCATTTCGGCCGCTTGTATTCGCGATCTTGTCCTTTCGGTCATTACCCAAATCTCATGACCATAGGTGAGGGTGGGAACGTAGATCGATCGGTAAATCGAGAGCTTTGCCCCCGACTCAGCTCCCTCTTCACCACGACAGACCGATACAGCGACCGCATCACTGCTGACGCCGCACCGATCCGTCTATCGATCTCACGCTCCATCCGTCCCTCACTCGTGAACAAGACCCCGAGATACTTGAACTCCTCCACTTGAGGTAAGGACTCCCCACCGACCCGAAGAGGGGAAGCCACCTTTTTCCGGTGGAGAACCATGGCCTCAGATTTGGAGGTGCTGATCCTCATCCCGGCCGCTACACACTCGGCTGCAAACCGCCCCAGAGCAGCTGAAGGTCCTGGTTCGTTGAAGCCATCAGAACAACATCGTCCGCAAACAGCAGAGATGAGACTCTGAGGCTCCCAAACCGGACACCCTCCGGCCCCTGGCTGCGCCTAGAAATTCTGTCCATAAAAGTAATGAACAGAACCGGTGACAAAGGGCAGCCCTGGCGGAGACCAACACGCACCGGGAACAGGTCTGACTTACTGCCGGCAATGTGAACCAAGCTCCTGCTGCGGTCATACAGGGAACGGGTTACTTTTCCAAAAATTTAAAGTTTGCATACATACACTAAGATTACTATACCTTTAAACAATTTGGGAAAGCCCCGATGATGATGTCATGACCTTGGAAGCACAAGTCTGGTTCATCCTTGGGTGTAATTTCAAAACACTTGAAGGTCCGGGTTCAGTGGTTCAAACAATGATGGAAATGACCAGTCATTATACAGATTAGAAAGAAGGCGGGTTCTGTGTCCTAGAGATGGGAGAGGTGAACATCAACCCAAGAACAAATGCAAAAGAAAGATGCTGCTGAAAGAGGAAACTCTGCCAGGAAGAAGCTCTTACTCCAAAAGAAACATCAGAAAGCTATTTTGACGTTTGCAAATGCACACAAGGATAAGACTTTTTCAAGCTTTACATCATGTTATTATTATTATTATGTCATTCCCTCATTAAAAACATGCCTGAAGTGTTGCCTTGGCACATTCATGTATTTTTGAGTAATCTGTAAAAACTCTGATGGCGGCCATTTTAGGGATAGGTTTGCCTGAGTCCTCCTAGGAACGCCCCCACCTCCTGGAGACGCCTCCGAGCTTTCGTCACCAGCCGAGTAACCACTGCTCCTCAGCAGAACCCCCTCCCCACTGATGCCACAGACAGCGTGTGGAGGGGGCGTGTCGGAAAGGGTCAGAGGTTCTTAAAGAGACAGAGGCCTATTTCAAGACATTCACTACAGCCATTTTGAGAGAGACATTTTATACAAGGCAGTTATTCTAATTTACTGCATTTACAGACCGACAGAAGGTTTGGTCATCATTGTAGTGTGATATAGACTGGTGCTATGTGATTGAAAAAATACTTTACTAGTTACTGCACGAAAACAAAGCAGTTTTTCGGCCGCGCTGAGAATCAATTGACTAAACATCAGATTTGAGCGGAGAATATTTTCCCTCGAACGGGCTTCGCGCTCGACCGGAAGTGTCTGGACAACGGAAGTGCAGAGAGTTGAGACCCTTTACCATATCTAAAAAAAAAAAAATGTGGGAAAAACATTGTGCATTTAATTAAACATTTGTATCGATTTCTTGAACTTGCAGGTGAGATTTCTAGCATTTCTATGAAAGTGACCCTGAAAGTTGTGAAATGTGCCTATAAACACGTCAAATATGTTCGGACCACAAGTAATATCCTACTTTACTTTAGTCGCTTCCTCTTTCATTGATTGAAATAAAAAATTAAAAATGAAGTCAGGTACAGGGCCCTTAAGCAATGATTTGACCGAAAGGTTTTCACTAAATTAAAGCCAATGCCTTATTTTGAACCTTGAACGAAATGGGTGTTTTGACCGTCATGGCCGCCGTTCATCAATACAAAAAACGTAAACCCCTTTTCGTCACATATATTGACTATTTTGGTTGACCATATGGGGCAAATATATAATTTTACCTTACAAAAAGAAAGAAAATTCAGGTATAGCTCCTTTAAGACTACATTTAGTCATTACCACATTTAATAGACTTTCTGAATCTCATTGGTTCAATAAAGGCTGAAATAAAAGTGATACAGAGAGATCTTCTACATTGTGAAGATGTGCCTTGCTCAAGGGCACATGCGCGTGAGTCCTGGCCGGAGCTGAACAGCTTTGGCGATGCTGGAAAACAGATTTACATTTAACACTCTGGGCGATTTTGAGTCACTGTTTCATCCAAACAGTTTCATGTCTTTTGATTGTCGGCCCCATTTGATATTCCTTGATATCGCCATTTCCATTCCTGTCGCTTTTAGAGCCCAGAACAATCACCGCGGCTTGTATCTGATTGCAAACCCCCGTCACAACAACATAATGGAATCAGAACGGGCGCCAATGTTATATTTCTGTCAAAACATTTCCCCCCATTACATCAGAGCTCTCCCCGGTCTGGTGTTTCAGGTTGGATGTCCTTCCCGACACAGCCTTCTGCAAAGAGGAGCCCCGCTTTGATACGAGCCAAATTAGACCGTAATAAAACATCGGTGTTGTGCAAAGCAGTCTGGTCACCTCTGGCCTGTCTGAGAGCACACAGGTGTAATTCGAAGTGGTCCAGTCGGTGTCCTTTTGGCCTCCAGGGCTGCGCCGCGCTCCCATTATGCTAACCCTCTCCGCGCACACACACGACCTGCGCATTAGTATTGCTGTGATGGCCGCGGCGCTTTGTGCTTGTCCTCTCTGCCTCTTCAAAGCTTATGGGACCGTCCTGTGTGTTGGGGATGAAGCGTGGCGGCAGCGGGGGTGGGGAGGAGAGAGCCCAAAGGCAAGGCCGGTCAGGGGAATAGCCGCAATAAAGAGGTTCCTTTTCCACAGAGGACGGCACGGCGGCGGCGCCACCAGAGGAAGACTTTCATATCTGCCTTTGCCGGGACTTCAAAGTTGGCTGTGACGGACGGATCTTTAGTGGAGCCGCCAAAAGAGAGGGAGGGGGGGCGGGCGGACTGCAGGTGTAAAGGACAGGCTAAATGGACCTTACATGGGGACAGACACGGCTCCAGAGCAGCCAGGGACATGGCGGCCCCCTTATCGACACAAACATCATTACTTCATTCAAAGGACTTACTCTGTTGGTTTACGGATACAATTGCATAAAAACATGTAGCAAGCAAGATACTTTCAAATGATTTTTCCCCCCAATGTACATGTTTTGTAGACAACCTTTAGGGGCCCCATGTAGAGGCTATAGCAGTGGTTCCCCACCTTTTTTCCTGAAAACCAAATAACATCATTTATGACAAGGCTGCAATCCCAGGCCGGCCCCCGTGGTCCCGCTGAGACATTCACAACATGCCTGGGATAAGTAAGTACAGCGCTGTGTTAAATATCTGCTGATCCTTCTTTTGCAGCAATAACTGCTTTTCTGTAGTTGCAGATTAGACGCTCACAACGATCAGGATGAATCTTAGGGTGTATCCAGACCTGTTTGGTCCACTTTAAACGGACCAGGGTTCGTTTTGAACGCTGGTCTGGATTTCTTAGGCGAGGTGTCAATACAACAAACGGATCCTGGTGCAGATCAAAGAACCGGACCGAGACCCACTTTTTCACGTGGTCTCGGTCGCTTCCAAGCGGACTCTGGTGCGGTTCGCTTCAGTGAGAATATAAAGCACTGTTGATCCGAAACAACTCCAGGATACATGCCGCTTTTTGGGCTTAACAAGCCACCGTAGCAAAGCAAGTAAGTAAGTAAGTAGTCCTTTGAGGCTTGTTTCAAACAATGAGCCGTGGACAGACCTGGAGCCTCGAGGAGACACTGAGCCTCCTGGAAATTTGGACAGATGTGCACTAACCCAACTGCTGGAAGAGACGCACAAAACTGTGTTCGTGTTCAGCAGGTTTAGTGAGAAAATGGAGAGGAGCTTCGAGCGGCTCCTGAACAAACTTAAATGAAACTTTGAAGAAGAGTGGAGGAACAAGACCAACAGTTTGTCCCGTGGACATAATGGAAACAAACAGCTCAGCAGACGACCCTTCATCTGCACAAAACTCCTCTTCCTCCAGCTGCTCCGGTGAAGCTGAGGTTAAAGGTCAGTGGTTTAGTCTCTTACGTTTCTTTTATTATCATAATAAGCGTCAAATATTCATTTTTTTTTAATTTGTTGTGGTCATTGCTGTTCAATAGGAGCCTCGATCGTCACACACGTGCATGTGTTTAGAAAATATAGTTAACTTGCAAAAAGTACAGACTGAATGCAAACTCTATCATCTATCTATCTATCAATTTATTCTTATCTAACTTGTAGGGCACTAAAGTCATGTCTCTAAATTCACCTACATGACCAGTGCATTGTAGCATTCATAGCTTTATATGCTGTTTGTGGCTTCCCTTTCGTCTACACATGTTTATGTTTGGTTTGTCATGAGCCATGGACTATGGCTGACCCTCCTCACATCAATACCCCGCACAGAGCTCAGAGCCATCGACTGCTCTGATCTCCATCTCTCTCTTTCAACCCTTTTCTCCAACGCTTAGGCGCCTAATTGGTTCAATGAGCTGCTCTTTCACATGCACATGCTTCAGGACGGGCCCTGCAGGAGGTTGTTAGTGCAGCCTTTTCCAGGGCTGGTGGGCTGTAGATCTAAACCGGCTTTACTAACTGCTCGGTGTTGTGTTCTTCGGCAACACACTTTTCTTTAATCCAATGTTTGTGCCACTGCCGTTCTCTGAAGATCTGTGAGAGACTGATGTTTTCACACTATTATTATTGTGATTATGAAGCAGATGGAGAACGCGGTCAGCTGCTCATTGGAAGTGCAAATTGGTGACTTTACAGTGGTGACCAGATGTTTTCATACACGATATAAAAAGACATGCATTTGTTCTCACTGTCTGACATGAAACCAGAATTCACTTTTACTTTTTTAGATCAACTAGAATTTTCTAAATTATTTCTATTTGCTAAATGCCAGAAAAATGAGAGATAAAATATTCTACACGGTTTTATATATATATTTTTTACAGCCATAAGTTTACATGCATTTTATTATTATTTGGTAGCTTTGCCATTTTGGTCCAGAACTGGTGTACCTGAGCCACATTTACACCACCTTGGTGCACATGCCTTTCCAGCACTGCCCATACATTTTCAACTAGATTGAGATCAGGACTTTGTGACGACTACTTCAAAACATTGACTTTGTTTTCCTGAAGCCACTTTGTGACCAGTTTGGCCACATGCTTTGGAAATTGTCCATTTGGAAGACCCATCTGCTCCAAGCTTTAACTTCCTGGCTGATGTCTTGAGATGTTGCTCCAATATTTCCACATAGAGTTCTTTCTTCATGATGTCATCTGTTTAGTGAAGTGCACCGCCCCTCCCACAGCATGATGCTGCCCCCCGCAATTCCACAGTTGGGATGGATTCTCAGGCTTGCCAGATTCCCTCTTTTTCCTCCAAACTTGACGATGGTCATTAAAGAGGGGGTATTATGCTTTTTTCAATCACATAGCACCAGTCTATATCACACTACAATGACGACCAAACCTGTTGGTCTGTAAATGCAGTAAATTAGAATAACTGCCTTTAATTGCTCTCTCAAAATGGCTGTAGTGAATGTCTTGAAATAGGCCTCTGTCTCTTTAAGAACCTCTGACCCTTTCTGACACGCCCCCTCCACACGCTGTCTGTGGCATCAGTGGGGAGGGGGTTCTGCTGAGGAGCAGTGGTTGGTTACTCGGCTGGTGACGAAAGCTCGGAGGCGACTCCAGGAGGTGGGGGCGTTCCTAGGAGGACTCAGGCAAACCTATCCCTAAAATGGCCGCCATCAGAGTTTTTACAGATTACTCAAAAATACGTGAATGTGCCAAGGCAACACTTCAGGCATGTTTTTAATGAGTGAATGACAGAATAACATGATGTAAAGCTTGAAAAAGGCGATTTTGCATAATACCCCCCCTTTAACTGATAGGAGAAAAGGGGCGGGCACAATTGATGGCGGTGCCCACACGAACTTCTGGAATAAGGTGAAAAGAGGAGAGGCTAAATGCTAGCGCCGTCTGTGCTGTGTTTACGTGACTGAGGGCATGCGTGAAGACCAGACAGGTACAAATTAACTCGTCTAAGCTAAGGTAAGAACATATCTCAGTATGTAAAAACGGTGGCCTATTCCTTTAAGTATTTGCTACGGACAATAGTAGCATTTAGAATTCAAAGTCGATAGATTATACTGTATGCAATATTATAATGATGGTGTTTGATGGTACATTTGCACGGCGCCCCCTACTGTTCTGGAGTGTTCATTATTAGGCTACACATGGACAAATGAACTTTTTACTTTGGAGTCTTTACAGGAATGTAGAGGAGTAGAAAGTGTTATGCTTCACTTCTAAATGTAGCAGAAGTTCTCAGGTAAAGTACAGATCCTCCAAAACCAATGGCTACAGTAAATTTTCTCCTCTTTTGGGTTAGTGCATGCAAATCACTGGCTCATCTCTACAGGTTCACTTCCAGCTAGTCTGATTTTACTTTACCCCCCCTGATACGAGCGTGTCCAAAAGCGAAATTCAAAACAAGCCCAAAGCAAACACGGAGAGACTGTAGGGGTTAGTGGGAAAATATTGGAGAACCTCTGAACCAACTCTGATCAAATGAAGTACAGAGGAGTTGCCTTCAAAGTGCAAAATGCAAATGACGAGCTCCACAAAGTCCCACGCTGCACCCCGGCTCCGAGGAGAAGCGCCGATCGCCATGAAGAGGGTTAATTGATGAATTATCGATACGTGCGGCTGAAGAGGAGCGGGGATTTTTCCTCTACGGCAAAGCTTGTTTAATGTAGAGGTGGGAGGCAAAAATCCAAGTTTGTTTTCACTCTCGGAATTGGAAGAGTGGGTGTTATGCTTTTTGCAGGTCTTTGGTATTAATCTCAAACAAATCTTTTTTTTTTTTCACCAACCTCTGCGTCACTATTGACAACGATTTTCAAACTAGACAAGTTGAAAATTGGTTGTTAAATCAGTCTTTTATCACCTCAGGCCTTTTGTTATCCCGAAAAATGTTTGAGCAGGTTGTTCATGCTTTTATTTTTTCTCAAGACTCGACTGCACTTTGCCGTTTACAGGTAAGCTCCAAATTCTGCGCTGTAACTTTTAACTGGGAGCAAGAAACGCGAGCACGTCACCCCGAGTGCATCACAGGCATGACTTGGATGACATCTGTTGTAAGTAATAATCACTTAATTTCAGTGGGAAGCAGAACATTTAAGACGAAATGTTGGGCAGAAAAGTTCCAGAGCAGGTTGACTCATTTTCCATTGACATAACATGGTCGGCACGGCAACAGGTGAAAATTGTTTGCCTCTACGGCTGTGTCCGAATGTCCACACTAGTCCCTAACCCCTCATTCACTACATAGGCCCGCACTATATAGTCACTGATTTTTATCTGAATTTATTTATTGTTACAAACGTTTATTTTATGAAAGATAACGACTGTTTTGGCACTTTTACAGGCGCTACTATCGTCACAAAAAAAGGGGGGAAAAAATAACCCCAGTGTTGGCTCAAAGACGTGCCGAAAGTCGGTCAGAGCCCGGTGTCCGAAGCGCCAGCAGATTGAGTGACTACATCTGCTAAAAGTTTCGCGAAACTCCGGGAATAAAGTATTTCTGTGATAAAGACCAACCAAACTCAGAGACAGTGGAATATTTATGAATTAATACGAGTCAGATACGCTTTTACTTCACATGGATTTTACATGAATGGCTTGGATTATTCGAGAAGAAGCTGTCGGTCATTTAACAGCTCCAGCTAAAGGTTAGCAGCTAACGTTAGCATCTTTTCACCGTAACCGTTTATATTTAGATCATTTATTCAAGAGAAATACAAACACACGACTGAAACAGCTGATTTACATCAGTCGTGTTGTTTAGTTCAAAGACCTGTCGCTGTCAGGCTCTTCTCCGACTCTCGCAATGCATTGTGGTCTATATTGACCCGTTTAGTGACCATCGATGCTCACTACTTTTCCAGATGCATTGTGGGAAATTTCGAGTGCACTACTTTTTTCTCTCTGGACATTCGGACACCCCTACAAAATGGCGTGACCACTATATAGTCACTATATAGTCACTATATAGGGAATAGTGTGGACATTCGGATACAGCCTACGTCACTTCCTGTCAGTGTCCAATAAGGAAGTGAACCGCACTCCAAACATCTAGGCTGCGTCCGAAACCATCAGATTATAGCCTCTAAGTATTAACAGTAGCAACTAATCCTTAACCTTTCATGGGGTCGACTGTTAGATCTCTATGCAGTTAGTGACCTTTTGCTTCTGCAGCATTTTCCCAATTCGACCGTCCTCACCCAGGGAAAGTTGAGGAGGCAAAAATAATCCAAATGATCCTTCACATTTCCCTTTAGTGCGATTTTATCTCAACAGCTGTTTCATGAAGCTACAGTAGCAAATGATCCATGTGGCTTAAGTTTCTACTAAATGAAAGCAAAAGCACAAAAGCACAAACTATCTTCATTTAAACCATTTATTGAGGCGGCTGTGGCTGCTGTGGCTCGTCACTTTTATAAAGTTTGGCTTGTGCAGAATCTAATCCTATATTTTTTTTTAATTAAATGTGCGCCTGAAAATGAATAGGTGGGCCAGTCAGAATAAACGCTTTTCCTAATCTTTACAAAGTCCTGCTTTTGAAGAGATCAAGCAGGCGAGGATGGCTGACCTGGCGAGGCAAACATAAGGCGCACCATCTACAGCAAAATTAGCTCTGACTGAATGAAATATGTTTAGATGTTATATGTTTTTGATAAGAGAACAACATTGCACTGCAAAAGCGAATATCAAGCATTGGCTTAAATGACTTGAATTGAGGAAATGTATCTTGTTTTGAGCGGTTTTCACTCATTTAGACACTTTTCCTGATCGGACCAAGTTTACTTTGCTTGTTCGAGGACATTTCAGACCAGATAATCTCGCTTGAAATAAGAAAGTAAAATTGCCAATGAGACAAGACCAATTTTCTTACCCCATTGGCAAAGAAAATGACCTGAAATAAAGACGAAATGTATTGAAACGAGTCAGAAACATCTCAGAACAAGTGAAATAATCTAGGACAAATGCCCAAGAACTTCTTAACGAGTCAAAACAGCTAAAATTTGGATTATTGTGCTCAAATTGAGATGTTTATACTGATCTAGTTAATTACTTTTTGCAGTGTGGGACATGGTATAAAGGTCAAAAAGTCAATTTTTGTACGATATGGGCCCTTTTAACCATGATGTCGTCGAATGTCTAAAAACAGCTACATCACATTATTCATTCGCTGCTCACACTTGGTGGTAGAAAAACAACATTGGCTGCAATCAGTGGCCCCCGAACAGTCACAATCACTCACACGCCGTATACAAAGTGGGTGAAGCGACTGGTTCAACAGTAACCGCAGTAACCATGACCCGGAGACCTTTAACGAAACGTTCACTCCACATATTTGAACTGTTCAAGGAAGCTAATGCAGTTTTCCTTTCAGACAACATTGTGCTGAACTTTAAAGTGACTGCAGGTCAAGTTAGCGCTCTCCTGATTCCCACTTTTGTTTGCACCTTTCCAAAGGTTGGTTCAGATCACTCCATCAAACAGAAGCTTTTATTTTCATACAAAAGTCGTTTCATCCGAGACCTTCGACTCCAGTAATTTTGGGAGTGGGAGACAAAAAACACAGTCAAGGCGTGACGAATTCATCTTGTTTTAAGTGCATTTAATACCAACATAAAAACAAACAGGGAAGAAGAGCAGACTTAAAAGAGGAAAATACATAAATATCAAAAGGAGGGAAAATATCAGAACAAGTAGAGCGCGGCGGGATTCCCTTTTTAAGTCAGAACGTACAGATCTGCAAACGAACGAGACAAACTTTTCACCAAATCCACCGATGTAACAGATGCAACAATCCAAGAGTCTAATGGAAAGTAGTTGTAAAAGGTGAATCCATATTAAATCATGTTCTTGAATTTAAAGCACTTTTTTTTTTACTGAATCTACTCATAATGGCTAAGTGTAGAAAAGGTGACAATATACATTTAATAACGTCAACATTTATGAGTGTGGCTCTAGTCAGAAAAGGCACGTTTATTCTTCCACATCAGACCCTTACATGAAACTAAATGGATAATCGTACTGGTTGCACTGGGAAATGGCTAAATAACATTCACCATGCGCTCTCACTGTTCTCCCTTGTATAATTGAATATTGTGTGGAATAGTATTAGACGGGAACAACTCCTAATTTTGTAGCCACTTTTACAACACACCATTAAACACCAGCTGTCCCACACTGACATTATGAACGGAGAAGTCTGAGGTTTGAACAAGGAAGCAAGAGTTTTTGGATCTTTATCAAAACCTCTGCTACTTTCAGATAAATTGTCCGTGTCCATTTTTATTCCTTATTTAAAAATGCAACACTGTGCTGTACTTTCTGGACCGGTGCCACGGTGAAACTATCGACCACCGGCGCGTAAAGATACTCGGGACGATTGCTTTAAATATGAGCTTTATAAAAGCCGGACGCTACGTTAAGAGTGGGTTAATCACAGTGATAAACATATTATCAATAATATATAAAGTCTACACCTACATTAAAACAAGTATAATGTCAGTTATATGGAGCTCTCTCTCACCGGGTACATAAAAACAGAACTACTACGTTGAGCGTCTCCATTTCACTGTAACAAGTGGCCACTTCTGGTTTTGGAAGTAAAATCCTATTAATTTTCCCCACAGACTGGAACCTTTAATGCAAGTTTAAAGGCATAACAGAGGCTAAGCAGGTATTAGGGAATTAATTACTAAATGATAATCAAATCCAAATGGTTAACCTCTTAACCCCGCATTAACTGAGCACATTTACCCAAATCTACGGCCTATACGTTTGTTAAGTGTGACGTCACGACCTCCGCTTCTGTGTCCTAGCAGACCAGAAACATAAAATAACTCAATATTTCTGAAACTCAACGGAGAGTTACTGAACCTACTTATTTCTCAGACTCATTAGCCAAAAATGTCGCACCTACTGCTAAAAAAGTAATATTTACTAAAGTTACCACTTCCGGGGTTAGCGTAGCTGCTGCGCTGTTAGCATTTATCTCCGCTAACCCGGATGTACTTATTTTGGTAAATGTTGTTTTATAGCAGTAGTTACAGCATTTTTGGCTAATGGGCCTGATAAATAAGTATGTTCAGTAACTCCCTGTTGAGTTTCACAAATATTGATTGTGGTATTAAAGAGTTTTTAGTTGTTTCTCGCACATCTCGGGACCCGGAAGTAGAGCTGTGACGTCACCACTTAAACCTATAGGCCAGTGTAACACCTCATTTGAAAGGCCTAAGCGCTTTACCCATTTCTTTGGTCATGTTTTAGTCGCATCTTTATCATGTTTTCGTCACGCTTTCGTCATGTTTTAGCTGCGTCTTTATCATGTTTTTGTCGTATTTTCCTAAAGGTTTTCGTCAAGTTTTTGTCGCATCTTCGTCAAGTTTTTTGCGTATTTATCACGTTTGACACACTTAAGTTCTGTTCAGTGGCTTGATCACAGTTGAATTACACTAAAAAACTAAACGGGGCCAAAACGCTTGCAACGAAAACAACTAAAACTTAACAAAAACAAGGAAGTAGATGAGTTCTGTGGACCTTAGCTTTCAAATGAGGCGTTACACTGGCTAATAGGCTGTGAGCTCTCAGGTCAATAAGCTTTTGAGTAATGCTGAACTGGAGAAAATGTGCTCGGCTACAGTTTGTGCCACACGTTTTGTGTTTTAGTGTCTAGCAGACTTTTAAACACTATATATTTGTCTTGCAGAGTCTACAGGGGAAAAGAACAAGAATTTAAGTTACTTTCAGTGAGCCACCGCACAGACGGGTAAACACGCTGCAATCCTACCACCCAGAGTTAGCGCGACCGACAAATGTTTACATAGATCGAATCTCCTTCATTTTCGAGAATATACGTAGAAATATTTACACACATGTTGCCTCTGAGACGGATGCCGTACCATTCCAGTCAAACAGTCCTGGGTGAACAAAGGTCCTGCGTCCCCATATTCTCCGATGTGTCAGTGCGTGGCCCCTTTGCGCCGAGCCAGAGGTTTCTAAAGTCTTGCATTTTTGGATAAGTATCTCTCTTGCGTCGAGAAGCTCAGATCAAGTGAGCGCTCGATCGGCTGAACGTGTGGTACTTCCTCTCGAACATCGACGGTAGGTGGACCATAGACGGGGAGTGGTGGCGAACCTGAGGAGGAAAACGGACACAGGAAAGACAGTTACTTCTTTTGTTTGGTGAAGATCTCAAAGGAAAAGCAGGACTAGAAGAGATTCAAGGTTCCCACACCGCTGTGAATAATCGTGGCTACTCTTAAAGGGACAGGCCACGGTTTTTCCATGCTGTGATATGTTCTTACCTGAGCTTGGAGTTGATACGTACCGGTCTCGTCTTTGTGCCCGTGGAAGAGCGTGGTAGCTTCCACTTTCACCCCCATTTGGAGCTATTGGAATACACTGGGAGAGGCCAAATGCTAACAACATCTGGCGTCATTTTGCGTTGCTGAAGGCCAGACAGGTACGCATCAACTCGTCTAAGCTCAGGTAAGAACACATCTCAGTAGGGAAAAATGGTGGCCTGTCTCTTTAATTAGTAATATTTGTAGTAATTCCTTTCCTTTTCAAGACGAAGCAAATTATTTGTGACATAAGGCATTGAAATATGTTCATATAAGCTCTCACTCATCCCGGGGGATTGCAAAGGTCATCTGGACAGGTTTGTTTGAGTAGCTCAGGTTTGTTTGTTGATCATATTTCGGTGATGCCCCTTTTTTCATGACGATAACGTGACGGTGACGAGCTAAATATTGCTCTTTGATGACGAGGCGTTGGAGAGTTTTCACCGAGTGACAAACCGCTTTCGAACATTGTCGTCTAGACGTTCACAATCAAGGCTTGAGCGCTGCTGAACTGCAGGACGGAGCCGTGACAGAGCTGCCGTCTGAAAATCACGTCTGCTCTCACACTGCACCCACTCGCTCCGTCTCCCCCCGCGTTTAGAGTCTGAGCGAGCGGCTGACAGCGGCTGCGGGACAGCGATGTCACAGGGAAGTATCTTTTCTCAGGACACGGTGCGTTTTCTCCCCATTAAATACAGTAGCGGTGTGAACGCAGAAAGCATGTTGATGAACGAGTGTGCAGATGGGACACAGTCAACAACCTCGAATCGATGATCAACAAAAGGAACAAGGAAACGCTTCGTGCATAATCATGGCATTTCTGCATACGGTCAGGCAACCGGTCAGGCAAGGGCTGAGTCTACGGTGAAGATCCCGCCCTTATGCCCTTTTTAGGAACATGCTTCGTCAGAGCTGGGTAGAGGGAGTCTGTAAATCCGCCATGATTTCCCCCTTGAACGTAGTTATTATGGTAAACGGGGAGGAGTGAGCAGAAGCTGTCCATTATATACACAGTCTATGGCTCAGACCTGTTCACCACAACTGCCTCTAAAATCCTGCACTGTCAGTCTAAAAGTTGTTACTTCAGGTCCGAATTGGCGTCATGCACGAGCTTAAAGGGGGGGTATTATGCAAAATCGACTTTTTCAAGCTTTACATCATGTTATTGTGTCATTCCCTCATTAAAAACATGCCTGAAGTGTTGCCTTGGCACATTCACGTATTTTTGAGTAATCTGTAAAAACTCTGATGGCGGCCATTTTAGGGATAGGTTTGCCTGAGTCCTCCTAGGAACGCCCCCACCTCCTGGAGACGCCTCCGAGCTTTCGTCTCCAGCCGAGTAACCGACCACTGCTCCTCAGCAGAACCCCCTCCCCACTGATGCCACAGACAGCGTGTGGAGGGGGCGTGTCGGAAAGGCTCAGAGGTTCTTAAAGAGACAGAGGCCTATTTCAAGACATTCACTACAGCCATTTTGAGAGAGCAATTTTATACAAGGCAGTTATTCTAAATTACTGCATTTACAGACCAACAGGAGGTTTGGTCATCATTGTAGTGTGGTGTGATATAGACTGGTGCTATGTGACTGAAAAACGCATAATACCCCCTCTTTAATATAGAACCTGCAGTTACACGTATGACCTGAGGTGGCAGTAGTGAGTATAAAATGGCCATCTTGCATCCAGCCCCTTTACACTGACTTAAAACTAGTCAAAAACCTTTTGAGTTGACTAACACTAGACTAAAATTATATCACTTTAGACTAAAATTATATCACATATACACAATAATATATACATATATGACTGAAAAGTGACCAAGACTAAAACGCCTTTTTGCCCAACAGCAGCAGAATGTGCCACCCCCTCACCATCCTGCAAACCCACACCTAATAAAATGCTTCAAATTCAGGGTTTGTGATTAATTATGCTGACTCGGTAGAATTCCTAATTGCGAGCATAATATGTGAATGTAAAACAGCTTCATTTTGCAAACTGTATTTTAGATATTTTGAGGCAGAGAAAGTGTAGAAAGTTCATTGGTGAATAATTAAGGAGCCAAGCAGCTCTGCAGCTCCTGTGAGCAGTCTTCTCCCATTCAAGAGGCTGACGGAAAGGACAAAAGGTCACTGCTCTCGCTCTGCCTCATTTTAATTACACAAAGACAAAGGCTGTTAGCGCCGCGGCCCAAGACAAACACTGGCACGGAGCTAATGGAGGCGGCGCACCGCTGCCAGACACAGGCAGTAACCGGCGATTGGACTTTAGACGCACAACTTCCCTTTTAGCCTGTAGCCATCACAGACTGGCTGGCACAAGTTTAAGGCTGCCTTTAATGCTCCCCTCAAGGACGGAGCAGTTGGACTACTTTTCTGACTTTTGCAAGTGCTAATAACTACAGCAGTGGTTCTCAAATGGTATTTATTTTAATGTATGCTTTTAATGACATTTAAGGCCTTTATTTGGGCACAATTCATTTATGACTTACTGCTTTTTAATGCCAGCGGAAACCCTGACTTAGTTAAGTTTAGTTAAATTTATTTTGATTTTAGAACTGGTTTAGTTGTAATTTGATCTAGTTCTGGTGGTACTTGAAAGGTCAAACAGTTTATGTGGTGAGGTGAGAAAGATTAAAAGGAACAGACCCCCATTTTTCCATACAGAGATATGTTCTTGCCTGAGCTTAGACGAGTTCATACGTACCTGTCTGGTCTTTGCTCATTTTGTGTGACTGAGGGCACGCACAAAGATGTTGTTAGCATTTGGCCTCTTCCAACTTCACCCCTGTTTGGAGTTTTAAGAAATATGTTGGAAGCTACCAAGCTCTTCAACGGACACGCACAAAGACCAGACATGTACGCATCACCTCGTCTAAACTCAGGCAAGAACATATCTCAGTCTGGAAGAACGGTGGCCTGTTCCTTTAAGGTGCTTTATTTGTCCTCTTCATTTGACCCATCCTTCCACGTCACTAGGACGACTCGTAAGCAGTGGGCCTGGGGACCCATCTAAAGATGTGGAGCCAGGCTGGTGGTCAAAAACACCTGGCTGGAGGATTCACCTATTGTACATGTGTTTATTGGTACCTGGAGGAAACCTATGCAGACACAAGGAGAACATGCAAACTCCACACAGAAATCCCCCCGTCCAAGAGGGAATCGAACCTGGTACCTTCTAGTAGTGAAGCACGAGCGCTAATCGCTTTAGCTTTAGAACCAAAGGTAAAGTAATAATATCTTACAGGTAGGGCTGTCACCATAATTACTATATCAACTTATCGTTCAATAAATAACAGATAAACGATACATTTTTGGGCTCAATATTTATTGTCTGTACATTTATTAGCACCCCCCCCCGTATTTTTTCTTAATAAAACTTGGATTTCTAACTGAAGCAAAGTGAGTTACATGACATTTCATGTTTATTGCAGCTTGTGTGGTATTTTAATATCCTAAAATTTTAAGATTTTGCACTTTTAGAACAAAGGTTTCCAGTCAGTTTTATGCCCGAGAGTTGACAGTATCCAGTATCGCTAGAGTCAATAATATCGTTTATCACGATACTTAATATCAAGCATTGGCTTAAATGACTTGAACTGAGGAAATGTATCTTGTTTTGAGCGGTTTTCACTCATTTAGACACTTTTCCTGATCGGACCAAGTTTACTTTGCTTGCTTGAGGACATTTCAGGACAGTTCTAAGGTAAATCTCGCTTGAAATAAGAAAGTAAAATTGCCAATGAGATAAGACCAATTTTCTTACCCCATTGGCAAAGAAAATTGCCTGCAATAAGGACGAAATGTATCGAAACGAGTCAGAAACATCTCAGAACAATTGAAATAATCTAGGACATAGGATTATTATCAAATAGAGATGTTTATACTGATCTAGTTAATTTCTTTTTGCAGTGTGCCTCAATATATCAAACTTCAATTCAATTTGTTTTGTGACAGGCCTACTTACAGGCCTGTATTAACAAGTTTGTCAAAGCACTACACTGCAGTGATGATTCATTCAGTCAACACTATTGTAGCCACACCCGCCCCTGGGGTAGATCCACTGAAGCGAGACTGCCAGTCTGCGCCATCGGCCTCTACTACCACTACTTACAGACAAAGACATTTTTATTTATTGTGGCCTATTGCAGGGGACACACAAACGGAGCGAACATGCAAACTTCTTGCTGCCCTCCTGCTAAGCATGACACATATTCAAACTAGGGCTGCAACTAACGATTATTTTGTCATCGATTAATCTATTGAATATTTTTACGATTAATCGCTTGGCTGTGAATGGTGTAGGAAAATTGGATAAAAAAAAAAAAAAAACATCACATAAAGCTAAAGCGGCGCCGCTTGAGGACATGTTGATGGAAGAAACTTAAAAGTAAATGTTTGTTGGAGGCTCTTGGTGCTAGTTCTGCTTCTGATTGGATGAGACACACGGATATTTATGAAATTTACAATGCACAAAACACTACACACGGCAAAAAGTGTTTAACTAGATCCGTATAAACATCTCAGTTTGAGCACAATAATCCAAATGTTAGTTGTTTTGACTAGTTAAGAAGTTGTTGGGCATTTGTCCGAGATTATTTCACTTGTTCTGAGATGTTTCTGACTCGTTTCGATACATTTCGTCCTTATTTCAGGTCATTTTCTTTGCCAATGGGGTAAGAAAAACGGTCCGATCAGGAAAAGTGTCTAAATGAGTGAAAACCGCTCAAAACAAGAAACATTTCCTCAATTCAAGTCATTTAAGCCAATGCTTGATATTTACTTTTTGCAGTGCAGACCCTAACTATGAAAAACAATGTAGGTTTTCATCAAAAATACTACACTTTCATGTCATTTTTTCTCTATTTGAGTCTGTGTGAACCAGAAAACGATTAATCAATTACTAAAATAGTTGCCGACTATTTCATTAATCTATTAGTCGTTTCAGCCCTAATTCAAACTACTGATCTTTTTGCAATGAGGCGAACTCCTGTCCCTGTGCCATCAAACGCAAGGGGGAGAAACCCCAACATGTCGAGATCTGTGCCACTTCATGTAATGTAATAAAAAGGAGGTTCTATATTTGTCTTCCCAGCGCGGGTCCAACGGAGACGGAGCACATTAACACCGTGATTTAAAGCTTGCCCACACTAAACTTTACCCAGATGTGGTTTTATTGGAGGAGATAAAGACAGTCTGATCACTGCGCTGTGACAGCCGCTCTGCTCCTGCCACCAGCTTTATATCAAACCTAAAGAGACGCCGCGGTTAACGGGCTGTGGCAGATGTATGCTAACTGCACACTGTACAAGTCTATGCCGGGATACATGGGAAATATATACGGGGGCGAGAGGGAGCTTCCATTTGCAGACGGCGAGCACTTCACACCTAATGTTAATGAAGCACATTTGCATATCGATATCCTTTTCAGTTACATAATGTTATTTTACGTCGACATTTCATACTCGCAAACCTGTACCGGCGCAAAGCAATCAATACCACTTTCAGAACTTTTGGACGACGCGCAGTTTGATGCAGTTAAGCCGTGGGTGAGGCGGCTTTTGTCACAGCCTGAAATTGTTTACCTGCGTACATAATGGCGAGTCGGGGCTTGTTACTCATTTCCATCTTGAGAGGAGACAGAAAGATGTGCTTTTAAACAAGACGGCTAGGGCTGAGTGCCTTTCAATTCTTTTCTCAGTACTTTGACAGTACTTTATGATACAGGCACCTGAACAAACTTTTGCAAACTTCATTACTCTTTTCTCGCAACATAAACATGAGGGATAATGCTGATGTCTTTCCATAAAAGACTATTCAGGGTTTATACAGGCAGAAGCAAGTCAAATTTAATGCCATTTTGAATGCCCAAATACTATATTTTAAAGCCACAAATGCAGACAAAAATATAATATGTGGGGGGGAAAAAAGGTGTTATGTGTATTCGATTACAGTGGTCTCTGGGACGCTCCAGGATCAATTGTTTGGAAGGTTTTCTCTGCTGACGGACCCTCTCACCAAAAAACTTACAAAACAATCGATCCTGGAGCGTTGTAGAGACCACCGTGATCGAAAGTGAAGGCGCAATGCTGACCACTCATACAACCGCTGGGTCAGTACAAGGTCAAATACTCACAGATATCACCTTATATTTCTCACAAAAACTTGCGCTTTTGAAGGGGCTAGATGCAAGTTCGCCATTTTAAACTCACTACTGCCACCTCAGGTCATACGTGTAACTGCACCTTCTATATTAAGCTCGTGCTTGGCGGCAATTCGGACCCGAAGTTACAACTTTTTGAGGGACAGTGCAGGATTTTAAAGGCAGTTGTGGTGAACAGGTCTGGGCTCATTCTACACCTTAGGACAGGGGTGTCCAAAGTGCGGCCCGAGGGCCAAATGCGGCCCTCATACCAATTTTGGGTGGCCCACAGCCTTCTTGTTTTATTGCCACACATTGCCAGAGAAGGTCATTTTACTCAAATTTGAATAATTCCACGCAATTAAAACCTCAAAAATGAACATTTATTGTGGGACTGAGCTGGCATTACGTTTCTAAGCCTAAATAAAAGTGTGTGGAATGGTTTAAACCTCTCTTAAATACACGCAGTTGAACGTTTGAATGCATTGACCACTGATCTATATGTGTCATGTCTATATACGGCCCTCGGGGAAAAAAGTTTGGACACCCCTGCCTTAGGACATGGCTGGAACATGTAAGGGGAGGAGAATACATCATTTTAACATACATTAAACTCTGTATAGTCCCTTTAAGATTTGCAAACACTTCATCAAACAGAGGTACAAAAATTGGACAAAACGGGCAACTTTTGAGCAAAATATATTGGAATTTCAGCCAAAAAAGCAGCTGAATATGTTTTAGATCTTAATTTTGGTGAGCTTGTACTGTAAAAATCAAACGATCAATGTCATAATTTTCCAATAACTTCAGATTTTATGCCAGTTTGAATCTAATTTAATGCTTTTTCATGACATTTAAGGCCTTGAATTTGAATTGGAACAACCAAGTGACTCTTTAGTGCCGTCTCAAGACCCACCAGGCAAATTACTTATTATCTAAGAATTCTTTTTTTACACCATACTTTAATAATTTTACGGCATCCAGCCCTAGCCCTATTCACTATAATGGCTGTAGAACTAGGGCTGAAACAACTAATCGATTAATCGACAACTAATCGATTATTGAAATAGTGGTCAACTATTTTAGTAATCGATTAATTTTTATCTGGTTCACAAAGACTCAAATATAGGAAAAAATTAGTATTTCTTGATGA
The DNA here is from genome assembly GCF_951799975.1 of Gobius niger. Lineage (NCBI taxonomy): Eukaryota > Metazoa > Chordata > Actinopteri > Gobiiformes > Gobiidae > Gobius > Gobius niger. The sequence goes on from NC_136868.1 coordinate 4,957,627, forward strand.
CAAACGACTTATATAGGCCCTTTTCTACCTTCATCAGGCCCAAAGTGCTTTATAGCAAGGAACCAGTACATTGTACATTACACATTTCATAAATGATCTGTCTGTGCCTCAGGAAAAATATCCAATTAGAAAGTAGAATTAGCTCCACTATTATTGTTCTCACGTCCTATAGTTTTAAACCTGTTTGGTAATAATATATTGTCCCCGATAAAGTCCCAGTCAGTGCCAGTGCAGCCTCCAATTGTTAAAGCGTTGAACTCTGCTTTCAAATGAGGAATGGCCGGTTCACAATTAACCTCCAGAAACATGTGCAGCTTTGAGCAAACCAGCTTCAGCTATAGTGACATTTCCTGCAAACATTTACTTTAACTTTACTCCAAAAACACTTCCTCCAATCTTTTTCATGCACCTTTTACAGCCAAGCGCTTAATCTATTAATAATAATAATAATTGGTAGAATAATCGATTACCAAAATAATCATTAGTTGCAGCTCTACGTAGAACTGACCACACTGTTCTTTCTAAACATGTGATCATAAAGAAATATCACAATTACTCTGAACTTTTCTTTAGCATTGCTTTTCTGGTATGATTTATCTTCTTTTTTTTTCATACACAATGAAGGCTTATTTTAAATCTATTTTCCCGGGAGAAATGGTGAGATATATTATTCCAAAAAAACAGTTTTCGGCCTTTTATCTGTTGTTATTTCAGCAGGAGAGTCAGATAAAGCTTTGTCTATGGAACCCTCCGCAGTTTAGACCCAGAAGTAGCTTATTATTAGGGAGGAGCAAAGTCGACCTATTCCTCAAGGTCTAATTAATTTGAGAAGCGTTACTTTGTTGTTTCAGTGCATGCTGTCGTTTTGATGTTAAGTGACGGCTGGTCGTACGGCGCAGCTTTATTAGTCTTGATCTTTCATCTAAACAAAAACAGAACCTCCTTTAAACTGCTTCACACAGATAGAAAACACCCATCACGGCTCTCTGGCCTTTCCCGGGGTTTTGTGGCTAAATGGCTGAGGCGAGCGCGGGTCGTATCCTCTCGATGCTTTGGGTCAAGTGTGGAGCAGAAAGCAGAGGTGACCTGCCACCCCCCATTAGAGCGTCGGAGGAGGTCGCCCCGCTGCCGTGAATACATTGACATTTTCATTTCACTCCGCTGTGCGCGTGTGTGTGTAAACCGGCCAGAACGTCAAAATAAAGCCATGCCTTGACATTTATCTTTGTTTTTCTTCCTTCGACTTACCGCGGCACCAGAAACACATCACAATAAGTTTAGCATTCAAATGGCATAAAATTAAACTTGATTAGTTGTCCTCATTCATGTGATCAACTTCAGTGCAGTCAGTGAAGTGAAGAATCAAGAGATCGGACATGAATGAATTTCATACGAACTCCATTGTCCCCATTTCCACCGGCACCGTCCAGTGTCATTTAAACAAAACACCACCAAGTGTCCATCCATCACCATCACCCAATCTATTGATCAATTCAACCGTTTCAAATCAACTCATGGCAAATTTAAAGGCACACTTGTCAAAAAAAAAAACAAATAAAAATAGATACTACTTTGTGGTTTTAGTAAGTGGATTAGTAAGATGGGATTTGACAGTGATAGTATGACAATATCAGCCTCTGTTTCTCAAATACTTTATTAAGGCCATTAATGATACTTGTATTCTAATAAGAACTACCTGAATTGTTTATTGCCAATTTCACATCGTCAAACCCCATTGCACGGTTAATTGGACCCTTATTTGGAGAGCTAGGCTGAGTTACTTGAATAATATATAATATACAATACTCAGTCAGCTCAGTGGAAGCATCAGTGCAATTGTCTTAGAAATACTTGTTGTCTGATTTATTATTCAGTCTGTGCTATTGAAGAAAACAGGAATCAAAATCAGGGATGCACCAATCCAATACTGGTATAAGATATCTGAGCCAATACTGGAAAATATACGATACCGGGTATTGGCTACACAAATCCGATACTTTAAGGCGGAGATACTCTCACCGCCTTAAAAACACAACTTTCACCAACTAAATATAAGTGAACATGGACATGCTGTCATTTAGAGGCTAAGAATCTGGAGAATTCAATCGCTCGTTAGGTTTAACATACGCAATTGTATTTTTAATTACTTTGCAAAATGCAGTAGCTAGCAAGAGTATGCTAAAGCTAGCGGCAGCATGCTAATGCTCACAGCTACTAATGAAGGCTGGGAAAGAAACTACGAAAGAAATAACTAAAGCCGCCTAATGAAATAAAATAACCACTGCTGGAGGAACCAAGTATTTCGCTTACTTTATTAAAGCTAAAAAAAAAAATACTTTATTAAGAATAACTGATCCAACATATTTTCAATGATCAGATCACTTTAGGTTACATTAATATAAACGTCTCACATAAACAGAAGCTGGGATATACAGGTGAAACTCGGAAAATTTCAATATTGTTCAAAAGTTCATTTATTTCTGTAATTCAACTTAAAATGAGAAACTAATAGATGCAAGTGGCATATGTCAAGCCTTTATTTGTCATAATTTAATATTTTCAAAATATGAAATTTTTTAATTTGGGGTTTTTACAAGCTGAGCCATAAGAATCAAAATAACAAAGGCTACATAATCTCACTTTGCATATAATGAGTCTATCATATGAATGCACTATACGAGCTGACTGTTTGCTTATTGCTCTCAGCTAATGGGATCCATTAGCCTGGCTAACACCAGACTAAAATCACAAGTGATATTTAGTCTGGGGACCACCAATTCATTTTCTCGTAGGAGAGGTGTGGTTTACGATCGTCCATACTCGTTTATTGGGCGATACGAAAAAAAAAAAAAAAAGTCTCATGCGTCTGCACGTAGCCATGGCCAATCGTATCATCGTATGAGATGACGTATGACGTACCCGCTGTAAACTTTTGAGCTTAATTATTTAGAACAAGGTCTAAAGCTTGATCAAAAAATACCATTGTGTCTGCTGCTGTCACGTTGGATCCGTAAATAAACTTTTTTTTTATTATCCGTAAATAAACTACAAGCTTCCATATATCGAATAGCGCGTCATCGTCTTGCCGTCCCTCCTCGCTCTGTGATTGGTTCCCAAATCCACCGGAGATTTCGGCCATGGTCCCCAGGCTGTTGTGCAGTTCGAAATAATTCGAGCGCACACAGCAGCATGGTGTTAGCCAGGTTAGGGATCCATATAAATAAACACATTTTTAACGATATTCTAAGTTTCCGAGTTTCACCTGTAGAGTTTAGAAAAGTCCAGTGATCTTTGTTAAATGATTCTCCATTAGTTTATTAATAGATATGATTGATAAAAGCTCTGTAACATCATTCCAAGAAAAGATACGACTTAATTGATCTTAAAATTGGGAAAAGAGGAACTTTCACTCTTTTACTCACAGCAGATACTTTTAAGAAAGTCTCGTACCGGTTAATATCAGATATCGGCAAATACTCAAACCAGTATCGGAAGCAAAAATGCTGCATTGGTGCATCTCTAATCAAAATGTAATCTATTTGGTACTGACTCCAGTCTTCAAGAAGAATCTTATTTTCTTTTTTTAATTATTCTTATGTCAGATGTGTGTGTGACTGACAAAAGAGGAATTGACAAGTTTTTATTTATTATTTTGAACTCTGACTGGCTCTCTAGCTCAGGGCCGTTAAGAATGAGTTGATTTGAAACCAGTTGTTACGATGTTAAAGGATTAACGTGAAGAAACACTCGAGGGATTAGCGTGATTAACAGCAGTGCACCCCCTAGTGGACGGACTACAGGTTTGCTCACGTCGCTGTGGCGGGCCGGTCTACAGGTAGGTCTGCTTACGAGGACTGGGCAGCACGGGCCTGCGCTGGTCCACGGACACTCCCCGGGGCGAACTGGCAAAAGCAGCGTGGCTGGTCGGGCTGTTGGGCACCTTGAAGCCCACAGAGGGGAGCTGCTTGGATGGTTTGGCCTGGATCTGGATGGATGCCCTGGCGGAGGGGGTGGAGGTGGAAATGGGCCCGTGTGGAGGAGAGGAGAGCGGGGCGTGGAGGATGGAGGTGGAGTTGTTTCGGGGGTAGAAGGCGGGGCTGAGGCCTTGACCGGACTCTGGGGGGGAGATTTTGTTGGGGAGGGGGTGGCGAGGGTTGGGGCTGCGGGGGGAGCGCGCGCTGACGGGCCGGGCTCGCAGCGGCGGGTGGTCCAGGGAGTTTGAGCGCTGCACCACGGCACCGCCCTTCGCCCCGTCGCTCAGGCTGAAGGTGGAGGTAGAGCGAGGCATCTGGAGTACAGGACAAACATGCAGCAGACACACGGCTTAACCCGACAGATGATTTATGACCATGTGGCGTGATTTGCATTTTTCAGTACTCTGTAAATTAAAATAAGGATCACACAGTGGAGGTCCCTTTTAACTGCAGTGGGTTCCCGATGATTCGACTGAAGTCGGACATAGAAAAATCTTGGTTTCTTTATTCATTTTTAAAGGGAGTTAAATTTGAAATACATTTAAAATCATGGGCTAATATACAGGTAATTGATTGTCTGGGCCTGCATTGTGTAAAGTCAGGGGCGGACTGGCCATTTGTCCATTCTGGAAGAGCACTGAAAGGCCACTGGCTCTAGGGCCACCAGTCCCGCCTCAACCGAGCTTTACCCAAATCTAAAAGCTAAAAAGAAAAGCATCAAAATAGCGAGAAAAAGAGGATGAAAAGTCAACAAAAACGTGAGAAAAACACAACAAAAAATGATAGAAAAAATAATTTAAAAAACAACAAAAATATGAAAAAAATGCGGCGACGTGACGAAAAGTTTCCATCACTTTTGTACGTCTTAGCTTTCAAATGAGGCGTTACATTGTTGATCTCTAGTCGAGAAGCTTTTAGATTTGAGTAAAGCCCAGTATAAAAAAAACATGAATCTAAAAGGAATTCCGTGGAGTATGGGGTATCACAAGGTTCAATTTTGGGACCATTATTATTTATTATTTATATTAATGATTTTGCTTCCGTTTCTACGACCACCTTTCCCGTTCTTTTTGCTGATGATACCAGTCAAAAAAATAATAATAAAAAGCCGAACTGGGGAAAATGCACTCGTTAATGTTAAGGCAGGTGGTTAGAGGTTAAAACATGTATTTGTGGAAGTGCACTATTACGCTAATTTGGGCCAGGCTGGTCAGAGTCCAGGGCTGTTTTTTCAGTCCCAGTCCAGCCCCTGTGTAAAGTAGTAACATGACATAACTATAGTAAGTCTCTCCCTTTGCTGTTCTCAGCTATTTATCAGATTGTGGCAGGTTTATGTGTGGACCAATGACACAAGCTTTCCTGAGGGGCTTTCAAGTCCAAGCATTGTTGATCTTGTCTGAACTGTTGTGACTATAATGTGCTTGTGAAATGTTCTGAGTTTGCTACAAATGAATTGCATTAATTTCATACACCACATCCGCACAGGCGTTGGGTGAAGTGTCTTTCTCAACGACCGTCTATACCTCAAGGAGCCATGAATCGAACAGTCAACCCGCTCTACCATCTGGTTTAAATAGGTACTGAATAAAGGTGGTTCCCATTGTGTGAGGATTATTTTAATTTTACGTATTAGAATATGAGTAGCGTGCCAGTATTTTTCCACTGCTTTGACAACATTGCCAACTGTTTTAAAGCAGTACTAAGTAACTCATGCCCCTAGAGGCCATAAGCGCCACTGCAGGTGTCGTAGCAGTGTTTTTTTTACTCATTAATTGTCCGTGAGAGTAAATACTACGCTGATAGAAAAGACAAAGGGGCAGAGGGATAATGTACATCCAATTGCACAATGGAGATCATCTTTTTCACTCAAACTTGGCTGTGAAAAGTGTCTAAGTGGCGCTAGCCCGCAGTTAGCTTTGCCCTTTAGCCTGCTAGCTTCTTCTTCGTGATTCCATTAGTGTGTATTGGTGGCACCTACCTGGAGGCAGCAAAGTTGCAAGGGTGGTTTTCTGGCCAGAGACACCAGGGGGCGATGAAAGACCCTCCCAATCATCCCATTAACACCTGTTTACCTTAATAAATCCCTTTCGTAGTTCCTCTAGGTGTAATACAAGTTACTTAGTACTGCTTTAAATCGTATTTCGTCCCAGAGAACAGCGGATAGTCCACTGACGCACTCTGTATTATGCAACCCATGTGTGTATCTCCCGCCTGATTAACCATTGAGTCATTAGGCCCCATCTGTCCTCATACAGTATTACCTTTAGTGGCATAAACAGAGCACTTACCGCGAGCGTGGCGCTGCTGCCGATGCGGTTCTCACAGCTCAGCCGCTTCTCGTCCGGTGTATTGGTGGCCAGAAACGCCCTCTGGATCACTCGCTTCGGGGTCTTGGTGAAGGAGAACGCCCGCGTCACCTAAAAGATAGACGGTTAGGATAGCAGGAATAAGCAATAGTATAGGAGAGAAAAGTGTTTAATCCAGAGTCTGATTTAAAAGAGCAGTTATAACACAGACATAATGAGAAGTTGTGAGTACTGCCTGAGAGATTAAAAAAAAACAAAGGGATTTATTCATTCTTCAAAGAGATGAGAGAATGAAGTCATTTTTTTTTTACCTACAATTGAAAATCAAAAGCTTTTTGTAATAAAGCAATATTGATTTAGATTTCAAAGAACGGGTATTATGCTTTTTGCAGGTATTTGGTAATAATCTCAAACGCATATCTACCACTGTCTTACACTCTGTTGGTTAATGATCTAAATATACCATGGTTTCACATCTGTAAACCTCTCCCAACCCCCTCCAGCTCCTATTTTCTGCACATGTGTTTCAATAAAGACAGAGAAAAAAATAAATAGTGTGGCTCATGTGGCAGTGATGAGTGTTTTTACTTTGTGAAAGAATTAAGATTAGTAAGAGATCAGGAGGTGACGAAAGCATTTGCTAGATAAGTGAGAAGTGTCTGAAGGCAGCGGGTGGAAGGGCATGTGATTAGTGGAGCTCCACTTGATGCCAGCTCTGCAGGACAACGCCAGCCTAATATAATCCAGCACTAAACCTAACCCTAACCTTAAGAATAGTGGAGAGTTTAAGTCTTATTGAGATTAATTTAAATAAATGTCCACTGATCACATGACCCCATCGGCTGCATTCAGACCAATGGGCGAGCAAAGTGCTTCTCTTTGGTCCTCATGGCGGTGAGCCGACATAGCTGCAATACCATCCCTGGTGGCCAGGGGCGACTCCAAAAGACACTGGATTCTAATGTAGCTTTGGGCCTCGTTTAAGTTCGTGCATGACGGCACTTCGGACCCGAATTAACACCTTTTTGAGTGACAGTGCTGGATTATAGAGGCAGTTGTGGTGAAAAGGTCTGGGCTTAGGACATTGCTGGAACATGTAGGGGGAGGAAAATGCTGATTTTTTTCATTTTTAAAGTCCCTTTAAGTCTATGACAAGCTCTGTGAAGGCTCGTAGCCGGTCCAGGCCTCTTTGCCCTTTTAAGGAACAAGCTTCGTAGGAGAAGAAGAAAAAAAGAAGAAAATTTTTCATTTAAGATGCATGAGGAATTTTGAAGAACATTGTCAACATTTTTTTTTTGTGCAGGCCTCGCGGTTGGTTTTATTCACAACCCATGGTATTTGATCGGCAATTACACGGAGCCCAAGTATCAAATCAGGCAGAAAAAAAGTGCCATCTGAAAAACCCCAAAAGGCTTTAAAGCGTAAAACAGATCTCTTTTCTACTCTGCATGCAACATTTTATTCAAAGCCTTTTGCGAACACAAACTTATAGCAGTACAAAATGCGGCCCCTCCCAGGCTGGTGAACATTTTGTGTACGAGTGTCCTGCTGTTACCTTCTTGGACGTCTTCTTGATGGCTCTGGAGTACTTGCTCAGAGTGCTGTCCATGTCCTTGGTGCTGACCTGGAGGGAGTCGGGGTCTGTGCACTGAATCAGGTCCTCCTGGTTAGCACAAATCAGGGAGACTGATTAAATCCTAAACATCCGGGCGAGATGTGCATCAGTAATATGCAACACATGGCCAATCTGATACGTCCAACTTCTAAAATAACACTGGAGTGGTCCTTTGCATTCAACTCTCACTTCAATGCTGCTTGGGGGAACCAGTCAAGAGCAGTGGGTGACAGTGGTTCAGTGTCCTTGAGCTTTTCAGTTTTTAACCAGGGCTTCCTACCTCGAGGTTTTATGATATTGTGCAATTAGGTTAGGCAGGCCTATACCCACCCAGACACATTTAGTGTGACTTGGTTCTAGCACTAAAAATCAGCAAGGCAAACTCTGAATCATGCATTTTTTATCACAACAGCCAATTCTTGTTGGCAAATTGTGCTTCCGTACATGTGGATGTGCGCAGGGACGATTGAAGTCCCCTAAAGCGTTCGCAAAACATGATTAAGGAATAGTTGCCTTACTTTTTCATACAGCCTGCAATTTGAAAGATAAGGGACGGCAAAATGCTACAGTGGAAAAACAGTCTTTGTAGAGTTAAACAAAAAAAGACGCAGTCCAAATACACATCCTAAAGCAATCAATTCTAACATTTACCGAAGTAGACAAGAGTTTTTGAGAGCGGAAGATGGACTAAATATGTGGGATACACAACTCCAGGCATGTTGATGAGGGGAAAACATTGCTAGAACCTAAAAAAAAAAGTTTAAAAATGATGCTGTATTAACAAAACCCAAAGTAAAGAAAGCAGTAGATCACTATAGGCGAGCCAAGCAGGTACTCCAATAAACAAAACACTAACGCACGCCTTAATGTCTACCAATACACTCTTGAAGTAGCTGCTGCAATAGAGCCTTCCAAATCCGAAAGGCCTTGTCCAAATCCGCAGCGCTACAGTGTGTGGGCAGCGCACTTGCATCATAAGGCTGACATGAATGCTATGTAACCTGTTGTAATGAGAGCACATAACAGCGGAGTGTATCTGTCAGGGATCTGCAGGAGAGCCGAGGAGAACTCTTTATTTCCCAGGCTTCATTCCCTCCCCCGTTCTCTTCCTCCCTTCCCCACTCACTCAGTCTCTCTCTCTCTCTCCCTTTTCTATCGTCTCCTTCACGACTGTCTTTCCCTCTGTACCTCTCCCCCCCTTCCTCTCCCTTTAACAAGCGCTCCTGTCTCCGTCTGCTTGGTATTCACGCTGCAGCCCTGAGCCACTGAAAAACAGCATTAGCGATGCAGCTGCGGCGCCAGGAGACGAGAGGCCAACAGCTCCCCCTACTGCACGTCCGGGGAAATGTGGAATTGAAAATGCAGCCAGTCTGAGGAGTGGATAGATGGGGATTTGGTGGAAAAATAGGGACCATGATGGTATGATGATAGATGGAAGCTCATTCTCCATAATGCTACTGCTACACTGACGACATACAGGTCTATATCTCCACTACAACCATAAACGCCAATATCCACTCCACCCTCACCCACTGCTTCATCCAGAATTCATCCAGGTTTTGACATCCAAACTTGGATGAAACACAATTTTCTCAAACTAAAAAGATGACAAAACAGACATTATCACCACCAGTCCAAAAACATCACCATATCCGCTCAAAACGTCTCCCTCAATTTTGACAGCACCACCGTTACTCCATCTACACTCATCCGCAGCCTTGGTGTTCTCCTCGACCCCACTCTTTCTTTCGAAGCACACGTCAAGCAAATAACCCGGACTGCATTCTTCCATCTCAGAAACATATCAGTCTGTCCATCTCTCTTGTTCGCTGATTCATGCTTTCATCACATCCAGAATTGACTACTGCAACTGGATCCTCTATGGCATCACCATCCAAAACCCTCAATAAACTTCAATACATCCAGAACTCCGCTGCCCACCTTCTCACCCATACTCGCGTCTGTGAACACATTACCCCTGTTCTTCAGAACCTCCAATGGCTCCCCGTCCTTCAATGCATCCAGTTCAAGGTCCTCATCACTTTCAATTTAAGATAAAAATATATAAGAGCAGTGGTTCCAAAACTTTTTGTAGCCGTGTACTAGAGACCTGCACTGGTTGGGAATTCCCACAAGACTTGCAGGACCAATCTCGTGGGAACAGTCAGGATTCACACAGCCGGGTCACGTGCCGGAGAGAGAAGACAACAGCGTGTAAGACACACATGGACACGCATCACCACCAGTGGACACAGAAATGATGCAGACATGATCCTGTGCTGCGTGTACCTTCACTGGCTGCTTTTGCCCCGCACTGACCAACCGAATTTACAGCTGAACTACACTCAAACCCACTGTTTTCTCCCTTGGTCTGTGTACTAATGGCTTTGAATAAGCCATTACTAAAGTCAACGCACACCAAGACACTTTGAAAACACAGTTTCATCACATTATTATGAGAGGTGATGCACGCTGCGGAGGAAAACAGGCTTTTTTCTGCAGTGACACAGACGAGTCTATGGCCTGTGACAGACAGGGTTGTTTGGAGTTACAAGAGGAGCAACAGAAAAGCACCGACCTCCGTGTTTTATTTTATTTTACAAAAACCTTGAAGTGCCGTTGCGGTTCTGGTATGTGCTCGGCGCTGACCTTTTAAAAACTTGGGGTAGACCAGGGGTGCCCAAACTTTTTGTCTCCGAGGGCCAAAATGAAAAAGTGCCTGTGAGTCGCGGGCCAAACACAGCGATGTCAAGCACGAAAAACACATAACTGCACATTACAAAGTTACTTTATTTTATTTACTTTTAATGTTTTTGATGGCCTACATTTGCATTTGATTCTATCTGTGCAAATAACATGCTATATTAAAACAAATGGTAACTATGGCAAAAGCCTAATTTTAGTAAAACAAAATCAACCATTGTAGCAATTTAGTGCAAAAAAAACAAAACACCTGTATCTACAACACCTACAGTAACTTTACCTCATTCATTAACTCTAAGAAAATTCCACATTAGATTATTTTGAAAGTGTCAGTTCAGCATCAATTCTTTTATAAGTCAGTTTTAACATATGCTGTTATTGATGTCAACAACCTTTGCAATAAAACTTGGAAAACTGTGAAACGCTCTGTGATTGATTAATACAAGAGAAAGACACCACAACAGTGTTTCCTTAACTTTGTGAAAGAAGTGAAACAGCGCCCCCAATTTGACGCTGGTGGTCAAAAAGTGTACTGCATCCATATTTACCATTGAAAATCAATGGGAGTTAGTAAGTATTAACCACACGCAGCACAAAACGTAGGTCACTCTCTGGCGGGCCAACAGAATTGCTTTTGCCCCGCACTGACCAACCGAATTTACAGCTGAACTACACTCAAACCCACTGTTTTCTCCCTTAGTCTGTGTACTAATGGCTTTGGATAAGCCATTATTAAAGCCAACGCACACCAAGACACTTTGAAAACCCCACTTTGGGCACCCCTGGGGTAGACAGTCCTGCAGGAGTGCTTCTTCGTACCACAGTTTGGGAACCCCTGTATTAGAGTGTATTATTGATGTGACATTGAGGTCTCCTTGAAATGTCTCTGCACATTCAGTCTACGCACATTCAACGAGTTCTGATTATGTTCGTGGTCAAACTCTCTTCCTCGCACTGATTAGCCAGTGCACATATTGGTTTCGCACTACTGCTCTGGTCACCTTAACAAAACGGCTGAGATCTACAACCTCAGTAGCATTTCACTAAAAAAAGGCTGCAAACTGGCAAAATATTCAAAAGCTGCTTCAAATTATAGCAATAGCTTCATAAATAGTAAAGCCACGTTGAGAGCATGAATTCATTAAAATGTTTTAAACTTCGGCTACATTTGAAAAGTTACGACTACGGGGAGGACATTTGAATGCCGCCCTTACATAAGACGCCATGATATGAAAATAGTTTTATGCAGTAATGGCCTTTGGTACGTGACACTCTCAGCGCAGCTCTTTGAAATGAATCTGAGCTGGAGCAAAACCGAGCAAATTTCACAAACAGCGCAACCATAATTAGACGCCTGTGTGTGGGCAGGAGTAATGCTTTCCGATAGTACAGGCATTTCAATGTAAAGTCCCAATGGAGAGAGTGAGCCAAAGAAATCTATACTAAATGCTAATGGACGGCATCTAATTCAGACATTTCAAACATTTATGAGTTGTTAGCAATTCCCCCCAAAAGTTTAACACAATTATATAAGTTTAACTCAGCAGTACTCGAGGAATCTTAATACTTGGGGTGAATTCAACTGCGTGAATGCCATGAAATACCATTCTGGGTGTTCAAGTTCATGTTTTGTGGTCGATTTTGCAAGATGTGTCTCCTTTATTTAAAATGTGCATTGTGTGAACTCAATCTTTCCCATCAGCCAAAGCCATTTAAACGTTTCTCTCGGTCGAGCATGGATATAACTCTGAGAGCGTAGACTTGGTTTGTCTGTGGCTGTGCTGAGATCAGGAGGCGACATCTGAGAGGTGACAGGGGAGCGCCAGTGCAGCCCTAGTCATATTCTCGCCTCTGTCTGCACCTTCTATGTAATGTCACAACAACACCACAGACGGAGTGACTCACACATGGCACCAGCACAAGTCGCAGCGAGAAATACAAAATGTGATGGCTGTTCATATTGTTCATAAGCATAAAGATAAGTTGGACACAGCCCGCCCTGAACGATTATAGTTAGTGCTAGGACGGAGTACTTGACTGTTTGTAAAAGGGGTCTTATGTGTAAAAGTATAAGGTGCATAACAGTGGCTTATCGAACTGCTCTTGGGCATTTGAGTAATGATAGTTTGGTGCAGTAATAAACAGCTTGAGTACAGAACTGTCCGTTGTCTTTTTATGTGATTTAAATATGTGGAGGACTCTTTAGGATTTTATTGATGAACACTATGACACTATATGATTCAGGAAATACAGAGGGAAGCACCTTTGCAGTAGAAAAACAACCAACTGAAGAAAACGGAATTTTGCTCAATTACATCAATACTAAGTAAGTATTAAAGAGGGGGTATTATGCTTTTTTCAGTCACATAGCACCAGTCTATATCACACTACAATGATGACGAAACCTTCTGTTGGTCTGTAAATGCAGTAAATTAGAATAACTGCCTTGTGTAAAATTGCTCTCTCAAAATGGCTGTAGTGAATGTCTTGAAATAGGCCTCTGTCTCTTTAAGAACCTCTGACCCTTTCAGACACGCCCCCTCCACACGCTGTCTGTGGCATCAGTGGGGAGGGGGTTCTGCTGAGGAGCAGTGGTTGGTTACTCGGCTGGTGACGAAAGCTCGGAGGCGTCTCCAGGAGGTGGGGGCGTTCCTAAGAGGACTCAGGCAAACCTATCCCTAAAATGGCCGCCATCAGAGTTTTTACAGATTACTCAAAAATACGTGAATGTGCCAAGGCAACACTTCAGGCATGTTTTTAATGAGGGAGTGACATAATAACATGAAAAAGTCGATTTTGCATAATACCCCCCCTTTAAAAGTTTGAAAGTAGGTCTCCTCTTGGCTGTGAAGAAGGGTTTACGGACATCTGGGCAACTGTCCATCTACTGTGGAATATTTGTTCAGTTTGTTTCACTGTTGGATGTGCGTTTACATGTCGTGTATTTTCGGGTTGAAGTCAATATTCCAGTTTCTGAAACATTAGGGACAACCTGTTGCCTGAGCAGACAGAGGTTCTCCTGTACATGGTTAATTGTCATCAATAGGCATATCCCGATCCAAACCACGACGCATGGAGAACATAATTATGCATATAACACTTTACTGTAGCCACAGCTGCCCTGGGGTAGACTGACAGAACCGAGGCTACCAGTCCGCACCATCGGCCCCTCCAACCACCACCAACCACTCACCCACTACATTCCCCCGGGTGTTACCAAACGTCTCCCATCCAAGTACCTGCCAGGCCCTTCCCTGCTCAGCTTCCCGATCCCGTCAGAGATCTGACGGGATCGGGCAGAGCGAAGGCGTCATGGCCTATGAAACATCATGACGCTTTCTCTGTGCTTTCTACCATCAACAAAAGACATTTTATTCATGTCTTTCACCACATTAAGTAATCAGTTTCCTCCTCGCTCCAGAAGCGTGCTGCATCTGGATTTAGGTCTGCTCTGTCCGGGAGGCTGGGCACCAGACATAGATGTGCATGCAAGTACTTACTGTACTCAAAAGACCAAGATTCCTTGTGGGTGAAACATGCGCAAAACACAAATGAATGTTCCTTTTGATGGGGATATAACAATACAGATTTACATGACCAAATATTCAGGTTACAAAAGAAGTAACCATGGGGTCATATTTGGGTTTTGCCGGTGATTACGTGTGTTTACAAAAAACAACTTGATGAGGAAACAGTATAACAATGATTTTGCTACATTTTATTTCATGCATTTTCAATTTTGTATGATTTAAATAATGAATTAATTAATTTAACTTTTTCAGCTCATCTGATTGAAGTCCATACCAGTTGAGCTTTGGGCTTTAGGTGGGGTACATCTTCAACAATAGTCCCTGAACTAACTTTTGTTTAGTTAACTAACTAACTAAACGAAATCATTGTTAAAAAGGAACAGTGCCCGAGAAAGAGTGTGATAGCTTCCAACTTCATCCCCGTTTGGAGCTATAGGAATATGCTGGCAGAGGCAAAATGCTAACAACTCCTTTGTGTGTGTGCCCAGTCATGCAAAAAGACCAAAGACCAGAAAAGTATGTTTTTAAGAACATATCTCAGTATGTAAAAACAGTGGGCTGTTCCTTTAACACAGAACGTGAGGAATCGACTCCTCCATATATTCTGTAATCCCAAACTGTAATATATTGAAAAGCTATTCTAGTTTAAACACATTTCCACCAGTGCTGCCAACTCGGGCTGTAAGATATAGCTCTAAAGCCTTTCATGGTTGTCAGACACCATATGCACAGCAAAAGAAATATTTTTGCCTAAATATTCACAAGCTCAGAATGAGATTCTGGAGGGAATCGGCAATCTGTCATGCATTTCTTACCACAGCTAACATTTACAACATTTTTAAGCAGAAAAACTCATAAGAGACACAATGTTAGACAGAAATCATTAAATTATCCAGCTCTGTTGCGTAATTAATCCAACAAAGCACTACAATTATAATTTTCTTTTAAATTAAGATTCTGTTCACAGTGCATTATTCACACGTTTAAACACTTGGAGAATTAGCGAGAAGAGTGGAATATGAACTGCTAAACACAAGTTAAGTGTCAAGACTTGCAGAACATGTTGGGTGAGGTTGACAGCAGGATTAGCAAAAGACAAAAGTAGTCCACAGGGGAGGCTGTTTTTTTTGTAGTTTGTAGAATATGTTATAGCTACATCCTTTCTGAAATGATCAGATCTCGGAAACCAGGCAGGGTCAATCCTGGTTAGTATCTGGGTGATGGCACCAGCTGGTCTGGGTGAGCACATAGCTTAGGGAAAAGAGTCTCTCATGAAATGCTTTGGATGCCTTAACCAGTTACTCGCCATCCTCCACCTGTAAGTTGTGTTTTACTCACACAGATCTGACGCATATTATCAGAAACTACGAAGTCTTAGCTTTCAAATGAGTGTGACGTCACAACTTCCACTTCCAGGTCCTGGCAGACCAGCAAATATGCAAGAAAACAAAAAACTCTTAAAAACAACCATCAATATTTCTGAAACTCAACGGAGAGTTACTGAACCTACTTAATTCTCGGACTCATGGCCAAAAATGCCGCACCTACTGCTAAAAAAGTAATATTTACTAAAGTTGGTACTTCCGGGGTTAGCGTAGCTGCTGCGCCGTTAGCATTTATCTCTGCTAACCGGGATGTATCGATTTTGGTAAATAATACTTTTCTATTAGTAGGTACAGCATTTTTGGCTAATGGGCCTGATAAATAAGTCTGTTCAGTAAGTCTCCGTTGAGTTTCAGAAATATTGATTGTAGTATTAAAGAGTTTTTTCGTAGTTTCTCGCACATCTTGGGACCCGGAAGTAGAGCTGTGACGTCACCACGTGCAGGCTGCAAACAAAAACGCAACAAAATAGTGACAAAAAAAGCAACGAAAACACGACCAA
This sequence comes from Gobius niger, assembly GCF_951799975.1. Classification (NCBI taxonomy): domain Eukaryota; kingdom Metazoa; phylum Chordata; class Actinopteri; order Gobiiformes; family Gobiidae; genus Gobius; species Gobius niger. Next base: position 4,973,640 of record NC_136868.1, read on the forward strand.
GAAGGGACAAAAAGGCATTAAAAAAATGAAGCGATGAACACAACAGGGTCAAAAACAAAGGGTCAAAAGAAAGTGCTACACAAATTCCTTTCCTCCCCATAAACTACAGGGACATTATTTTTTTTCTTTACATCTTTACAAGACCACAAGAAAGACTTTTTGGTAGGAGACATTACACTCTCTACATTTCAACCATTACAGCTTGGTATTTGTAATGGAATTGGATTTTTTTTTTTACGTATATAGTTTCAATCTAAAAAGCCCCCCTCTCCCCCCCATACTTTTCTTTCGTCAAACTCATCACATAAACTCCACTCTCTTCCCAAAAGTGTGTGTGTTCTCACCGCGTCCGTCTTGCAGATGGTGTTGGCGATGTGGCGGCAGAGCATCCTGAGCCAGGCACTCTTAACCGTTTCCTCGCCGGTCAGCTGGAAACTGAACAACAGGTTCTCCTGTTCGGTCGGGGGACGAACCACCAGGGCAAAAGCATTCGCACACTCTGCAGGGAGAGGCACACAGAGAGGGGGGTGGGTATAGAAATATGTCTTTTAAAAAAGGAAAGAGAGCGACTTGTGCAGATGCTACACATGAAGATTCTTGTTGAAGACGATGAATGACAAACTTAATGATCAACAAAGTGCCGCAAACATAAAGCAGGTATCAGTAAAGCACCGGCATCCAAAAATAAATAAATTTAAGACATTGAAGGGTAATCAGCACTAGTGCAAAACCAGGCTGGGAACATACGGCTCAGAAATGATAAAAGCATGGACGCATTACAGGGAGGACGTTGGATAAAAGGCACAAAAGAAAGGAAACAGATGGAGACGGAGGCGGACAGAAGCAGAGGAGAAAAAAAAAAGAAAAGAAAAAACATTGGAGACAAATACACTTCGGTGGCGTGTTTAGGAACATTTATCACGGCCGCTCCCTCAGCAGCAGATGCAGCATTTATCTCTGCATTGTCCCCTCTCCAATCGCACAAAGGAAAAACATAAAGAAAGCTTTGTTTTATTCCTCTGTGTGGTCATCAAAAATACCACCAGCAGCAGAGATACATACACTTTTAAACTCTGGTGAATGCTGCGATCTTTTTTACTGTGGCCATGGTCATTTTCAAGCTATTTTTCAAAACAATATTATTTCAAAACCTTCTATGGCTGTTTCTTATTTACTGATATGTGCATAACAAAAGCAAATACGCAGGACGATGGACGATGGATCAAAGTTCAAATATCGCAAACTGTTTATTTGGGACTCATGCGTTCAGATTGTAACTATGGGCTCATTTCCATCATCTGATCATACTATTAGCTAGGGTTGGGCCATATCATGTCTCACATCATAATTTTTTGATATTGTTGTAATTTTTTATATCGTTGTGGACACGATATACTTCATGTTACGCTCAACTCCGTCAGAGGAGCATTAACACCGACTGTCTAGGATACAGGGGCAGGTGCTTGAAAAGTAAAATGAAATGATGTCAACTGCTTGAGTAGATCATATTTGCGAGGACATTAAAATTCCGCAAAAAGAAAAGAAAAGAATGAAATATCTTTGCATTAATCTTCCCAATAGGCGTAAGGCTGGAATTTTTAAGCAATTTGTCCGTTGTCAATTATATCGTCAAATATAGTGTTATCGTGATATTTCGTGGCAACTTCAAGAATATGCACAAACCTATTTAATATGTTTGATAATGGTTATTAGGGCTGCAACAACTAATTGGATTGATCATGCGAGTAGAAAAATTGACGTTGCAATTTCTAGGGATGCACCGGCTATACCGGGAAAAAGTACAATATTGGTATCAGCTACATATATCTGACACCGATACGTGTTTGCCGATACCACTTGACGTGCCGGCAGCTCTCAGCTGAAGAGAGAAAATGGCAACAAACTAGAATTCTTTAGTGGAAATACAATATTCCACATAGAGCTGACTTTATTACAGACGACACTCCCTAAATCAGAGTCTGTGCTGGATTTAACCAGAGCTAAATGTTAGTGCTGCAGCGTGGAGTCTGCAGTGTTTACAACATACAGGCTAATGTTGCTAAATAGCCGCTAACTCGCGGCTAGCAGTTTTGCTGATTCTTATAACGTTTTATGCCCAGAGGCTTATTCATCTGAAAAATCCAAAATAAAGAGATACAACATGTCCATATTGAGCGAAAATTAGCTGCAGAAAAACAATCAAAATGCTCCAGCTACTGGCTAAGCTGCTATAAACGCACGAGAAAATCCATAATACATAAATGAATAAAAGCGCACGCATTGAGGAGCTTTTGGACATGGGGTGTTCTGACTATGATGGACAGTGCAATAAAAATTATATTGAATGATATCGTATCGGCAAGTACTTAAATTAAAGTACTTGTATCAGTTTTAGATAAAGTGGTATCCTTGCATCCCTACTTTTTATACACATAATCTTAACCGAATTGAAAAAAAAAATAGGGATCGAAAAAAGTACCGTTAAGGCACTGGGACTCAAACGTGATACCCAGCCCTAGTCATGAATACTCGTATAACGAAGAAAAATCAGCTGAAGTACAACCACCATTGCTCAAACGCTGAGTTTTCAGTTTAAAGGCTTTTTTCCTCACTTCAACCAGCAGCCACTGGTGTTAAAGCTGTTCATCCTCAAGCAGGACCGCGATGTCTATGAGCGACACACTTGACCTCCCTCTGGACATTTGTGTAGAGCTTTTCTAGCTCCACTGAACACACTTAAGACCAGTTCTTCAAACATTCAGAAACCAGACCATTGCTACAGATATTTCTATCTCACACAACTCTTACAAGGCTCAGTTTCATTAACAAAAGAATTGCTCCTTTAAGTGTTTATTGTACCGTTGTGGTGTCACATGTGGACCATTGTAAGATAAGATGTGCCTTACCCTCGGTGTCCTGAAGATCCAGCACTCTTCGTATCTGCGACAGAGGCATCAGGGTGATGTGCTTGAGTGGAGGCGGGGGTCGTGTCTGTCCCAGCGGACTCTTGAACGTATTGATCCCTTTGTGGCGCTTCCTGGCGATCTATAAATATAGACACGGAGTGAGGCAACTGCGAGAGACTTCAGGGCCAGACAGACAGGTTGGGAATTGAGTGCGGTTAGCTGTGGGACAGGGAGGTGTCGTCAGTTAACCTGGCAATTCGTCAATGAAGCAGCTCATTAATGACGGCCAATTAGAGGAACGGAGACAAAGAGCAGACACAGGGATTCTGTTTGGAGAACTTTGGGTAAAACGAGGCTACTGATACTTAAATATTCTGCACTACTTTTATCACAGGCGCGTTTGCAAATCGGTTTACATTTTTATATCTACAGAATAAAAGTTATAAATATGTAACAGCCTGCATTGCTTTGAACGGCCAATTGTCAGGGTTCAATAGTTATTCAAAGCCATAACTCGTTTTTCTTTGAGAGCGAACGGGGCAGGCCACTTGAGACCAGTTCGATTAGTTCGCTGGTTAGCATTTCAAGGGCCTCTGGGAGAAACCGCTCTAGTCCGCTATGAAATGACCAAGGGCAGTTGCGGTGGGGCATTCATGATGGTTTATGCCGAGTGAGAACTACTTCCTGCTTTCCCCTCTCTGCCCCGCTGTACAACATTCTAACAACTCATGGCATACAATGGATTTACCGAGTACTAGATGGTTTTCTAAATGCTTCTAAGCAGGAGATGCATCGTTTTGATCCTCAAAACCCGTGCCAACAACACAGGAATGAACACTTAATATTCAATTCAAGTAACTCGACTTACAAGGGCATTTAATGTATCAACTAAAAAATGCCCCCAAATAAAATGCAGCACCAAATCAAGTTGGACACTTATAAGTGTCTGCTGGCTGCAAACTAAATAGCCCCATGGGGGATAATAAAGCTAAACTGAACTGAACTAAGATCTGCAGTTGCGCATAGTTAATGTGGTCAAAACAAAACACGAGAGAATGGGGATAATGAAGGAAAAGGAAATCTCTGACTGCACTTTTGGTCAGTGGGATTATTACTATTTTCAGTTTATATTTTGCCAAAAGTAACTCAAAGTAGTGTAATTGAGCTACATTTTTTAAACGGTAATATGTAATACAAAAAATGTAATATAAAAACATATTTTTTTTAAAACTATCAACACTTAAGAGGGAGTTTGTTTCAAAGCCAAAAATCAGCAGATTCCATCCATCCATCCATCCATCTTCTTCCACTTTTCCGTTTCCGGGTCGTGGGGGCAGCTGTTGGAGTTGCCCAAATCACATCGCACCAGCCCCTATGGCTCCTCCTGCAGGTGGTGGGTCCACAGAAGGACGGCCTCATGGTTCTAACTGGGCCTGTTGGTCTCTCATAAGGGGCTTCTGAACCGCTATTTGTCTGACCCGTCACCTTGGACCTGTTTGCCATGGGAGACCCTACCAGGGGCACGAAGCCCCCGACAACAGAGGTCCCAGGATCATTCGGGCGCTCAAACCCCTCCACCACGATAAGGTGGCGGTTCCAGGAGGGGCAGCAGATCCCAAAACAAACAAAAACAAGGCCAGTCTCAATCTCTTATGGTTCCGGATAGATCAGCCTTTTAGCGGCATTAGATTTGATCGGCCGATATTGTGAAATACCCAAATATCAGCCCCGATATATTGGCACAGAAAGGCTATAATATAGAACATAAACTATTTTCCTAATGTATCTCACTTTAGTTAAGCTAACATTAATGACATTGAAGAAAAAGGCAATGTTCATTTCCATAGCTTTCGTTTTTTCAATACCTGTTTGAATTTGCCATCATATATCCTGGACATCTAATTTAAGCGTCAATGTAAAAAAAAATGCATTATAATTTAAGTACTTTGCAGTCATTTTACAATGCTGCAATCAGTACAACAGTTTTCCCTGTGCAACCTAGTGTGCCTTTTATAATAAGCACATACACCTACTATATAAAAATGGATTCAGATAGAAGGAAATTGTATGATTGCGTGCCATTGTTATGTTAACAGCAGCCCTCCTGATTAAGCTATTGGACACTGCTGTTCTTCCATATTCGCAGCGCTAAGCACTACAAGGCAAGTCAAAGGTTGCTGACTGATTATATTCAATGTTGTTCTAAGACCCAATCAATAATGGACAAGGCCACATTCCATTAACATTTTCACATTAACATGCACTCGATATACGCTAGAATACATAGGCGGATATTAGGCATGCATGTGTGGCTGTGGCTCTCATTAGTGGGCGGTTTGACACGTCTGAATCAGCGCGGCCACCCACGCGCCTCGTTTCCCCGACGCCTGCTCTGCTCTCGCACTGTACGGCTCTCCACACTGCACTCGCAGCCTGTGTCAGCACCGATGTCCAACACACATGAAGCCGCTGTCTGTGCACAGCAGCCAGTCCTCAAAAACAACTGTTTAATGAAGTAAAGGGAAATTATTTTACCATGAAATGTGACAGCATTTTGCAAGATATAGGACGAAGAGATCCGATATCATGCAAAATTTACTTTTTGGAGCTTTTAGCCATGTCGTTTTGCTATTTCCTTATCAAAAACACCCCCAGAGTGTTTTTTGGCTTCATTCACATTCTCAGCAATCCTCCTGAATCCTGCTCTCTGAGCGGCTGCTCTGCCCTCTCCTGGTAAACGACTGACTTGCTCCGTTGTGTCGTCAGAGCGGAACGGTAGTGCTCAACATCTGTAATGTAATGTCTTAATTCTGATGCTTACGGCCTGATTTTAATTTAAAGAAATAAAACAAACAGGGAAAACAAACACACCTCCTGAGCGTCTGAACAGATGTCATGTTTGCACCGAAAGCTGTTAAGAAGGAGCTCTTTCTAACCTACTCTGGGGACACGCCTGTTCTTTTTCTTACCTAACGATAATGTCAGAGAAAAGCGTGTTTGGCTATGAGGACAGGACTTTATTCAACCGTCCTAAAGAAGAGGCCACTTGCCAGAAGTTGAAATTTCTTTCGGGGATTTGGCAACTATCAGTCACAGAAACAGTATTTTGGCTGTCTCTAGATGGACGCTTGGTGAACCTTCGCCAGAACCAAAGTGGATTAACTGTAATGACAAGTCAACTGCATCGTGAAGTAACTTCACTTTTTGCTGTGTATTTATATTTCTACTACTGTAAAAGTTGTATGAGCGGAGAGAGGGGGCGGAGTTAACTACATCTAAGCATTTTGTCTGTCGGGTTATAAAAATACCTCCAGAGAATACTTATATTTATCACAAAAAAATAGTGCTCCATGGTAACCTGGCTAACACCATGCTGCTGTGTGCGCTCGAATTATTTCGAACTGCACAACAGCCTGGGGACCATGGCCAAATCTCCGGTGGATTTGGGAACCAATCACAGAGCGAGGAGGGACGGCAAGACGATGACGCACTATTCGATATATGGAAGCTTGTAGTTTATTTACGGATAATTTAAAAAAAAGTTTATTTACGGATCCAACATGACAGCAGCAGACACGATGGTATTTTTTGATCAAGCTTTAGACCTTGTTCTAAATAATTTAGCTCAAAAGTTTACAGCGGGTACGTCATACGTCATCTCATACGATGATACGATTGGCCATGGCTACGTGCAGACGCAAGAGACTTTTTTTTTTTTTTTTCGTATCGCCCAATAAACGACTATGGACGATCGTAAACCACACCTCTCCTACGAGAAAATGAATTGGTGGTCCCCAGACTAAATATCACTTGTGATTTTAGTCTGGTGTTAGCCAGGCTAGCTCCATGGTGGTAGAGGTACAATATATCATATGAATGCCTATACTTCTTTGGAATGGCTAAAATAGCAGGAAACAAAATGCCACTTCACGCATCCTCACCTCCAAACAGTCGTTGAAGAGGAAAAGAGTGACGTTTTCACCGCGGTCACACGGCTGATCTCCCAGAGCTATAGTTTCGACCCGGTAAACCAGAATGCGATGGGACGACAGCAGGTTAGCCTACAAGACGAGGGGAATTCATCAAAATACAATAATCAAAAGCAACTTGGGCAGGCAGTGCGACACTCACAGGGCAGCCGTCGACTTCATAAACCACATCGAAGATTTGCTTCTGGCCCTCGGTTTTTCTCTTGTCCTCGTTGATGTGCCTAAAATGGAGAAACGTCGATCAGCTTCTGAATATTGACAATGGCAATAAGTTTCTACTCTTTTCCAACAAAGAAAACTTTTATCTGCCTTACTGCCACAAATATTCTGAAAGTACAGCAAAATAGAAGGTTCAAGAGCTCAAACGTTTGAGATCAACAGTATATGACAATGTAATGAAAAGGAAAGGCATTTTAAACAGTGAGCAAACCTTGACGGAATTGCTTTGCTCAAAGAAATTACAAAAAAGTGCTGCAACTTGAACACCTTGTTCAATAGACCGATAAATCGTTAAGAGTTTGATAACATAATTTTTCTGTCTTGGGGTCAGAAGAGAATGAGCAGGTGACAGCGGCTTACGTCATGACTTCTTTCAGAGACTCGATTGCCTTCTCTAGCGTTATCTTGTCCGGGTTGTCATCGGACGTGTGCTTCTTTATGTCTGCAGAGTTCAGAATGAGACGAAGGCAGATTAAAACCCCGGCAAAATGCAAGCGCCGGCGTAATTATATGACTGGAGATTAATTTGTCTGAAGCGTTTGAACAAAGGCAATGCCGCACCATTGAGGAGGAGAGCCACGCTGGGCAGTCTCTGCACTGGTCGAATCAGAAGCTCCACCAGGGTCTGTCGGCCACACTCCGGTTTAGACTGGTTTATCTGTCAAAAACAAAAGCATAAACTCAAATCAGGATTAACCAAATGTAATATGATAACTTTTGTTATATAGATACAGACTAAACGGATCTCGTCATAGAAGGGGGCGTGGCCTCGCCAAGGGGGAAAACAATCTTTTGGGAAACAACGTTTTTCATTCTTTTCAGCCATTTTCTGGTGGAATGTAAACTTATTTATCAAATACAAATAAAGTCAAGTCTAAATCAGGCCCATACGGATATTTTCTCACAGCAGATTGTTCAGTAGAAGGGAAAAAACGGCAGTCATGGCAAGCACTAGCTAACCGTTAGCATTAGCACACTGCTAACATGTAGCACTGTGTTAGCATTCTCCGTTATTCATGTATTTATGGGCTGTTGAACCACTTTGCCCCTCCCCATGTCTCTGTATCTTTATTTAGTAGAAAACTATATTCATAATTCAGCATTTGTTAAGGTAGTTTTTGAATAATTAGAGAAAGTTTAGATTTTAATCCAAATTGTTTTCCCCCTTAACTGTTTTCAAACATGACCAAATATGGGCAATTCAAGAGATCTGTATCTATCACAAGAACAGCTACTTAAAAGGACTAGTTGATAATTTCTTTAGTAGTGGAAAGTATACTGTAAAAGCAAATTTTGTGGAAATAATAAAACACCTTGACAATGAAATGAATGATTTTCTAATAGTTATATTAAACAGAGAAAAAGGAAATGTTGACGTATAGTGGCAAATGTTGATGGGAACGCAAAAGAAAGCACATTTGCAGAATCATTCACAAGACCAGCACTCGCAGACAAAAGGACAAAGGTAAAGGTGTCTTGTAACATTGGTACATGTAACATTGGAAGTACTCAAGATCCTTTCGCAGTGCCAGTCTTTGTTTTCCTCTATGGGTTACTCCTCGTTTCAGTCCTTCATTTCCTTAGGTGATACTTGTAGTGCAAACTTTGACACACTTATCTACAGATTAATCCCCATGTGGAGGATTTGCACAGGCATTCAACAAAAAGATTCTCCTCAGCTTCTAATCCACTTTACCTTGAGAAAAGCGTGGAACCGCGGCTTCTGTTTCTCACACCGCACAATGGTCTCTTTGCTCATTTCAAAGAAGTTGACAAAAGGCGGGTACGTCCTGACCAGGTCTTTAGACTGAAACGGAAAAAAGATGAATCACATGCATCTTAAAACTTTGAAAAACACCACAAGATGTATTTGGAAACTCACATAATTGAGAATGATGTCTCCCACACTGTTGTCCTCTGACCAGTCGGTGAGAAGGTCCTCCAGATCACCCTGGACAAGAACGGAAAAAGGTTCATTAGGCTTCCAAGATTTTATTTGTCTATTCTTTTCACAATGAATCGAAATAGTTCATTCTCTTGTCCTTGTTGTGGAGCAGGGGGTGGGGAATGAGGGTTGGGAGCATAGGGAGGTCAGGGAAGAGAGGGAGTTCAGCTTCCTGACAGCCCAGTGTATAAACGGTTCTTCAGTCAAGTGGAACTGACCTGTGGATTTTGCCGTCTCCTTCCTGAAGGCATTACCTACTGTGATGGGTGCGGAGAGTCCGTGGTGATTTTGATTCGCATTACGCTTTGTAGCAACATTTTTATGAGTAATAAACCAAAACAATACCTTTATCCTCTTGTGAACTTCATAGATATCTGGGATGCTTCCAAATATGGTCTTCATTTCCTCTGGAGCCAGGATCGGTCCGCCCACTTGGCCTTCTTTTTCAAGTGGAAGCTTGAAGAGCTGCACAGAGGGGGAAAATAACACAAGCTTAAAAATAGTGGAAGTGTATAAAAAGTATAGTACAATATAGAAAGTAGGTGTGTGGACCATCTGGCTTGAATAGATGTTTTCCCCGTCCTCTGGAGGACATGACGAGCCTGCCCAGCTGTTTGTTGCAATATATTAAAGCTAGATGCTCCAACAACATAATGTTTTAGGGCTGTGCGATTTGAAATAAAAGCACATATGTTTGGATATTCAGAGCATAAGTTGAAAAGATAGTGAACAGGAATATCTGTGTGGAAGGATGCAGAGGCTGGAACTAGGACTAAACATTTGTCAATATTGAATCTAAAAGGCAATTTTTTCAGTACAACTAAACATTAAACCAACTATGTCTGGTGATAAACTATGTTCTTAGAGAATTGTCTGCTGTTCCTAGTTCATTATTGAGTTATTTTAGTATTAAAGCAGAACCAAGTAACTCATGCCCCAGATATATATATATATATATATATATATATATATATAGGAGCTTATATATGTATACTATATAAGGTCCACTGCAGGTGTCGTAGCATTTTGAGGTCTTTACTTAATTGTCCGTGAGAGTAAAAACTACGCTGGCAGAAAAGACAAAAGGGACAGAGGGATATTGTACATCCAGTTATACAATGGAGATCATTTTTTTCACTCAAACTTGGCTGTAAATACTGTTTAAGTGGTGCTAGCCCGCAGTTAGCTTTGCGTGCTAGCCTGTTAGCTTCTTCTTTGTGATTCTATTAGTGAGTATTGCGCTTCCAGGTCGGAGCAGGAAAGTTGCAAGTGTGGTTTTCTGGCCAGAGACCCCCGGCGGGAGATGAAAGACCGCCCCAATCATCCCATTGACATGTGTATCACCCCCAGAAGGACTACGAAAAGGATTTATTAAGGTAAACAAGTTATTTAGTACTGCTTTAACTCATGTATTTTGCACTTTTGCAGTCCAAAAACAGTCTAAAACGGTGCGTGTACTACCCCCTCATGGTCAAACAGTAAACTGCTATTTGGATTTTCTATTCCAGTGTTGTTTTCATTAACAAAAAAGAACAACGATATCACCTTTTTTTTATGACGAGAACAAAACAATGACAAGCTCAAACAGCTCTTTGGCGACTAAAACATGACGAGGTGTTTATGAGTTTATGTTACGGAGACAAGGCGAAAATGGGAAAGTAGTTAGTCAGACCTCCCGCAACTAGAGCTTGTGAGCGGAGCGGGAGAACACACCCCCTACACATGACAGAGTGCCGGCTACAGCTCACGTGGACTCGCGTTCTGCAGGCTGCGCCCCTCTCTCCCTCTTTGCGCCGATAGCAACATGGTCTGAGCGCGACTGACTGCAATAGCATATCGAATCGAAATTGCTTGTCGAAGATCCGAGCTTGAACCATCTTTGTGGATGCATTTGGTGTCAGAAAAGAGGTTGCAGAGGATAGGCTGACAAAAACATGACGTATTACATAT